>NC_138863.1:4800000-5469200 GCF_965194805.1 Balaenoptera borealis | reverse complement strand
GTGGACATAAGGAGTTTTCAGCTGCTTTGAGAAAAGACTAAGGAGCACGATCACTGAATTGCACGGTCAAAGTATGTTCTGTTTTGTAAGAAACCGCCAAACTCTCTTCCAGAGTGGCTGTGCCCTTTTGCATTCCCACCAGGCATGTTTGAGAGTTCCTGTTTCTCCACATCCTCACCAGTATTTGGTGGTGTCAGCGTTCCAGATTTTGGCCGTCCTAAAAGATGCGTAGTAGTAGGTTTTTATATTTTCTTATAAAGCTTTCCTTCCTTCATTGTGGTCAATATACTTTTAAGTGGAGAAGTAAGTGTCATCCAAGGGACTCTCCAGTGAAATGAGGTCCTCAGATTTCCAGGGAAGAATTCTAGCCAGCAGGAGTGACACAAATGTGAAATGATAACCCAAGCCTTACAGAGCATGTGTTTCTTGGACACAAGAGCCCCAAAGTGAGTGCTCAGATGCTGAAACTCTTTGTTAATCACAGGGCAGCCTCTGTCCCAGAAGTCATATTCCCAGCTTCTTAATAGAAAGGCATTTCAGGGTGAAGCTAACATTTCAGCCTAGGCTGCCAGCATAGATTTGTGATCTTAATAAAACCAAGACTGGCCTTTCATTCCCTGGAGGTGGCAGAGTTTTTATGGTGTGCAGGGTAAAAATGCAAATGGATCCTGTGCACGCTCTTGAAATAGAAATCTGAGAAACATCCCAGGAGGCTGGGAAAGCTCATCCCGCTACTCTGCCTGGTCATTTCCAAATCCTTTACGCATTTTCCCCCAGATCTGAAAACTGTGAAAACTCAGACACCAAATAGGTGACATTAAATTTAAAAGTATCAAAAACTGATTTGCTCGGCATGATGGTTGATTTGGTGTGTGTCAACTTGGCTTGGCTATGGTGTCCAGATGTTTGGTCAAACACTGATCTAGATGTTGCCGTGAAGGTATTTTTTTAGATGTGATTAGTCTTTTAATCAGTGGACTTTGAGTAAAGCAGATCACCCTCCATCATGTGGGTGCGCCTGTCCAATCAGTTGAGGCCTTCAGAGAAAAGCCTGAGGTTCCCTGAAAAGGAAGGAATTCTGTCTCCAGACTGTCTGGACTTGAGCTGCAACATCTACCCTTGCGAGAGTTTCTAGCCTGCCAGCCTGTCTTGAGGATTGCAGACCTGCCAGCCCTCACAACTGTGTGAGCCAATGCCCTGTATTTTCTCGATGTCTCTCTCTCTTCACGTCAGCGAGCTCTGTTTCCTCCACAGGAAGGTGCCTGCCCCCAGCTTGATCCTGGCTGCACACCACTCCTCACCTCCCCAGGCACCTCCTCACGGGGGAGGAAGGTAGGCTCCCGTGCTACGAGTACTGTCAGAGCACAGCAGAGTGGTCCCTCTCTGGACTCCTGGCTGGTGTGAAATGCAGACATCCTTGCTGGAGGTCAGCCACTGACAAGGCAATAACCCGTGGTAGAGCCGGGTCCCTCTCGCTGGGCAGGGAGGTGATGGAGAGATGGCCCCCAGCATCCTCCCAGACCATCCACTGGCCCCGCTGCCGGCCTGGGACGATGGCAGGAGGCCAGGTTGCTGCCTCTGCTCCTCAGCGCCCCCTGCTGGTCTTCTCTGTGTCCCATCACTCTGCACTACTTGGGTAGAGCCCAAGCCTCCCCGCCCTTACCCGTTGTGGGTCACTGCTGGGACAGGTTTCCGGGCTTCTTTAGGCTTCATGCAGCACACTGGCACCTGCTTCCACCACCTCCTTCATGCTGCAAGGGAAAAGCCATTCCACGCAGTGTTGTTTTAGGTGTTTGGATTATGTGAAGTAAAAATCATGGATATAGAAAAGATGTATCAAATCTCACTCCAAATGAGATGGATCCTCCCCAAACTTAAAAAAAAAAAAAAGAAATCACTGAGAATTGCATACTGTAATGCCAAAGCTGGCAAACAGAGTGAATTCTAAATTGTCTCCAGGCGATTATCATATGATGGGGGCATTTTAACTGTCAACAGAAATTTCTATCCATCGTTTAAAAAAATTACGTGGACCACGTTGCTGCTCATTTGCATCTGAACGTCTGTGAGCCATCATCGTGTCAGAGCTTTAATGCTGTTATTATCTCCTGTTGGAACGTCATGTGAGCCATCAAGCCGTGGTGGTCCCAGTGCTGAAAAACACATTAGAAAATGCATGTCCTTGAAACAGAAGTTGGTGGTGATCAAGGGCTATGAAGAAAGCCAAAGCCGTACTATTGTCTGCCTTGCTGTCGTTTCAGCAGAGGCCACTGCAAAATATGAGGGATGAGGGTGGAAAAAATAGAAATGGTATTGAGGTAGGTGAAGCCTTATATTTAAAATATCATATCATCAGGCAAAGGCAATGAAAAATATAAATAGTGCTGGCAACATGGCAGGTGATAAACTTGCCTTGAGTCAGATTCAAGATCTTGGCTGTGGAGAATCTGGTAATGGTTATAGAGGAAAGAAACTTGAAAGAAAGTAGAAAGGCTAAGATGGCTCATATAATAAGGAGTTGAAAGATGGGGATGGAAGAAGAGATGAGAAGGCAAAGGGGGTGGCATTGGAGACGTTTGGGGCTCTGAAGAGATGGAAAGCAAAGAGAAAGGAAGAAAAGGAATGTTTGCAACCGTTGCTGGAGTGTGTGAAACATTTTCCCTCTAAATTCTTTTCTTAGAGCTACTTTGTATCACCCTGGGAGGTGGGAAGGCGCCTGAGGGTCACTGAGACATCTGCCTATTTCACCAGGCAGAGAAAACCAGCTGAATAATCATTCATGACTTGTTTTTGAGAATTCCTTTATGTGAGATCTTTGTTTTGTTTTTCATTGAAGTATACTTGATTTACAACATTGTGTTAGTTTCAGGTGTACAGCACAGTGATTCAGTTACATATATATGTACACACACACACACACATATACGTATATTTCAGATTCTTTTCCATGATAGGTTATTACAAAATATTGAGTATAGTTCCCTGTGCTATACAGTGGTCCTTGTTGGTTATCTATCTTATATATAGTAGTGTGTGAGATTTTCTTTCTACTTGATCAGAGATGTGAGCTTGAGAAAGTGTTGCCTGAACCTGGCTCTCTCGTATGAGATTCAGAAACACTGTACACGGTCCTCTCCCACCTGCCCTAATGCCACTGGCCCCAGGCCACATCTGGCCACATCTTCATCCTTGGCCTGGCACTCAGACCCACCTCTCCAGGCCTCTCAGGCCATGGTCCTGCCTGGAGCTCGCCTCCCCCCTAGGCCTGCTGCCCACGGCCCCCCGCCTTCAGCCGTCCTCTGCCTGCCTCCTGGATGACCAGCACGGGCTCTGGCGCCTTCCTGAATCTGTCTCAAACACTCTGCAGTTCTCCCTCTCCCTCCTTTGCTCGCCTGCAGTACCAGCTACCTTAACCTTTAGCTGTTGGTGCCTTTTGCACAGCTACCCTTTTTACAGCTTCCCTCAAGGACCAGTGCTTAGTAAATCTTAAATTCTTTAAACTCATTTTTAAAATCCACAGTTATTATCATTCAACTCTTCTACCAGGTCAGTTAGCCTTGATAAAAGTTGAAGTTGATATTACTTGGAAAAGATGTGTATACATTAGAAAGAGGTAATACAAAGGTGAGGCTTATAGCAATACTTTTTTTTTTTTTCAAAGTTATAGCATACTATGATTTTTTTCTGAGGAAGCAGGACAAAGTTTATTGAATCTCTCCACGAGAGTTTCTCTAATCCTTCCCGCATGGTACAAGAATTAAGCAAGAAAAAGGTCCATTCTCTTAGTCTTAGAATGATTGCTTCCCTCCCTTCTTTTGGCGCCTTGGGGCATAGCTATTGCATTACCCAACTTGTTAAAATATTTCACTTTATATGTAATACTATACTTCCCCCTGCTGGAAATAAACAGGTTGTAATAATTGTAATCTTTTCCTGAATCCACTGTAGCATAATGGGAAAGGGCTAGGAAGGAAAATCGGGTTTGTTTATTTCCAGAATTTTCACCCCCCAAAGAATCATTTCATCTCCATTGGTTCCATGTTTAAAATATGACCTAGCTCTTCATTTCCCTCCCTGCTCGTGATGTTGTAGGTGGCTTTGCAATCTAAATGCTTTAGTGATGTTATACAAATAAAAAGACGTCTTTTGAAAGATATTTTACGTCCCCAAATTTCATATATTAATAAATGATGCTTTTACCTTTAGAAGCCAATTTTCCACCTATAACCCATTCGTCTGAGCTGATCAGCATAAATTAAATAGCCCTTTAGCTTGATGTAATTTCAGCCAAAGCTAAAAAATCTGCTGTTTTAGCCATATTGTAGGTAAATATTTTAATTAGGGAAACAAAATAAATAAACAGAAAATCTAGTGAAACAGTATTTTTTACCATCATACTCCTAGTGAATGAATCATTTTGTCTGATGGATTTGTTTTAGAGGTAACAAACTGAAGCCTCAAGAAATGTCTCCTGGTAACTGACCATACTGCTGAACTGAATGAATAAGCATTTTCAGAACTCTAATGGAAAACTGATGAATTCATAAAAGTGCTAACAAAAGATCAAGATGAAAAAAATAATTAATTACATGGGACTGAGTGAACTGATGAGGATGATTATAATTTTTGTGACTTTCTGTTTGAATAAAAAAAAAAAAATCCCACAAGGACTCAGAGGCAAAAAATATACAAATCAATTTCCACTGCAAAGTAAAGGAGCTGTTACAGTGGAGGATTACTGGACTGAATGTCAATATTATGACACAGTATGAGTGTGTTTCGTGTTTGGTAATTGCAATCGTTGCTTTTGTTGTGGTCATCCATTTACAATGCTTGGTGTCAGTCTATTTATCTCTTGTAAAAATAAAATACAATGTGTGTGTGTGTGAAAAAAAAAAAAAAAGAAATGTCTTACCTTTGATGACAAAGGTAGTTAATGGTGGGGCTGTGGTTAAAATGTGTTTTAGTTGATTGAAAAGCCCAGAGCTGTCCCTAAACTACCTCTCTCAAAAACGAGAAGGTAACAACCAGCAGACTGAAAAATAAATCATGTGCCTTGCAAACGGTTTTAGATGTGCAAATGAATCACAGCTTCCTAGAGCAAGTGGGAGAACAGTAAATATATAGGTTACAAAAAAAGGCATAAAACCTGACAAATAATGAGTACTATATTATTAAAAGACACGGGCTCTCGCTTTTGATTAAAATGAGGTGGGAGGGAGGGTTAATTTACATGAATTATAAATTATGTGGTTTCTTGCTCCAAATTAAATTCTTTCTTACCGTTTTACTGTATTTGTAAAACCTCTCTAAGTTGCTGTGTGAATATCTAGTGCATTGCTCCTGGAAGCTATCCCTTGGTATGCCTCCATCCCGTTTTCACATCTTTTATGACCCCTTAGATTGCCTCCAATATCCAACTGCCCCCAAATATGGCAAAGCACACCCTTCCACGTGTCCCCACAAGGACCTATGTGAGAACCACTTAGGGATGTAGGCTGTGAGTGGGATTGTGCGGCAACAGGACGTGTGTGAGATCTGGCTGAGTTCTGGCAAATAATGCGCTTCAGAAGGGCTGTAGCCATCTACACCTCCATCACCAGCCCACGCGTGGCCCTCTTTCCCCACATCCTTGGCAAATATAGATATTATTCTGCAAGGGGCATCTCATTGTGGTTTTATCTTGATTTCTCTGGTTCATAACAAGTTTGGGGTTAACTTCATATTCTTGCTAACTGTTAGGATTTCCTCTTCTATGAATTGCTTGTTCACATTTATGCCCATTTTTCCATTGGGCTTCTTGTCTTCTTGTTTATTCACAGAATCAACAAGATAGTAATTTCATGATATTACTTCCTTATCATTATAGATGTTGCCAGTATCTTTAACTAATCTCTCATCTGTCTGTTGACATTTCCTATATGGTATGTTAGTGAACACAGACTTTTAATTCTGATATAATCAAATCTTACTTTTCTTCCTTACAGTTTGGCTTTCTTTAAGAAGTACTTTCATTTGCATTGGTCCAGAGCCCCCCTTATTTCCTTGCTCTTTTAAAAAATAGGTTGATTAAGGTATGATTGATTATAATAAACTGTACATATTTAAAGTGTACAATTTGATAACTTTAGAAATATATGCACCTATTTAATGATCACTTTGAAGACAATGAACCTGTTAACTACTCTCAGAAGTTTTCTCATGACCCTGGGTAATACATCCCTTCATGTCCCTCATCCCCAGAAATCACTGATTTGTTTTCTGTCATTATAGATTATTTTGAATTTTCCAGAATTTTCTTTAAGTATGAACCGTTAGTATGTACTCCTTTTTTTGTCTGGCTTCTTTCATTCAGTGTAATTATGTTGCAATTCATCCACATTGTATGTTAGCTTGTTCCTTTTTCAATTAGTGAGTGGTATTCCATCCTATAGATATACTACAATTTTGGTTATCTATTTACTTAATATTTGACATTTCGGTTGTTTCAAGTTTCAGATTATTATAAATAATAATAATTTGTAGCATTTTTATAGTTTAAAATTTATGTTATTATAAATAATACTTATACTTTGTGTAAGTCTCGTACATAAGTTTGTGTGTGGATACATAATTATTTTTCTTGGGTAAATACCCAAGAGTGGGATGGCTGGGAGGTACTGCTCCATCCCCTCAACTTAGGGATCAAGCTCAGGGCTCAGCCTGAGTTTCACAGCCTTGCACTGCTGTTTGCACACTCTTGCCAGGAAGCACACTGGGGTCATCATAAGGGTCCCTCGTTTGTTCCCCTGTTCTCAGGGGTTGTTGTTCTCTGTCGTGTGAGGTCCAGTGTTTGAACCATGGTTTCATGTATTTTGTTCTTTTTTTAGTTCTTTAAAATGGGAAGGTAACTCTGATTCCTATTGCTCTACCTTGGCTCAACTCGCATGTTTTCCCACATACTTCCGCTTGACTTTATAATCTCTCCTACGTTTAGGTCTTTAATCCATCTGGGATGTGCCTTTATGGAGGCTATTATGTAAGATCCAGTGTTGTTTTTCTCTCCATAATGAGCCAGTTCACCCAACACTATCTACTAAACAATCTGTTTTTCCCCTTGATACCATCTTTATCCTGCATCATGTTCTCAAGTTAAGGGGAACTATGATATCTCTGTGTCCCATTAGCCACCATCTGACCAGAAACAGCATCCTATCCCACTGTTGTATTACGTACAATGTCTTTGTGCTAATTTGGTAAGATATGTCTGTCAAGTTTTCCTTAGCTACTGTGAATCTTTATTCTTCCATATATTATGAAATGTATTGTAAATGAATAAGAGGAATCAAATTTTTAAAAATCTATCTGAAAATTTTAATGTAATTGCTTAGAATTTATAGAAGAATTTGGCGAGAATTGATATCTTTATAATGTTAAGTCATCTCATATAAAGAACAGTTTTACATTTTTGGTTTCAATTTTCTTATATATTCTTTCAAAAGATTTTTTTCTTTCATAGATTTTTTTATGTACAAGGAAATTCTTTAATATCATATAGTTTTGTTACTATTGTGAATTGTATTTTATTTTCAATGATATTTTCTAGTTGTATTTTATCCATGTAGGAAAACACTACTGAATTTTTATAATTTGCTCTGGCATCTAGAAATATTTCTAAACTCTCTCATTATTTCTAAATAGTCAGTTATGTTTGGTTTTTTAAATGTAGAGAGTCAAAGAGAAATTACTCCCCAGACTCATTAAAAATAGCAAATTAGATTTTATTTAGACTACTGCCCTAGGGGAGAGAGCCTTCAGAACAGAGCTGAGCCCAACTCTGACCTGTGCAGAGGTGACTGGGCATTTTACAGGGAGAACAAAGGAGAAGGGAGGAGGAATCAGTGGGGGTGTGAGAAGAGAAGGGAAGCAGAAGATTGTAAAAAGTGGGCAGGGAAGTTGGTCAGTGAGATTAGGCCATCTCTCTGCTAACTGGTGATTACTGCAGTTAGGCTCCTATGCTCCCCTAGAGGCTGGTAGGCAGAGTTAAAATCATTTTGATGAGCGTTTGCCATTCCTATAGGCCCAGGGTGAGGTCTAGTCCCAGAGAGGGCTCAGAGGAGCCTGAGTAGCGTCTGGTCAAGGAGACGGTCTCTGTCAGTAAAATCACATCATCTGCAGATGATGCAGGTTTGTATCATCCCTTCCAATTCTCACACAACTTATTGTTTATAATTGCCTTATGTGTCTGTACCACCAATATTTCTTTATACAATAATGGACAGCAATATTCTGATCTATTCTTCAAAGCTACTGTGTCTAAAATGTGTCCATGAAGTAAGATATTTGCTGTAGGTTGCAGAATTCTCTATATTTCCTGGTTTGCTAAGAAGATTAATCATAAATAAATGTTGGATTTTACAAAAAAGAGTTTTCTGACTCTTTTGAGATAATCCTCAGGATGCTTATCTTTAATCCAAATCTTTATTTATTTAGAAACATATTGTTTAGTTTCCAACCACATGGGAGTTTTGTGGTTTTTTTTTTTAGGTTTCATTACTTATTTCAAAATGTATTCAATTATGGAATTTACTAGGACTTTTTTTTTTCCTTTCCTTTTCTTTTTTTTTTTTTTTGTTGAAAGCATGATCAATGTTTTTGCAGATATTTTATAGGCACTTGAAAATAATGTGTTTTCTCTAGTATTGGGGGTAGATTTCCAGCTTAGTAATTGTGTTGTTCAGCTCTTCTAATTAAATTTGACCAATGCATTTTATTTGTTCCCAAATCTGTTTTTGTCTATTGTACTTATTATTGTAATTAAGCATTGAAAGGTGCTTAATTACAATAAACAAATGAAATATGACTACTGAAATAATGTTTCTATGAAATCGAAGATGAATCCTTTTGAAAGACAAACAAAAATGATTTATTTAAAAATAACAGGCATACCTTGGAGATATTGCAGGTTCAGTTCAAGACCACCACAATAAAGCGAATATGGCAATAAAGTAAGTCACACAATTTTTTTTGGTTTTCCAGTTCATATAAAAGTTACATTTTCACTACAGTGTAGTCTATTAAGTGTGCAATAGCATTATGTCTAGAAAATCAATGCACATACCTTAATTTAAAAATTATACTGTTGGAAAAATGGCGCAAATAGACTTGCTTGACACAGGGTTGCCTCAAACCTTCAATTTGTAAAAAATTCAACATCTGTGGAGCACAATAAATTGAAGAGCAATAAAATGAGGTCTGCCTGTACGTGGAATTCAGTGAAGAGGTACTAGTGAGATCATTGTAAAGTCTGGGGAAAAAAGAGTAAAAGTGTTCTGCACTTAGATTTTTTTTTAAACATCTTTATTGGAGTATAATTGCTTTACAATGGTGTGTTAGTTTCTGCTTTATAACAAAGTGAATCAGCTATACATATACATATATCCCCATATCTCCTTCCTCTTGTGTCTCCCTCCCACCCTCCCTATCCCACACCTCTAGGTGGACACAAAGCACCAAGCTGATCTCCCTGTGCTATGCGACTGCTTCCCACTAGCTATCTATTTTATATTTGGTAGTATATATAAGTCCATGCCACTGGTTCAATGGTAGAATTCTCGCCTCCCATGCACTTACATTTTTTATGGGCATCCTTAAGGACTTATTTGACTTCACAGAACACAAAATGACCCATCATAATGAACGCATCACTGGTATGGTTTATGTAGAAAAGTGACTCAAACTTCCAGACAGAGCCAAGGCATCACATTAAAATATTTTCTTTTTTTATTTGTTATATGTTTTATTTAATTTTTTAAAATTTTTATTTATTTTTGGCTGCGTTGGGTCTTCGTTGCTGCGTGTGGGCTTTCTCTAGTTGCAGCGAGTGGGGGCTACTCTTCGTTGCAGTGCGCAGGCTTCTCATTGCGGTGGCTTCTCTTGTTGCGGAGCACGGGGTCTAGGTGCGCAGGCTTCAGTAGTTGTGGCTCATGGGCTCTAGAGCACAGGCTCAGTAGTTGTGGCACACGACTGGCTTAGTTCCTCCGCGGCATGTGGGATCTTCCTGGACCAGGGATCAAACCTGTGTCCCCTTCATTGGCAGGTGGATTCTTAACCACTGTGCCACCAGGGAAGTCCCCATTATAAGTTTTAAATAACAACAAAATCAAGTAGTATGTATTATGTACTTTAAAGTGATTTCCTACTTTTAGTTTTTTGACTAACCAACTAATTAATCATTGTAACTATTAGAATAGAGAGCTTCTATTGCATGGTATTCGTAGGAATATTAGTATACCTATAGAAAAGATTGTTGGTAAATATTCTGAAATGTCAACAGTAGTTCTAGCTCTGTGAAAGGATTATTGGTAATTATAATATTTTCCTACAGCTTTTGCTTACCTGACAAATTTTTAAGGTAAACTTGTATTATTCTTGTAATCAGAGCAGGGATTTTTTAAATAGAAAAAATAAGCAATATGAATAAAATTAAAAGTAATAAAAGGAAGAAGTGATAGAGAGACAGAAGCAGTAATAAAGTACTTTAAAGATCTTAAAACACTGTTTTTTAAAATTAATTAATTAATTAATTATTTATTCATGGCTGTGTTGGGTCTTCGTTTCTGTGCGAGGGCTTTCTCCAGTTGCAGCAAGCGGGGGCCTCTCTTCATGGCGGTGTGTGGGCTTCTCACTATCGTGGCCTCTTCTGTTGCGGAGCACAGGCTCCAGATGCGCAGGCTCAGTAGTTGTGGCTCACGGGCCTAGTTGCTCCGCTGCATGTGGGATCCTCCCAGACCAGGGCTCGAACCCGTGTCCCCTGCATTGGCAGGCAGACTCTCAACCACTGCGCCACCAGGGAAGCCCAACACTGTTTTTTTTGATCGTCACAAAAGCCTTAAGTATCCGCCAGTCCAGAAGAGCACTTTCTTCCTCTTTTTAAACAGATGCAAAAACAAATCTGAAAAGTTGAGGGAGTTGCCCCAAATTGCTATTCCCATTATCTGTTCCCCCATAGCAAGCCACTTCAAAACGCAGTGGCTTAAAACAAGGGTTTATTATTATTTCTCATGGCTCTGCGAGTTGGCTGAGGTCACAGTCACATGTCAGGTGGGGCTGTGGCCACCTGAAGGCCCACTGGGCTGGCCGTCAAGATGGCGCACTCCTGTAGCTGTGTCCTGGGAGCTTGCCTGGGCCCTGACCAGAGCGCTGATGTGGCCCCTCCAGCAGCTTGGAGGCTGGGTTCTTAGACGGAGACTCCAAGAGTGAGCCTGCCTGAAGCTCCTAGTCTTCTAGACCTGGCCTCAAAGGTTCCAGAGCGTCTTTCCACCACATTCTACTGGCCAATCAGCCACTAAGACCAGCCCAGATTTCAGGAGAGGGGACTTAGCCCTTTTTCTTGCTGGGGTGGGACAAAGTCACACTGCAGACCCAGTGGAATGAGAGACACTGTTGGGGCCATTTTCAAAACAGACTCTGCCACGGTCATCCAGCTGAAGATTGCCAGGAACAAGATGATGTGGGTGTCTTTTTACTGCAACCCACGCCCTCAGTAAGATTCACAGGTACGAATTTTATCCCAGTGTGTGAGACGATGTGGGCCTAGTAATGCTTTCCTTAAAAATAAGGATGATTTGAGGACAGGTCCATTTTTCAATGTAGGACTGGTATTTTTAAAGGTCTAAAGCCAACTGGAGTTTTCCGACTCCTTCCAATATGCCTGTTACTTAACAAGGGCTCAGGTGGGACTCTTCACAGCTCATCTGTTTTCTTAGAGCAGTAGCTATATGTCTGGAGTGCTGATTGGTTATTTGTAATAAAGCAATTTCCCTAGGCATAAAAATAAAATTTAGTGACTGCTTTCCATATTTAAGTCATGAAATGCTCAAAACAGCTTCCTGCCCCCAGGAAATCTAAAACAAAGCACTGAGTGATTTGAGAGCCTCCTTCATTTCCCCGGAGCCCACATGAGTCATTTTCTTCCCTTCTATCTCTTCTCCTTTCCTCAGACTATAATTTCCCTTGGGAGGCGGGAGTATCTGGGGAGCCCAGTTCATTGGAGATTCCAGGGCTGGGGTGACTAGTGTCCACACAACGTCAGAGGTCATTGCAGGCCCTCAGGTATTCTGTGCCTTGGGGACTGGGCATTTTTTTCTTTAAAGAGACGTATTTTTTTGGTTTTGTCCCTCCCAGGTCTGAACATGATTAAAGAGCACAGAGAACTCTATTCAATGCCCTATGATAAACCATAATGGAAAAGAATATTTAAAAAAAAGAATGTATATATATATACACACACACACATGTATATATATAACTGAATCACTTTGCTGTACAGCAGAAATGAACACAACATTGTAAATCAACTGTACTTCAATAAAGAAAATTGATCAAAAAAAAAAGAGCATATTTAGTGAGCAAAACCAGAATCTTTACAGATTATGCCAGTGACAAATATCACTAGTTATTTGTCATATTCGTTAGGACTTTAAATTAGGTTCAGCATTCATTTCCTTCACGACTGATTGTGTTGATTACTGGACACTCGTTTTGCTAATAACTTTCATTAACTGTCCGTGCTGCTGTGGCTTAAATTCAAACCATGCTCTACAGTTTGTTGGGGACTTCCTTTTCCCTTTGCCAGGGCTGCTTTAAAGGTCCCCTCGGCTCCCCTCCAAGGGCAGCCTCCTTTCTCCCGCAGATCAGCTCTGTCCCCCTGCTGCCCGTGGACACATGGACAGGCCAGAGATTTAGGACTGAGCAGGAAGGGTTGGGAAGCCGTTGGCCCTGACTGCCAGGAGATGGATGAAGAGGTTGAACTGAGACGTTTCCTCTTTTGGTGAGGGAGGGGGTCACTGTGGGGAGGACGAGAGGCTGAGACTGCAGCAGGGGTGGTGGGGAGCCAGAGAGATCATAGAGGGAGGTCCGGACCCTGCTGGGAACCACTGACACCACAGCAGACGGGGATGTCCTGGGGTCCCAGGGATGCAACTGTGCCTCCAAAGCCCTGTCCTAACAACCTGGGGTCCAGCCCAGGCTGTGGTCTAGAGGTGCCTTTCAGTGGCTCTTCCCTCCTTCTTTCATCCCCAAACCCTGCAACCACGTTTCCATGTCCGCTTGTTTGATCGTCAGCCTGCTCTCTCCCTGGCTTTGGCTCACTCTTTTTTTTGTCTCTTCTCCCTCTTGTACCTCCTCCACTTCGGATCTCTCAAAAACCTGTTGCCAGAGAGCGATCTTCCTGCTGACATTTTTGTGGATGCAGCTGTGTCTATTGACTCTTTTGAAAAAGCAAGCATGTTTACAGCTTAAATATAGCCCAGGGTCTGGACACATAACAATTTCTCTGGAAGTTGAGTGCGAATGGCTGAATTAATTAGTTCCTATGAGCCGCTGAGCCCCGTGGTGGGTAAGGTTACTGAGATTCCATTGCTTCAGGGGTTTGGCTTCACAATTTGTGACTTGTGTTTTGCTGCAGGCTTTGCCAGCCCGGAATACAAATGAGGTCACGTTGACATTTATGCCCAGACTAGAATGGCTCCAACTAGCACTTCTGAAATGGATCCAAACTTTTCTGAATATTTCCCTGCTCAAATATTCCCAAATAAGCCTACAGTTGCTTGTACAAGTCCACGAATCAGTTCATCTGAGCGGTCCCATAGCTGCCCGCTCCCCTCACGGTGGAGAAGACCATCCCCTTTGTATCCAGAGAGCGATGGTGCCTCCAAAGGAGAATACGGAATTGGGGTGTCCCACAAAAAAACTGCCTGGGCCCCAAGTGTAACAAGGCCTTCCAGCTCACAGGTGGGCGAGCCTCTTCCGCCAGCTCCATGGCACCTGGTGGATGCTGTATCAAGGTGGCGGCCCTTATCGACCAGCCAGAGCGCTCAGAGCCAGCTTCCGCTCCAGCAGCCACAACCTTCAACGCCCACAGTTCCAACTCCTCCCCTTTTTGGTGGCGGATTATCTCCCAGGAACCCTGGGGTCCTTTCCTTCAATCCATCCCATTAAGGCCAATCCAGCCTCTCAGGCATTCTTCAATATTTTTGAGCCTGAATTAGAGGTGAGTGGGGTCTCAGGCCCCCTTTTCCATGGGAGCAATTCCACCCTTATGAAGATAATCGGAGCAACCCTGCAGCTCCTGAGCCCCAAGTTCATACATTAGCGGGAGACAGGATGCCTGACTCTATAAAGTAGTAAGGCAACCACACTGAGTCCATCAAATGCTTTGTTACTTGAGAGGACAGCTGATGAGATAGCGTTTTCAGACCTGTTTCTCTCCCACCCACAGAGGGCGTAAGTGTTCTAACCCCAAAGGTCGTGGACACATGGCGACATTGACGTAGGGCAGTCACATGGTGACCCACCAGGTCTGACCCCCAGAGTGGCTTGTGTTTCAACACACCCCTTTTTATACAACAAAATTATTATTCATAAAGTTACGAAATGGGAAAAACAATAATAATGGCCAGAAAAGAAACCTAACCAGTGACAATTTTCTCTTATTGAATTTCATAGATAAAATTGTACCAGTAAAAAATAAAAACAGGGATTTCTCTGGTGGTCCAGTGGTTAAGAATCTGCCTTCCGATGCAGGGAACATGGGTTCAATCCCTGGTAGGGGAGCTAAGATCCCACGTGCCGTGGGGCAACTAAGCCCATGCGCTGCAACTACTGAGACCACGTGCTCTGGAGCCCATGCGCCACAACTAGAGAGAAGCCCACGTGCTGCAACAAAAGATCCCGCATGCCGCAGCTAAGACCCAATGCAGCCAAATAAATAAATATTAAAAATAAATAAATAAAAACAAAAGAAATGTTATGGTACAGAAAAGGAAATAAGCATGGCTTTTTTCAACAGTTTTTAAATGTATGTGACAGTTTAAACGTTTGATTCTGTAAAAAAAAATTAATAAAGAGAAACCTCAATTCAATAGATCTAGGAGACCAGTAGGGGGCGCTCACATGCCCTGTGATGACAGCAGAGCCCAATAGGAAGAAGAAAGCCTCCTCTTCTTCCCTGGCAAGGGCTCAGCCAATGAAAAGCCAGGATTCTTTGTTTACAACACCCTTCCCCACTTCCTTTTTTCCTCTATAAAAGTGGTCTCCTTCCCTTGCCATATGGGGACTTGCACGTGGCTCGCAATCCTCAAACCCAAATTGCAATTCTCTGCAGATCCCAAGTAAACCCATCCTCGCTGGAGAAATACCTGGCAGTCTATTTGTTTCAGGTCAACAATCCTTTGGTTACAGTCTCATATAACATTTTATGTAAATCATTGTCGAATAACCAATATGTGGATTTTTAATAAAACTGAAACATCTACAAAAGCAACAATGGAGGCAACTACTAAATCACAACGCTTTGGTAAAGTTTATTTTCTTGATGTACTCTAGTTTTGGAACAATTAACAGTGGCAAAAGGATACATTTCATTTTCAGATTCCAGTAAATAGTCAATGGTATGAACTAAAATAAGCAAGAGAGAAGTGAAGGAACTGGAGCCTGGCTCATTCATCTCTGTCTTCCTCTGCTGCCATGATTTGTTTCAAACTTCCTGGTAAAGACAGAATGTGTAGCCCCAGAGTCAGAGACCCAAATGGCACCCAAAGTGAGCTTGTGAAATTCCGTCTGCATAACCAGGAGTCCTCTGAATTAACTCCTGATTAATTAGCTCTTCCTAGAATACAACATCTATTAAGGTAGGAGTCATCATAAATGCGCTCATTTGAAGCTTACCCAGATGTCACTGAAACAGTGACTGCTGCATTTGTCCACAACTTAGACCGAAAAAAGATTCGCAGAGGAGTATTTTTATCACTGACTTTGCTCAGAACTGCTGGCAAGTGGTGATGATAAAAACAAGACTGACTTTTAGTTTTATTATTCTTTTCAACCTGCTTCAGATGCCCTGTCTTACTGTCTGCTCTCAACCCACCGACTGCCTGGGGAATATGCCGCCCGCTCGGTAGAAATAAACAAATCAACAAACAGAAGCCCTACCTGCAGGATGAGATCCGGCACCAGAGAAGGAATGCTGGCAAGGAGGCCTGCTTTTTCCAAAAACCAGTCTGGAAAACTCTTCCTGAAGCTTCCAGGCAAGTGCACCTCCCTCCCCGGAGACCCCAGGCCAGGCGTCCACACCTACCAAAAGCCCAGCTTTGTTCAAGCCTCCCCAAAGTCCTTCTAACTCCCCGAAAATCCAAATAAAAAATTACCCTAATAACTAGTAATTATTTGCATATCGAATTTCTTTGGGACTAAATCTAAATGTACACTGGAATAAATTGTTCTAATTTGAGAGACAGGGAAATAGAACATTTTTTTAAGTGAATCAAAGTTATTCTTCTTCAAAAATGGCACTAGAACCCCGTGATAGACAGATTAAAGCTCCCCAAAGATGTCTCGACGGAATCCCCAGAACCTGCAAATGTGTGGAGGGCCAGCAGGCAGAGCCGGGAGCAAAGACCCGTCTGCAGTGGGCAGGGTCATAGCGGCCGGCCAGACCACAGACACAGCTGGACGCCCAGGGCCCCAGTCACGGATGGGTGGGTCTCCATGGGCCCTGGGTCCTTCTGACCGCGCAGCACAGCAAGCGAGCTGGACCGAAGGTCTCGCATTTAAGCCACCATGCCTTCACTAAGGCTGTGACCAGTTTCAAGAGTCTGGAATATTCTTGTTGGCTTGGAGTCTGGATAAGGCACCAGTAATGGACCCGAGAGGAAACTCGATCTACCTTAAGTTTGAGTTCAGGATACATTCAGAGACTCTTTACTTTTCGGGTGTAATATTTTGTAATGATACACGGGCTTGTGTCAGTTTCCTATTGCTATCCTAACACGTGATCATAAATTTAGTGGCTTAAAACAACTCAGATGTGTCATCTTACAGTTCAGGTGGCCAGAAGTCTGACGTGGACTTCATTGAGCTAAAATCAAGATGTCAGCAGAGCTGCGTTCCTTCTGGAAGCTCCAGCGAGAATCTGTTCCTTGCCTTTTCCAGCTTCTAGAGGCCGCCTGCTTTCCTTGTCTCACAGCCCTCCCTCTGCCTTCAAAGTCCTCTGTCGTCACATCTCTGACACTGACTCCTGGCTTCCTCTTATAAAAACTCTGTCATTGCATTGGACCCACCAGATAATCTAGAAAAAAATCTCCCTCTCTCGAGATCCTTAAGATCAGAGATTTGGTTTGAGAAATTAAGATGTGGATATTTTTTGGGAGAAGGAGAAAAGTTGCCATTCTGCCAGTTACAGGGCCCTCTTGCCCTTTTTTTGAAAAACAATTGAGAAAATCATCTCCGGTTTGATCATATCTCTGCCTCCTAAATTAAAACAATTTGTTCCAGTTTATGTTTCGCTTAAGTCCCAAAGAAATTCAATACGCAAGTAATAATGACTAGTTATTAAGCTAAACTGAACTGGCTATACTTATTCACTGAAACTAAAGGGCAGTGATGAATTCGTTTGTTATTTTGATTTAGGCTACGTATAGGTCTTTTAAAAAGACTTGAGGCAGTTTACAAACTTAGAATGAATAAAATCAAAACCAAAATAATACTCAATATGAGAGACAAGCAGATTTCACCACTTACCTTCCGAGAGTGATGATGGACACAGCTTGCAGGTGGTCGGGCAGGTTGTCTGTTGCAGTCTGGGTTAGAGGCCGAGCCCGTGTTTCCTGGTCTTGTGGTCTGACAAATGAAAGTATACACGTGTGCTAGGAAAGGAAACCTACGCCCAGGCCTGGATTCTAGGAGGTGTCTCTGTGAGGGGAAACATTGACTGAAACCGCCCGCCCTGGCCAGGCAAGACAGTAGCCACTTGCATGAGTTATGTTACAACAGGAGGTCCTGGTAAGGAACTAACTAACAAGCTACGATCAACCGGAAGAATTCAGGAAAGGTCAAAAGTAGAGAGAGAGAGGAGACGCCAGTCTACATGTCCTACCAACCTCCCGGAATCCTTCTCGCTGGAATCCGTTTTGGCTGAGCAATGCGTGTGCCACCAGGAAGGACCCTGAGTCAGAATGGTTGGCCAGAGACAACCCGGACACTAACCCCATCACCATCAAACCTGAGACTGCGAGCCACGTGGCAGAGGACTTCTCCTGGGTCCCCTCACCCTCCTGCTCTCTGCCAGGGCGCCCCTTCCCAGTAAAGTCTCTTGCTTTGTCAGCACGTGTGTCTCCTTGGATAACTCATTTCTGAGTGTTAGACAAGAGCCCACTCTCGGGCCCTGGCAGGGGTTCCCCTTCCTGCAACATCTCTGTACATCCAGGTACCAAGACCCAGGCTCCCTCTGGGGCGTCTTCCACACCTGGGTCTGCCTCCTCAAAACCTCCCTCCGGATCGTCCCGCCGTGCCTGGTCCCATCTTCCTCCCAGCCGTCCCCATCGCAGCCCCCTCTCCTCTCCTGGAGACCACCCCCCGCAAGCTGTCCCAGCTGTCTCTTCCGCGCTCGGCCTCCCTCTGCTGCCTGGGGCCACGTCCAGCGTGATGGACGCACCCCCCCCAGAGGCTTCTCACATCCTCGCCTGGACTCACCCTCCCGGGGTCCAGCACCTCCCCCTGCTCTCTCTAGTGGACGTGCTCTGTTCTTCCGAAGCCCGCCAAGGGGACTGGAGGCGGGGACGTGGGAAATGGGCGCCCTTCTGGCTACACGCAGATTCCAGACCCTTGCCCGTGAGCCCACCCAGCCCCAGGGCTCACCACCCCTCTACTGCAGGGACCCGGCTCTGCGGCCTCCCTGTCCTTGGCCGGCTCACATCACAGGCTGGTGCGCTCTGTCAACCTCGTTTCTCACGCTGAGGCTTCGACCGCTGAGTGAGCTGCAGGGATTCCCGCCCGCACAGCGATCCGTGGTCTCTGAGCCCTGGGAGCACTCGGGGCCCCTCGCGGTCACACACTCGCGCCCGCCCCTCTCCCCCCGCTGCCGTGCTGTTCCACACCTTCACAGCTCTCCCCAGATGCCACCCCCAGCCCCCGCTGTGCCTACTTCCCATTTCTCTCTGAAGTCCCTGCATCCAAAGTCACGGAGAAAACCAGACGGTGAACTTCACCTCCTGCCCCCCTGGAGGACTGAGGTCTTTTGCACACATCGTGTCGAAACCGAGCAGGACCTTGGGGGGCCCTCCCAAGTACAAAAGCCTTTCCGTGTCCCGCATTTCTTGCTTGTGGGGAACCAGTTTCAGCCTCCTAGACCTTCCTGAGTTCCAAAGGGCAGATTCAAATAGTTTCTAACGAGAGGAGTGAGGGGACGCAGAGACAAAGGGAAGGCCGGCCAGAAACAATAGTGCAGCGATGGGGCAGTGTCCGGGTTCCTCCTGAAGGGACATATGGAACAGTCTAGTACAGACCTCTGAGTTCTTCTATGGGAACCAAGGCCCCCGCCCAGGTGGAGGGTGCCCACCAAACGGAGGGGTGGTGCCGGGGCCCCACTGGCCGCGGCCCAGAGAGAGTGGGAAATAAAAGGAGACACGTAGGGGGATGCCCAGTCAGCACACAGGGAAGTCCTCCTCGTTCGTATCAAAGCGGGGCCTCACGGGGAGCCCGTGGAGGGCACACACACAGAGGCGCGTCTCAAAGGCCTTTAGCATCTGCCGGGAGGCTCAGCCTTCTCACCCTGAGCGATTAGGACTCGCCCGGGCACGGCTCGGAGTTGGTGGGTGTGTGTGGGGTGGGTGCCTGGAGGTGTGACCCCGGGCAGTGCCTGCTGCATCCAACCTACAGGGAGCACTGAGAGCTCCCCATGCCTGCAAATCACTCTCAACAGCAAAACGCAGAGAAGGTTAACTCACGCGCGGATCTAGAAGAACTGGGGCAATGGCCTAGGTCACCTCTCATGGTTAATTTTTGTCATTTAGTTCATTTTTTTCCATTTAACATATCACTGTTATATTATCAAAGTCTCTCACGCCCCCAGTTTGAAAGGTGCACCTGCCCTACGAGGCTCGTTACACACAACGGAGGCCCTCTCCCCTGTCCCCCCCCCCATTTCCTGTTTCCCAGGGACGGCCACCTTCGCCAGTGTCACCTGATTCTTTCAGTAGCTGCCTCCACATCTGAGATCACCGTGGGCTCGGGATCTACCGCCCGGCGGTTAATAGGGACCCTCCTCCACGGTGGTTGAGGACTTGGGTCCATTCCACACCTTTGACTCCACGGCACACACGTGCCATGTCCTGCTCTCCGCCTTTGCAATTAGGTGATACAGTAACTTCAGTGAGATCCGGTGGCTGGCGTGTACATCAATATCAATTTGTAAATGCAGTTCCCAGCTGTGATGGCGAGTTTTGTGTCAACTTGGCCAGGTGGTAGTACCCAGTTATCTAATCAAACACTAACGTAGGTGATGCAGTGAAGGTATTTTGTATTTTGTAACACAGGTGTCGCTACAGAGGTAAACACCATCTACAATCAGTTGTCTTTAAGTAAAGGAGATTATGTTCAATGATGTGGGTGGGTCTGGTCTAATCAGGTGAAAGTCCTTAGGACTATCCGCCTTCTGAGAACTGTACGGGGTTATTTTGGCCCAGGGTGTTCTGAAATTTTGTGATCATCTACCATGGAGGGAGTTTTCCGTTTCCATCATGCTGGGCGCTGGCCCCTCCTCCCACTTAGAAACTCAGATCCTTCCTTTCTGGACCCCGATGATGCCTCCTGTGGTCCTTCTGGTCTCTCCACTGGGCTCCCAGTATTTGGATGTTGCACCTTTGGGGTCAGTTTTCTAATATTATCTTATTTCCTCTTGACTTCCATCTCTTCTCTTTCTGCTTTGCTTTCTGGGAATTTTTTTCAACTTTAGCTTCAAATTTTTTATGCAGCGTTAAATTTCTACTATCTTTTTTTTTTAATTCTAAGAACTCTATTGTTCTCTTACATTACTTTTCTAAAATTATTTTTGAAACGTCGTCTTTTTGTTTCATGGAGAAAAATAGCTCTTTAATGGTCTTGAAAATTTTGATAGCTTTGTTTTTTTAAACTCTCTGCCTCTCTGCATATTCTAAAAAGCTGGCTGGATCTTCTGCGTAGGTGGACAGAGCTTGGGAAACGTGGGTGTGGAGGGTGTGTCTTTGTGAGCTGTTCAGTTTGGGGAACTGCCTTCTTTGTTGGTTCAGATTCTCAGACTCCAACAATCTTGTTCCTGGAGGCTGAAAGCCCGAGGTTCTGGAAGCCTCGTGGGAGAAGTGGGGTGGGTGTCCGCTGAGTCTCCTGGTGCCTTCAGACAGTGCCCCTAACCTGGGAGATGCTGCTTCTCCCAGCATCTGTTCTGCTCTCCAGAGACCAACCTCCTGCCAGGAGGGAGGAGGGGTCACCCAGCTGTGGAGACAAAGGAAGGAGATCGGGGCATCTTTCTACCCACCCCCTCGCCCTTCCCAGAGCCCCGGTTGCCATGGTCCTGAGCGCCCCAGCTCTGCTTGCTTTTCTCGGCTGCTGATTTAGGATCCCCATTCTTTTTGGCTAGTTCAGTTTGTTTTCAAGTCTATCTTTTTTTGCTATTGTCTTCTGTTCTATTTGCCCTTGGAGGCTGATGATTACAGAACAAATGAAACAAAAGACAAAAATAAAAAAGCTTCCTATCATTTCAGTGAGGTTTCAGTGGGGAACAGGGGGAAGGGGTGAACGCCTATGTTCAATTCTTCCACTCTTAGTGGACACCTCCCTCCCTCACTTTCTATACCCTTAGAAGCCCCTGTGACGCAAAACTCCTACCCGGAGTGTGGCTTCTGTGAAGACACTTCCTGGCAGGAGAGGACTTCAGGTTGGAAAGTAACTGTGGGTGTGAGGAGTGCCCATTCCACTGCGGTGCTGCTGCTGGGGGCTGGGGCTAGCATCCTGCTTGTGCCTGGTAACTATCCTGCCGAACCCAGTGAGGCGCGACTCAGAGCAAGGCTCCTGGGAGCGCTTGGTTTCCCGTAATCCGCACAGCTGATATCCAGCACCTTTAGTGCACCCTCAGCTAAGAACGTGCCTTCCAGGAGTCTGGTGCATCAACCCCATCCCCCAAAGTGAGGTCCTTCCTGTTAATGAAAACCAGTCCTCTCTGACTTCAGGATGTTGGGCGCTGTGAGCATTCCAAGCGGAACAGGTTAATCCCTGCCCTGGAGAAGCAGGGTTGGTCTGGGCACTGGCTCATGGACCGGTCTCTGCCTTGTGGTCCAGCCAGGGGTGGCAGTTTCCCAGAGGGCACTTTCTGTGGCCCCGGCGTTGGGTCTACCCTGAGCGTCAAGCATTCCAATTCAAAGAGTGCCAAGGCAGCTGGTGAAGCCATCGTGCCTGGTGTCTGCCTGACTTCACTGTCACATTCATGTGGCACACTATGATTTCCAGTGTGTTAAGTTGTGTTCTTGAAAATCATTCGTATTCTTTCACATCATGGACTGGAGAGAGCCAGGAGCCTGTAAATTCACCAGCTGGCTTGAAGTAGCCTCTGGTGTTTTCTGCCATCTAAGTAGATAAATAAGGAAGACACCTGTAGGGAATAAATTTCATAATTTTCATTTAAAAAGCTACATGGAGTTTTTAAAAACCAGCTTTCTGGGCATATCATTTATGTAAAATAAAACACCAATTTTAAGTGCACAGTTCAGTGAGTTTTGTGACAACTGTGTAGGGTCATGGTACCACAGCTACAGTCATGACATAGAACGTTTCCGTCCCTGGAAAAACCCCTGGTGCCTCCTGGCAGCCCCCCTCACCCCATGTCTCCCAGCCTCCACCTCCAGGCAGCCGCTGACCTGCTCTATGTTACTGAAGTTTTGCCTCTTCTAGCTACGTGGAATCATACAATTATTCAGTCTGGCTTCTTTCGCTTAGTGTAATGTTGCCGTGTATCAGAAATGTGTTCCTTTTTACCTCTGGGTGGTATCCACTCTGTGGCCAGACCACAATTGATTTTCCACTCATCACTTGATAGATATTGAGTTTTTAGCTATTACGAATAAAGCTGCTACAAACATTTGAATAAAATTCTCTGTGTGTTCATATGTTTTCATTTCTCTGGGATAAATACTTTTGAGTAGAATTGCTGGGTCATATGTTAAGGGTCTGTTAAACTTTATAAGGAGCTGCAGGACTTTAAAACTGTAGAGATGACACATGTGGCCATTCACATTTACACTAATTAAAATTAAAGAAAATTTTCAGGTCAGGTCCTCAGTTGCAGTAGCCACTTTACAAGTGCTCAATAGCCACACGTGACTAGTGACTAACATATGGGACAGCCCAGGCATGGAATATTTCCATTATCCCAGAAAATTCTACCAGACAGCATGGGTATAGAATTCAAAACCTGGAGTTTCAGATTCGAAAATTCTTCATTGATTTGGACGAAAGGTGTTTTTTAAAGCCACGGGTAGGTTTTCTCACTGTTGTTGACAGAAACATTAACATCCTTGCCAAGTCTAGTTAAAAGAGGAACCATCCCATCTTGCATTCACTTTGCAGAACTAAGGTTTGAAGCTGCCCAAGGACCAGATTGCCCGACAGCCTGGAGAAGCTATTGTTGGAGCAGCCGGCCGTCCATGTGGGGAAGCCACCCACGGGGACCCACTGCCCTCCCAGCCTTGGCAGATTCCTGTAAACAGCTGCAAGACCCCGGGACCCTGTTGGAATTGAGGGAGAACTCTGCTCATAGCTGGGGAAATGCCAGGTGCTCCATGACAGGTGACGTATAATAAGCAGGTTGGAATCACTATCTCAGAAATAAGCTTACACGTTGCTTTTCAGATGGTCTCTTCATTCATCGCCTTTTGAAAACAGAGCATGAAGTCCAGCTGATACTGTGTGGGTTGCGGTCACCCTTGGCCCTCTAAGTTTCAAGTTCCAGCATCCGTAAAGACCCCTGGATTTGACAGATTGAAATTTTTTCTGAATGGTCCAAATGGGTTTGTTTCACCTTGGCTTTTCCATATGAGGTTCTGCTTTCCCAGCAGCTGGGGCTAATGGTGAGGCATCTGGACCTGGGACAATCGGGGACATGGCTCAGTTCCCCACGTGTGGTCTTTCTCAGGGAAGGGAAGTCGCATCACTTAAGAAGGGGCCTTTGTTACCTCTGGGGCAATGTTGCATTTTGTGAAAGTATTTTAACCGCAGATTTGGACAAAGCTGGCAAAACAATAGTCCCTCTTGTGGTTTTAGCCATTAATCTTCTTTTATGTAGGGGGAGAATCAGATGCCTCAATGACGTCATCGTTTGGCTCAGAAAAGAACCAATGGAACCGAAGGGCACCATTGTTTCCCTGACACAGTGGTTGAAGAGGAAGATGCACTTGCTTTTTCTTTTCCAGGAGAAAGAGGGCACGTCTGCAGCTGACCGCCCATAAACAGGGCCAGACTCTTAACACTGGGAGAATTTGCTGGAATGGCTTTGTGGAAGTGATTCAACACTTCCAAAGAGGCTCCTCCACCTATCATCTGCTTTCTTTTCATTCTTAAATAAAAAGAGCTCTTTTTTTTTTTATGTTAAGTCGGTGGAATGGGTCTTCCCCTCCCCCTTCACTCCACTGTTCCTTTCTCTCCTCACCTTTGGTGGAAAAAGTCATTTAGGGAAATAAAGCAATGAAGTTATCTTATGAGAGGTGAAAGGTGATCGGTGCAACTGAGGGGAAATGTGTGTGTGTCCAGATGGTCTGCAGGAAGAATCAGAATGGCAGGACAAGCCCGTCCTTGGCGAGGACCCTGAGGGCTCACTCTGGGAAACCAGAGTCCCCATGGCCTTGTGAGAGGCTCCCCGGGGAGAGGGCTGGAGGAAGAAGACAGATGGGATAGAAAACGGGAGCAGCACTAGACGGGACCGAAAGGGGATCTCGGACACCCATCACGATTTAACTCTATTACACCAAAAGCTACCTGAATGGCAAAATGCAATTCGCAAAAGGCCCAATGGTGTGAGGATTTATGCTCTGTTCTATACCCTTTTGCAGAGAGTGTGGGCCACACCAGCAGGGTTACCTAATTGACTTTCATGGATTGAATGCAAAAATGGCCCCAATTTTCCACGTTCTTTCCCATAATCATGGGATTTTGCACTCGTTCCATCAAGAGCTGGAGTATATTTTCTGCTTCCCTTGAATGCAGATTGGCCTCTGACTTGCTTTAGCCGATGAACGTGGTGGAAGCGTCTGAACCAAGGCTTCAAGATGTTTGGTGCTCTTCTGCTCTCTCACTTGGACCCCTGCCTCCACCATGAGAACAAGCCCAGGCTAACCAGCTGGAGGATGGCCCACCATATGGAACAGAGCCGTGTTTTCTTAGCTGAGACCATCCTAGACCATCTAGCCTCCAGCCAGCTCGCAGATGTACGCACAAGCCCAGCTGAGCCTGAGCAGGCAAACCATGGGTTTGTAAGCAGTAATGCATGACTGCTTTTTTTTTTTTTAATTATTATTTATTTATTTATTTATTTGGCTGTGTTGGGTCTTCGTTTCTGTGCGAGGGCTTCCTCTAGCTGTGGCAAGCGGGGGCCACTCTTCATCGTGGTGCGCGGGCCTCTCACTATCGTGGCCTCTCTTGTTGCGGAGCACAGGCTGCAGACGCGCAGGCTCAGTAGTTGTGGCTCACGGGCCTAGTTGCTCCGCGGCATGTGGGATCTTCCCAGACCAGGGCTCGAACCCGTGTCCCCTGCATTAGCAGGCAGATTCTCAACGACTGCGCCACCAGGGAAGCCCCCATGACTGCTTTTTTAAGCCACTAAGTTTGGGGGTAGTTTGTGACAAAGCAATGATGCAACTGGTAATTCTTTAGAAACTGAAGGTCATTGAGGGCAAAGAGATTACAGATGGCCTAAAATCATAATAAAACCTAAATGATAATCAGCATTGAGTTGTGCATGAGCTGTGGTTATGATGAAGCAGAGTCCTGCAGGGTGTTCATCTCTCATCTGCCAATGGCCTCGAGGCATCCCTATCAAGCTCCCATTAGAGCGCCTTCTCTGGACCCCTTGGCTCAATCAACTCCCAACTCAAAAGCCAGCACAGCATTCACTCGCAAGCCTGTGGAAGCGAGCCTGTCTTCCGGTTCCTGATGCCATGTGGCCAGTCATCTGTAAACCAGATAATCTTCACTGGATGAGTTTCAGTTTACTGTAAGAGTAGTACATATTTATCGAAGCAGACACAAACTATGAAATCCCACCACTTAGAGAAAAGAGCTGTAAACGTTTTGGTAACCAACCTTTAAACATGGTCTTGCACAAACACACGCATACAACTTTCATAAATGGGTTGCTACAATTCAAATTTATGCTTATTGCTTTTCTGAAAATGCTCATTGTAGACAATTCAAACAGCAGGGAGTATCTAAAGTCAAATAGGAAAGTCCTCCTTTGGCCTCTAACTGCAGAGCTGGTGAATTTCTTCCAGAACATTGTTCTCTTCGTAACTGTGCTTTATGTGCTGAATTCTAAAACACGAATTTGTTTTTCAGCTACATCCATTTCATAATCCAATTCTTCCTCTGAGGTTCTTGTTTCCATGTTATTACCTTTTGTTGTTTTATTATTTTTAACTCTTAGAACTGTCTTTTGCGTCTAATTGATCATTTGCATAGCAGCCTGTTCTTGTTTAATGAATATAGGGTTGATTCTCAAAACTCTCTGAGGTTATTCATTAGGCTTTTAAAGGACTTCTTTCTCTTTCTTGTCTTAACCATGTTTCTTGCAAGCCATATGCTATGCTTGCCACTTTCAGGCACTTGATTTGCCTCCAAAGTCTTATAATCCTTGTATGTGGCTTTGTATTTATCGATGAAGCTCTAGATTTATCAGTATCGATAGCTATTGTGAGCATCTTTCGTAAAAATGAAGTCAGTTTCAATTCTCTAGTCGTGTATGTTCCCGGAGGGCCGTGCTTGGCTGCATGATTTGGGGGTGGCTTGTCCATGGCTGCAAGGAGGTGAATATTAGCCAGCAGGGGGGTCTTTCTGTAGTTTGTGTGGATGGGGAATTGGCTAGCGGACCGCAGATTCTCTTTGGTGGAGAAAGAACAATAGAAGTTAGCCTGGGAGAAGAGTATGTGAGCGTGTATCAGAATCATTTGGAGGATGTGTTGAATCACAGCTTGCTGGGCCTCACCTGCTGAGTGTCTGATTCAGAGAATTTGGGGTGGAGTCTGGGAATATGCATTTCTAACAGGTCCCCAGAGGCTGTTGATGCTGCTGGTACAAGGATGACACTTTAAGAGACAGGGAACGAGGGGATCTCACTGCTGTGTGAAGACTCTTGGCTTTCTACCCCTCCTTGCTGATGTGGACTGAAGCTGCCGGAGACAGGGCCTCAGCTGATGCCCTGATGAGGGCACAGTCTTACAGCAGAGGCCTGGGGCTCTTCTGGAACCTGGCCGCCGAGGCCCAGGCCCAGCCTGCCCCCTGACTTTGGGAAGTTTCTGAAAAAGTAGTCCCTTTCCTTTTTCTGCACCTCCATTGGGCTGTGAGCTGCTTCAGTTCTGACTAAGCTTTTCTCACTTCCATCCTATCTACTGTATAAGAGTCATAGATTTTAAATAATTTCTCATGTGTTTTCCAGCATTGCTAAGAGCTCTTCCTCCTACTTCTTTTTAACTTTTAGTATGTAATTTCTCAACATACATGAAAGAAGAGAAAATAATATAGTAAACTCCTTTGTGCTCACCACTACATTTTAAATGCTTCTGTTATTTAAATATCTCTTCTGTCATTAAATGAGTTTGGGGAGGAAGATGGGTAAACCAAGTGTTCAATCCACCATCTGGATCTGGCACTCCCTATTGAAACCGTAAATAAAATATTATCCAAATTTGTTTGTGAGTTTCCATTCTCAGCTGTCTCACCTTTCTAGTTCTTCTTAGCTATACTGTGTTTTCCAGAACGTTTTGCCCGTGTGACACATTCAACCTCATTTCATGAATTCATCCACAAATAAGCCAAACGTATCATAACAATAGAGAACAGAATGATATTACATAATCTCCATCGTTAAACCCACAAAACTTTAAATCTTAAAGACTGAAGTGAGGCCAGTAATGGATAATGATAGCTGCCTCTTGGGAGGATAGGGTTTTGTTCATTTGCAGGAGAAGCTTTGTCTTGCGTTTAGTTCACGCCTCCAACCCTTAGATCCTTGCTACTCTTCTGGTATCTGCATATTTTTCCATCTGTTCCGAGATGACAAGCCTGGGCCATATTTGGATAAGCTTCTAGATGCAATGGGTTTGCAGAGATAGGGATCAACTCTGTTGATTTTCTTGAGTTCATATTCTTCTATTTATCCGAGAAATGTATATGGAAATGGAGAATAGGGATTTAGGACAAATGTTTTCCTACTTCCTATTGTGTGTTCTTGGGCTTAACCTCCCTAATTCTTGATTTCTTCATCTGCTAAAGAGAACAGTAATGTCCACCTCACAGAACTATCGGGAGGACCAAATATGATAACATACGTGAAATACTGTGGGTTCTGCCTGGCACATAATAGGCGTTCAATAAAAGAAAATACAAGGTAATTCCCTTTCCCTTGGTCTTCCCAGGTGCAGTCAGGTGTGATTTTAATTGACATTTCTTTAATTACTAGGGATGTTGAACATTTTCCATGTGATCACTTCCTGGTGTTTGAATTTTCTATTAATTCCTCTACCCTCTCTGTTCATTTAAGTGTACTGTAATTGTATATATGGGCATATAAATTAACCCATTTGCCTCCACGGTTCTGGAGAGTAACGATTCTGTTGTTTTTCTCTTTATGCTTGTTTATTTAGCTAGCTGGATGGTTAACTTTACTATACTGGATAAATAATATGCAAGGCCGGAATGCTCTTGCTGACCTGTTTTAATTTATAATTGAATTCATAGATAATTTCTAAGTTAGAAAATTGCAGTCTGGAAGATCTTTAGTCTCTGAACAGGCCCAAACCAGGCAAAACAATAAGGCAGTGGTTTTTCTTTATTTCTCTCCAGTTTCTATTCTCTCCCTGATTGCTTCCAGTCTGATTGCAATTGTTTTGGTTTGAAGCCACTGAGAGCCGACCTATAACAGACTGGGCTTTATTTCCTAGAACCCGGAGCTCTGGTTAAAGAAGCAGCAAGTTAGCTGATCATTGGTTCCTCACTCCCTAGCCTTCTCTCCCCTGGACTGACAGCTGCCCATCCTATCAAGAGGGTCACCTGGGGAGGTCGGCCAAATAGTGGCCCCCGAGATGTCCAAGCTCTAATACCCAGAACCTGTGAAGATGTTACCTTACATGGCAAAGGGGACTTTGCTGATGTGATTAAGATGAAAGGGGAGATGCTCCTGGGTCATCCAGGGGGACCCAAGGTCATCACAGGGTCCTTAGAAATGGAAGAGGGAAGCAGAAGAGTGGGTCAGATGGGTGTGACCCTGGAGTGAGAGGCAGGAGAGATTGAAAGTGTGAGAGGCATTCAACGGCTCTTGCTGGCTTTGGAGATGGACGAAGGGGCCAGGACCCAGGGCGTGCGGTGGCCTCTAGAGACAGAATGGTCCTCAGTTTGCAGCCAGCAAGGAAACTGGATCTCAGCCCCACAGCTGCAAGGGAACTGAATCTGCCCCAGCCTGGCTGAGCCTGAAGCAGATTCTCCCAGGGCCTCCAGAAAGGCACGCAGCTGCAGACACCTTGATTTGGGGGTTGTTGAACCCAGATGAGCCTGCTGGACTTCTGACCTATGGAAACTGAGACAATAAATAGTGTTACTTAATTTTTAAAAATTAATTAATTAATTAATTTATTTTTTGGCTGTGTTGGGTCTTCGTTGCTGTGCGCGGGCTTTCTCCAGTTGCGGCGAGCAGGGGCTACTCTTCGTTGCGGTGTGCGGGTTTCTCATTGCGGTGACTTCTCTTGTTGCAGAGCACCGGATCTAAGTACGTGGGCTTCAGTAGTTGTGGCACTTGGGCTCAGTAGTTGTGGCTCGCAGGGTCTAGAGCGCAGGCTCAGTAGTTGTGGCGCACGGTCTTAGTTGCTCCACGGCATGTGGGATCTTCCCGGACCAGGGCTTGAACCCGTGTCCTTTGCATTGGCAGGTGGATTCTTAACCACTGCGCCACCAGGGAAGTCCCCAAGATAGTGTTATTTTAAGCCTCTGAGTTTCTGGTGACTTGTTATGGCAGCAGCAGGAAGCTAACACACCCAAGATCCTGGAAGAAGGCTTTTCAGGACAAAATACACCAGCACTGCCGTCCCAGGGGTGCACTGACATCGCCAAGGCAAACCCCCCTGAGATTCGGTTCCTGACGGGGCCTCTTCTGGGCGGCTCTGCCCCTCTCTGGGCCGCACCTGGATCTCCTGAGCGCCGTGCAACACTGAGCAGAGCTGAGCGTCAGCTGTGGCCCAACAGGGATGCGGAGCACCCCGCCATCCGCCTTGGAGGTTTGTCTCCTGGAGCAAGTTGCTCTGGTTACCTATTTTTAAAAATTAGTTAGTTTTAAACTTCTTGAGGGGAAGCAGGTTTTAAGAGAAGGAGAAAGTTCATCTGTGGGGAAATGGGTTTTCACCTGAATCATTCATCTGTGGGTTTGTCTGGTCTGGGCAGTTACCACTTAGAGACTGTAATCTGTGCCTGAAAAACAAGAGAGAGGCCATGGGCCGAGCACAGGGTGCAACCTTGACCCCTCCCGGGCCAGCACTTGGAAGGAGCTATGATGGGTGTGTGAACACCAGCCATCATTTCTCACTCTTTAATTATTTTTTTTAAGAAAGCAAAGACAATACACATACCATAGAGAAGTGTACGAAACAGACATGAAAATCATCTCCCCAGCCTTACATCCTAAAACTTTCCACTGATACCAGTTGGGTATTTTTCATTCCTGGCATCTTCTATGCATATACACCTACTCTCTCCCCATTAATTTCTCTTTCTCTAGCTTATTAAATCCGCATTGTAGACATTTCTCCAAGTTTAGAGTTACAAATCTAGAAATGTTCTTTCCACGATTGCTGAGTTTTCCTTTCCATGGATATATGGGGTCCTAACTGATGGTCATTTAGGTTGCGGCTCTTTCTCACCTTTGCAAACATGTGGGTGAGTGAACCTGTATGAGGAGCTGCTGGGTCACAGATACTAAACTTTAGATCAAATAGCCATCGCCGAATGCCCCCAGCTTCTGCTCTTGCTAATCTTAGCACTTTAGGTGTCTCCCTTTCTGACTCAATTCTACACTCACTAGCAGGTCCAAGGGCATATCCCTCCAAGGGCACCTGCTGGTTCCTCCAGTTGGGTTCTGTTCTCGGTTTCTGCCTCCCTGTGTTCTTTCCGCATCAGGATTTGAAGTCAGATGCCCACCAGTCTCAAAGCTCCATCCCACTTCATTCCAGAAAATTGCTTCTGCCACTGTTTCTTCCCAGCCTCGTGTATCTTTGTTAGCAGCTAAAACTAGTCCTCGGCTCAGCATGCAGGTTTATTTCTAGACCCAGGTCTCACTTGGAGAGCCCTTCTCTGGGGCACAGACAGGCAGGCACACACCCCGCCTCTTTGGATCCTGTTCCCGCCATCCTAGGTCCCCACTGCCTGGTGGAGCATCTGCCAGGCAGAGCTCACTGCAGATGGAGGGCTTGGGCTTCCGGGGAGAAAGAACCTGTGATGGCTGCTCCCCAGGATGGTGTCATCTGGGCCCCATCTCCGTGCCCAGTAATGACTTCTCCACTGCAACCAGGAAGGGCAGGCGCTGAGGTCACCCAGTGAGAACCTGGGGCAAGCCATCTATTTCAAAGGACTTCCTCCAGGCAGGAGCGTGTGTGTGTGTGTGTGTGTGTGTGTGTGTGTGTGTATGTGTTTCTCTTCCGCATCTTTCCCCTGCCTGGGCTACAGGGATCACATCATCCCATCCATTTTCTCGTGCCCCTCTGTGTAACAAGGAGTACGAACAGTGGTGTGCTGGTAGCTGTTAACCAACCAGCTTCCGGAGGAAGAAAAGCCCTGATCAGCATCTACTGACTTCCAGGGTGTAAATATTTCCACCTTGGCCAATTTCAAACTACCAACAGGACATCACTAAATTCAGAGTTGGGAAGAAACGCACAGTATCCATGATCGTTAGGTGGGATTTCTGCCATATGGCACAATAGATGTAAATAGCATCAAAAGCATTGAGAATAGTAAGATAAGCAGGAAGTGATGAGTTCTGAGTATGTATTACTTCTTTTTTAATATAATTTATTTCTAAGTTTATCTACTTTGATTTTTAATAACAGCTGTGTTTAACAACTGGCTCTCAAATTTCCTCAAACTTTAGCAATCAGCTCCTGTGATCTGGTAAGCCACTGACGGCTTATTACACCACTGACTGGCTCTCAGAGGGAAGGAAAGGCTGAGATTCTGGCATTTTCTTAAGCATTTATGCTAAAAAGTGCCCCTTTCCCATACAGTCCTTTGGCCATGTGCCTGACACCCACATCTCCTGTCTCACTCTTCTGGTGGAGAAAATCAGATGGACTCCTGATTTGGGTGGGTCATTTTTTTGGAGTCCTCTGGAATGTTTTGGAAAGAATGATTCTGGGGAAATACTTGTTCTCAGTATCTCCCACAGAGGTTAAGGTGGGCCTTGATTCTAACATACAGGTATGTGCATCTCTTGGGTACCTGAGTAGAGAGCTATTTGTGTGAGTTTTCACAAAGGAAGCTGTGAACACTGGTCTCCCTGACTCCTGGGGATGAGCTTATCTGAGACCAAGATAGAGACACAGTCAGAGAGCAGCTGGTGAAAAGATTCCAAATGCATTTGCAGAAGGTTTCCTTTTCTTACAGAAACTCTCCGTTCTAGCTTTCAATAAAAGAGCTTGAAGATTTTTTCCCACTGATTAGAAATCCAAATCCAGTTTTCGGACTAAATCCAATTAATCAACCTAAATCTTTGAATTGATACAATGTGTAAATTCATCAACAATAAAAATAGAAGGGGATGGGGAGGGAGGGATTGGGAGTTTGGGATTAGCAGATGCAAACTATTTTACATAGGATGAGTAAACAACAAGGTCCTACCGTATATAGCACAGGGAACTATTAAAAAAAAAAAAAGTCAATAGTTGCATGAATAGTGCAAATCCCCCTTGAGCTTGGGGGCTGATGGTCAGGCATAGGAGCTTCGTTCCCCCCAAACCCACCTCTGTCTTTTGCTTCGGGACGTGGGACTGGCTCGTTGGCACTTCTCACCCCATGCCCGCCGCATTCCCTTCTCCCGGATGCTGTTTCGGGATCCTTTTCAACACAGCGATCTAAGGACCAATTATCTACCAGGTGAGGCACAAGGGAGGAAACAGATGTTTTACCCCAGGATCACTGAAGCACACACACATACACCAATACCTACGCACAAATACACACACACACAGACCATAAACACAAACACACGCACATGCACACAGAGAGTTCATCGGCTGTCTTGTGGGAAACCTTTCAGCTGCTCAATTTCTTGCCTTTCCCTTACCTACTTTTCTTTACTGATGTCAGCCAGTTTAACCAGCAAGGGCTTCCTGTAGCAAGTGACCCTATTCCTTGTGAAGATGTTTACATTTCTTGGATGGTGTCTGCCTTGGGGCATTCATCAAGCCAAGGATTCCGCACCCCATTAGCATGTGCGGGTCAGGTTCTACACCACCGGGCAATTCTCAGACCCCAGCAGGGTGTCGTACAGGTCAGCTCGATTCTGACCCTCTCTACCTGGAGGTGATGTGAGATCCCACAAGGTAAGAGCTCCGTCCCCACCCCCTACTTCAGATGCCAATCGTCCAGGTTGTCACCTGTGCTTCTGACCAACCGGCTACAGCAGATTAGGGGTTCCAAGGACTCTGTCACTGGGTTCATTCAACTTCCTGCAGGGGCTCTCAGAACTCAGGGAAACGTTTCACTTACTAGATTAGCAGTTTATTATAACGGGATACAACTCGGGAACAGCCAGATGGAAGAGATGCGTAGGACGAGGCGTGGGAAAGGGACACATAGCTTCCATGCCCTCTCTGGGCTCCCCACTCTCCCCAGATCTCCACGTGTTCACCAACCCGGAAGCTCTCTGAACCCTGTCTCTTTGGGTTTTTATGGAGGCTTCATTATACAGGCATGATTGACGAAATCATCCGCCACTGGCAATTGATTCAACCTCTAGCCGCTCTCCTCTTGCGGGGGATGTGAGCAAAAGTTCCAACCCTCTAATCACATGGTTGGTTCTCCTGGCAACCAGCCCCCATTTTAGGCGCCCCCCCAAATCACCTCATTAACATAATAAAAGACACCTTGGTCACTCATCACTTAGGAAATCCCAAGGGTCTTAGGTGCTCTGCACTAGAAAAGGCTTAGGGACCAAACACATATTTCTTATCATAAATCACAATATCACAGTCCCCTAGGGGAGAGTGGAGGGCAGGTGGGAGGGGACGGGATGTCAGAAGGCTACACGGTGTGTCACTTGCTGGCCCCTAACTCCTTGCGTCTTTAGTGAGGTCACTAAGTTCACACCCTGCGGAGGTGATGGGTTACCACGGAGGGAGGTGGGGGGAGCTTTGTGTGTAGCTGTAGCAGCACATGCCTGCAGAACGGTATTTTTTTTTAATTAATTTTTATTGGAGTATAGTTGCTTTACAGTGTTGTGTTAGTTTCTCCTGTACAGCAAAGTGAATCAGCCATACCTGTACCTATATCCCCTCCTTTTTGGATTTCCTTCACATTGAGGTCACCACAGAGCAGTGAGCAGAGTTCCCTGTGCTACACGGTAGGTTCTCATGAGTTATCTATTTTATACGTAGTAGTGTATATATGTCAGTCCCAACCTCCCAATCTATCCCATCCACCCCTACTCCCCTTGGTGTCCATACCTTTGTTCTCTGCATCTGTGTCTCTATTTCTGCTTTGCAAATAAGTTCATCTGCATCATTTTTCTAGATTCCACATATAAGTGATATTATATGATATTTGAGTGAGGGAAAGCTGTGATGTGACAAAAGGGTGAGACAAGGACACACAAATATTCAGGCGAAGTTCGGCTGTTTCACGTCTCTTGGTAGCACTTTATTAATTCTATGAAATTTCATAAAAACAAATAACTAACTTTTCTAATAAAAAACTGGACTGATATTTTCCAGTTATCTCAGAATAAAATCTGCCATAGAAATACTTCACATCTCTAGGAAGTTTTCTTATCGTGCCCTTTATCATGTATCAGCCAATTGCCACCATCCCTCCCCCCACACTTGGCGGGAGCTGGATTGCTCCCTTTGGCCTCCCTCCCATCTCCCAGGTCCCCTCCTCCCATCTCCCCCTGCCTTGGGCTCCAGGAGGCTGCCTGTACAAAGGCATCAACCTGGCGTTCTGGCTTGGAGGTTTAGCCAGTGGGGAGCCCCAGCAGGATGTTGGAGGGGGAGGTTGAGGTATTTATTCCCCCAGAGCCCTTTCTGCAGGTCCCCTCTGGCTGGCTGTCACTGATCCTCTCAGGGCAGGTCTCTTTATTCCTCCTTCTTCCAGGGTCTGGTAGCTGCTCCCTCCCCTCCTCCCACAAGGCCTAGGGATGCTGTTACTGGCCCCAGGGTACCACTCTGAGCCTTATTATTTCCCTACATGGTGTCCAAACCTGTGTAAATAGTTCCTCCACTCTATTAGTTTCCTATTGCTGCAGAGACAAATTACGACAAACTTAGTAGCTTAAAACAAGACTTTCACAATTCCAGAGGTCAGAAGTCCCAAGTCAGTATCGCTTCAGGGAAGAATGCGTCCCTTGCCACTTCCAGCTTCTGGTGGCCACTGGCATTCCCAGGCTTGTGCCCACGCAAATCCAATCTCTCCCTCCGGGATCACGTTCCTTCTCCTTTGTCTGTAGTCAAAGCTCCCGCCACTTCTCTCTTGTAAGGACACTTGTGATTGCATTCAGGAGCCACTGGCACAATCTAGGATAATCTCCCTATCTCACGACCCTTCATCATATCTACAGAGTCTTTGCCATCTAAGGGAACATTTACAGGTTCCAGGGGTGAGGATCTGATATTTTTAGGGGCCGTTATATGGCCGACCACATTCATTAAATCTTTATCAAATTGTCCTAATTTGAAGATGCTGTCTGCCTGCTAGGACCTGATGGATACAGCCTGGGTCATAATATTTGAAAGAGTACAAATTCAAGCCACATGAATATGTTAATTTGATAACTTGCACTCGGCTTTCAAAACCATTTATATGTTAATGATTCCTGAATTTACATCTCTGGTCCATGACTTCCCTCTGAGTTCCAAGATCATATATCCAATTGAATATCTGATACTACCCTTTGGATATTTCCATTTCCGTTTCATTTCAGAGGCACCTCCAGCTTTGTGTGGCAAAACCCACCCCTTCTCTTTTCCTACTTCCCACCTGCTCCTTCCCCGGCCTTCCCCATCCCAGCAAGTCGCACCACCACCCACTCGTTCACTCCAGCTGTCACCTAGTATCTCCACAACTTCCTGCACACCCACCAAACCGTTCAGTGTTGCATCCCTGCAGGTTCTACCTTCAGATCATTACCGTGGGATGCTGTTCATGCAGTTCATTACCTGGGATGCAGGTTCCACTGCACAGCACATCTGGAATCTCTTTTGTTCTCCCCGTCTCTGCCGACACTCACCTAGTCCAAGCACCACCTCGCTCACCTGGACCACAGCGACGACCTTCTCTCTCCTCTCTAGTCCACTCTATACAAGTATCCAGAGGGATATTTTACAAACCTAGGTTGGATCACATCACTGCCCACCTAAAGTCTGTCAGTACTTTCAGTGGCGTCCTTGCCCTCATCCAGCACTTTTTGCTGAGCCCTTTCCCACCTCCATCCTTCTCATCAACGAACGTCCCTTGAGCCTGGAATGATCTTTCCCCCAGCTCTTCACGTGTCTGGGTTGTTTTGTCTTGTTTACCCAGTTCTCAGCAGTTTTCGACTCAGTGGGAAGTTAGCTGGCCCCACCTCTTGATGGAACAAGCAGCAGAGTCATCCTGCCGAGGGTGAGAATGCCAGGAGGTGTGAAGAACTGTGGCCATTGGTGGAACCTCCCACGTGGCAGACAATGGCAGAAACAGGCTGACCCAGGGAAATTGTCTCCCGGAAACAGAAGGACCTTCCAGGTCCTGAGTTCATTCTGGGCTGGTGACCACGCCTCCTGGGTTCCCATGAGAAATGATTGGGCTGTTCCTCCTGAGATGGGAGGCACCTGGCCTGTGGGGAAGATTCTATCGGTGTTGTGTCCCCACATGTCCCTGCTCAAGGTCGCTGGCGGGGTCTGACTAATGAAGTGTTGCATCACCATCATCAGTTACGTGTCAGGTGACCATATATGCTAGTGTCCTTTGCTTGATGGTCAGGTCTGTCTGCATTCCTATAGCAGTAGTGATTGACACCTGAAAGAGGAAGTCCAGATTCCTGCTGGACGTCAGAAAAAGGCACCCTCAGATCTGGAATAAGTCACAAAATAGAAATATGTGCATGGCCATGCCAAGGTTACCATACACCAGCTAAAGAAGTGCAGAAGCACATTTTAAATGCTATTATAGCCTAAAGCAGCTACTGAACTCATGTTGAAATGTCTAAGGCGTGTGCCCTTAGGTCTCAGGACACAGGCTCCCAGGGAGGTGAGGGGCTGCAGGAGCCCCGTGCCAGGCAGGGCGGGGGTGTCAGCGCCTGGAGGGTCACCTGCGCTCCCCTGCTCTACAGCCACCAAGGCCAGGCATAAATCATGGGGGGGTTTTCCCTGCCGTCACTAGATGTCACTGCAGGAAAAAATCTGACCAGAAAACAGATGCAAGGGAGAGAGATATTAATGTTTTGGATCCTAAGGAAGTGGTTGCCTTGGCAACAGGGAGCACGTGAAATAACTTCCTTCTTCCTGAACAGCGTGCGGCTCGTGAGTGATGGTCCAGGCAGCGCCCCAGACGGAAGAAGCTGCTGTCCTGAGCCGAAGCCCATATATGGGGACTGGATGAAACAACAGTGTGGCCGGGGTGGGGGGGGCGGGGAGGGAGGAGGGACGGAGGGGGAGAGAGACAGACAGACAGAAGGCATCTAGCAGTGGGAGTGCTCAGCAACCTTTGCTGATTCTAAGCCTGAATTCCAAAGACACACAACCAGAATGACGTTTTTTTTCCCTCCAAGTGTTGATTATCCTAAGAAAGGTGTCCTTTCTTGGCAAATTCAACCACAACTACAGAAGTACTGAGAGGAGAGCCCAGGACCAAGCCTGCACCCACAGATGACTTCTCCTCAGATGCTGAACCACGAATGGGCGATGAGGAAGTGGAGGGGGGCGTGGAGGCGGGAGGGCCAGAGGCATACAGCTCATCTGTGGCCACCTCTCTCTCTGCTTTCCCACTTTCTGTCCACACCTCTTTGTGAGGAGGGGATTCTACCTCGAGACGTGGAGATGGGAGAACGGGAGAGAAGATGGGAGGGTGGAGGCTGAATGTTTTCATTTTCCTGGAGGGTCTTGGGATTTTAAGTACCAACCAGCTGGCTGATGGGAGGGAGGAAAGATGCAGACAGAAAGTCACTGCCCCGTGGCCTGCACAGCCCTGAGCAAAGTGGTAACGGGGTGAGATCTTTGCCCCGCCCCCCCCTTGAGGTGCCAGTGCCCTTGAACTGCCCTCTGGATTTTCAAAACGTCTGCTGTACACCAAGCTTCCTGCCTCCATCAGAGCTGGTTTCCGGAGCCCTGTTGAACTTTGGGATTGGAATAAATTCTCTCACCAAAGCCCCGAGGTATAGCCCCTTTAGGGAATATTAGTGGTTTAAAGGGCAGTTTCTCATCCAAATGCATCCTATCTAATGTATGCAATGAGAGAACGGAGAATTCTAGACTGGACTCCACCCAAAACTTCAAAACCAAGCATCTTCACTCTGGCAAGGCCCTGGGCAGGGTCTTCCCTGAAGGCCCGAGTGAAGCGGGGTTGGCCAGGCCAGGCGAAGGAGGAAGAGATCCCTGACCTCTGATCTGGGAGGTGGCAGAAACAACAGGAGAGGCTGGTGTTTCCTGGATGACACTCAGGGAGGGTGGCCAGAAGAATACTAGCCCTGGGAGATCCGGACAAATTACAAAAGACAAGAGATATATGTTCCAAAGGCCGAGGTCCACATAAAATCGAAGTCCAGACAGCCCAGCCATGCGGGGGGTGCTGTGTCTTGATCACATCACCGCCCCTCGGGGGCAGGAGTGATGAACGTAGTGGTCCATGAGAGGCTGGAGGTGTCAGCATCAGATAGCGGCTCCTCGTGGGGGGATGGGGCAGAGCAGCTTGGCCAGCCTCCGGAGAGGGGCCTTAGGACAAGTTGCCTGACCCCCAGGGGCCCTGAGCCCTCTTTCAGCTTATTTTTATTCTTCTGCAGAAAACATTTGTTACTGGTATTATTTTAAAAGCACAAAAGCATTATTTGAGCATATTTTGCACAGAATGACAAGCTGGTTTGAACAATATTCCGAGTATTTGCTTTATCTCATGCTTGAATTATTACTAAATGTCTATTAAGTAAACTGAGCCAAATTGTGCACATTTTGTTACAAAGACATTTCAGGCTTTATTTCAGACACACACATAGGATGTGCTCCCAGGAGAGGCCTCCAGCCTGGCCGTCAGGGGATGTAATGGAGAGCATGGTGACGACTACTGTTAACAATACTGTATTGTGTGTTTGAAAACTTAAAGGTTCTCATCACAAGAAAAAAAATTGTAATTATGTGAGGTGATAGATGTTAACTAAATTTATTGTGGCGATCATTTTACAATATATAAATGTATCAAATCATTATATTGTACACCTTAAACTAATACAAAGTTATATGTCAATTATATCTCAATAAAATTGGGAGAAAAAAATAGAGAGTCATGTTACAGGGAGAAGACAGCCGTCCATGAACCAGGAAGCAGTGTCTCACCAGACACTGAATCTGCAGGCACCTTGACCTTGGACTTCCAGCCTCCAGAACTGTGAGAAATAAATTGCTGTCGTTTATAAGCCTCCCAGTCTATGGTATTCTGTTATGCCAGCCCAAATGGACTAAAACAGTTGGGGAAAAAAGTCAAAAGAACAATAATATTTCATGACATGTGAGAATTATATGAAAATCAAATCTCAACACCCATCAATAAAGTTTTATTGGAACACATCCACACTCATTCCTCTGTGTATTTCTACAGCTGTTTTCACACCACAACAGCAGAGTTGAATAGTGTTGACAGAGACCACGTGTGGCTCACAGAGCCTGAAATTTTTACTATCTGGTTCTTACAGGAAAAACTGGCTGATCCCTGATCTATAGGAGTAGACCCCGTACACTGATCTTACTTCCCGTGATTTTCCAACACTTGTTCCCAGAAAAATAAAATATGGCCTCACTCTTTGACCTGGTCACCCCATCCCACAGCTGAAACTGTGCCCAACAGGGTTAACAGAAACTGGTGACTAGAAGAAATTCCTGAGCTCTTCTTACAGCTTGTTAAAAACCCCACCGCTTGTAACCTGCCTTCACTGAGCAAGCTCGCCTTATTTATTTTTTTGCAAATTGCATACCCGCCATGTGACTTTATCTGGAGATACGGTCCTTGCCAATGGAATTAGTTAAGATGAGGTCATACTGGAGCAAGGTGGGCCTAAGCCAATATGACTGGTGTCCTTATAAAAAGGGAGGATTTGCATTAGAGAAATGCAAATCAAAACTACAATGAGATATCATCTCACACCGATCAGAATGGCCATCATCAAAAAATCTAGAAACAATAAATGCTGGAGAGGGTGTGGAGGAAAGGGAACACTCTTGCACTGTTGGTGGGAATGTAAACTGATACAGCCACTATGGAGAACAGTATGGAGGTTCCTTAAAAAACTACAAATAGAACTACCATACGACCCAGCAATCCCACTACTGGGCATATACCCTGAGAAAACCATAGGTCAAAAAGTGTCATGTACCACAATGTTCATTGCAGCTCTATTTACAATAGCCAGGACATGGAAGCAACCTAAATGTCCATCGACAGATGAATGGATAAAGAAGATGTGGCACATATATACAATGGAATATTACTCAGCCATAAAAGGAAATGAAATGGAGGTATTTGTAATGAGGTGGATGGAGTTAGAGTCTGTCATACAGAGTGAAGTAAGTCAGAAAGAGAAAAACAAATACAGTATGCTAACACATATATACGGAATCTAAGGAAAAAAAAAAAAAAAAAAGGCCATGAAGAACCTAGTGGCAAGACGAGAATAAAGACACAGACCTACTAGAGAATGGACTTGAGGATATGGGGAGGGGGAGGGGTGAGATGTGACAGGGACAGAGAGAGTGTCATGGACATATATACACTACCAAATGTAAAATAGATAGCTAGTGGGAAGCAGCCACATAGCACAGGGAGATCAGCTCGGTGCTTTGTGACCACCTAGAGGGGTGGGATGGGGAGGGTGGGAGGGAGGGAGATGCAAGAGGGAAGAGATATGGGAACATATTGTATGTGTATAACTGATTCACTTTGTTATAAAGCAGAAGCTAACACACCATTGTAAGGCAATTATACTTCAATAAAGATGTTTAAAAAAAAAAAAAAAGGGAGGATTTGAACTCAGAGGCAGACTTGCATAGAAGGAAGGCGGTGTGAAGATGCACAGGGAGAAGACTGCAGTTCACAAGCCAAGGAGAGAGGCAGGAACAGTTCCTTCCTCACATCCCCAGGAAGGAACCAGCCCTGGTGAACCTGTGATCTTGGACTTGCAGACGAGGTGCCACGTCAGGGCAGCTCCGGTGGGTGACAGTGGGGACACGGCCCTCCAGTGTCACTTGCTGCCCTCCGCCTCCAGGGAGAGACAGTCATGGTTGGTCCACATTCAGGATGCTGTGCTCAGAATCCGTCTCCCGCTGGCAACCTCGATTTGGTTACTGGGCCCTGCTGCTCCCCTTCCAAGGGAGTCTCTCCCCACTGGCCCTTCTGGCCTCCTTCCGCCCACAGGTCCCTGAAGAGGAGCCTGGCCCTTTGCCCCATCAGTGGACATGAGCCTGACCCCAGCAGAGGGAACAACGTGAGGCTTTCCCAGGATGGCCCTCAGCCCCCATGCAAAGGCCGCCACCACTGACCAGCTGGCCCCCACATGCCCGACCTTGGGAACCCGGCAGCAGGGGAGGCTCAGGTCGAGGGGCCCGGGCACACGAGGAAGTCACACTCGGAACAGAACTGGCACCAGCTGTGGCCGGGCTCAGGGCAGGGACCGAGGCCATGCCCCGTGGAGGAGGACACCCAGCAGGGGGTGAAGGGATCTGCAGGCAGTTTAGAGGGAGCAGGAGGTGACACTCACAGAGAGAACTGCCCGTGCAGGGTTTAGAGCGGCTCAGGGAGCGGGCGTTACAGAGGCTTTAAAGGAGGAGGGGCGCAGGCTGGGTGGGCCCAGACTCTGCCCTGCCTGGAAGCAGGGACCGCAACAGGGCATGGGGAGGATGCGACACCGTCAGATGACACTTCAGAAAGAGCAGCTGGCAGGAACAAAGTCATCTGGGAGCTTTGCTTCAGGCTTTCCCCTCCTCCCTTTGCTTGGGACACACACACACACACACACATACACACACACACACACACACCACACACACACATATGCACCACACTCACTTCCACGCACATGCTACATACACTGCACACTCTCACACACTCACTCTCATACACACATACCACACACACTCACAGACCGTCACACACATACACATTACACACACATCACACGCCATACACCACACACTCTTTTCCCACCTTCTGCCTGACAAACACTTCTTAATGTTAGCTCAAGAGTCACACCCTGGGTAAAGTTCTTTGGGGTTTAGAGTGAGAAAGGCAAATAGGTTCATCACTCTGAGTTTTAGCCCCCTCTCCCGGGAAATGCCATAACTGTCTCTGCTGTGTTCACCTACAGGGTGTTACAAAGATGAAATTAGATTCTGATATTGGACAACGCTCTCTACATTGGCGTGAAAGTGAGGGGTGCCAGTGAGCACGATGACTGTAGCTATGATGGGCAATGATGGTGGTGAGGATGATGATGGTGCTGGTGGTGGTCATGGTGATGGGTGTGATGATGGTGATGATGATAGTGATAGTGATGATAATGGTGATGATGATGGTGATGGTGATGGTGATGCTGGTGATAGTGGTGATGGTGGTGAGGAAGATGATGATGGTGGTGGTGGTGGTCATGGTGATGATGGTGATGATGATGGTGATGATGATGGTGATGGTGATGATGATGGTGATGGTGATGCTGGTGGGGATGATGATAGTGATGCTGGTGATAGTGGTGGTGGTGATGGTGATGATGATGATGGTAGTGGTGGTGGTGATGGTGATGATGATGATGATGATGATGGTGGTGATGATGGTGATGGTGGTGATGGTGATGATGGTGATGGTAGTGGTGATGGTGATGGTGATGATGATGATAGTGATGATAATGGTGATGATGATGATGGTGATGGTGATGATTGTGATAGTGGTGGTGATGGTGGTGGGGTTGATGATAGTGATGGCTGTAATGATGATGATGGTGATGATGATGGTGATGATGGTGATGCTGGTGGGGATGGTGATGGTGATGCTGGTGATAGTGGTGGTGGTGATGGTGATGATGGTGATGGTGATGATTGTGATAGTCGTGGTGATGGTGGTGGTGCTGGTGATGATAACAGTGTTGATGATGTTGGTGATGGTGATGTAGAAAGCCAGTGAATCCTACCTTCCAGGCTACTGGACCTCTTGGCTGGGCAACTACCTTATGCTGCCGTTGATACCACAGCCAAGAGAGGACTGGTAGGCGAATGTGGAAAGAGCAGCTCATTCCCAAGATATTCATGTTCATCAGAGCACAGAGGCCCGCTGCTCACGGGCCCTCTGTCTTTCATTCGGCAGCTTGTGCCTGGCACTTAAGGGAGAGTGAGCACTGCCTTGGCACCACACGCCTGCTCGGCCCCTGTGCTTCTGCAGCAAGTCCTGGGCTTGGTGGCCTCGAGGGCTGAGCGCCGCAGGCCTCCCTCCTACCCTGGTGGGCCAGGCCAAGCTCTGCTACCTCTTGCAGCCCCATGCAACCAATTCGTGGTGTGCTCCCCAGTGGGAAAACTCAATTTAGCCACGGGAAGTGGAAATTCGGTGTTCATTTTTATGAATTAAAAAGTGATCCACAGTCATCTGTCTTAGTCACATCCCTTTGCCTCTGTCCCAGAAATCTGAGACTTGAGATGAGAAAAATGCGGTCACTTGATCCCCAAAGGCCTCGGAAGGCAAATTCTCAAGGCTTCAGAGCCTTATTCAGCAACTTCATTTTCCCAAGGGTATTGGATCTTTTAAAGGTTATCACTTTAGATTTAATGCTTTGGTTTATTGGAACAAAAGTGAACTTCTGCAATATTGCACATAATCTGTTTTCTAAAGCAGGTTCAATCCGAGGAGGAGAATTAGAAACAAATACCCAGGGCCCAAGGTGAGCCATTAGTTAGGGCAAACAAACATTTTGCACATGACAGGTGGAAAGGGCAGGTGTTTCTTTCCTTCTGAACTGGCTCTCCCACATGGGGCAGGATATTCAAGCAATTGATAGAAACTGGCCCCCAAGACAAGCCCTCAGGACTCGGTGTCAGAAATCCCACGAATCACTTCCCACTCTCTATGTAGCTGGAGCCTAGTCAACAGCATGGGCTGCTAAGAATGTGATTAAAAGTCAAATCAAGTGATTCTTGCCAAACCCCAGGGGGAAAGTTGCCGTGGATGAATAATTCCACAAAGATCCTGGAGATCTGTGTGCATGAACCACAAACGGCCATTGAAGTCAGAGCAGCAAGAGGAGTGGAGACACCAAACCAGCTCTCTCCCCTCAGCCTTCTTGGAGGAGCCACTGCCTGGGCCCCCATCCACAATCTCAGCCAGGGGGCTGCCTTCTCCACTTTTGATCACTAGAGAACAACCAGCAAATTCCTTCTCAGCAGCTGTAGCACTGGACGGCCGCTGTCATTGCCAGGGGCTACGCAGAAGGTCCCTTCAGCGCCCCACGAGGCTGTGGTGGGCACTGCAGCCAGGAAGCAGCTTCAGAGGAGAAGCCCCCCTATTAGAGCAGACCTCAGTCCAGCCAGGGTGGTGGGGAGCTCAGGCGCTGACCCTCCTCCTGGTCTCGGGTCGGGAATACGATTTACCGAGGAAGTTCAGCAGCCTCTGCTCTACTCTCCCCTTTGCCCTCCCCTCCAGCGGTCACCATTCTGGGTGTTGCTGTCGTCAGGGTGGCAGTCCCCGCTGAGCTCTGGAATCAGCCTATGCTTATGACATTAGGCCCGTCACTCAACCAGCCTGAACCTCAGCTTTCTCATCTGTCAAATGGGAAAGATCTTCTCCTGGTTGCAGAGACTCATTTAGGTTACATCAGAAGAAGTAAGGAAAACCTTGGAAATAAGAATGGCAAGGATCTTGAACATGGGGCCATTTTGCCAAGAGACTGAATTGTGTTAGGCTCCGAATGAAAGTTTTAAGGGTCCAGCAGCTGAACTGCTAACTGACCAAGAGCTCGGGGGGGAGGGTTCCTCACAAGGGCGTATCCGCTCATCCCACCCGCACTGCATTAACATGACTCAGCTGATTTCTCTCCGTGTGCATTCCTGGAAAAAGGCAATCTGAATGGACAGGGTAACAACCTGTTTTCCCAGTTGGGCCCTTTCTGTGTGAAGCTACACGGTAGGGTGCTGCATTGATGCAGGTTTCCTGTCCTTGGGCCACAGGCCTGTCCCTAGTCTAATGGGACCGCAGAGGTCAGGGTCACTAAAAAGAGGCAGAGGAAGTATTTCATGCTACGCCTTCAGCAGGGGAACCGTGCTTCCCAAATAGGCCCTGTCATAAGGATTGTGACACAGTGTCCAAACCATCGCCCATCACTACCACGGAGGTTCCGGTTAGGCCTGAGGTGGTCAGAAAAATCTGAAGGTTGAGCACTAGGTGAGGTCTGATGGGAGGATGGAGCTGGGCCAGGGGCTCGGCTTCCGCACCTCCCTGGTTGCCCCCGGCCCTGCCCCACCCCCTCCCCACAGAGACCACTTCAGCCTCTGCCTGGGATGGGAACCGAGGTGCCTCTGTGGAGCGGCCTCTGTTCTGCTGTCACCCTCCAGCCCTGGCCAGGACCTGGGCGTGAACACAGGGAGGCCAGGGTCCGGCACAGTGTCCAGCAGTGTCTCAGGACATGGCCTGATGGGGGTCGTCTCCTCCCCAGACCACCAGGGCCACATCGTAGTAGGTGAGTGACTTGGTGGAGGCCCCTGTCCCAGGTCCCCACATCTGGATCTCAGTTTTGTGAGAGTCTGAGTTGCAGACCCAGCTACAACATGCTTGACTCCTGACCCCGGGAAGTTGTGAGGTCATACGTCTGTGTTGTTTTAAGTCCTTAAGTTTGTGGCAATTTGCTATGCGGCAATGAAAAACACAGAGCCCACGAGAATGTAAGTCCCAAAGAATTGTGTAGAAATCCTAGTGAGGGTTTGGGACATTTATCAGCTGTGCAGCTTGGAGAGTCCAGGCCCCTGTTTGCTAGGTTCTGAGGAGTAGAGGGGACCTTCTGACACCTGGTCCCCACCAGACACTGCTATGCCTTCCTCTGCACTTTCCTGTTTCATAACGAGGCAGACTGTGGAGCAAACTCCTGCGTTGTGATGCCAGCCAGCTCGGGGCCCAGGTCCCCCTGAGCAGGTGGGGCAATGCTTAGCTCTCCCTCCAAGTGCCGTGAAGGTCACCTGGGGAGCTTGCTCAAAACCTCACCTTCCCAGGGTATACATCTTACTAGGAGAAAACAAAGCAAGGCTGAAATCATGAGTGTGCCAGGTGATAACAAATGCTGGAGAACCACCAGGTAGGGCTGGAGGTAAAGGTGCTGCTGGGGCAGGAGGAGATTTTACGCACGGAGACCAAGGACCACTGTGCAATGAATAGGCATCCATGGGGAGGCCCCTAGCGGGAGCTCTGTGCATAGAGTCTGGGGAGGGGACATGCAGGCTGAGACAAGGGCAGGTGCAAAGGCCCTGAGGAGGAGGACCGTGGAGACCAGGACCTGGAGAGGAATGGGCAGGAGCTGGGACAGGGGAGGAGACCGAGAGGTACCGGGGAGGGGGTGGTCACCTGTGGCCTTTAGATCCAATGGAAGACTTGGGCTTTTACTCTGAGCAAGATGGGGCCATATGTCTACACAATGTCTGGTGTAAAAAGTGCTCCATGTTAGTGATTGTTACTAATGTCAGCCCATTTTACTCATTTAAGAGAAAATGTCTTGGCTAATTTAATTTTACAGGCAATTTAAGGAGGGTGTCTGAGAAGAAAACATTTAAAAATCCCCTCTACCTACAAGCACTTACTGTGTAGCATAAGGAACTCTGCTCAGTACTCTGTAATAACCTAGATGGGAAAAGAATTTGAAAAAGATTAGATACATGTATATGTATAACCGAATCACTTTGCTGTACACCTGAAACTAACACAGCATTGTTAATCAACTATACTCCAATATAAAATAAAAATGTTTTTTAATTAAAAAAAAATTAAAAATCCCCTCTCCTGTCTGGGAGCAACCAGAGTTCCTTGAATGGCCCCCTAGTCCTTTCTGACGCTGATCAGGACTTTGTTCTGCATCCTTTGGCTGCTTCTGGGGCATTCCTGGATGTTTGGTTCCTTCCTGGAATTCCTTAAACTCTTAAGAGATTCTAGAGGCCTGGTAACTGTCATGGAGGATAACATTCCGGCAGGTGAAAAAGAAAGATGGCACACAGTCTTCAAGAGTCTATTGAACGCTTCAGCTTCTGTATAAACACAGCCTTAGGAACTCAGCTTGAGCCTGTGTCTTAAGCAAAAACCTTTGAACGTTTCCGTGTCTTCAAAATAGTGCGGACATGTTGCTGTTCTCGGCAGCACAGTGATGACATCAGCTGTCGGAGGGATCCCGTGCAGGTCAGCTCGGCCCCGGTGCAGGGATGGGGCCTCTCCACAGGAGAGAGCATCGTTCTTCCTTAAGAGATGAATCATTCCGCAGAGCAGAAGCTCCAACCAGCCTCCCTGACCACTGCGGCAGCTGTTTCCATGGCATCCGTTGGCACTGGGCACGTTGAAAGAAAGAGCAAGTCTGGAATTGGAGAGATGCTTCAGGCACTGGGGAAGGGAAGAGGAAGAGGAAGAGGAAGAGTCTGTACACAAGGGGCAGAGCCTTCCTAGATACTCTTTTATGGCCAGCCCTGTGTTGAGAGGGCTCCCTCTTTTCACGGAGAGCAGGCAGGGTCCTTAGCACGGTCCCGTGGCTTCATACATACAGAAGACTTTGCTGCAGGTGAACCACAGGAGCATGTATTGGGGGCTCCTCAGGCTCTGAGATGTAACGGGAAGGCCATTTGCCATCTCCGTTCTGAGCAAGCTGAGGCTGCAGAGCAAGGCCGGTGAGGGTAGGTCTGTACCTTGTGTTACCAGCATCGTTAGTGAGGAGTGGGGTGCAGAGCGCTGCGTAGATTCTGCAGGGGATAGAAAGGCATGTGGAGCAAGGTCTCGTCTCTGGAGTTAGAATCTGAGGGGGAGAAGGGCTAGGTGGACCGTTATAAAAAGAACCAATTTGCATTATAAAAAGAACAAACCAAACCATCTCCTGGACTTCCTTGCTTCAGTCAAGCAGGGTGAAGAAAGCACACAGGAAGCCACTAATCCACCACATATTCAGATTCATTTTAGAAACTTCTACTTGAAAGATTATTACAGGGAAACACTTCAACTCAGGAGAGACGGTATGTCTTCCCACTTGAAAATTGCTATTCTCCAAATATATCATATTAATCATAATTTTTAAAATATTTTATTATTAAAATAGTGCATGCATAGCAGAGAAAATTTAGAGCATACAAAAGAGCAGAAAGAAAACGTTGAAATTGCCCATAATGCACCACTCAGAGACTGTCACTGTTTTTTCTGTTTTCCCCTTTATTTTCACATTTCTTTTTATAAATATATTTTTACAACATAAAATATAATTAAGGTAAACTGTATATAGAGCTATAACCTGATTTTTTTGGTGTAACATTGTATCACGCACATTTTCCCATGTCTTTAAAGTTTTTTAAACACCACTTTAAATGACCACATAATGTTCCATCGTATGGATACACTATCCCTGATTTGACTCTTCCTCGCCTGTTGGGCATTTATGTATTGTTAAATGTGTTACCATGATAAATAATGCTGTAATGAATATCCTTGTACAGAAATATTTGTCTATTTTATGCATGTATCCAACAAACATTTACTGAGCTTCTACTAAGCATCCGTCACACACTTAGGTACTGATAGTTTAACAGGACAAAATCCTCACCTTCGTGGAATTTACATAATAATAGGGGAGATAAGCCATATATAAGTGAACAAATAAACTGATTTCAAATGATAAGTGCTTTAAAAAAATTAAGCAGAGTAATGGGCAGAAAGTGACCATGGAATAGATGTTACGTCAAGTGAACCGTTCAGAGAAGGCCTTTAAGAAAGTGATGCTTGGACAGAGACCAGCCTGATGCAAAGGAGCCATTCATGGCATTCCAGGCAGAGGAAATAGGCAGGAGAAAGGCACTTAGGTGGAAAGTAGCATGGTGGATTGGAAGAACTTTGGAAAGACCAGTGTGACTGCAGGAAAGGGAGCAAGGGAAAAGGTGGCAGGAGAGAAAGGTCAAGGAGCAGGCAGGGGTCTAGGCATTGGGGACCCTGGCAAGTGGTCAGGATGGTAAACGAGATGGGCAGCCATTGGAGATGGGAGTCAGACATGATGTGACTTGGTTTACATTTAAAACATTACTCTAGCTGCTGAATTAAAATTGGCTGTGGGAGCAAGAGTCAAAGCAGATCCCAACTCAGTCTCTAAGGACGGTATTACCCTGATCTCAAAACCAGAAGAAGACATCACAAGTGGAAAACTACAGGCCAATATTCCTTGTGAATATAGATACAAAAATCCTCAACAAAATACTATCAAACTAAGTTCAGCAACATGTAAAAGGGATTATTCACCATGACCTAGTGAGCTGGATCTCAGGAATGCAAGGTTGGTTTAATATCCAAAAATCAAAGAAGAGTCCTAGAGTTCTGGACATATCCACTTCTCCTTGGTTAAAATGAATCGCAAGACGTAGTATTCCTGAATGAAAAGATAGAAAAAATGTCTGCTTTGTAAAGGTTTTAGATTAGTGTTTCATAACTCATTGGGGTCACATGGTAATTAGAGGGACAAATCACCCCCTGTTCCTGGTATTACTCAGGATATGTGTATGATAGATCCAGGTGGGAGAAAGGGTCTAGGTCTAATTTTAGGGACCTTGTCCTGCAAGCCGTCTACTCTCCTGCCCCCTAAAAATTATCACAGCTTCATTGTCCACACTGTCTGGACAAGCTGTGCCTTCCTTCCCTACAAAGAATTGCAAGTTATTTAATAGAAATGTGGCTTTAAACATTTAGCTGATGTTTGGAAGGTCGGACTGTCATCTGTTCCCAGAGGAGAGCCTACAGTGTTAACAAGCGTAACAAGTAGTAACTTGTGACCTGAAGGAAAAGGAAAGGACAGAATGACCTTTAGGAGGAGGGGTGCTGAGATGAGGACCAAGAGCTCTGGGTGGAGGGCGTGGGGAGAGGAGCAAAAGTCCAGTGGGAGCCTACTCTTCCTCCCTGAGCTGAGAGGGTTGACCACGTGGAGCCCGCAGAGAGCCAGGATCAAAGGATTGGAGCCTGCTGGGGGAAGGGCAAGGTGAGTCGGGACCCACCTAGCTGTGCACTATGTAGGATTAGGGGAAAGCAGCTCATGCATAAAGTGAAAGACTGTGTTGTAGTCTTTCTGGACTCCATGTGTGTGCTTGATTGCTTTTAAAAAACATGAACGTGGACATATACACACACTACCAAATGTAAAATGGATAGCTAGTCGGAAGCAGCCGCATAGCACAGGGAGATCAGCTCGGTGCCTTGTGACCACCTAGAGGGGTGGGATAGGGAGGGTGGGAGGGAGACGCAAGAGGGAGGGGATATGGGGGTGTATATATATGTGTATAGCTGATTCACTTTGTTATACAGCAGAAGCTAACCATTGTAAAGCAATTATACTCCAATAAAGATGTTAAAAAAATAAAAAACATGGAAAACCACAACAAGAAAAGCCAAGCACAAACCTTTGCAATGTCTCACCTCTGTCTTTTAAGGGGCCAGCAGTGGCACTCGCCTGCTCAGAGGTGACTTTGGATGAAAAGGCTGCAGCTGTTGGTCTTGGAAAAGAAGGTGAAATTGTGAAACAGTCCCTGACATTTGGTGCCAGTGTCTGGTTTTGAAGCCAATGAGCTGAAAACCATGAATTTAAAAGTATCTGTAAACAATAGATTAGAAGTTTCCACGAGTTCACTTTGCTAGTTGAGGTTTCCATTCGGTCAAAGGATTCCAGACTGTTCCAAGGCTCTTTGAGTCAAATCCACATTGCATCATTTCCTTTGTCCAGAAGGCAGTGAGGTCACCTCTGACAAGCCTTGCATCCTTCCCTTATCTGTTCTGGCAAAGAAAGGATTATACATCTACTTTTCCATGTGCTGGTCATCTGAGGTCAGAAATCATCCAAAGAGTTCTGCAGGGCTTGCAGGTGCCTGCAGATTTCTTCCTGCAGAAGTGAGAATGGGCCTTGTCACCCTGACTCCAGCTCGGGCTGTGCTTACTCCAGGATTGGAAAGGTCATCCACTTCCAATCTTTTCTTCCCGAGTAGCAACTTGACCAAAACATCTTGTAGTTTTCTAGTAGCATCTGTATCTATTGCAGACTCTTGATGTAAAGATTTATCTTCCTCATGTGGTCACGCTTCTATATCCACAGGTTCTGCATCTGTGTATTCATCTATGATCAAAAATACTTTTTTAAATTCCAGAAAGTTCCCAAAAGCAACACTTGAATTTGTCGTACACCAGCAGCTATTCACATAGCATGTACATTGTATTAGGCATTATAAGTAATCTAGAGATGATAAAGTATATGGGAGAATGTGCATAGGTTATATGCAAATACTATGCCATTTTATAAAAGGTGCTTGAGCATCCGTGGATTTTGGTATCCAAGGGGATCTTGGAGCCAATCCCCATGGATATCGAGTGAGGGCTGACTATTTGTCCAGAAGTATTCCCCCAGGAATCCCAAAGGTGAATGAATGTCATGTGATCAAACAGATTTTCCTGTTCTCTCTCTCGAGAAAGGATAAACTGCCTAAATTTGCACTATAGGTCAGTTAACTCAGTTCTTCTCCGTGCCCTTAGGAGATGATGTAAGTAGATAGAAAAGGGGAGCTTTGAGTAGAAATTATTATTGCTGAAGAGAAGGAGAAGAAGGAGGAGGAAAAGGGCAGCAAAACAAAACAAAATCCCAAACTAACAAAACCCAGCTCTGCTAGGACATGGATGAATAATTGGAAGATAACGATATCAAGAGTTGATGCCTTTGGCCACGAGTAAATCAGAAAGGCTCACTCAGGCTACACCATTCACAGTCTCTGGGAAAAGAGAGAACACAGCTTGAAGAGCTTACAGTTTTATTGATAGACACTGCTCAGCATGGAAATATTTCTAACCACAAGATGATTTGCAATAAGCATTCTTCCTAGCGGCCCAATGACTGCCTCACATGGTTGCTACGGAGACTGAGTAAGGCAAAGCTTGAGAAAGCCCCATTAAACTGGAGTGTGTTAGGCAATTTTAGGGATTATTTGCAGAGTCATGATATAAAATCCGATTGGCATAAAAAGTACTTATCGAGATGCTACTAACATGCCAGACACTTTAAATCCATGATTTCTTTTCATCTTTACAATGACCCTGCAAGGCAGGTATGGGTCCCATTGATTTTTTTTTTTTTAAGTGAAGGTAACTTACAGCTCATCTATGAGCGATGTTTCTAAGTGTTTAGCATTTAGGAGAAATTTCCTGTGCATGCAAAGTTGCTCTAAATGTAATTCCTGAATTCCACGAGAAGGACAAGAATGCAGCATTTGGATTTAGCTGAATTTAGAAGCACTAAATTTAGGAGCTGAGTATTAAACACATTTGAACTTGGATGTTTACTGCAGCGGGGGAGTGGCTGGCAGGTAGACATTTATTCTCTGAGAAGAAAAACGCAAAGATAAGAGTGCACAGTGAAAAGAGAAAAAGGCCATGTTCCTCAGGTTACCTTCGCTGCTGGATTCCACCTTCCTAATTGGTGTTAATGAGGGGAAACTAGCTAGGTCTTCCCGTGGTTTTTCTTTCTGCTGGTCTGGGAGTGAGGCCCAGAGTGCAGGTGGAGACAGGGGAAGGTTTCGAGTGAAGATGCCACGCAAACAAAAGTGTGGGATGACTCTTCAAAGGAGCCGCAGAGAAAAGTGTTTCTTCCAGCATCATGGACTCAGAAAAGAAGATCCAGAAAGAAGAGACAGAAAACTAAGCTGGAAAGTGATGTGGTAAAGAGTTACAGGATAAAGATGCAGAAAAAGGAGCTTCTGTCTAATTCGGAAGTCAGGTTGGTAAGCAGAGGGTATGAAGCTGAGGATAAAAACCCCAGGGGCGGGCTTCCCTGGTGGTGCAGTGGTTGAGAATCTGCCTGCCAATGCAGGGGACGTGGGTTCGAGCCCTGGTCTGGGAAGATCCCACGTGCCGCGGAGCAACTAGGCCCGTGAGCCACAACTACTGAGCCTGCGCGTCTGGAGCCTGTGCTCCGCAACAAGAGAGGCCGCGATAGTGAGAGGCCCGCGCACCGCGATGAACAGTGGCCCCCGCTTGGTGCAACTAGAGAAAGCCTTCGCACAGAAACGAAGACCCAACACAGCCATAAATAAATAAATAAATAAATAAAAATAATTTAAAAAAAAATAGTATAAAACCCCAGGGGCCCAGAGAAGGCCTGACACACAGCAATCATAGAGACAGGGAGAAGCAACCTGGTGATGACCCCCGCAGGATCCCACCCGCTCCTAGTTTTAAAAGCGAGGGAGGTACAAAGAAGGTATACAGACGGCCAATAAGCACAGGAAAAGATGAGCTCAACATCGCTAACCGTTAGGGAAATGCAAATCAGAACCACAGTGAGATACCACCTCACACCCATCAGGATGGCCACTATCAAAAAACCAGAATGTTACACATGTTGGCGAGGATGTGGAGAAATTGGAACCTTGTGCACCGTTGGTGGAAATGTAAAATGGTGCAGCCGCTGCGGCAGACAGGATGGAGGTTTCTCAGAAAACTGAACAGAGAACTACCACATGATTCAGCAATTTTACTTCCAGATATATACTCAAAAGAATCGAAAGCAGGGACTTAAAGGGATATTTGTACACCCGCATTCACAGCAGCATTATTCACAATGCGCAAAAGCAGAAGGTCCGTTAATGGATGAATGGGTACACAAATTGTGGTATATAGGTACAGCGGACTGTTTTTGAGCTTTCAAAGGACAGAAATTCTGACGTGCTACAACACGGATGAGACTGGAGGACATTATGCTAAGTGAAATGGGACAAATACTGTAGGATTTTACTTAGGTGAGGTATTTAAAGTAGGCAGGTTCCTAGAGACAGAAGCAGAATGGTGGTGACCAGGAACTGAGGGGAGGAAGGAATGGGGATTTAGTGTTTCACAGGGACAGAGTTTCAGTTTTGGAAGATGAAAAGGGTTCTGTGGACGGATGAGGGTGATGCTGGCACAACAATGTGATGGTACTTAATGCCCCTGAACCGGGCCCTTAGAAATGGTTAGGATGGTACATTTTATGTTATGTTTATTTCACTACAATTTTTAAAAAGTGGGGGAGACAGGCAGATGCAGGAAACTCAGAAGTAGAGGATGCAGGAGACCAGTGTTCCTGCCATGGCCTCACTCCCCGTCTCCAAGGAGGACCCCCTTCACTTGTGGGCCTGGGACCTTCTTGACGTCTGTGGACCACCTTACGGTGACTACTGTTGAGGTTCCCACTAAACTTTTCTTCATGGGGATAAACATGGTCCCTTAAAAAGAGGTGGGGTGCACAGATGGCTTGTTGGGCCTTGGTCTCCTCAGACTCAATGTAGAGCAAAGACAGTTCTATACCAATAGCTCCTCTCGCTGACCGAGGTGGAAGCTTGGTGATGTCATGGATTAGGGTCCGACAGCGGGGCGACCCTTTCCATCACCTCCTCATGCCCGCACTTCCAAATTACTGGAGAACCGGGGCTTTCATTACTCAGAGGGAGAAATGCACCTGCCGTGACTATATTCTGGTAATAACATGTCATACTGCAGAAAAGCTCTTGCTGGAGGCTTCCATATCACACACACTGTTACTATATGCGAGGAAAGACCATTCCACTTCCCCTGGGCCGGAGATGGATGTGCTCATTAACCTTTGGACGCCCTTAACACGAACAAACGACCACGGCACCCTCCTCCCACCCTCCAAATGAAATCAAGCCACAAAACTGGAAGAAAAAGACAAACAAGTATAAGGAAATTCACTAACGTTCTCATTTTCCCCATGATCACGACTGAGACGAGATTGAAAATTTTTTTAACTAGTGTACTTTATTTTTTAGACAAGTTTTAGGCTGATAGAAAAATTGAGCCAACAGTACAGAGTTCCCATAGAGCCCTCACCCCTACACATGCACACACACACTTACTCACACAGAGTTTCCCCTATTAGTAACATCTCACATTAGTGAGGTACGTTTGTTACAACTGAGGAACCAGTCTTAGTACATTGTGATTATTAACTAAATGAAGCCCATAGTTTACCTTAGGGTTCGTTCCTGATATTGTGCATCCGTTTGGGTTTTGCCAAATGGATGATGTCACGTATCCACCATCGCAGTGTCATCCGGAACCATTTCACTGCCCTGAGAGTCCTCTGTGCTCCACCCATGTATCCCTCGTCCTACTCCAGCCCCTGCAGCCGCTGAGCTTTTCACTGTCTCTGCAGTCTTCCCTTTTCCAGAATGCCATATGGAATCACATTGGAATCACACAGTATGGAGACTTTTAAAAGGCTTATTCCATTTAGCAACGTGAATTTGTCTCCTCCATGTCTTTCCACGGCTTGATAGCTCATTTACTTTACACTGAATTTCCACTGTCTTGATGTATTGTTTATCCGTTCATCTATTGAAGGACATCAAGGCTGCTTCCACATTTAGGCAATTATGAATAGAGCTACTATGAACATCCATGGGCAGGTTTTCATGGGGGTGTAAAGTTTCAACTCATTTGAGTAAATATCTTGGGGACCAATTGCTGGATTGCATGTTGAGACCATGTTTAGCTTTGGGAATACCCCTCCACACGCTCTCTTCCACACAGTCTGCTCCGGAGCCCCAGGGGGCGGGGCGGGGGGCGGTCCCCTCTGCCAGGACATCCGTATAAATTTAATGTGCGTCTGTGCGAGACTCCTCATTCAGCCCTGAGAGGCGCCCTTTACCAGCATCTGGATGAATCAACCCAGATGTCACCACGGTTCCCACCCCTTGCCTCTGGGTCTGACCCTCTTCTGGGCCAGGGAGAGCCAAAAGCTGTCAGCGAATTCCCAATCCTGCTTCTTCCTGCTTCTCTACCTCTCCCTCGAGTCTGTGTTACCACCATCCTTGTTCCATCCTGCAGCCTTTGAAGCCAACCATCGCAGGAACTAGGGAATTCCATCGGGGCTGCAGGTAGACACCTGCAGGGGAGGTGTCCCATGACGGGCAGGGCAGCACCCTCCCCTCCATCACCCTGCCAGCCCTGTGCCCCTGGCTAGCGTGGGACCCCACCCCCCTTGGGCCCAGTCTCCTGCCTCTCTCATCTCAGCATTCACAGTCGGCCCTCCCTGCCCTCCTAATCTGGTTATGGAATTGTTCACCATCTTGTCCTCAAGCATATCGATAATTAATTTGTGAGTCTTCTTTTGTTAATCATATTCACATCTGTTTTTTTATTTGCATCTTTTAAGAACCCTGTGAAGAGGGCCAGATGAGATGGGGGTTCCTGTTGCTCTTTCGGACACGAGCAAAGGAAACACCGAGCCTTCAGTCATTAGGCGAGTGGTTTAAGGAAGTGGCCCAGGGGGGCAAGATTCAGATATTCTGACACCTGGGCCACCCCCCTTTTCCAGAAGTGCCCAAAGCCTCCTCTTTGCTACCCCAAGATTAGTTTTTTATTCCCTCTTATCTTCCCAGTTTATTACCAATCTCCCTAATGTTTGTTATGGGTCTTGTCTTATAATTCTTTCATCAAATTGGCCTGAAACTGGCCTGAAATTGAGAGCTCAGAGCTGGGAATTGAAGTTTTGGAAGGTCCCGACCACTCTTGATAAAGGCTTCCCTTCGAGCCAAGCTTGGCATCAGTTTCTGGGGTGTGAATTCCTGTGCCCCACAGATACCAGATGATAGGCTTGATGATTTAGCTAGGTTTTCCTAAAATAAAAAATGAAAAAGGATAATGAAGGTGTTAGTTTTCTTTACATTAACATAGAACTTTTACTTTTCCAGCCACTTTCTAATGATTAAGAATTCTTTCTCACACCATGAATGCAGGCCCTAACAGGCAGGCTGAGCCTACAGGGACGCCAGCAGACGAATCCCCCATCCTGCCTATGAGCCAGATCAGAGGGTCTGGTTCCCATGACACTCCCACCTAAACGTTTGCATCAAAGTGCAGAGGACAGAACGTGGTTCAGAGGCATGGCAAATCATTAAAAAAAATAGCATCCTTTCATGTGCGTTTTTAATGAGAGGATAGCTGCATATCATCACCACTGTGAGAGTCATTGCTGAGACCTCACGTAGGTTTTTGAAAAATATTTCATTAATATTTCAAATAACCCTTTCAAAACTCCCCCCAAGAGCTGAAATCAATTCATAACTGCACATCGACCCATTCCTAAGAAGGGTACCCATCAGAATACGGTGGTGTTTTATATGGAGGAAGATGCATGTGAAACGCGGCAGCTCTGACCTGCCTCCACCTGAGGACCCCCAGCCCTCCCCGCCTCGGTGCCTCTCGGGCTGGTATATCGCACGTGGCCTTTGACTTGGTTCAACATAGTGATGGAGACTTGTTATCCACATTTCACCCCACACATCCCCACTGAGCATTCACCACGGTCAAAGCTTGCGTGGTGCTTGATTATAACAAACTTCCTCTCTCTACCTCAAACCTGGGTTTCACAGCCGACAGATAAAACCAGACGCAAGTGGCACCTTTGGGGACAAACATCCTGCTTCAGGGCCAGCCTCCTGCACAACTTTGCCAGGCGCATTTCACCCACGTGGTTGTCCAGATGGATACTTTTGACGTGCCAGCCCGTCAGCAGACACCTGCCACAGGAAGGTGAGGAGATGGGCAACAGCCAGGACACAGGGGCCACCACACCAGGAGCTGGCAGTTTCGGGAGAAGTGGCCATGGACTTGGGTACCACTCAGTCACTGACTCCTTCTGTCCAAAGTCTAAGCCCCCTTTGGGAGAATAAATTTGCAAAGCAAGTAACTGCCAGGATTGGTAACAGAAAAGCAGCAGAGCCGGCCTGGGCATTTTCAGAGTGAAAGACCCAGATGTAGCCCAGATTTTCTATTACAAATTCCTAGATTTTTAATAGATTTTAATCCTCGGCTAGATTAGCACGAGCAATTTAAAATAACCTGCTTCTCTTCCTACTGTGCGGTCACTAAGGCAACTGAGATGGAGGGGCCGAGCTCTGAATGCAAGTTCATTTCACCAGCTGGTCAGCTCTGGATCAGGACCTGGAATAAAGGTAAAGACCATGGCACTAACATCCCCATCTAGTACGCATCCCCTTTTCTCTCTCTCCCTCTGAAAAGGGCATGTGCACATGACATATAAATACTAATGCCATAAACAAATGCTGTAACCAGAGGCTAGAATTTCAATTTGACGGAAGTGGTTCTCCCAAAAAGCCGGAGTCAGGACACAGAGTTGGAGCTGAACTTGTCTTTTCCTTTCCTCAACCACGGGGACTTCATCTGCCTTCATCTTGGTCTGCCTTGCTGGAGAAGTGTTGTTTTCCGATTACTCTGAATGACTCAACTCCCAGGCCCAGCTTCATGGGCAGGTGAGATCTCCACAGTGCACCAGGCCCCGCGCTCAGAAGGGACTACACTGGTTTAATGCTGTGTGCTCACCATCTTGAAATGCTTAAAATTTTGAACAAGAAGCCCTGTATTTTCATTTTGCGCTGAGCCCCTGCAATTTACGTAGCTGGTCCCTATGACTTGGGGTCGCCAGTATTTCTGTGCTATGGAGCGTCTGCTGCTGAACTCACCGTGTAGATCAAGCATCCCTTGACGTGTGATGAAGTGAAATGGGACCCAGGGCTCAAAGTGACATGCACCAGTGTCCGAAGGTACTGCTGGCTGCAACCTGGACCAGCGGCTCTAAGGAACATCATGTGAGAAGGCTTATGGAGTGAACCGGCCAAAACTCCCAGGGTTTGGGGGTGAAGGAGGGACGATGTTTGGAAAGAAGATCCCAAATTAGACCACTGGTGTTTTCTTAAGAGGAGAAGCACAGGAGATGGTGAGACCCACGTTGTCACACAGGCGTCACATGCTTTGCCTCTGCTGTCTGCCGTGACTCACCCAAGGTACAGGGGAGGTCGCTTACATGTGCAGGGTCAACTTTGTTTTCGTTGACAGTATGGTGCCCGTGATGAACTGTTCTTCCGGGATATTCAACATCTCCAGGTCTGGGAGGAGCTTTGAACTCACTGCAGGAAATCATAGGCTAACGCGGAATCCTTTTTATCTGCCATCTGGGAATTGAAGTGAGGAGATCTGTATCGTGAGATATAAAGAACAATGGGAGAATCGGGCAGCGTGTTTCAACTCCGTGAATGAAACAGAGTGCAGCTCAACGTCGTACCTTCTTCCCATTAGCGGGGTCTCATCCTATCAGGATGAAGTCAAAGATCATCCTGGGAACGCTCTGCCCTTGTTTGAAGTAAAGCGTGGCTCACGAATCCAACTGCTTTTTCCTTTTGCCTATTTCCCCTCCGCTTCGTTTCTTGGAGAATCTGGCTGCCCCCCAGCTGCTCCTGTCCCAACCTTTCCACCCCAGTCACCGATGCCCTAGGCGCCCGTCCCTCCATGTCTCTGCCCCCCACGGAGACTGTCCCCCCTGATCTGAGCCCTCCCCCAGCCATGTCCACCGAATGTAGGGCCCCGGCCTCTCAGTGGGGGGCTGCAACCTCTTTCCTCCCCCGCCCCATGCGTACAGCAGGATTCCCACAAGCACCATTTTGCTGCACAAAGGCTGTACTATTTCCCACCGCACACAGAATAGGACCGACACCCCCGCCATGGCCCCGGGGCCTCCGGACGCCACCTCACCCTCTGTGGCTTCCCTGCTTTGGCCACACATGCCCATTCTCCGTCCAAACCTCCTTCGACATCAGGGCTGCCTTTCTGCCCCTCCCCTGAGGGATGCCCCCCGCAGAGCCACTGCAGGACCCTTTCCTGCTTTTCCCTGTTCTGCTCAGCTGTCTCCTTCCCCACTAGCCTGCCTCAAACGGCCCCCAGCAGGTCAGTCTGTCCTCCCCTGTGTGCTTTCCCTCTTCACCGCCGGGAATGGTGCTTTACACGTGTCCCTACTGGGTTGCTGCCCCCGACACCAGTGGAGCACGAGCTCCCCGAGGGCTACTGCTGGCCTGGCTCCTGGGCAAGGGGAGAAGGACACTATGGGTCAAGTCACCTGAGCTTCCGGCTCGTTCCCAGGACCAAGTTCTTCCCTTGTCCTCCAGGTGCATCTGTGACCTTGCCCCCTGCCCTGAGCTTCCTGACTTGGTTTCCCAGAAATATTTACCTGTGTGCGCTTGTATGAGTCAAGGTTCTGCAGAGGTGTATATAAAGGATGGATAGAGAGAAACTTATTTTAAGGAAATGGCTACATGATTGTCAGGTTGGCAAGTCTGAAATCCATGGGGCAGGTGGACAGGCTGGAGATTCTGGCAGGGTTTCTATCCTTGAGTTTTCTCTTAAAGATCTTCACTTGATGGGATGAGGCTCACCATCTCCTTTGCTTAAACCTTACTGATTGTAAGCGTTACTCACGTCTACAAAATACACTCATGGCAACATCTAGATTAGAGTTTAACCAAACAGCTGGGCACTCTAGCCAAGCCAAGTTGACACATAAAGTTAATCATCCCAGGACCTCAATGGCTCCCTTTGTCCAAACTCCTGCCCCCACCTACCCTCGTGCTTGACCCCTTCTGGGCTTGCTGTAGGACACCTCCTGATCACTTGGTCACCCGCCAGCCCTGAGTGGTGTATCTGACCTTCTCATTTCTGACCCATCAAGTCCATTGATAACAGAGTCCCATCCTCAGGTACCCTGCATTTAATGGTCATTTCCAGAACTTCCTGTGCAAGGGCTCTCGGCAACGTCCCTCTTTCTTTGTGATAGTATATACATATTGAGATCTTGCTCTTATTTTTATGTATTTATTTTTATTTTTGGCTGCTTTGGGTCTTTGCTGCTGCGTGTGGGCTTTCTCTAGTTGTGGCGAGCGGGGGCTACTCTTCGTCGCGGTGCATGGGCTTCGCATTGCGGTGGCTTCTCTTGTTGCAGAGCACAGGCTCTAGGCACATAGGCTTCAGTAGTTGTGGCTCGCAGGCTCTAGAGCACAGGCTCAGTAGTTGTGACGCACGGGCTTAGTTGCTCTGCGGCATGTGGGATCTTCCTGGACCAGGGCTCACACCCGTGTCCCCTGCATTGGCAGGCGGATTCTTAACAACTGCGCCACCAGGGAAGTCCTCCCTCTCTTATTTAGTGGGATTACCACTAAATAAATGATCTATGAATAGGCAAACAGGGGAACTGATTTCCTGTCTCTGAAACACAGAAAGATGTGGACAGTAGAGTAGCCCAGTTCAGCTCATCAAATTCACTGATTAAATCTCATGATAGTCATCTCTCATAGCATTTTTAAAAACAAATATTTCTTTCATTAACAGATGGACCAATAAGCAAAATGTTGTATATACAATGGAATATTATTCATTGATGAAAAGGAGTGAAGTACTGATACAGGCTACAACGTGGATGAACCTTGAAAACATCATGCTAAGTGAAAGAAACCAGCCACAGAGGACCATCCGTTGTATGATTCCATTATATGCAGTATCTAGAATAGGCAAATTCAAAGAGACAGAAAGTAGATTAAATGTTGCCAGGGACTGGGGGAGAAGGGAATGGAGAGTTATTGCTTAATGGATAGAGAGTTCCTGTTTTGGATGATGAAAAAGTTTTAGAAATAGATAGTGATGATGGTTGCATAGCATTGTAAGTGTACTTAATGCTACCAAACTGTACACTTTAATCACTTAAAGTGATTAAAATGACAAATTTTATGATATATGTATGATATGATATATGTATAAAAACTTGATAATGCAATATACCCTAAAGCATTGAATTGTGTGCTTTAAATGGGTGGATTGTATGGTATGTGAATTATATCTCAATAAAGCTGTTTAAACAACAAACAATCATTCGTGTTGTCATATCAGCTCCATGAGGATGTTACTGCAATTGGGTTTAGTCTTTTTAAAGGGAAAAGAAGGGACTTCCCTGGTGGTCCAGTGGGTAAGGCTCCGAGCTCCCAATGCAGGGGGCCCAGGTTTGGTCCCTGGTCAGGGAACTAGATCCCGCATGCATGCTGCAACTGAGTCTGCATGCTGCAACTAAGAATCCTAAATAAATAAATAAATATCTTTTTAAAAAAGGGAAAAGAAAACGATGAACTTGAAAAGTGGGCTCTTTGCCGCTCTAGGTGGCCCCCTCTGATCCCTGGGTGGCCCATCTCCACCCCACCAAGCCAGGGATGGTCCAGTCAAGCTGCCTAGCTTCCTTGGGCGGGTCCCAGCAGTAAGCCCCAGACAACATACACTGCACATCGAACCAGAGCAGCCCAAAAGGCCAAGGCTCTTTTAGAAACACTATTTCCTTTCCAAGTTAATACTGTGGATTGGGCACCGCTGTGTTAATTCTTCCTGATTCTTTCAAATCTGCTCCATGCACTTTGATCTAGAAAAGTCCAGTCCATTAGTGTGGAAGTTGTTGGTTTTAATTAATGATTTGCTACTTCATTCTAATTTGTTCTAGGTTTGTTCACATTCAAGATGCCACTTGGGCATCTTGTCTGTTTGAAATGGTGATGAAAGAATAATGTGAGTTGCGTAGCGTGGCTTCTAGGCTCAGTTGACCAGTTGCTCTCTCAGACTCTCATCTTTTGTTCCTTTTCACCTTTTGTCTCTTTGCAAAGCTACCCAGGGGGTCCATGGAAACATGTGTGCAACGGAAGGGAAGGAGAAGTATGCTCTGAGGACAGGAGAGCAATTTACTGGGTACCCATGCATTAGTCAAGTCCAATATGGTCTTTGGGAAAAATCAGCTTCCAAAGATCAGGTTTAGAGCAGGAATGACCTTCAACAATTCACTCATCTCCCCCTCCTCCAAAAAGTTACTAAAATCAGCTGTCACTTTCTAGTGAGATACTTGTACTCGCCCTGAGACACTCATTCCAGGGACAAACATCCATTTCTGAAGAACACACAATTGTTGAGACCTTAATACGTTTCTAACACAACACTCATGAAGACATACTTACACACGCCCGTGTGTGCGCACATGCACGCGCACAAACTATCTTCCAATTTCCTCTTTAGTTCATCCAGCATTGCCCCTGATCCATAAACCACCCATCAATCATGATGAGACCAAAAGAAGTGGAAGAGTCTCTACCACCCAACTGAATATCAAATCCTTATGACGAACTATAAACTGATGGCATGAGGCCCATTTGACAGATGAAGATGCTGATACTCAAAGAAGATGAGGAACTTGCTCAAAGCCACCAGGCCACTGGGGCCTGGAGTGTAGATCTATGTGCAGGTGTATCTGGATTGAAAGCTCATGTTCTTTCCATGCAGCCAAAATGTTTTTCCAGTGGCCCAACGAGGGATGGGAAACAACACACGACAAAGTGCCCACCTACATAGGATTTACAGTAAGATCACAAGCATGCAACATCCAACCCCTGTGCATAGAAATTAAAGTTCTGTTACTAGGGATCTGTGTGCCATCTCATGTGTGCAAAACAAAAACACACTAAATCACTGGGGAAGATTAGTAATGCTGTGGCATCATACCCTTATCATTATGGAGCATTGTTTTATCCTGGGAACAGAGCCACAAACACAAACCCCAGTAATCAGAGAAAAAGCATTGCTTTCTGTGCCCTTGCAGTCATCCTCGGCAAATGGACATGCTGTGTCTGGTTGTCACATAGGTTTTTATACACAACAGAGTGTGTGTGTACACATGTGTGTGCCATGTTGCTACCTACTGTAACAGCTGGATGCCTGTTCCCACCATGCGTCTGGGGCTCGGTGTGTGCTGATTGTTTGACGATCGAGAACCTATGCCAAGAGATAAACCAGTTATTGAAAGCAAGCGCCTGTTAATGCCGTTTACATCTCCAGCAGAGGATGCCTTCTCTCATAAAGACATGGATGGTGTGTGCAACCCACCCTCCTCCACGTTGAAATTTTGGTTGGGGAACTTGGCAAACGTGTCCCCATTCCTGATGGCCACAGGGTGATGGATAGAGCTCTTGACCATGTACCCGGGTTCAGACGGAGCACCAGGAAAGCTCCCCTCAAGTCTTTCACCGACATTGTGATGTTCTACCATCTCCTTCACCTGTACCCTTTCATGCTTAACCCAATACAATCTCCCTCCACACTCTACAACCCAAGTGATCTTTGGGAAACACAGCTACGCTTGCGTGACCTCGGCTTGAATTGCTTCTGAAGCACTGCACCTTTAGGCTGAAAACGCACACCTTGGACATGGCGTCTGGTTCCGCGTGGTTTGATCCACTGGCCTAACCGGCCTCACCCACTGGGCTGCTGCACCTCGACGCCCCTACCCACTGCTCCTTCAGTCCCATGTTTCACCTGGTGCTTTCCCACCACGGGGCCTCTGCATAGTCTCTCCCTCCTGCCTGGACCTCTTCCCTTCCCTCATTCCTCAGGGAAGTTCTGCTCACCTCTCAGGGCTCGGGACACCTGTCATCTCCCCAGGAAGTTTCCCCCACCTCCCTAAGTCAACCCCCGTCTCACCCTGGAGTGGGACTCCACGCCGGTCCTATGGGGTAGTGAGACCGCTGCCATGTTCCATTCACTTGTAGATTAGTGGTGGGTGTCTGTCTCCCTCCGGACTCTACTTGCTCCATGGAGACAGAGCCACGACCACACTTGTTGTCTCACAACTGTGTCCCCAGCACCTACCAAGTGCCAGGACGTGGCAAGAATTTGACAGATCCTTGTTGGCTGAAGGAAGGAATCCAGGCTGCATGTTGATTATCTCAGTGGCTAAAGCAGCAGTGAGTAGTCAGTGGTGCCAGGACACCCTCTGATGATGAATCTGCTGGTCGACATTTAGAAGTTTGACTTTGCCTGTTGCCAAGCAGACACACACCTGCCAGGGATGCAGCTGTTAAGTTTCTCTGGAAGGTTTATATTTTCAACCAAGATATACATCAGTCACAAAACTCCCTTCACCTGATAAAGTCTTTCCCAGCTCTGGCCTTAGGTCACCAGGCAGGGCAACCACTCACATCAGTGAGATGACAGAGCAGTGGAAGGGACCGTCATTCAAAGTGTAAGGTGCACAACTGGGGAACAAAGGATGCTTCCAGGTGGTACCAAATGTGTTTATATTAATAGGCATGTATTCATTTGCGTGTGTATTAAAAACATATACGACAGCATATCCAACCTGGGACTTCACAGATATTACTGCTTAGGATGAGGTTAAATAAGTAAGTAAATAAATAAATAAAATTCATTTACAAAGTCTGATTATTTAAAAAATAAGCTACACACCAATGTTCATAGCAGCACTATTCATAGATGAATGGTCAAAGAAGATATTATACACACACACACACACACACACACACACACACACAATGGAATATTACTCAGCCATAAAAAATAATGAAATATTGCCACTTGCAGCAACATGCGTAGACCTAGAGATTATCATACTAAGTGAAGTAAGTCAGTCAAAGACAAATATTATATGATATCACTTACATGTGGAATCTAAAAAAATAATACAAATCAACTTATTTACATAACAGAAACAGACTCACAGACATAGAAAACAAACTTATAGTTACCAAAGGGGAAAGAGGGGGAGGGATAAATTAGGAATATGGGATTAACATATACACACCACTATATATAAAATAGACAAACAACAAGGATTTACTCTATAGCACATGGAACTATATTCAATATCTTGTAATAACCTATGATGGAAAAGAATCTGAAGCTGTACAGCTGAAACTAACACAGTATTGTAAATCATCTATGGCTTAATAAATAAAAATTTAAAAAATAAGCTAAATCAGAGGTTGGCAAACTATGGACCATGGGCCAAATATGGCCCCCAGCCTGCTTTTGTACAGCCCAAAAGCTATGAATGTTTATTTGTTTTTAAATGTTTTTTTAAGTGTGTAAAAAAAAAAGGAAGGGGCTTCCCTGGTGGCACAGTGGTTGAGAATCTGCCTGCCAATGCAGGGGACACGGGTTCGAGCCCTGGTCTGGGAAGATCCCACATGCTGCAGAGCAACTAGGCCTGTGAGCCACAATTACTGAGCCTGCGTGTCTGGAGCCTGTGCTCCGCAACAAGAGAGAGGCCGCGATAGTGAGAGGCCCACACACCGTGATGAAGAGTGGCCCCCGCTTGCCGCAACTAGAGAAAGCCCTCGCACAGAAACGAAGACCCAACACAGCCGTAAATAAATAAATAAATAATTCCCATTTAAAAAAATGTCATCATTAAAAAAAAGGGAGACTAGATGACAGAGACCATATGTGGCCCACAAAGCCTAAAATGCTCACTATCCAGCAACAGGAAGATGTGTCAATAATGATGGAGGGGCAGGTGTGATGGACATTCATGGAACATGGAGCTCAGGAAAGTAAGTCAGAAGTCACACACACAGGCATCCAAATCTCTACTACCTTCCAGGTCTGTGGCCTTGGATAAGTTATTGAACCTTCCTAAACCTTTGTTTTCCAATCTGTAAAATGGGAATAATAATAGTACCTGCTTCATAAGGATGATGTGAAAATTAAATGGGATAATACATACGAAGCATCTGGTATAATGCTTGATACATAGTAGATACTCAATAAATGTTAGCTGTTATTATTTAAAAATAAAGTTTACTGTTTGTTTTCTCCATGAAAAATTTGACAAGTATCTTATTTGCTTCAAAAGAATCTCTCAAAGACAAACACTATTTCTATTTTGGTGGTTGTTTGGTTTGCTAATTTATTATTTATTTATTTATTTATTTATTTATTTATTTATTTATTTATTTATTTATTTATTTATGGCTGCGTTGGGTCTTTGTTGCTGCGCGCGGGCTTTCTCTAGTTGTGGCGAGCGGGGGCTGCTCTGTGTTGCGGTGTGCAGTCTTCTCATTGCGGTGGCTTCTCTTGTTGTGGAACATGGGTTTCAGTAATTGGGCATGTGGACTCTACAGCGCAGGCTCAGTAGTTGCGGCGCACGGGCTTAGCTGCTCCGCGGCATGTGGGATCTTCCCGGACCAGGGCTCGAACCCATGTCCCCTGCATTGGCAGGCGGATTCTCAACCACTGCGCCACCAGGGAAATCCTGGTTTGCTAATTTAATTCATGCATCTATTTATTCAAACTTTATTTTATTTAAAGTGTGGGTTGGGTCCTCTAAAGGGCAGATGCTGACATGGAGTTGGTAATACAAGAGGATTATTGGGAATTAACACCCTTGAAAGACGAATGAAGGAAGAAGTGGAGCTAGGCAGGGAGAGCCTTCAGACCACAATCCAGCTCTGACGAGGTCTCAGCCACCAAGCCGGAGACGTTCCCACACTGGGCAGAAACATCCCAGTCTCAGAATCTGCTGTGCTCGGTCGCTGTCTAGGTCAGCTCTGGAGGAATGTGGCTTCTTCCAGAAGCTAAGGTGGGGTCTGAAGTTGCCTCAAACTGGAGGGTGGCAGCCCCCTGCACCCTTGCAGCGGACTGGCAAGTCCTCTTTTTCAGGGAGATCCAGCAGTGCTTTTCCAAGACCACCACTATCCACCCCTTACTCCCCGGTCATCCAGCTCTCCATACATCACCAGGAGCTGCATTGCTAGGAGTCCAGTGGGCCTCTCCTTCTGAGGGAGACTGCAACTGGTACCCTCTGGCCCCTCTTGATGACTGAAACTGATTACCCCTGCCAAGGTGGTGACTCCTCGTTTACCTGCTGATGCCTGTGTTCAGAGCTCATATAGCTCTGGAGGCAGCTGTTGCTGGTACTTTACGTCCCGGAGCCCCAGTAGCACAGCATCCCCTTGGGAAACCAGAGACCCTGTAGAGCCCTGACTTGCAGGGAAGGGAAGTAAAAGTCTCCCAGGTGAGTTGTTTGGAAGGATGGTGTGCTCACGCAGGTCCTTTGAGGAGCAGATGCCGGGATGGGGTTGGACATGCAGGAGAGTTCAGAGGAGGCACCGTGAGGACGAAGGGGCATGAACAGGAGGTGGGGAGAGCCTTCTTCTCCTGCATGCCTGACGCCAGAGATGGAGAGAGAAAAGCACGGAGGACTGGGCAGGAAGGGTCTCAGACCACAGCGCAGCTCCACCAGAGATCTGGCCAGCAGATGGAGAGTTCTCAAACCAAAAGTACCCGTTAGAAGTGTCCAGTGGAAGACAAAGGGGGAAGAGACAGGATTGAGGACCATGACGGAGGTGTGACAGCTATGAAGGATAGCAGGGAGGACGCGGATTGGGCAAGGAGGGACTCCATGAGCAAGGCAGACCCGAGAAAATCTTGGGCGACTCAGAAGGGACCAGAGAAAAGACTTCCAGCTACGGGATCTCTGCGTGGGCAGACCTGCCCGGGCCCCAGAGCCTGGGAAGGGCCTGGTCTCAGCTCCAAAGCTGGAGTTGACCCTGTGGTTGTGAAGAGCTGGAGACTGCCCTCTCGCTGCATCCTCAAGCCCCAGGGCATGTTCTTTCTTGACGGGAGATTGAAGCAACACGCCTCCACCACTGCCGCACTGAACATCATTCTAGAATCAGTTTCCATTTTATTGCCAGCATTAAGTTAAATGACTGCTTATTTTCTTTAAGGTGAATGAAACAATGTTGAATATTTTTAGTGCCTATTTACAAGTGTTGATATTGCTTAAGAGAGTTTCCTCAAAATAAAATTCCAGGGTCAAAAGTATAATCATTTTTAAGATTCTTGCTACACAGGGCTCATTTTTTCTGCAACAACTGAGTCATTTTGTGCTTCACCCAGCAATATAAGCTTGGCTCCTTGAAAAAGGCCTACTTAGGGCAGTATAGTTAAATGTAAAAAAAAAATCATCTTGATATTTATTTATTACAACTTGAATGAGGTCTTTGAATACTATGGAGGCTGGACATTTTTTCTAGATGTTGTTAAGCCAGTGATCATTTTATATATTTGTTAATCTGCATCTTCTGAGAGGTGGATGCCAACACAGGATTAACTTTGCCAGAGAGTCAGTAGGGCACTGTCCTGTGAGAAGAACTGGGAGGGAGATGGGGAGCTGGAGGACATGATGATTTGACCGTGCGTGAAGGAGAAGGGGGAGGAAGGAAGGAAGGAGGGAAGGAGGGAAGGAAAGGAGGAAGGGAGGAGAAAAGGAGTGAGAGAGGGAGGGAGGGAGGGAGGGAGGAAGGGAGGGAAGGAAGGAAGGAGGGAGGGAGGGAAGGAGGGAGGGAAGAAGGAGGGAAGGAGGGAGGGAGGGAGAGAGGGAAGGATGGAAGGAAGGAAGGAAGGAAGGAAGGGAGGAAGGTAGGTTTGGGGGAGATGTCCTCCACTGCAGCGTGGTATGGAGGAGTACGAGGGTCAACGCTGCCTTAGAGGAGCCCCACATCCCCCAAGAGTAGCCTGCTGCCCTAGTGTCTGGTCGGGAAGTGTGGCCTCAGTGAGACTGTAGTGATGGATTTCAGAGCCAGTCCTGGTCAATTACACTCCCCGCGGTTGGAGATCTGAGAGGTACATTTCTATGATCACCATGAAATTCTTCACGTGTTTTACCCACAGTAGGTATCTTCATGTTATTTCATTGATTTATATGAAACTTTAATGTAATTACTAGCTATTTGCTTGTCAACACTGTCCAAGATATATTCTTCAATTTAGGATTTTCTTTTCAGTTTTTTATACAGATATTTTTATGTAGTCAAATTTATCTACTTTTCTTCCTTTTTTTTAACATTTTAATCTCAAGAAATAAGGATTTCTTTGAGTTTTCATATTCAACTTTTGCATCATTCTAGAATCTATTTTAACATGGAGTTTGAAGTATAAATTTTCAAAATTCCAAATCATTGATTTTCCCCAAGCAGTTTTTGAACAACTCTTCCCTTCTTTATTGATTTAAAATGCCACTTTTATCAAATATTATATTCTTATATGTTTCCTTGATATAAATTGTGTGCCCATGTCTATTATTTTCCCAGCACCACAGTTAATATCTGATGATAATTCAGCAGAAATAGTTACATGAATTGCATGCTTATTATGTGCTGGACACAGTACTAAGAACTTTATCTGAGTATCTCATTAATTCACACGGCCAACTTTCACTACAGATATTCTTATAACCTCCATCCTATAGAAGAAGAATCTGAGGATACAGGTGTTAAGTGACCTGCAAACACATCAAGCCAACAAGTGAAGCAGCAGGAGGCTCATTCAGGCAGCTGCCGCCCCCTGTCCAGCCTGGGACAACTGTGACCTTCTTTTACACCCTCAGTGTCTAAATATGCACAGGTGTGTGTGTGTGTGTGAGAACTCTCCACCCTGTTCCTAGAGCGATGTAATCTTCTTCTAGTGACTGCTTTAGGGCACATACGAATGTCCCATTGGGCAAGTCCCATCTTCTATCCTCCTCCTCCACTTTCTCCTTCTCCTCTTCATTCTCTTCTTTCTTTTTCAATGTCTTCCTGAATGGGCATGAACTAAACTCCAGTTAAATGGGTTTAAACCATTGAAGTATTGAGATATGTGTCTTAGTTTCCCAGGGCTGCTGTAACAAACCATCAAAAACCAGGTGGTTTAAAACAACAAAAATTTATTCTCTCACAGATCTGGAGACCAGAAGTCTGAAATCAAAATGTTGGCAGGACCGTGCTCCCCCTGAAGGCTCTACGGGAGAACCTGTTCCATGCCTTTCTCTTAGTTTCTGGTGTTGCCCGCCATCCTTAGCGTTGTTGGCTTGTAGACTCAGCACTCCCATCTCTGCCTCTGTCATCCCCAGGGGTTCTCCCTGTGTTCCTCTCTGTCTCTTCTTATAAGGACATAGCCACATTGGATGAAGGGCCAACCTTACTCCAAGGTGACCTCATCATAGCTAATTCCATCAAGCAACGCTCTTGCCTCCAGGTGATATGAGAGGAGGGGGGAGCCTGCAGGAGAAGCCCAGCCCTGCCAGGGATTCTCCTCTCCTCTCCTTTTCGGTGCCTGTAAAGTCATCTCCCCCTGTGTTCCTGCCTCCCCGTGCTCAGCACACTGGTCTCAGGCCCCATCTTGCCTTCTGGGCGTCCTGGGTAAGCTGGTCTGCTCAGCAGAGCCAAACCCTTCCTTGCACCGTTATCCCGAGATGCTGATGGAGGGCTGAGGGCGTAGGAAGCTGCACTGTGGCCCCAGATCCCAACTCAGGTCTCCAGTCCAGCTTTTCCAGTACAAAAGCTGATTTATTACATCCAGATGTCCGAATCCTGTGTCTGACCTTGAAATGGTTTGGGATTTGGGAGTGAGATATATTGGAGAGATGGCTGGAATGGACTGGTATCTGGGGGTGAGAATTCTCATATGGAGAGAGGGAAGCTCTGGGCTGAGGCAGAGCAGGGGCTTTACGCCTTTACGCCCTAGGAAGATCCGTGTGCAGAGGGGCAGAGCTGGGGCTGGTGAGGAACCAGCGAGGACTTGAGGATGAGGCCTGCCTGCATCTCTGTAGTCACCTTGACCTGACTCACCCGGGCCCCACTGGGCCGAAGCAGGAACTAGAAAGGGCGCTTGGGGCCCCAGCCAGGCAGAGCTGCCAGCATGGGCTGTGCAGACAGCAGCAGGCAGGTGCTTTTATTGGTTTTCTCCGGTTTCATAGCCAGCTCAGTGTTTATACTCAGAGAATTTTCGTATTTTCCTCTCCATCTTCTCTGACTTTCATCTGAGGTCAAAGCAGGTTTATCCAGTAGTTGTGTGACTTCTTCACATCCACTCTGATCCAGAAATGTACTAACTATGATTTTGGATTTTGGAAATCAGATGACTTTTACCCACAAGGCACAGTAGGCCTTTTTAAACAAACAATTGGAATTGCATAAAGACCCATATGGGAAAAGGAAGAGGAAGTAAAGTTGAATGACATTAACAGAAATCTAAAGGGCAAAATAATCCTCCCATGAGACTTTATCTGGAATATCTGAGTGTGGGAAGGGATGACACAGACACAGCGAGACCTAAAATGGCAGCGAGAGACGTTTCAGGATGTGACGGAAAGAAAAAGGGAGAGAAGTCCAGACCCCGCCCGCTCCCACCCTGGCCTCAGGTCTGCAGAGTTAGTGTTGAGCAAAGCTAGGTTTGGGGGAGAGCAGACAGCAGAAGCATTGGTCCCACCAGGCCATGGGGGGCACTCCAAAAGCAAAGACAGCTGCTATTCAGGAATCTGCTGAGGGCAATTCTGCTGCAGCAGTAGATGCTGAGAAGGAGAGAGGATGAACCTCTAGGAGTTAGATTTCACTGGCTGGAGCAATTCCACAGCAAGAGGCAGTGGTAACAGCCAGGGTCGCCAAGACACTATCACTAAACAGCCCACGCTTAAGGCAGCACCCAGGTGCTAGGAGCTCAGGGCTCAAAGGGAAGTAGATATTGAAAATCTTTCTGTACTTAGAATGTGCAAAAAGGAACCCAAATCTAAGACCTGGCGATTGGAGTGTCATCATTAAACTCCCTAAATTTTGCAAGAAGACAGGATATCTCAAGATATTATTCTTTGACCGAGGAAACACAGGTGCTTGGCTTTTTGCCTTTGTATCAGACAGCTATTGCTGGTTAACAAACAAGCCCAGAATCTCAATTTTTATTTCTTGTCCATGGGTTCATGTGCACTGTGGCTCTGCTGGACTTGGCTCAGGTCTGCTCAATGCACCTTCTCATTCTCCTCAGAACAGTGGTTGGCAAGGCACGTCCCTTTTCTGGCAGAAGCACAAGAAGCCAAGCCAAGCCACGCTGGCACTCTTGAGGCCTCTGTTAGCATCTTGTTTGCTAACATTCCATTGGCCAACAAAAGCAAGTCATGAGGCAAAGCTCTAAATCCACAGGAGACATAGATTATCTTCCATGTATTCCACCAGTTGGCACTGCAAAATCACATGGCAAAGTCTGGAAGTGGAATCCTTTACAGAGGGCGGGTAAAGGACTGAGATCCATAGTCCAACTTACCATAGTCTTGCTGGGAGGTTTTTCTCAAAGGAGTACAGAACTGTTAAGTTATGGTTATGGACACGTGACACAAATTCTTCTGGCAAGAGCAAAAACAAGAAGAGTTTTCTTTCACATTCCCTCTGTCTGCCTTCTTTCTTTCAGACACACAAATCTCTAGATGGCCTTTGGAGACGTTGCCAGCTCTGCATTTCTGAAGTATCTCGATGCAGTCCTGGTGCTGTCTTCTAATCACATTGAGAAGCCCCTGGTGAGCTGTATAGTACATCTTGCTGGACATAATTTAAGACAGTTATTGGAATAGAGAGTATATTTTCAGCCTTGGGCACAATATGTCATGAGGCAAATTTGATTAATGTACTGTTCTGTACCATTGCAGAACCATCCTGGGGAAGAGCTGAAAGGCTCACAGGCACTCCCTGGGTCCCCTGGAGGATACACACAGGAGCAGTGGTTGAAATTAGGGAGGGGCCTCTTGAAGATGAGAGAGCCCTGATAGATTAGGCTCTTCTCCTCTGAAGGGTCCAGCCACAAAGCCCTGGTAGACCATAGCCTGATTGTACAGTCCAATGGCTGAGAATACAAAATGCAGGGTAAATATTATTCCTTCACCCCTCACATCTGCACAGAAGGGAGATGTATTGGTCAGTATGGGTTGTGTTACACTGCAATAACAAACAAAATCTCAGGGGCTTGAAACAACAAAGGTTTGTGTCTGGCTTACTCTCCATGACCCTCACAGGCCACCGGCTGCTCTGTTATACCTTGCTCTGTTGTAGGGGCCCATGAGAATGGAGGGGACCCCACTGAGTGAGATATTGTCTGTCACCTGGTGATTCATTCACTCTTTTCTTTTTAAAATGTATTTTATTGAAGTATAGTTGATTTACAATGTGTTAATTTCTGCTGTACAGCAAAGTGATTCAGTTATATATATATATATACTTTTTCGTATTCTTTTCCATTATCGTTTATCACAGGGTATTGAATATTGTTTCCTGTGCTATACAGTAAGACCTTGCTGTTTATCCATTCTATATATAATAGTTTGCATCTGCTAACCCCAAACTCCCAGTTCATCCCTCCCCCACCCCTCCTCCCTTGGCAGCCACAGGTCTGTTCCCTATGTCTGTGAGTCTGTTTCTGCTTCATAGATAAGTTCATTTGTGTCATATTTTAGATTCCACATATAAGTGATATCATATGATATTTGTCTTTCTCTTTCTGACTTACTTCACTTAGTATGATAATCTCCAGGTCCATCCATGTTGCTACAAATGGCATTATTTCATCAATTTTTATGGCTGAGTAGTACTCCATTGTATATATGTACCACATCTTCTTTATCCATTCATCTGTGGATGGACATTTAGTTTACTTCCATGTCTTGGCTATTGTAAATAGTGCTGCTAGTGATTCATTCACTCTTAAAGGCATCCCTCGGGATTCATGCCCAAACTACTCATGTCTCCTTGTCCTGAGACAGTCACTTGGCCACACTAACCTTGAATGTGCTGGGGAAGTGCAATCCCACCTCATGCCCAGGGGGTAGAATGTTGGGAATAGCCCAGTCAACCACTGTGGGAAGGAACTCCCAGTTCTGTCCCCAGGAAGAGAAAATCTGGGAGAACCTCTACTGTCCTCCTTCCTCATCCCAATTCACTCCCATCTCCCAAAACTTCTCTGTGGTCAGACTGGGGAGAGGCCAAGCCCAGTGCCCAGTCAGAGGCTGTTCGGCTCCCCTCTGCTGCAGTAAGCACACTGGGGTCAGGTACAGGTCAGGATGCCCCTCTCTATCCCCAGGCAGGGGACCCAATGTCCATGTGGTACTGTCTTCCTGCTCTGCAGACCCCAAAACTCCTCCATGTGAGTCAGCCCGTGGGCTGGCTTGAGAAAGAAGTGGACAAGAAGCCATAATTTGGGGCCATAAATCCACATTGAACCCTTCAATATAAGTTTACCTCTTAAACAAACAAACATAATCTCTTTTGCTGGTTTTAAAACTCAATCTCCTATGGCTCTTCTGTCTTATTTCTCAGTAGGTTCTTAACTCATAGGGAATTTAGGGCTTGTAACTAGTTACCACCCTAAATCCCAACAAGCCCCTCTTCAATATTCTGTTATTTTCATTTTTAGTAAACTTTTCATTAAAGTTTCATTACAGTATAACTCACATACAGAAAGATGCACAAACAGTAAGTGAACAGATGAATGCATTTTCATACACACACGTATAACCAACATGTAGGTCATCAACAGAACACCCTTTAGATCAAGAAACAGAAAACCCCCAGCACCTCAAAATTCCCCTTTATGTCCACTTGCATTAACTAGCCCCTTCTGCCTACTATTCTGACTTTGAACATCATAGATTAGCTTTGCCAGTTTTCAAACTTCACATAAATAGAATCATACAGTTCATATCTTTGGTGACCAGGTTCTCCCTTTATGTTGCTGCTGTGAATAGTTTTCATTTGTCCATTTCCATTGCCGTATGAGACTCTACTGTGTTCATCTCTTCCTCCCTTCATGAGCTTTTGGGTTGATTCTAGTTTGTTACTATAATGAATACTGCTTCTATGAACATTCCAGGGTGTATGTCTTTTGGTGAACATACATGTGCACTTCTGTTGGGTATCTACCTGAAAGTGAAGTTTCTGGGTAACAGGGTATAACCAGGCGTGTGTATATTTTGTCTCCAAAATGGTTGTGCCCATTCACGCTCCCATGGGCAGTGTATGAGAGTTTAACATCCTCACTAACTATTGGTCTTGCCTGTCTTTTTAGTTTCGGCCATTCTGGTGGGAATGTAGTAACATTTTTTGGTGGTTTTATGTTGTATTTCCTTGACGACTGATGAGATTGAGCCCCTTGTCATATATGCTTTGGCCATTTGAAGAACCTCTTTTGTGAAATACTTGGTCATGTCTTTTGCCCATTTTCTACTGGGTTTTCTTATCAACATGGGAGAGAGCTTTATATTTTCTACATATGAGTCTTTGGTCCGATATATATCTTGGAAACACTTCTCCCATTCCATGGCTTATTTTTTCCTTATCATCCTGTGTTTTCCCATTTTAGCTAATAATAACCCAAACAGAGCTCTCTCCTCATTGCATGGGAACGACCACACCCCACAACTATGCATCAGGTAGAGTATGATATTTTGGTCCTAACTTTTCAGGTCATAATCCAGAACCTACAGACTGGTTTATAGACAGGTGGGTCAGCACAGCATCCTTCCTCCTGTGTAAATTAAGGCCCAAGGTCCACTAAAGTGTGTGACTTCTTAAATGGGACCCTAATGGGAAATAGACTTTACTCAGAGGTATCAGCCATAATTCATATCCATCTGCCATAAATCCAGGTGTCTTCAAAGATGCGTCCACTGAAATGACCTCTATTTCAACCAGGAGAGTCTGTGAATCAATCTGGGTCCAGGGAAAAAAGAAAAAACTTACAACATTTCACCCAGTATTGGATCTCCGTTGAGGCTCTCCAAAATGAGACACCATTCTGGCTCTAGGGGGAACGGACAAAGGGACAAAAAAAATTTCTCTTGTTTAAGCGTAAAGGGGGAGTCACATAGACTCTGAATGTAGGGCGGACATTTGGAAGAAGCACATATTTTACATTGAGGGTGAGACAGGGACCGATTCTGGTGTCTTTTCAGTGAAGATCTGCCCAGGCGGGACACAGACTGAGAAGGTGGTGATCAGTGGGAACACGCAGCATCTGATGGGTCTGAGGGGAAGGTGAATGGACACATGGCCCTAGGTGGGCACGGCTGGCAAGGAGAGCATTCAGGGGGTCATCAGCAGAGACCCCATTAAACACATTCTGGAGCCTCTTTCCCAGGACAGTTTCAGAAAACCAGAGTCAGCAAACAGGGTCTACAAAACTCTCTTTCCTGGGAATTCCGTTTGAAGGGAATGAATGCCAAACAGATGTGACATCTTGGCTTTGGAAAACTTCTGAGGCTCTTCTTTCTTTCCCAGGAAGCTGGTGATGGGCTGCCTGGGCCGTGGGTGGACAGGCCTTCCTCCCCACCAGGGGAGCTCCACGGGGACCAGACGGAGGATGCATTAAAAACAGGTGGCTATCGAGCAAACCCTGCTTGGGGTAAAACACAAACAGATTGAAAATCCCAATGTAGCAATTCTTTAAGTCCACATATGATTTTCGAGACAAGGGATTTTCACTTCCTGTAAAAACTCGAGTAAATAAATACACTCATTAAATGGCCAAATGTGAGAACATTTCTTTCCAAGTATTCTCAAAGCAAGTCAACGAGCCCTGGATGGTAAATGCCTCCTTGGCTCCAGGAAGCTCAGGCCTTTCCCTGCCCCCTGAGCAGGCAGCCCGGGAGTGATGCGAGCTTTCCCTGGGGTGGAAGCAGGAATCGAGCCATGGTTTGGTGGGCCTAAGACCCCTACGTACCTCGAAGAGAGTGGAAATCTAAAACTATTCCCTGGGTTTGGGACCTGAAGCTACCATGGACATGAAAGGAGAGAGAAGGAAGTTTCCAGATAATCAACCAAGGGGTTCCTCAGTGGCCCCCCTCAGACACGGTGGGGAGACAGATGAACTTCACTGGGTGTTTGCAGCCAGCATTGGTCAACCCACAGACGTGGCCCCAGGGATGCTGGTTCGTGTTCTGAATCCCTCCAGCGGGACCCAGCTGACTTCCGCCCACCCCATTTGCACAGCCCTCATTGCCACCAGCCCGGAGTTGGGTGGGTCCGTGTCCCCCAGAACTGGGAGGCTCTGGAGGGCGGGGAAGCTGAGCTGTCAGTGCCCTGCAAGCTCACACCCACCCCAGACCCGCCTCTCTGCACTTCTGGCTCCCCAGTTTCCCCACCTGAAACCCTCACCAGAAATCCTGCCAGAATGATCAGCTGTTTAATCCAAATGCAACTGTAAATGGATACTGGATTGGTTTTTATATAGGATTTCCAAGTCCCCAATAAAGATTCTACCATGGGGTTACAAATTTACATTTACTAGAGTGAGAAAATAGGGAAACCAGACTTCCTTTGTAGATTTGGAACTCACTAGGAGCCGAGAAGCAGGGAAAAATGATACTTCTGTCTAATCTAATAAACGTCTTTTGATCCAATAATCTAGCCGGTCTCCTGAGACAGCTGAGTCTCTGTCGGGTCACTTTGTCCTCAGATAGCCTCTCTCCTGGATCCCCTGCAAGGATGTCTGAGGAGAAGGGGAGGTAAATGATACTGTGGCCTTGGGGGAAGGGCAGCCCAGGCCCTGCTGCTGCCCAAGTCTCTGGTGGCACACCCGGTGGTCCTCTCTCATCCTGCTCATGGCCCAGCGGCTCTCTACTGACCCAGGGCCATCTCAGCCCTCCCCGGTGTCTCCCCTGTGGCCTGACAGTGATCGCCACTCAGCCCTTAGCCCAGGTGTTTGGCCCCCTGTCTATCTGCCTACAGGGTCGTTTCACCCCACCCCAACCCCTCCTCTGGGAAACCTCCCCAGCAAACTTCAGTGATGGCCAAAGGCCCCCTACAGGTGTGAACAGAAATTTCTAACTGTCCTCACACCAAGGTGGGCGGTCAAGGGCGTCTTGGGAGGGCTGGTCTGGAGTATATCCCTTCCTGACCGTGAGCTCCCTTCCCAAGTCCTTAATGGGGTGTAGCATAAAAGCCCCTCTGCTTTTTGCTTTGTCCTCTCTCTCTGTTAACACGCATCCCCCATACCCCTGGGACCCCAGCCTCAATCACGGCACGTATCGGACCCTCTCCGTCCATTCTGTGGGGCTGGCTGCAGCAGCAGAAGGGTGTTGTGCTGGTGTCAAGGGTCTCAGTGCTTTCAAGCTTGTACTGGCTAGAAAGAGTCGATTGTTAAAATTTTAGGGATTCTGGAAGCTGGTTGTTAAACATGGGCATGATTAAAAATTAAATTATATAAACTCACAATTAGGTAAATTTGATTAAACGCAGAGGGAATGAAAACTTAAAGCTCATCATTTTCTGATAATTTTACTAGATTTTACTATGATCTCTGCCCTTGAGGTTATTTATTTTCCATATTGCTGGTTTAACTTTCTGAAATGCCATTTAAAAAAATATTTTTTCCAACAATGATGGATTTGGTTTATTATATGCTTGATTCTCCTTTTCCAGCCTCATATTTTTATTTAAAAGATAACTTATTTTTTCGTCTCTTTAAAAATAGAAAACTACCCCTTTATAAAATTTTCCTTTGTTCAATGAAATTAATTTATTTCAGGGCACAGATTTTCCTCTTGCTTGTTATAGCAATGATCTTTGATGTTTTAAATGTTTATCCTAAGTCCCTATTTCTTGTTACTCTCTGCTCACCTCATTCTGAAAGCTGATATATCTTGTTGTTAAAGTTTAGGGGTATTGAAAGCCTGCTTGTTTGTATCATGAAAATGATCAAATATCTCCAATTTATGTCCACAAAGGTTCCATATACCCATCACCTGTATTCAAATATTATCAAGAAATTGCCACATCATTTATCTGTCTTCCTTCCTTCCTTTCTTCCTTCCTTCCTTCTTCCTGAAATATTTTTAAGCGAATTCCAGATATCAGATCCCTTCTCTCTTACCCTCTTCAGTGTGCATTTCTTTAAAAATATGGGCATTTTCTTACATAATCATAAAACTATTAACACCTAAAATAATTAGTAATTTCTTGATATCATCCAATACCATTTCATATTCAAATGTCCCGATTGCCTCAAAATGAAAAGTTCTGCTTTTAAAATCAATCCTCCGTGGCCTATTTGAATAGAATGGGGTCTGTGCTAGGCTGAGCCAGGACCAGAGAAGAAACTAGATGGAGGGCCCCCTCTCCTCCTCCCGCCCCCTGAAATTCCAGCTAATTCAGCTGTCCCATCCTTCTTCCTGCTGAGTAAATTGCAGGTCTGGAAGAATAACACTAAGTACTCACGGACAGTCTGGAGGATGAATATCTGATTTCTCAGCCCCATTTATTACCGGTCCCATTAAGCCTTGGCTCGCACAGCTGCCCCTCAGCCCCCGTGGAAACCCCGGCGTGTGCAAGCCCAGCCACTTAGGCTGGAGATGAGAAAGGACGGCTTGTTTTTTCAAGTGTATATTATATCCACTTCAAAAATTTCTGAAGGTTGGAGAACACTTTCATTTTGTAAAAGGTTAAGAATAAAGAACTTAGGCAGAGTGGCCTATTTCGAAGGAGAGGATAATTCAGAAGATCAAAGGGCACACCATGGAAATTGTAGTCACGGATTTGGTATTTTTCCCCAGGAGATCAGAAGCCTGGGTACAGAGGAAGGTGAATACACCTCTGAAAATATCCCGATTAAGGACACATATATGCACTACCAAACGTAAAATAGATAGCTAGTGGGAAGCAGCTGCATAGCACAGGGAGATCAGCTCAGTGCTTTGTGACCACCTAGAGGGGTGAGATAGGGAGGGTGGGAGGGAGGGAGACTCAAGAGGGAAGAGATACGGGAGCATATGTATATGTATAACTGATTCATTTTGTTACAAAGCAGAAACTAACACACCATTGTAAAGCAATTATACTGCAATAAAGATGTTAAAAAAAAAAAAAAAAAGGACACCATGCGCGGAGAAAAGCATTCTCCCTTGGAATGCGCCCGGGTCCTTTGAAGATGCGACTGCTACCAAAACAGCCTTGCTCTGGGAAAGAGTCCAGGGGTTTGGGGCGGTGCCTCAGGATTTTTAGATGCACTGGACAGGCTCCAGGTAAGAACTAACTGCTGAAACCAACTCCACTGCAGACTGACCTCCAGATGGAGAGCTGAGAATTCAAGGTCTGTTCTAGGCTCTGCCCGGGTCCCCATTTGGTCTGGAACATGCCATTCTGCTTCTCTCTGCGAGTGCATTCTTTGTGACTCTGCTTACCATTTGTGCTTCTGTTTGTCATGGAGCAGGTATGACATCATCATACTTGCAGAAAATAGAAACTATTAGACCACGGTGATACATTTTTCTACAGGAAAAAAATATGTCTTGTCATCTGGATTATTTAGATGCTTCTCTCTCTTTTCCTGCATCTCTGCCTGATTTGGGCAGACCCAAAGGGGAAGAGAAAGAACAAGCTTTTCTTGGGCAAGTCATAGAATTTCTCCAGCGTCCCTTTTCTGAACAACAGAGATAACAGTGCCTACCTTCCAGATTGTTCTGGCACTTGATACCTATAATTCCTGGTTTCTCCACTGACTCATTCTTTCTCATTTGACCAGTAGTGTTGGTAGCTCTTCGGTCTACAAACAATCTCCCGAAGGATGTAACTGCCTCCCAAGTGCCCTGCGGCTCTTCATCTCCGTGTACCTACAGCAATGGGAAGCGGGACCACCAGGATTCACCGCTGGCTCTGCTGTCCTGGAAGAGACTCTCTCCATACCCCCCTCCCACTTTACCAGCCTTGAAACACCAGGGCCTTTTCCAACATCCGCTTCATCTGACTCAGACGTTTCAAAGATCCTCCGCCTCGGATCTGCTCAGTGTCTCTCCCTGCTCACGTGGTAAGAACTGTCCCTTCCTGGACCTCTCCTCCTGGAGGTTCAGGCAGGGCTGGGCCCACAAGCCTAGCTGTGGGCAGTGAGCAGATACCTCTCGAAGGCTGGAGCGAGGGTGGATCGTGGTGGTGGCTCACAGCTCTTCCTCCCCCCTCCCTGTCTGGCTCCCCTTGGATGCAGGCTGCCCCCTCCGAGCTGAGTGGGCTTGAGCAAGTGGCCTGCTGTGACTAAGGACACGTGGGCAGAGGCATGGTTGGCAACGTTTGTCCTCCTGTACCCCTGCAGCCCCCCTGTAGGTCATTATCCAAAATTCTCATGTTGTAGAGCTGTTCACCTTTGTTCAGGTGACAGATCCCACTTATACAATCATTGGACCCAAGGTCACCACCGGCCCTCATTTTCCTCTGCCCCCTCGGCATGGGTAGACCCCACAACTTCGCTCCGAGTGCCATCCACTGCTCAGATGGAGGACCTGTGCCCAGAGCAGGAGCCAGAGGCCGCCTCCCAAAGCCCTTTCCCTCCCATCAGCTCTCTGGAGCCATGAGTGACCCACAGGCCTTGGGTATGATGGTTGTTCCAAAGTCCCAGGACATTTCAGCACCCACTGCTTTCCTTTGAAATTTCCTTGAGTAAGTTTTCAAATCTCCCCGCCAAGGAGAGAGGGTGCTGCTCTTTCTTCTACCTGCTATTGTGAAGCCCTTTAACTATTTTCCACATAGATTCTAAGCTGGGGAATTTTAATTGGGTCTGTGCTTGGAGGTAAGTGGTCAGGAGAGGGATGGATTGCTTGGGGCATGAGAAGGCAGGTGTGAGGGGGTTTGGCGGTTGGGAATCTTGAGTGGACAGAGGGAGCAGGGGATGGGAGACAGGAGGCGAGCAGGTCAAAGGACACACATGGCCTCTTCCCCAATTTTGTTGGAAATGCCATTGGCAACCAAACCAATGAAAGAGGAATTGAAAACCACCCAAGTCTGCTCTAGAACATCACTGCCTTTGTGTGTAAAACTTTGGTAATAATTGCCTGGAAGGAGCTTGTATCTAAATTGGTACCCAGTCCCCAGCCATGAGGTAGGACTCAACGGATGGCGTCCACCTCAGCCCCGCCCACCACGGCCAGCAAGTTCCCCGAGGGACAGCGGGGAGGTCCAGCACCACGAGGTGGTTTCATCCTGATGAGCTGGCCAAGCGTGGGCTTTAGCGACTTCGGGAAGTAAAACCCTGTCATTGGGCTGACAGTTCAAAGACACAGATGCATCTTTGCTCCCTAAAAGGGTTGGATTCAGTTTAAAGGGAAGCACCAACTCAAGAAATGGGGTTTATGTTCTATTAATAACGTTGTCCACTTGGGCAACACATAATGAAGAGAGAAAAGCACTTGATTAGGGTCGAACAAGGGGGTCCAGACTCCTTATTATCAATTACCAACTAATATTTTTTTACATTTTATATTGGAGTATAGTTGATGAACAATGTTATGTTAGTTTCAGGTGTACAGCAAAGTAATTCAATTATACATATACATGTAGCTATTCTTTTACAAATTCTTTTCCTATTTAGGTTGTTACAGAATATTGAGCAGAGTTCCCTGTGCTACATAATAGGTCCCTCTTGATTATCTATTTTGTATATAATAGTGTGTATATGTCAATCCCAAACTCCCAATTTATCCCTCCCCCCGGCTTTCCCCTTTGGTAACCATAAGTTTGTTTTCTAAGTCTGTGAGTCTGTTTCTGTTTTGTAAATAAGTTCATTTGTATCATTTTTTTTAGATTCTGCATATAAGAGATACCATATGATATTTGTCTTTCTCTGTTTGACTTACTGCACTTAATATGATAATCTCCAGGTCCATCCACGTTGCTGCAAATGGCATTATTTCGTTCTTTTTAATGGCTGAGTAGTATTCCATTGTAGATATGTACCACATCTTCTTCATCCATTCATCTGTTGCTGAACACTTAGGTTGTCTCCGTGTCTTGGCTATTGTGAATAGTGCTGTTATGAACATTGGGGTGCATGTATCCTTTCAAACCATGGTTTTCTCCAGATATGTGCCCAGGAGTAGGATTGCTGGATCATATGGTAGCTCTACTTTTAGTTTTTTCAGGAACCTCCATACTGTTCTCCATAGTGGCTGTACCAGTTTACATTCCCACCAACAGTGCAAGAAGGTTCCCTTTTCTCCACACCCTCTCCAGCATTTATTGTTTGTAGATTTTTTGGTGATGGCCATTCTGACTGGTGTGAGGTGATATCTCAAGGTAGTTTTGATTAGCATTTCTCTAATAATTGGTGATGTGGAGCATCTTTTCATGTGCCTCTTATTTACCAGTTAATATTGACAGAGCTCTCATGGGGGTGTAACCACAGCTTGAAGGGACAGAGGAGTTTGAATACGCTTCAAAACAATCTGTAGGTAATAACAACAACAACATTATTTTAACCTTTTGATAGAAAGATTAACTGTCATATAAGGATTAGGAAATTGGGGCAATACAAAAGGAAAATGTTACAAAAGTAAAGGAAACAGAAATTCAAAAGTCTGGCTCATCAGCCAACATGTGGCAGAGGCCCTGGATTATTATTCTCTTCTCTCCTAAAATGTTTTCATGTTTACATTACAATGACAGCAGGATGACAGCTGGCACCAAAGTGACCTTGAGGTCACCTTTATGTTCCTTAGGAGGAAAGGCACAAGTCCCCGGAGTAGGTGGTGGGCTCTGTCTGCCAGCCCCCAGGGCTGAATCCTAGCCTTGTGGTCAGGCAAATCGGGAAGTTTGACTTCCTGGTTTTGAGCAAGCATCAAGAAGATGCCTTGGAGGGGTGTCCTGAAGATGACCCCACAGGGAGCTGGGGCAGAGAGAAGCTCCTAAATGCTTGTCCCCGGGTCTCCCCTGTTTTCTCTGTAGAAAGGAAAAGCTACAGGGGAGGGGATAATCCAAGATCCAGACTCACAGTCTCAATGACTTTCAGGAAAAATCCCCTAAGAATTTCCCAAAACATATTTAGAACAGGAATTTAGAATATACATATTCCAAATACACCTATTGTTGACTATTTATTAAACAATACAAATATATACTGAGCATAAAAGAAAAACAGCTGTATCTTTGATTCTAACTTACAGATAACATTTTTCAATATCCAAGAAATCCTCCTTTTCGGTTTTTGTATTTCAACATTGTCCATGTAAATGTTTTCTATTCTGATAAACAAGGTCAATGGACATTTATTTTAACATAGCACTTTGTTGCTGTTCTTCTGACTGCTCTCTCTGTGGAATTAAAAATTATCTCTGGTCTTGTCCTCACATGAGACCATGAAGGAAATGTAAACCATAAACATGCCTCTCAGGGCACTGCCAAGTTGTACCCGGTGGAAAAGGTCCTCCTACCTCAGCCTTGGCAGAAATTTTTGTTGCTGCTAATTATGTGACTAATTTGTAGATTTCGTTAAGGAGTGACTTTTTTTTCACACAGAAGAACTGATCACTACAATGACCTTCCCATTTTCCCTTTGACACCAGCCCCGCACCACACCCCTAACCCCTGCTTTTCTTGTGTTTATTAAAATAGTCAACATTTCTTGAAGTTGATTTGGGAGCCAGAGCCTGAAAAGCCTTACAACTTGCCCAACAGATGGGGGAAAGGTGTGCACCTTCCAGGGAGAAGTCCTACATTACCAAGTTATTATATCATGTATCTTGCTTAATTCAGGTGTAACTATAGCAACTACCTAGAATCAGAGATCAGTGAGGAGTGATTCCCATGAAAATGAACTTTGCCTTAGGCCATTTTAATTAAAGCATAAATATTTTGAGGAAGGAACAAGTTAGATGTTTTTAAAAGAGGAGGCAGAAAGGAGGGCAATCACATACGTGCTTAGCGTATGTGGATCTTCTTTACTTCTATTTTCCTTCCTGGCCCATAAAACTAGTGAAACTATTCATATAAAAGGAAAATACATTTAGAAAAAGATACATTTAGTAACACTCATTTTTTAAAAATGCATTATTTAGAGACGTAATACGTTTGTTCTTATTTTTATGCGTAAATTCAACTACTGCACAAATGATACCTGCCTGGAAAATGAAATACATTTCCCATAAGTACTGAGGTCTGTGGGTGGTATAGATTCTCCCAGGCAGAGGCCTGATTGGGTAATGGCCACGGACAGCATTCTGGGTGGTACCGCTGGATCCCAATCCTTCATCACTACTTACTAGCTGCATAAGCGTGGGCAAATTTCCAAACTCTCTGAGCCCAGGTTTCCTCATCTATAAAAGGGTAATAATAGTACCAGCTTCATAGGGTTGTTGGTGGAATTAATTAGGATAATGAATGGAAAGTGTTTGGCATGGGGTAGTCCGTAAGCACCAGCTATGATAATTATCACTCCAAGTCTCATGAATGAGGCAGAGAGTGATGGGAGGCTAAGGAATGAATAGAAGTTTGGAGACAGGGGTCCTAAGACTTACTCTTCCAAAAACTAGCTAAGAAATCTCTTCCCCTCTCTGGGCTTCAGTCTCCTCACCTACAGTCTCAGGAGATTGGGCTACAGAATGTTCAATATTCATCCAGTTCTCGAATCCTGTGCATCTAATCCAACCTTTCCAACTTCAATGCCATTGTCTCATCCCTCACTCTCTGAACAACCCAGGAAAGGGGTGTTAGTGCATCTCCTTGTCCTAGGAGAGAATACTGGCACACGCAGGGGGGACCCCAATAATCTCATACCTTTCTCACCCTCCTTTGAGTTCGGAGGTCTGTGTAAAGAGATCTGATCAAAGGGGACACATAAATCACCCAGCTAAAGCCATGCCCCAGAGTTCAGATTGATTTCTGCATTCAGACTTTATCATCTGATCCTCCCTCAGAGGTTCACACTCCGGTGACCCAAGCGTCCTCCCAGCATTTGGCTGTGTTAATCAGCCTGGAAGTGACAGCCTGGACACAGGTGTGAGGTGAGGATTCCCACCCTTCCCCTTGAGCTGTGTACGATGACTTTGTGAACATAATTACTAAGATTTATACAAGGGAATTAGATGCGTTTCAGATTTTTAAAAACTCACAACCCTATGTGAAAATGCACATGGCCCGCCTGCCCTAGCAGAAGTGAGCATTTCAGGGACCTGGGGCGTTGCATTTCTTAGAATCACATGGGTAAATATATTGAGTGTTAAATTTATAATTCTATTCAGTGGATAATTCTATTAAAAGAAGAGGAGAAAAATCTATCTCATGAAACTTCTTATTTATTTAAATTTATTTTATTGAAGTATAGTTGATTTACAATGCTGTGTTTGTTTTTGGTGTACAGCAAAGTGATTCAGTTATACATATATATAATAGTTTGTATCTGCTAATCCCAAGCTCCCAATCCATCCTTCCCCCACACCCCCTCTTTCTTGGCAACCACAAGTCTGTTCTCTATGTCTGTGAGTCTGTTTCTATTTTGTAGATAAGTTCATTTGTGTCATATTTTAGATTCCACATATAAGTGATATCATATGGTATTTTTCTTTTTCTTTCCGACTTACTTTGCTTAGTAAGATAATCTCTAGGTCCATCCATGTTGCTGCAAATGGCATTATTTCATTCTTTTTTATGACTGAGTAGTATTCCATTGTATAGATGTACCACACCTTTATCCATTCATCTGTTGATGGACACTTAAGTTGCTTCCATGTCTTGGCTGTTGTGAATAGTGCTGCTATGAATGTAGTGGTGCATGTATCTTTTCAAATTATAGTTTTGTCCAGATACCTGCCCAGGAGTGGGATTGCTGGATCATATGGTAACACTCTTTTTAGTTTTTTGAGGAATATCCATATATGGCCACTCTGACCATTGTGAGCTGATACCTCATTCTAGTTTTGATTTGCATTTGAAACTTCTAATTTAAATTCAACAATCCCACCCTTGTTACTGAGGATGTAGATAACACCAGGGAAATTAAGGCAAATTATTGCTGTCGCGTTTACCCCAGAGTGATGGGTTAACAGTCCCTTTGCCCTTGTCAGTTTCAGGTTTTGCCTGTCACCCCAGGAGAGCCTACAAAGGATGGGGAGAACTGAGGGCTTGGAGCGGACGTGGCTGTCTGGATACCTCAGGGAAGACTTAGTAAGAAATATTTCTCCAGAAGGATGTGTAGAACTTGTAGGATGAAGAAATTAGGGAATGGCCTTTGAGGCACAGAGACCAAAGCTGTGAGTTTGGACTTTATCTTTTAGCTGCAAGGGGTCTGGTAGACTGAACTGACAAGCCTGCAGGTTGGGTTCTTCCAGAGGCAGACGCCGAGGCAGAGTGAACAGAACAAGGGAAGTATTGGGGAGAGACATCTGTGAAAGGAAAAGAGAGGGCAGGGAGCTGTTGGGCTGGGGGACAGAACTGACAAAGCCCCTGCCCACCCTCGGGGCTGCCTACGAAATGAGGCTTTGCTGGCGGACATGGCCATGCCCTCACTGTGCGCCATCACTGTCTGGGACCTCCCTGAGAAGAATGACTTTGACTCAACAGCCAAGGTGAGCACTGAAGGAGCCACAAGTGGAGGCCACTGGGAGAACAAACTCTTCTAGAAGGCCGGGCTGAGCGGTGCAGCTTCGTGCTGGCCATGAGAAGAGTCAAGTGTGTTAACAGGAAGAATTAACATTTATTGGGTGCAGGATATGCCCTCTGCTAAGCACATCACCCTTGTTCTTTCATCTGACCTTCAGAGTAGTCCTGTAATGGAGATGCTCTAATAATTATTCCCAATTTCCAGATGACGAATGGGGGCTCAGGAAGGTAACATAAACTCAGAATCATGAGGCCTTCTAAGTGACAGAGGCCAGGTGGCAACTTCCCCCCACCCCTTTTCACTGTCTAGAGCTGGTGGTCTTAGCAGTTTTGCCAGAAAACAATGGGGTGAGCGGCCGAGGCAGGAAGCCTGATCAGAGGGCTGGTCCACAGCACAGCCCAGAGCCGTGGCAGGAGGTAAAGAAAGATGAAGGGACAGCTTTGAAAAAGTCTTCCGGGAGAGATCTTCCATGACTTTGTCTGTAAGGTGAAGGCAATGGGTAAGAAAGATAAGTCACTAGACGAGGTTGAGATGTCCGGCCTGTTTAGGTTTGATATGTTTCTTTGATCAATTTTGGCAACTTATAATATATTGGAAAGACATTAACCACATCCAGATTCCTAAATTTATTAGCTTAAATTACGTTCACAGTATTATCTTATTTAGTTAATTTGCTGAAAGTGTAGTACAGTCACAAGTTTTGAAGATCAGAAAGTATAAAAGTGTACATGATAAAAATCTCCATCCTTCCTCTGTTCCCCATCTGATCAGTTCCTACCATATGGGATACCCAAGTATATATCCAATGTTATGAATGTCTGATACATTCTTCTAGAGATTTATAATGTAGATAGAAGCAAAGACAAAATTTATACTTCCTTTTTTACACAAATTAAAGCATTCTCTATTCACAGTTCTGATTTTTCCATGTTAGTACATAAAACCTGTCTCCTTATTTTTCATGGCAGCATAATATTCCATAAAATGGATGTAGCACATTTGCTTTATCCTGTTGACAAACATTTACTTATATGTCAGTATTAAGAACACTTCTTCTATGGAAAAAAATGTTCTTTATCTTAAAAGTTTTAGTTATTTTATCTCTGTAATTATATTCTCTTTTTAATTCCAAATACTATAGGTCTTAATTTCTTTCTTTTTTTCCCTTTGATTGTACTTCCTGAAAGCTTCTCTGTTTTTTAAATCTTTTCAAGGAACAGGATCTTGACTTTATTATTTCTACAATTTTACTTCTAACTTATCATGTTTTTTATCATGATCAGTACCTGCATTTTTGCTTATTTTTATTGTTAAGTAAGTTCTTGAGTTGAATACTTAGTTAAATCTTTAAAAATCTTTCTTCTCCAATAGTAAAGGTTTGTAAAGTTATGAATTTGAATTGACAACATACTACAGGTTTGATTGTATTTTATCATTATTATTAATTTCTAAATCATTTGTAAATTACCTTGACAATAATTGATTTGCTCTTTTTTTTAACATCTTTATTGGAGTATAATTGCTTTACTATGGTGTGTTAGTTGCTGCTGTATAACAAAGTAAATCAGCTATACATATACATATATCCCATATCTCCTCCCTCTTGCATCTCCCTCCCACCCTCCCTATCCCACCCCTCTAGGTGGTCACAAAGCACCAAACTATGCAGCTGATCTCCCTGTGCTATGTGGCTGCTTCCCACTAGCTATCTATTTTACGTTTGGTAGTGTATATATATCCATGCCACTGTCTCACTTCATCCCAGCTTACCCTGCTCCCTCCCCATGTCCTCAAGTCCATTCTCTACATCTGTGTCTTTATTCCTGTCCTGCCCCTAGGTTCTTCAGAACCTTTTTTTTTTTTTTTTTATTCCATATATATGTGTTAGCATACGGTATTTGTTTTCTCTTTCTGACTTACTTCACTCTGTATGACAGACTCTAGGTCCATCCACCTCACTGCAAGATTTGCTCTTTGACTCAAAACTGTTTGAAAGAATGCTTTCAAAATGTCCCAGTACTTAAAATTTATTTTTTCTTATTCATCTGCAGACTGTTTCTGGATTTAAAACATTTTAGTTAAATAGTGTGACCTCTGTAATTTCTACTTTGGAGTATGTAATCAAGTTTTTCCTTAGCCTACATATAACCAAATTTTGTAGATATTCCATGGTTTTTTTTAAAGCCTTGTCTCTATTTGTAGGGTACACAATTCAATATGTGTCTATTAAACATGTTAACTGCAATGTGCAAATCCTTGTCTTTCCTTGTTTATTTCTTGTTTCCTTCTGGCATATTCTGAGTTGGTGCATTAATGTCTTCCATAATTATTGTTTTGATCATTTCTCCTGGTAATTCCAATGCTTTGCACTTTTACATATTTCAGCGCTATGCTGTTTGTGCATCAAACTCGTCCATGACTTTACACATTCTGAAGCATTTTTATGGAATATGTAGACAAGGACAAGAGAGCTGTGTTACTTTTCTTTATTTACAGAGCATTTTGTGGAGTGAAGTTGCCTCTAGTGGCATCTCTTTAACCACTAAATTTGACCAAACCACACATAGTGCACAGAAATTCGTTGGCTCAGTAATTTCACTGTTGTTCTCAGAAATTCAGCCAATATCTTTTCTCTGAATGTAGTCCAGCCATTTCATGGAGCTCATGAGCTCTTCCAAGGTATTAGTTTACAATTTCTTAAATGATGGGGTTACTGTAGCAAAATGAGCAAGGTCTAATTTGTACCCAGACACAAATTTCTACTCTTGGCAAGACTTACTCTATTTCATCCCCCAAAATTTACTGTAAAGATTAAAAATGCAGCCACAGTTGGGGTATTTTCAAAGAGACTTCAAGTTAAGCTATAATTCACATTTTGCCTTGCTGCATAAAGTTTAACCTATCTCAACAGGGAAGAAATTTCAACACAGTTCCTGGTCCTGAGTCCCTAAGCATCCATATTTGGAGTTTGATATTTCACAGGATTTGGTGAGAGATAATAACAGGGATTATTTTCCCCTCCTGACATCATCTTTTCAAAATATACTTATATATACCTTTAGGCACTTACGCTAGCATTCCTTAACCTTACATTCCTAGAAGTGAAATTCTCATATCAAAGGATGAGCAACTTAAAATTTTGGTATGTAATTTGAAATTGCTCTTTGAAAATCTTATCCCAATCCACACAATCACATTGGGTGTAGAACTTCCTGTTTCCCATGCTCTCACTGAACTAGGTGTTATCACTTTCTTATGTGTCCAATATGGCAGAAAAAAATATTTCATTGCTTTAATTTGCGTTTCTTTCATTGCTAGTAAGTTTGAACATTTTCCTAAATTTAATGGCCATTTGTATTTCTCATGTTAATTGCTTGTTCATATTCATTGCCCATTTTTCTATTGGGTTATTTGTATTTTTCTTATTTGTCTTTAAGAGCTGTGTGTAGGGGTATAAATCTTTTGTCATATTGATGAGGTCCTTAAAGCATTCTGTAGTCCAGCCATTTACATATCTGACCCAGCTGAGTTTTTCTTTTCTTTTTTTTTTTTCCACACACACACACACTGTATTTTATTTTTACAAGAGATAAATAGACTGACACCAAGCATTGTACATGGATGACCACAACAAAAGCAACAATGATTGCAATTAGCTGAGTTTTTCTTACTGATCATTTTTCAGTATCAAAATAGACTGCAGGGCTTCCCTGGTTGCACAGTGGTTAAGAATCCACCTGTCAATGCAGAGGACATGGGTTCGAACCCTGGTCCAGGAAGATCCCACATGTCACAGAGCAACTAAGCCCATGCGCCACAACTAATGAGCCTGTGCTCTAGAGCCCGTGAGCCACAACTACTGAGCCCACTTGCCACAACTACTAAAGCCTGCACGCCTAGAGCCCATGCTCTGCAACAAGAGAAGCCACCGCAATAAGCCCGCGCACTGCAACGAAGAGTAGCCCCCACTCCCGCAACTAGAGAAAGCCCGCACGCAGCAACGAAGACCCAACACTGCTAAAAATAGATTAATTAAATAAATTAATTAAAAAAAAAATTTTAAATACACTGCAAAGTGGGTAGGTATTGTTATTCCCATTTTAGAGATAAGAACAGAATTCAGAGAGGTTAGGTGGACAGAAATTGACAGAAAACCAGGATCGGGTTCTGAAGTTCAATGCATTTTGTCCTCAATCCCTGGAAGTCTTGCACAACTTTGTTACTGGAGCTGTGGTCGCTGCCGCTTCTACTGATGCTCTTTTGGCTTCAGACAGTGCAGTCAATTTCCATTTGACCCAGAAACATCTACTGCCCCTCAAAGCCTGAATAACCTCTAAAATATTTACCTAGGACCAACTTGGTTTAAAGTCCTGCCTCCTTAAATTCATGGAGTTTCGTTTTGCAAGAATATCTACGTTCCATCTTAAGGGAAAAATACGTTATTCTGTTTGGGTTTGTTTTGTGTTCAAGAAGCCAGAGAACAATTCTGTGGGTTGAGGCAGAGCCATGCTGCGAGGCTGCCTCCCATTTGGTGTTTGCCACGAACCCTGGAGAGCTCTGATCCCCATCACAGGGCCTTCGCTGCAGATTTCCTTCCAGAGTCTGAGGTTGACTAGATGGACCCACCGTGTTATTCACAACCTTTAGTTGATGCCAGCCTGCTGAACTGCTTCGATGAAGAAACAGGCAAAAGCTAAAACTCACAAGGTATTTTGTTTCACTGTTGCGGCACCAAACCAGCATTCTTTTTTTTAGAAGCACCACACCTCTTTGGTGAGTGGACATGGGTAGACGAGAGGCAAGCTGGCCAGCCCAGTGATAAAAGCCAGTGCCAATAAGCGAGTCAAATGACAGGGTGGCAGAACTGGTCTAACACAGCAGCGTGTCCAGACCATGCAGTCTTTGTTCAAGTGTCCGATCCAGGCCACCCCTGTCTGGTCTCCAGCTGTAGGTGGTTTTGGCTGTTCACCCCCCAGAGCAATTTCTAGACCAGTGACATTCTCGCTTACGTTGCCTGCAGGGTTTTGTTTGTTTGGTCTCCTCTGGGCTTTAGAGACTCTAGAAAGTGGCCACAGTAAAGGTCAACCTTGGGCAATTTGAAGTTCTATGTGGTGAATGCCTTGAGTACAGGAGGAATTGTTCCTAAGATGGTGGTTGCCCCAGAAAGGTTTGTTGAGTTCTGGGGACTCTGTATACAGATTTACTTGAATTAACCACTTAAATTCACAAACCGGCGAGGAACCGAGGGGACGGGCAGGGACGGAGAGGTGGTGCCTGTAAACTCTAGGGTCAGACTACCGGACTGAAACATTGACTATGTATTCAACTTGGGCAAGACACCTCGGCTTTCTTGGTGCCTTCCTCATGGGTAATGGTACCTACGCTGCAGGGTTATCTGAGGATTAAATTGGATAACACACTAGCCTAGCAAACATGGGAACATTAGCTAAAGCCATCAAAGTCATTGCAGTGCCACATCTGCTGCTGCCTTTCCTGATGCTCTGAGGGCCCAGTTCCCTTCAGCACCCATTTTAGGGGTTCTCAGACCCACCTCTGCGTTTTCCTTAAAATTCAATCATAGCACTACATTTCTGAATTTAAATTACACGTACAAATTTGAAATAGCATGATATTAACATACACGCCTCATGAAATGATGACCACAATAAGTTTAGTGGACATCCATCATCTTGTATAGATACAACGTTAAAGAAATGGAAAAAAAAAGTATTTTCCTTGTGATAAGAACTCTCTTAACAACTTTCATATATAACATACGATACAGTGTTGTTAAATTATTCAATGGAGGCTTTTTAAATGGCACTTTGGTGGTAAGGAGTATTGAAGGTTGTAACTAAGTCAATTCCATCAATGCAAATAATTCATCACAGCAAAGAACTTCAAAACCAATCATTCTCTTTTCCCTATAGCACAAAAACACAGATACCTAACGCTTAAGAAATGATAATTATGAAAGAAAAATAGGTGCACAGATGGCACTGCCCTTGGCTTATGCAACTTAGTAAACCAAACTCCCTCCCCCCGATTTGTGCTATGAGTGAAGCAAAGTTTCAATTACACATAACTAAACATATAGCGCTGAGTGTTCTAGAATGATCTGATTTCAAATACCCTAGGCAGAGACCTGAAGCTGAGCCTGGTTGGAGCCGTAGGTCTGGGGTGGAAGTTGGGGTGTGAGTGTGTGTGAGGCCATCATGGAGGCAATATCTACCCGGGATGTGGAGAACCAGCAGGCCTGCAGGGTTTTCCCTGTTTGTTTGCTTGACTTTTTGTTTGTTTTTCACTTGTACCGAAGGCACAACCAGAACACAAGAATGTAAATTCTGTTTTAATGATTATCTAAGTCATTATTATTGTTATTTAATTTTCTGGGAAGGCACACTTTATTTTAAAACAACAATGACACCAGACCATGGAAATACAGTCACTGCCCCCTTATATGGCTCTTCTTTCAGTCCTCACTCTGGGTCAGGGTCGCAGGTGACAGAGGAGCAAGGCCTGACCTCTAAGAGGGCCAGCTTTGCCCAAACACTGGGCAGCATGAGCCCAGCACACTCAGACTTTGTGTGCTACAGCAGACCCCTTGCTGTCTGCATCGGACAGCAACTTTTCCCAAGATGTCAACATCACAGGATGCTAATAATGAGAAGCATTCTGTGTTCCGAGGCATTACTAGGCACCCAGAAACGTGAGGCAGCTACCAACTTAGCCAAGCATCTCCCCTGCCCCATCAGGGTTAATAGGAGGCAAAGATGGAAGGAAGGGAGAAATGTACAATAAAGGAAAAAAGGGAGGAGACTGAAGGCTGGAATGGGGAGAGGGGAGGCAGGGAGGACAGGACGGGGGCAAAGAGAGGGGGCAACATTCCCCTCGGGAGGATCTCAACCTGACCCTGGAGCCTGGAGAGCAAAGATCTTTCCCTCCTTCCCTCCCTCCTTCCTGCCTTCCTTCCTTCCTTCCTTCTAAATTCTTTTCTTTCTTCCTAGTTTTCCTTTCTTCAGAGCCTCAAGGGAGAGTTGGTAATTCTTCATCCTTAAGGAATTATGACAAGGTTTAGAGCTCCTGGAATGTGCAGTGTCTCAGAAACACTAGGAATTTATTATCTATTTCCAAACAAAGCAATAATTAGATCACTCCAGATAACTAATATCATGTTTTCAGAAGCCCTGAGTAGATGATAAGCTAATATTTGTACAGTTGACCTTAAAAATGTGACAGCTGAGAAGCTTCTGGAGCGATGCCCAGAAAGGCACCAATTATGAAAGGGTTTAGCAAGTTGTGTGGAGAGGAACTTTCGGAATTCTTTTAAAAATACGTTTTCCGTTTTGTAAATCACTATACTAGAGTAACTGTGGAATTATTCTTTGACAGTATAATTACATTTTAATTGTAGAGCAATTAAGTGTTCAATAGTCATGAAGGGGAAATCCAGTAGCCAATCAGCTGCCACCGCTATGAAATATAGACTGTGGTTTGCATGGTAGAAGACTTCGGTTCCCTGGTGACCACTGGCATCTTTCAGTTGGGTTCAAGCATTTGCAAAGACAGTGAGGACTCTCTCAAAGGCAGCTGGACACTCAAGTACCCCAAAGAAACAGCCAGTGTCTGTCAAAACCCAGCTAGAGGCTATTTTGCAAAATGTTCTGAAGACATATTTAGGAAAATATTCCCTGGTGTGCGATCAGCTCCCATGAGACAATGAAGTCTCCATAGAGAAAAGGAAGCCTTTTGCAGGCGCCTGGGTGGGTATAGGCGCCTCACCCAAGATTCTCGCTGGAGGTCCATTCAGAACGGTTCTCTTTTCTTTCCACTCTAAATGCGAAGCACTTCGGGCTAGAAACCACAACTAGCACGAATGAGCAATGAAATGGTCCTTAATCCAAAAGATCCGAGTGTTATTTTCTCCCCCATTTTGACACTTCCCATCCCCCGCCTCCCTCACTTACAGATCTGCTGTCTGAGCTCTGAGGTTGATCAACACTGCAAAGCCTTTTCACTGTAAACTACTTTCCCAAACACCTGCCTCCTAAAATACTAAAAGTTTTATCTCCAATATAATTTTTAATCCCCTGTGGCGATGCTCATTGGGTCTAAAATGGTAGTTGGGACTTTGGGGCAAATTGGCAGCTATTTAGGAAACTGGAGTCTGCTTTAAAACGGATCTGGAGGTTCCTATTACAAATTAGATACTAACTGATCTACATCCTTAAGCGGGTAGCGAAGTAAGTCATTTCTGAACTTGAAGGCAGGACCAAACTAAACTCCATCAAGGAGATGCAAGGGAAAGGACAGGAATTAGCTGAAGGGGATGTAGGTGAACATGACCTCTTGGGGTGATTTCAGCAGGCTTACAGAGGGCAGAGAGGAGGGACCTTTCCGGTGTTTAACAAACCAGCTGCTTGGGTAAAAAGTGTTTCTCGAAGTCCGTGGTGTCAGTAAGTCCCCCTTGGCTGATTTCCAGCTACCCACGTGTCACCACAGAATTCAGAGTTGGAGAGAAATGCCCACCGTTTACTTTCACACCCTATTTTTCTCTGTCTCATTTATGGATCATTGGAGAGTTAGTTGAAGACTTCATATCCCCCCGAATATTTCAGATCCCACTCTGTGATGTATTTTAAGGATGGACAGACATAAAGTGGTCTTCAATTTTTCTAGGAAAGTAGATACTTGCCATTTGTTTTTGGTTGCACAGAATCCAAAACCCGTATCTGTGGGTTGGGAATACCCCACCTCTTGAATCTTGATACAAAGCCGAACCAGAGGTGCCAGATCCTCTCTTTCCCAGCATCCCTTGCAGTTAGGGCCTGGTCATGTTACCAGGCTCCACCAATCAGATGTGCACCACCTCCTTTAATTGAGAGCTGGTGGCACAGGAAGCAGAGAGGCAGACCCTTGTCGTGGAGAGGGACCCCGCCTGCAGCCCCACATCAAGGGCCCAAGCCTCCCTTCTGCTGCCCGTTTCCCAGCCTAGTCCTGGGAGCGGCCCGATTCTCTTGCTCTGCTAAATCAGCCAGAGCTGGTGCCGGTTGCCCTGACGCTGGACCTTCAGCGGGGTTCATACTTCCACGGCCAACAACTCGCCACACACAGAGCAGTATGACGTCACTGTTAAGGTGAAAGTAAAATCAGGAAGGGAAGATCTTCTTCATCCTCACTCGGTGGAAAACAGTCTGGATGTTGTGAGAGGGCAAAGCTGTCTCTGGAGCCGGGCTGTCTGGGCCCCCATCTCAGCCCCAGCACACCCTGACCGAGGACACGGTACCCTCCTCCCTCCTCTGGACCTCTAGTGGGTACCAGTGCTCACAGGATCGTGGTGAAAAGAAGAGATGTGGGGGGGCGGGGAGCTTCTCACATGGCGCAGTGGCCTCGGTCCCTGTTCCAGGCATGTTCCTACTGTTCCTGTGTGTCATGCTTTACTACGCACAGCATCTTAACCATCTAACGTTATGTGGAGAGAAAATATTTTTATCCTGTACCGCAAACTATATTTTACGAAGGCAGCATTCAAGATTTTGCCATTGGATCCTGGACCCCCCAGAGTCTACTCATATTCTCCAAGTGTCCGTGGGACCCAGGGAGGACCACCCCGGCAAGGAGGTAGCCAGGTTCGGACAGGCTCACTGAAACCAGACTCATCTTAAATCTCCCTTCCATCTGCATCTTTTGCCTGATGGTTAAAGTGCTTATCATGAGAATGAATCTCAGGCTCCGAAAGGTTACAGGACTTGCAGATTTTAGGCAGCAGAGCAAGAGTTGGTCCTGGACCTTGGGCCTCCCTGGTGTGGACGTCTGTGCCATTTCCTCGACAGCAGCAGACAATTAGCAAGATGTTTCAGACACCGTGTGTAGTGGTTGGTGCAGGAGGGGACAATTGAGGGGAAGGTGTTTTCTCACGCACAGAGCATGCGATTATAAACTGGTGTGTTTTTTTTAATGAAAAGTGATTAGGTTAAGATGCTACAAGAGCCTTGAGAATATTCACAATCTTTGTCTAATTCCACTTCCAGGAATCTGTCAATGGGACTCAATCAGAGATGAAGTCAAAGCTTTTTCCTTGTTTCCACATAGAATATATTAACACAACTCTGTGAAGTATTGGTATCAAGCATATAAATTTAATCCATGTACAGACAGATTGAATGACACAATTAACACATTTGGTCTAATGTATATTTACAAAATCCCTCATCCAACAATTACAGATCATTTTTCAAACCCTCACGAACTCATACAAAAATTGACCATATGTCAGGCTACAAAGCCAATCACAAGAAATATCAATGAATCAATATGATATAGAGATACGGTCAAAGCTTTAAACTCAAGGTTATTTCAGCTTTATTTATAAAAGCAGAAAGCGGAAACAATGGAAATAACTTAAAGGGGGAAATGATTGAAAAATGGTAATGCATCCCTTTAAGCAGCCATTATTATAGTGCATGTTTTCAATGGCACGAGAAATTGCTCATGAGGTAATGGTAAGTGAAAAAAGACAACTATATTCAGCATATCAATTTCATATATAAAACTGAAACAAAAAATGGTAAGAATGATTCTACCTAGCCAGAGGGGTCACTGGTGATTCACAGTATTTGCCGAAATCTCTACAATGAAATTTTGTGAAAGAACCAACAGAATTCTCTAGTACACATTTTATTTATTTAGTTTTCTAAATTTATTTTCCCCAGCTTTATTGAGATATATTTGACCTATAAACCGTGTAAATTGAAGGTGTACAATGTGATGATTTGATACACATATTTCCAAATGATTACCACAGAAAGTTAGGTAACACGTCCATCACATTACATAACTCCTTTTTTTTTTTTTTTTTTTTTTACTTTTCAGGGAAGCATTTATTATACCCATATATAATTCCAGTCTGGACATACTGTATATGATATCAGAAGCTTAGAGTCTTTGCAATGAGTCGGTACATAACTGCAATTTTTTTTTTTTTTTGTACTGAGAATGTTTAAGATCTGCTCTCGTATCAACTTTCAAGTTTCTAATACAGTATTTTTAACTATAGTCACCATGCTGTACTTTAGATCCCAGAACTTTTTCATCTTCTAACTGGAAGTTTATACCCTATGACCAGCATCTCCCCACTTCCCCACCCTAAGACCTCAGCACCACCATCTTATCCTTTGTTTTCATGCACATTAATGTATTAAAATAAAAATGTACATGTATAGCAATGAATCTAGATAATTTGGATCCCAATATAAAAAAGAAAGTGTTCTAATGAGATTATGTTAAAAGAAGAAAAAAAACTGATGGCCTTACAACAAAATGAGGACACAGATGATGGAAAAGAGGCAGCATGGAAGCAAAGAGAAGGCAGACGTTGAATATTGACACAAGACAAAGTTGAGGTCTATTAAGAAAATGCATTGTGAGAAACTTGTCATTTTAGAGGAATGAATTATAAAATTCATCAGGAAAGTCTGTCCTCAGACTTTCTGCCACTGACCTACTGTTGGCCAGAGGAGTTGGGGACACTAGTCTCTTTCTATGCCGTTTGCTTCATCCCTAACAGCACAAATACCATGAGTGACCTCGCAGCGTTGCCGTGGAATTGAATGACCTGTATGTGGAAGCACTCTTGCACAAGAACCTGGATAATAGCTGCTCAATAAATTTCCTTTTCATTTCATGTGTCAAACAACATGGCAACAAAATATGCAAAGGAAAATTGATTAGACCTACAAGGGAAGTGGACAGAAATACAATTGTTATATGAGATTGTAACTCACTGTTGTCGAAATTCACACAATAGCAACCACCTGACATTGTCTGGGGGATCACGAGACAAACAAAAGGGTTTTGTAAGCCAGAAAGTAGCATGACAGTGTTAGTTATTTTCATGATGCTAAATAATATTTATGGGAGTGATTATATTTTTCTCAAGGTCATAAAGAAATTCTCAATAAATTTTAAAGAAGTCGAAATCTTGCAATCCATATTTATGAACCCAATATAATATCTAATATTAGTCATTTATATTTAAACCAGAGAAAGTCCATCCCCTCCAACATTTTCAAGTGCTCTCCTGAATAATACTTATGTATAACAAATTAAATGATTTAATAGTAATTGATTTGGAAAATAAAACACAATATATTGAAATAAAATTATAATAATAAATCAAAGCATGCCTTAAAAATGTTATTGAATATTAACTTTTCGATGAAGTATTGATTAATGGGCTCTAATTTCCCTGAAGAAATCACAAAAGAGACATTTGAAAGATTTGGTAATAAAAAATGTTTAAAATATATAAATGAGGACAGGCTGAGATAATACATTCCAGCAAATATCCAGACTCCATAAAGAGCTCACAGAAGTTGATTAGAAAAAAGTTAAAGCTCCAACAGATAAGTGGACAAAGGGTTTCAACACACAGAGCATACTTCATTGTTAACTTGTATATAATAGATGGAAAGGTAAATGAGAATACTTAATTAAATACCCATAAGCTCTTCCTATGTGCTGGGCATCATTCTAAGTGTTGACATAGTAACTCCTTCCACCCTCCCAACATCCCTGTAAGGTAGATAACGTTGTTGTACCCATTTTACAGATGAGGAAAAGAACCCCAGGAAGGAGGAATGACTCACCCACAGTCACCCAACCCCGAAGTGGCAAAGCCAGGATTCAAGCCCAGGGTGTATTGCCTCAGTCACTTGGGGACTGCATCCCCAAGGATGAAGAAGCAGAAGGTGCGTACATGAAGATGTGGACACAGCATGGTTTATAGTGGTTAAAACACAGACACAACCAACAATGTGGGAAAGCTGAAATCAGTAACTGACATCAACTGAAGAACTTTGACATTGTCATTAAATTTGTAATGAAGCCAACTTGGAGCAACTTGAAAAATATGATGTTGAGTGAAAAGAACATAAATTGCATGCACGCTATGTTTGCAATGATGAAAGCATGCGTGCATATAGACTACGATGGGAAGGCTGTGTGGAAAGTGAAAACAGTTGATGTGGCTATAAAACTGTATGTGTATAATATCAAAGAGAGGAGTGGTTGGAGAGGAAACGGTACACAGTGTTCGAGAACTCTCTGCATTTCCCCCAGTACAGTACCCTCTCTCACTGAAGGGCTTCCCAGGGCACAGCAGCTCCCTGCCCACCCACCCCATCAAGGCTGCCTGTTCTTCATCCTTCAGTCTCATCACCTCCTTTGGGAGGACTTCCCTGTGCCCCGCCCTTCCCTGGCATCCTCTGTGTTTCCGCAGCAGCCTGTTTCTCCTCATTTTGCAAGGCTGGCTCCTTTTCTTGCCTGCAGCTCCCAGAAGACCCTTGAGGGTACGGCTACATCTTCTCCACCAAGTAGCCCTAACTCCCAGACTGGGATGTACTTTTTGAAGAACTCAGACATCTAGGTACTGTGGATGAAGCTCTAAAAGCTTCATAACATTTGTCGGAAAATGCACATTTCCCCCTCCCCCGAGAATACCGTAAATTTTAACCCAGAATTTCATATTAAACGTGAGGCATCCCAGAGTGTCGTAAATGAGACGATTGCTAGGTAATCTTTCTTATGGAAAGGGAATGTAAAACAGTATATACCTATTAAGCTGAGATGTCAAATAATTTTAATCTTAATTCCAATAGCTCCACTGTAATAACAATACTTTAAAAACTTGCACATTTTTCTAACTAGCATACTTCAATTTACAACACTTTGATGTGAATTGGTGTGGTTCTTAAAATGGCCCCGGGGAAGTAAGGTTTTTATTTATCCTGTTTGACCTACATGGGGTGGAGGTGACGTTGCAGGTGGTACAGCTTGCCCGAGGGCATCCAGCTGAGAAAGCCCACCTCTTTAGGAGATACCGAATGACACCGGGAGAAACATTCAAAAGCGGATAAGCGCAATCCTGAGATGGCTCCAGCTCTTCGGTGACAGTAAAACAAAGTGGCTCACAATTTGTCCTTTTCAAAGCAGTGTCACGTGTCAGTTTGGTTCCTGTACCCACCCTCCCTCTGAAGTTTCCAGTACCGGGGAACCCTCTCACTTCAGGACAGCACCTTGAGAGGGGTATGTGCATTAAGATGTCAATTGTATAGATTCAGGAACTGAAGAGGAGGGAGGTGAAGTAATATTCCTAAGACCGCACGGCTAGTAAACGGGAAAGCCAGGGCTTGAATTCAGCAGTTCTGGGTCTGAGCTCACAAGCAGCCCACTAGACCCTAACTCAGTAGGTCTGGGTCTGAGCTCACAAGCAGCCCGCTAGACCCTAACTCAGCAGTTCTGGGTCTGAGCTCACAAGCAGCCCGCTAGACCCTAACTCAGCAGTTCGCGAAGACCAGGTTCAGCATCATTTGAAAATTTGTTAAAGGTGCAGACTCTTGGCTCCACCTCGCCCTTCTACATCTTAACCTCCGGGAGTGGAGCCCAGGATTCTGTGTTTCTGCAGACCCTCTGGTGATTCTGATGTCCTCATCCTCGTGTGGGTATACATACACAGGCGTATACGTGTATACACGCGCATACACAAACACGTACGCACACGTGTGCCCGTGCACACATATACACATACCTGTGGGTGTGCATGTACACACACATATATATCTACACGGCTGTTAACTGGTGGGATGAGAGCTCAAATCCAGGTGTTCCGACACCTAATTCTACTTTCAGGGGACTCTACCAGCTGTTCTCCATCCCACCTGAACACTGAATCACTTGGAGATTTTGAAAGCAACCCATCAACAACAATAACAAAAAGCACAAAGAAACGAACAGCAAACGTTGTCTAGACCCCATCCCAGGATAAGTGAGTTAAACTTTCTGAGGGTGGTGCCAGGCACTGCATTTGTTTAAAGCTCCCCAGATGCCAAACAGCTGTTTCCCCGGTCCGTCTGATAACCCCTGGCTATCTGTTTATATCTGAGAGCCAGGCCCTAAAAAGTGGCCAGGAAGCTGTGGGGCAGAGGGGGTGTCAGCTGTGGTTCACTATAGCGGTCACTGTCAGGAGATCACCTGGGCCACATCTCTGGGGAACCTTAGCATTTGTTCTCTAAGAGGTTGGGCGCTAAGATGAACAGGAAGTGTTCACCGCTGGTGGGCAGTGTCCCTGGAGTAGGTTCTCCTGGTCTGCTTCCACAGGGAGGTGTCAGGATTCAAGTGGGGAAGAAGCCTGGGGTCTGAGCATCCTTATGAAAACCTTGCTCTGGGCCTTTGGGGACCACGTTGTGAGTCAGATAGCTCCCTTGCTTCCTTGGTACAGTTCTCTCTTCTTTCATGCTATCTGTATAGGCTGATAGCCCCTTTTTTTGAAACCCCTTTATTATTGTTTCGGGGGTATTTCAGGAAGAAGGGCTACTCAATGCGTGTGTTAAGCCTGCCGCTTCCAACCAGAGAGCTGTACAAAACTTCCTAACAGGGCCCTCCTTCATCCCAGCTTTGTGTTCAGACACACCCTCCCTTACTCTCTAGGAAAACAGCCCCCTCTCATCCTCACATGCTTACTCTGTTCTCTCCTTCCACAGGGCCTTTGCACATGCCCTTCCCTCTGCCAGGAACACTCTTCCCTTTGCAGTCTGCCTACCTAACTCCTTCTCACCTGTCATGGTCCAGTCCAAGCACCGGTCCCTGAGTGGGGCCTTCCCTGCAGGACACTGTAGTGTGGTTTGATTACTTTATTAATGTCTGTCTTCCCAACTCAACTGCAAGTTCATGAGGCCAGAAAGCTTGTCTGATTGTGTGCACCACTGCATCTATCTTCTCTACTCAGTAAATATGTTTTGAATGAACAAATGAATGAATGGGCAGGTGGGGCTTGAAGGCGTTTTCATTACGGCAATTGTGCGGGGTGGTACGAACTGGCTTCACAGGCTGGCGAAGTTGCCGCATCTCAAGACTCTTTCAACAATATGAGAACTGTTCAGAGCTTCCCTGGTCTACGGTCAAAAAACTTAAAAGTGAACTAAACTGGGCTTTTACTGAAAAGATCTCTAAGACCAAAGTACACAGGTATTGCAAGCCTATTTAATATTTAATATTCAGTTTCTAATACTAGCATCCTAGATTAAAGAGAGAGTTAGGCCACCTGCATTCAGTCCTTTCTTCTACTTCTCACCAAACATCTGTCCATCTGATTGATATGTTAGGATCTCAGTAAAAAGGACGCAAAATCCATGTCGAGTTGAGTTTTGTGGCAAACCTTAGGAACATTCAATAAAAGCCATAAAACAAATGAAGCTGCAGATATTGTGGATGGAAAAAATGCTGCCACTTGCAGTGATGAGTCTTTGGGTGGTTGAACGCGATTCTCTGAGTTCCATTCCCTTAAACAAGCAGCCTGTCAAGGAAATGTGGATGCAAGTGATGGCCTCATTCTTTGATACGGTTGTTAAGTGTTCCTCCATCCAGTAGAACATTAAACAAGCAGAGTCCGGGACAAGTTCTCTACTATGAGCCTTGGTCCAGATTGCCACCCCTGCCTAATCCACCACCCCCTGCCCACATAAGCATTCTAAATCTGGCCCTTGCTCTGACAAAGGCTTCTTAGTTTTCTACGTAGCAACTAAAAGCAGACTGGTCAAGAATCCAGAAACCTGACGTTTTACACCAGCACTGCTCCTGGCTAGCTTGGGCATGGGAAAAGTCCATTTTCCCTGTTTTTGTGTCTCTTTACTCAGTGATGATGTGGGACTAAAGGAGCTTTAATTCCTTCTCGTTCTAATATTTTGTGCTTCTTTTATGAGTTCTGGCCCTCAGTGTCTTTTACTTGCATGGGACACCACTGTGTCTTGCTTGATTATGACTGGCAAGGCGGGGAGGTACCCAGGAGTGGAGAGAGAGGTTTGCGATCCAGGCAGGCTCCCAGATGAGAGTGACAGATTGGTGGGAATTAGAGAACCCTGTAGATTTTAGGGATGGAAAATTGGTCTAAAACATACTCAGAGGAAAATCAATAAGCTATCAGGATTGCATATTCACTCTCTATTGCTGTGTAACAGATTACCTCAAAACTTAGTGGTTTAAATACTCCATCTCATGGCTTCTGTGGATCAGAAGTCCGAACACAGCTTTTCTGCAGCCTCTGCTCAGGGTTTCCAACAGGCTGAAATCAAGGTGTCACGGAGGTGTTAGCAGCTGAGGGTGGACAGGGGAACGCTCTGCTCCGAAGCACACATGGCTGTTGGGAGGATGCAGCTCCTCACTGGCTCTCCAACAGGATGGCCGGCTCCATCCCACTGTGCAAGCAGGAAGGGGGATACTCTGCCAGCAGAACAGAAGTCACCATTTTATGTAACTTAATTATGAAAATGACCTCCATCACCTTTTACATCCTACTGGCCAGAGGCAGGTCCCCACCTGCAGCCCACAACAGGGTGGGAGGATCTCACATCTCTCCATCCTCCTGGAAGTGAAGTCTGTTGGGAGGAGCATCAGGTCTTGCATGGTGGCCAACATAGGCATTGAGAGGGCACCAGAATGGAATATTACTCAGCCACTAAAAAGAATGAAAAAATGCCATTTGCAGCAACATGGATGGACCTAGAGATTATCATACAAAGCGAAATAAGTCAGAAAGAGAAAGACAAATACCATATGATATCATTTATATGTGGAATTTAAAATACGACAAATAAACATGTCTATGAAACAAAAACAGACTCACAGATACAGAGAACAGACTTGTAGTTGCCAAGAAATAGCGGGTATGGGGGAGGGAGGGATTGGGAGTTTGGGGTTAGCAGATGCAAACTATTATATATAGGATGGATAAACAACAAGGTCCTACTGTATAGCACAGGGAACTGTATTCAATATCCTGTGATAAACCATAATGGAAAAGAATCTGAAAAAGAACATATAAATGTATAACTGAGTCACTTTGTTGTACAGCAGAAATTAAACACAACATTGTAAATCAACTATACTTCAATAAAATTTTTTAAAAATAAAAGGGGCACCAGTGCTGTGTCAGTGTCCTGGGGCCACCCTAACAAATCACCTCAGCTTAACCACAGAAATGTGTTGTCTCACAGGCCTCTCTCCCAGCTTCTCGTGACCTCAGGTGTCCTAGGCTTGTAGATGTGTCTTTCCCATGTCTTCACATTGTCTTCCCTTTGTGTACATCTCTCTCTGGGTCCACATTTCCCCATTTTATAAGGACACCAGACATCTCGGGCCATCTAATGGCCTCAACTTAATCATCCACAAAGACCTTACTTCCAAATAAGGTCGCATCTAGGGTTTTGACTTGTTTAAAGTAGGCCATTGTTTTGTTTTCTTTTGTTTTTCCTGAAACATTGAATATTTCTTATTTATGTTGGGGTGCAATTCACATAACATACAGCTAACCATTTAGAAGTGAACTATTCAGTGACATTTAGTCCATTCGCAATGTTGTGAAACCACGACCTCTATCTAGTTCCAAAATATTTTCATCACCCCAAAAGGAAACTCTGTACCCATGAAACAATGGCTCCCCAGCCCTGGCAACCCCCAACCTATGCCTTTGCTTTTTTTTTTTTTTTTTAAATTTATTTATTTATTTATTTATTTTTGGCTGCGTTGGGTCTTCGTTTCTGTGCGAGGGCTTTCTCTAGTTGCGGCGAGCGGGGGCCACTCTTCATCGCGGTGTGCGGGCCTCTCACTGTCGCGGCCTCTCTTGTTGCGGAGCACAGGCTCCAGACGCGCAGGCTCAGTAGTTATGGCTCACGGGCCCAGCTGCTCCGCGGCATGTGGGATCTTCCCAGACCAGGGCTCGAACCCGTGTCCCCTGCATTGGCAGGCAGATTCTCAACCCCTGCGCCACCAGGGAAGCCCTATGCCTTTGCTTTTTAAGGGATTATTTTGAGTATACTGAGCTTACTCTGGTCCATCCCCCTACCCTTCACCTGGGCATCCCCAGAGAGAGCTCACAATAATCTAGGGGTGAGTAATATTACCATGTTAGGCAGGGTTCTCCAGATAAACAGAGCCAACAGGATGTATATGTGTATAAATAGAGAGAGATTTATTTTAATTACTTGGCTCACATGATTGTGGAGGCTTAGTGAGCCTGCAATCTGAGGGGGTAGTTCCGGCAGGCCGACTCAGGGAAGAGTTGCAATTCAAGTCTAAAGGCCGTCTGCTGGCAGAACTCCCTACTGCTTGGGGGACATCAGTCTCTGGTCCTTGAGGCCTTCAGCTGATTGGGTGTGGCCCACCCACACGATGGAGGGGCAACTGCTTTCCTCAAAGCCCACCAACTGAAACGTAAACCTCACCGAAAGAAAACATCCCCCCCAGAAACACCTAGAATAACGTTTGACCAAACATCTGGGCACTGTGAACCAGCCAGGTTGACAAACACAATTAACCGTCATGACCGTGAATCATCACCCCCTTTCCAGAAGTGAGAAAACTGAGCTCCAGGGAGGTGAGCAGCCCCTGGTGAGATGGTGGAGCTGTTTGGTCCCAGACAGGCTGGCTTCAGTGTTCACACTCTATCCCCCATGCACAGCCTTCTGTCCACACACCAGCCTCAAATAAACTGCATCCGAGACCAGGGACCCCTTCTCACGCTGGGGTTTCTCCACCCTCCTGGTCTTGCTCATGTTGAGAGTTTCTTCCAGGCCCTTGGGCAGCAAGAAACTTGCAGGAGCTTCTCTGAAAGCAGCTCGTGTCTCCTATTAGGACACCTTTGGTTTCTACTGTCCTAACCCACCTTCTACAAGAGAACTGGATTTCCCCTCTTCTCCTACCTTCCTGGGTGTCTCCCTCCTCCCCCCTGGTCCCCTTGTCCCCCCGGCCTTAACTGCAGTCCCTGTGGCTCACACACTCCCCTGACTATCCCTGCACTTACTGGCCTCAGAACTTTCCACGGCCTTCACTAAAATAAACATGTGAAAAGCACTTCAGCCTGCTGGAAATTACTGTGGGAGGAATGAACTGCAGGCCGCACATTCAGGTATGTAAGAAAAAACACTTTTAAACCAGACAGAGGAAGACAAATATCATATGATAACGCTTATATGTGGAATCCAAAAAAAAAAAAAAGATACAAATGAACTTGTGTATGAAACAGAAGCAGACTCACAGACATAGAAAACAAACTTATGGTTACCAAAGGGGAAAAGCGGGGAGGGATAAATTAGGAGGCTGGAATTTACATATACACACTATTATATATAAAATAGATAAACAAGGACCTACTGCGTAGCACAGGGAACTCTACTCAATACTCTGTAATGACCTATATGGGAAAAGGCTCTAAAAAAGAGTGGATATATGTATATGTATAACTGATTCACTTTACTGTACAGCAGAAACTAACACAACATTGTAAATCAACTATACCCCAATAAAAATTAATTTAAAAATAAAATAAAATAGATAACCAACAAGGACCTACTGTATAGCACATGGAACTCTACTCAGTATTTTATAATAACTTATAAGGGAAAAGAATCTGAAAAAGAATATATATATATATATATATATATATATATATATATATATATATATATATATAACTGAATCACTTACTGTACACCTGAAACTAACACAACACTGTAAATCAACTATACTTCAATTAAATAAATAAATAAATAAGAAAAATCACTTTTATTTCCTAAAAGTAGCAGCACGGGGGCCACACAAAGGGGAGGGTGGGAGACTGCAGCAGGGGCAAGGGCAGGTCCTATCCATCCCCCTCAGTATGTCCAGTAAGTGCCCCAGGCCTGCGGTGCCTTCCCTGTACCCTCAAGCCCAGCATCCCCTCCCCACCCTCCCTCTGAAGTCAGCCACGTGTGGGCCACTGACGTGGAGCCCAACCTGCCCCTCCTGGCCGGCAGAGCCTGGGGACCTCGGTCCCTCCTCCGTCTCTTAGAATCACCCCCAGACAATCCTGTCTCTGCTTTTCCCTAGAGGTAAACCGTGTCACTTCATGTCCTTTACGACACCTACCCTCAACTTCCATCACTACTAAGGGCATTGGAAACAGGTGTCCGGAAATCCAGCCCAAGCCTGGTTGGAAGTCTGGTCACTCCACAGCTGCCTTCAGCCTGAATGGGCAGAGGGCCTAAAGAAAGGCAGGGGAGGAAAAACCACCCTCTATACCTCGAAAAGTTATTCCGCCAAACTGAAGAACGCGCTCGTGGAGTTTTCTTGGGACCTTATCAGAATGGCGTCTGGAGAGAAGGGTTTAGATGGGACGCACTGCTGTGACTTGGACTCCGCTTCCCAAAGCCCTGGCGTCTCACTTTGGAAATGGCACGAGGTGCCTGTTTGCCACAGGGACTCAGTAAAGAGAACACGCTTCGTCAACAGTTCAGTGCATCCCCCAAGAAATAAAAGCCACGGTGGTGAGAAGAAATGAAGTTAAAAATTGAGAGCTGAGAGCAGCCTTAGAGATCATCTAGTCCGATTTCCTGCCATGGAGGGAGTCATGGGCTTGAAAAATGAAATTACGTGTCCAGGCCTTCAGTGAATTGGAAAGGGATGCAGCCAGTACCCCCACTGTTGTCCCACGTAGGGGGGTTTCTCAACAGGCCCACAGCCCAGGTCCCGGGCAGGACCCCCTCAGTCAACCACCGAGGCTGTCTGGACGCCCACAGGTGATGAGACGCAGCACAGAAATCACGCCAATAGAACCAACAGCAGCTTTTCCTGGTGTTTGACAGCAGACGTTACAGAGGGATATTTCCAGATGTGTACGTAGCCATTTTACAGCACAGAACGCTTTTCAGAGGCAAATTTTACAAACTGCCTGTCCACAAGGAGGTAAGAGCGGGCCTTCAGAGAAAGAGGAAACCAGGATGGGTGAACATTTCTGCTCTCTTTGAATAAAACCACAAAAACCGCAGCAGGAACAAATGCGACAGAAGAAGGCTTCCTGCCAAACGTGGGAACGGGGGAGAGGAGATTCTTTCTTTATAACTGAGACAGAGACTGATCCCTCACCGGAAGCGGAAGATGTCTCTCCAGAGAACAGGCTGTTCCCACGGTCACAAACACGCTCATTTCCGAGGGACAAATGGGGCGACCCGGCAGCCCTCAGTTTATGTAATAATGTATCTCAGTATTTATGAGACTTTGCAACAAAGGCAACTGAAAGTGGGAGCAGAGTTCAATATAATGACATCCCAAGAACTATACACTTGGCTCTGAAAACAGACAAATGACAAAAAGAAATGACATGTATTTACTAAAAACTAAACAGAGAGCTTAAGTGTTTCTTTTTCTTATTATGCCATAGGTTAAATTTGGTCTTGTGGAAGATTGAAAGCATCTCAGAAGCCACAAACTTACTTCTAGCTTCTACTGGGATGGTCTCCGACTGCAGACAAGTTGTCCCAGCCACCATCTCAGCCGTGGCTTGTGCTGCTGTGAAGACAGGATGCCACGTGGTGGTCCTCATGGACAAGTTGTGCCAGTACCTTCTATCCCTACAGCTGATGAGCTTAATCTATGATCTGATTACAACGCCCAAGGAGACCCAAAGGCCTTTTGCAGAAGTGGCTCATAAAACAGGTTCACATAAACTAGAAATGAACACAAAAGCTGACTCCAGGGGTTTATCTTTGGAAGCACCAGCATGAGAAAGGAAAGCCGAGCTGACATTTCACGGCACTCCTAATTATGCCCCACATTTTTTTTTCTCTGCACCCCCTTTCTTCCATATCAAGAGTGAGTACAGGGCTTCCCTGGTGGCGCAGTGGTTGAGAATCTGCCTGCCAGTGCAGGGGACACGGGTTCGAGCCCTGATCTGGGAAGATCCCACATGCCGTGGAGCAGCTGGGTCCGTGAGTCACAACTACTGAGCCTGCGCATCTGGAGCCTGTGCTCCGCAACAAGAGAGGCCGCGATAGTGAGAGGCCCGCGCACCGCGATGAAGAGTGGCCCCTGCTTGCCGCAACTAGAGGAAGCCCTCGCACAGAAATGAAGACCCAACGCAGCCATAAATAAATAAATAAATAAATAAATAAATAAACCCAAAAGTTTAAAAAAAAAAAAAAAAGAGCGAGTACAATTGCTAAAATATCCTGGAATATGGAGACATGATGCAGCTTTTCAAAAATGACTATAGTTAAGAGGATTTCAAGAGCATTTTATCTTTTTTTTTTTTTGAACTTTCATTGACTTTTTATTTTTTATTTTTTTAATTAATTTTTATTGGAGTATGGTTGCTTTACAATGCTGTGTTAGCCTCCACTGCACAACGAAATGAATCAGCCATACACATACAGATACCCCCTCCTTTTTAGACTTCCCTCCCATTTAGGTCAAGAGCATTTTACCTTGGTTGGACTATAATCCTAAAGAGCCCACTTCTAAGCACAAGCTTAATGTTACAATATTGGAAAAAAATAAAATAAAAAGTTTGGGCCATTTAATCAAATCACACAGCTACATCTTTATTGAAGAAAGAGGGACTTCCCTGGTGGCGCAGTGGTTAAGAATCCGCCTGCCAATGCAGGGGACACCGGTTCAATGCCTGGTCCGGGAAGATCCCACATGCCACAGAACAGCTAAGCCCGTGCTCCACAGCTACTGAGCCTGTGCTCTAGAGCCCGCGAGCCACAACTACTGAACCCACGTGCCGCAACTACTGAAGCCCTCGCACCTAGAGCCCGTGCTCTGCAGCAAAGAGAAGCCACCGCAATGAGAAGCCCACGCACCATGAAGAAGAGTAGCCCCCGCTCGCCGCAACTAGAGAAAGCCACGCGCAGCAACAAAGACCCAATGCAGCCAAAAATTAATTAGTAAGTTAATTTTAAAAAAAAGAAAGAAAGCTGCCATAGTCATGCAATATAGTCGCAGAATTAGTTTCAGATAGTAATGTAGAACAATAATAGATTAAAGAAGAAAAAAAGCCTGGGATATCTCAACTGATAGAGAAAAAGTATTTAGTAATGCTCAATACCTATTCATTAAAAAAAGAAGTTCTCAGCAAACTGGAAGAAGAAATGAACTTCCATAACTTGATAACTTGCAGTCAGTCTTATCATCCTGTTGGAGAAGCTTTAGACACATTCCTTTCAAGACTGGTAACAAGACAAGAATGCCCACTATTACAGGTACTGTTGAAGATACTGACAGACGTCTGACCAATAATGAAGGGGAAAAAATAAAGATAAGAATTAAAGAGAAAGAGATAAAAAAATCATCATTTACAGACTGAACAATTTTCTACCCAGAAAAATGAATGGATTCCACAGACAAAGTATTAAGAGTGAAAGAAAGATTATTCTCCAAGCTTTTGGGTACAAGATCAACCTTCCATAGCAATTCTCTACATCACATACACAGAACACAGGTGCATAATCATATGATCATCTCAGTAGGTACAGCAGAAGCATCTGACAAAATTCAATATTCATTCATGTTAAAAGTGGGCATTAACCTGACAGTAAAGGGACCCTCCTTAATTTGATACATTAAGAAAAGAAAAGAAATACAAAAAGCCCTTCTAAACTTCGTGGTTAAATGTGAATTGTTTTTTTTTTTTGTTTTTTTTTGTTGTTGTTGTTGTTTTTTATAGCTACTTTATTTATTTATTTATTTTTGGCTGTGTTGGGTCTTCGTTTCTGTGCAAGGGCTTTCTCTAGTTGTGGCAAGCGGGGGCCACTCTTCATCGCGGTGCGCGGGCCTCTCACTGTTGTGGAGCACAGGCTCCAGACGCGCAGGCTCAGTAATTGTGGCTCACGGGCCCAGTTGCTCCACGGCATGTGGGATCTTCCCAGACCAGGGCTCGAACCCGTGTCCCCTGCATTAGCAGGCAGACTCCCAACCACTGCGCCACTAGGGAAGCCCCAAATGTGAATTGTTGAATTGTTTTCTCTAGACCAGAAACAAGACAAAGATGCCCACTGGCACCTCTTCTAAACATCACACTGGAGGTTCTAACAGTGCGATAAATCAAGGGGACAAAAAGACGTAAGGGTTGGAAAGGAAGGTATATAACTGTCATTACTTGCTGACAACATGATGTTAATAAGAAAAGCTAGATTAAATATTAGAATTAATAAGCAAATTTATCAAAGTCACTGGATAAAACATCAATATTTAAAACCCAATTTTATCTCTTCATATCAACAATAATCAACCAGAAAATTAAATTTTAAAACATTTTAGTAACATCAAAAATTATCAAATACCTAGGAATGGATCTTATCAAAGACATGCAAGCCCTTTATAAGGAAAACTACTGAATATTAATGAGAAAATTTTAATAAAAAACTAAATAAATGGAGAGATAGACCATGTTTATGTATTGAAAGTCTCCATATTATAATGATGTTGGTTTATTTCGAATTGATCTATAGATTCAATGCCATCTCACCCACTGCAAAGTCTAACAGGGTGTGTGTGTGTGTGTGTGTGTGTGTGTGTGTGTGTGTGTGTAAATTGGCAAGTGTATTATTAAATATATATGTAAATATGAAGGTCAAAAAATAGGCAAAATAATCCTTAGAATTAAGGACAAAGTTGGAAGATAAACTCTGCTTACTGGTATTGGGACAAATAGAGAAAATATAAATGGAACAATGGAACCAAATAGAGAATCCAAAAGCAGACTCACACATAAAAAGATACTTGATTTATGGCAAAGATAGTATGCAGATAAATAGGAAAATTGTGGTCTTTTTACTAAATGTGCTGGGTCAGCTAGATATTCATATGGAGCATAATGAATCTCCATTCCTACACCCTAACTTCAGTCTCAAGGATTGTAACTCTAAACGTGAAAGATAAAAAATAAAACTTCCAGGGGCTTCCCTGGTGGCGCAGTGGTTGGGAGTCCGCCTGCCAATGCAGGGGACACGGGTTTGATCCCTGGCCCGGGAGGATCCCACATGCCACGGAGCAGCGAAGCCCGTGCGCCACAACTACTGAAGCCCGTGCTCCTGGAGCCCGTGCTCCGCAACAAGAGAAGCCACCGCAATGAGAAGACTGAGCACCGCAACGAAGAGTGGCCCCCGCTCGCCGCAACTAGAGAAAGCCCGCGCGCAGCAACGAAGACCCAATGCAGCCAAAAATAAATAAATAAATTAATTAATTAATTAAAAAATAAAACTTCCAGAAGAAAACACAGAATATCTTCATGATCTTGAGATTGCAAAAATTTATTAAACAGAACCCAAAAAGCAATAATCATAAAGGAAAAGACTGATAAATTATACTGTGTTATAATTAGGAACTTCTGTTCAACAATATACATCATTATGAGATTTAAAAAGCAAACCACAGGGCTTCCCTGGTGGCACAGTGGTTGAGAATCCATCTGCTAATGCAGGGGACATGGGTTCGAGCCCTGGTCCAGGAAGATCCCCCATGCCGCAGAGCAACTAAGCCCACGCACCACAACTACTGAGCCTGCGCTCTAGAGCCCAAGAGCCACAACTACTGAGCCTGCGAGCCACAACTACTGAAGCTGACGTGCCTAGAGCCCGTGCTCCACAACAAGAGAAGCCACTGCAATGAGAAGCCCGTGCACCACAATGAAGGGTAGACCCTGCTCGCCACAACTAGAGAAAAGCCCTCGTGCAGCAAAGAAGACCCAACGCAGCCAAAAATAAATAAATAAATAAATTTAAAAATTAAAAAAAAAGCAAACCACAGAATGAGATAAAATATTTGCAACATGTGTAACTGACAAAGAGCTTATATCCAGAAAATATACAATATTCTTACAAATTAATAAGAAATAGCAAGAATTTCAACAAGCACTTCACAAAAGAAATTATCCAAGTGACCAATAAACACAAATAGGTTTTCATCCTCATTAGTCATCAGGGAAGTGCAATTAAAACCACAATGAGATATCACTGGATACCTACCAGAATGGGTAAAGTTAAAGACATTGACTAAACTAGACATGGCAAGATGTAAAGTGATAGGAACTTTCATTTATTGCTGGCAAGAAATATCAATTCTATGACCACTTTGGAAATCTATTTGGCTGTATTAAGAATACTAAACATATCCAACACTTTTACTTCTAGATATATACCCAACAAAATGCATATATATGAACACAAACAGACCTGCTCAAGAATCTCCATAGGAGTGTTATTTGTAATTGTCACAGACTGGTGACAACCCAAATTGTGATATAACAATACAATGAACTAGTATACAGCAACGAAAACAAACTAATCTACATGCATCAAGGTGAATGATTCTCAGACACATATTGTTGACTAAAAGGAGCCAGACACAAAAAAAGTCATAGTGTATGATTTCAGTTATACGAAATGCAAAAATAGCCACACTAATCAATTGGCATTGGAAATCAGGATAGCAGTTACCTTTGGGGAAAAAGAAGAGAATAGCAATTGAGGGGATCCACAGAGGGGGCCAGGAAACCTTCTACTTCCTGACCTGGTGCTTATCATGTGACTGTGTTTACGTCATAAAAATTCATTGGCATGATGTCCCCTGTATGTAGGATCTAAGAATAATAGTCGAACTCATGAGGCAGAGAGTAGCATGGCGGTTGCTTGGGCTTGGGGGTGGGGGAGTGGAGGATGTTGGTCAAGGGGTACAAAGTTTTAGTCACGCAAAATAAGCTCCAGAGACCTAATGTGCAGCATGGTGACCACAGTTAACAATAACTTATTGTATTCTTGAAATTTACTAAGAGAATAGATAAGTGTTCTCACCACAAACACGCAAAATTGGTAAATATGTGAGGTGATGGATTTGTTAATCAGCTGTATCATGGTGATCATTTCATCATGTATACGTATATCAAAACATTAAGTCACACACTTTAACTGTATACAATTGTTATTTCTCAATTATACCTCAATAAACATGGGGAAATTTTCATTCAGCTACACACTTACGATGTTTGCAACAGACTGGAGGAAGATATTTGCAATCAACATGCAGACAGTGGAGTATATAGAATACATGTTTAAAATAGCTCCAACAAATCAACAACAAATCAATTTGAAAAAAGATCAACGACTCAAGAGCAGAAGGGAATAAAGGTAGAAAGACATTTCATGGGAGAGAAAATGCAATAAAATACAGGACTATAAAAACATGAACAGATGGTCAACTTTACTAAAAAAAAAATGCACCCAAAACAAAAAAACAAATTTTTCAGGAATTCATATTGTTATGGGTTAAATTGTGTCCTCCTAGAATCTATATGTTGAAGCCCTAACCCCTAATACCTAAAAATCTGATTGTTTATAGAGATAAGGTCTTTAAGGAAGTAATTATGTTAAAAATGAAGTCATTAGTGTGGGCCCTAATTTAACTGACTGGTGTCCTTATAAGAAGAAGAGGTTAGGACACAGATATGCACAGAGGAAAGCATGTGAAGATAAAGCAAGGGGACAGACATCTCCAAGCCCAGGAGAGAGGCCTCAGAAGACACCAACTCTGCCAACATCTTGATCTTGGACTTCCAGCCTCAAGAACTGTGAGAAAATAAATTCTATTGTTTAAGGCACCCAATCTGTGGTGCTTTGTCACAGGGGCCCTATCAAACTAATACACATATGAACAAGAAGATAGACATTAAATACATTAAAATAGTTGCTGCAAGGAAGATGGAAATGAGGAATTCAAAATGGGGAAAAAAGGATAATGGAAGAGGCACATTGCACAGATCAGTAGCAGAAAAGTGTCCTGAACTGAGAAATGTGATTAATTCGGCTGTCTTACCATGAGGTTAAAAACCAAAAAGAAATGAAATGAGAAACCAAAGCCCTCACAGTATCAACACAATCTGAGCTTGGAGCTGGATTCCTCAGATGTCAAAAACCATAAGCTTCCACTTCCATCATGTCCCGTGGTCAGGGTCTTTTATTCTTCCTTCACAATTCCCAACAACATAGTCATATCTTACTTTAGTAGTGCACTTTTTCATTTATTCCCAGTATTCATCTTCCTAAAAATCGAGGCAATTTTTGTTTCCTCTTTGATTATTTCATCGTTGACTACTTCTGATAAAAATGATAAGAATAAATACTTAGGCACAGACATAGAAAGCAAACATGGTTACCAAAGGGGATAACAGGAAGGGGGGTGATAAAGTAGGAGTTTAGGGTTAATGTATACACACTACTATATATATAATAGGTAAACAACAAGGACCTACTGAATAGCACAAAGAACTATACTCAATATCCTGTAATAACCTACAATGGAAAAGAATCTGAAAGAGAATATATTTATATGTAATAACTGAATCACTTTGCTGTACACTTGAAACTAACACATTGTAAATTAACTATATTTAATTTAAAAATTTTTTAATAAATAAAAAATAAGTAAATTAAAAAAATTTTTTTTCAAGATTTTTAAATGGAAAAGTACTCATTTAACTATTGCAATCATTGTTTATATCTATTTGGGGGAAAGAAAAGCACAACTGAATTATTAAGTTATGAAACAAAAATAAGAGATTTTGGTTCTTCTGAAAATAAAGAGTAAATAATTGAGGAAGTGAGAGCCATTGGAAAATATGTACAGGAAGATAATACAGATTATTGCATTAAAAAAATACCATCACTTCCTTTGAGTTGGCAAAGATGGTCACCGATTTGGCTCTGAGTTTTTAGCAAAGAAAAGAGGAGAACGTGTCACTGCACATATAATAAAATTAGAAGTTATTCAGGACAAGTCCAGCCAGGTTCTTCAGTGATCAGTTGTAACTCTTTGAGATAGAAATATGGATTTTTTTTTCTTTCATCAACACCTTGAACTGTACGTTGTTGGATCTTCCTTTTCATTCCTTAATAATGCGTTAAACAGAATCCAGAGCTTTCCAGTTACTTTTGGGTTTTAAAACTTAGTCAAGTCTAAAACCTCAACAAATTTAATAGGATAAGAATTATTTCAAGCATCTTTTCTGACCACAATGGCATGAAACTAGAAGTCAACCACAGAAAGAGAAAACAATTAAGTGGAGACTAAACAGCATGCTACTAAAAAACCAATGGGTCAACGATGAAATCAAAGAGGAAACAAAAAAATACCTCGAGACAAATGACAGTGCAAACACAACTTTACAAAAGCTATGGGATGCAGCAAAGCAGTCCTAAGAGGGAAGTTCATAGCGATAGAGGCTTTCCTCAAAAAACAAGAAAAATCTCAAGTAAACAACCTAACTTACCACCTAAAAGAATTAGAAAAAGAAGAACAAACAAAACCTAAAGCCAGCAGAAGGAAGGAAATAATAAAGATCAGAGAAGAAATAAAGAGATTTTTAAAAAATAGAAAAAAATCAATAAAACCAAGACCGGGTTTTTTGAAAGATAGACAAAATCAACAAACCTTTGGCCAGGCTCACCAAGAAGAAAAGAGAGAGGACCCAAACAAACAACAAACAAACAAAGCTCAGTCCAGTCTAAAGCCTCCATCTCTGGTGTAATTTATATCTCCTCCCTTCCCTTGAGCAAACGTTTGCACCCAGGCACTATCTGTCTGGATCTGAGGAGGGGAATGCAACACCACCTCGCTCCCTCCACGGTGCTGGCATGTGGAGGAGGGAGAGGGATTCTTACCCAGTTGTTGAGTTGACGTCCCCTCTTGGCTGGTTGGCTGTCCCTGTTGCTCCATCACCCATGGTTGTCAGTACCGTCTGGGGCGGGAACGTGAATCCCACTGTCTCATGGGATTCGTGGACTCTTGGCTGCATCATCCCCTCCTGCAGGAGAAGCAGCTCCCACTCAGCCTCTTCTGCTCTTCCCAGATACCTACGCCGCAGCTCTCTCCTGTTCTCCCTCACCCATGAGCTGCCCTGTGGGACGGGCAAGACTATCTGGGTGCTGGCAAATGTTTATCAATGGACTTCCCACCCTCAAAAAAGAGAATATGTGTATATACACGTATATATGGTTATTATAAGTTTTACTGATATAAAGGATGTGTAACATACAATTTACAAATTCTAAAATATACCATACCCTTTGCTGTAAATTCTATGTTGCCGATTGACTCTGACACAATGATTTTTTTGATTTTTGGTAGACTCTTGTATCCACAGCCAACCTATGGTTGCAACTGACAAATAAGTGTAGTTGTGAGACAAATGTTGTTTGATATTTTCCTTGATGTGGTGTGTATATATGTACACACACACACATACATACACACACACAGACAATGGAATACTACTCAACCATACAAAAGAATGACATTTTGCCATTTGCAGCAACAAGGATGGATTTGGAGGGCATTATGCTAAGTGAAATAAGTCAGAGAAAGACAAATACTATATGATATCACTTCTATACAGAATCTAAAAAATACAACAAACTAGTGAATATACAAAAAAGAAGCAGACTCACAGATGTAGAGAAGAAACTAGTGGTTACCAGTGAGGAGGAGGGGCAATGTAGGGGTGGGGGGGGTGGAAGGTACAAACTACTGGGTGTAAGATGGGCTACAAGGATGTACTGTACAACATGGGGAATATAGCCAATATTTTATAATAACTGTAAATGGAGTATAACCTGTAAAAATTGTATAAAAATAAAAAATTAATTAAAAAAGACAAAAATGAAACACCGAAGTTGTGTGTTGAAACTTGTTTATCAATGGTGTGAGTCACTTTTGTTGAATCAGACAATACTTTTAAACACTGGAAGAAATTTCCTCAATTTTTTTGTGCTATTCATAATACGGTGGCTATAGACATTCCCAGTTTCAAATCTAATTTGCATTATTAACATTTCTCTATCAATTTCTCAAGTCTAGACAATTAACACCACAGTAAATTAAGTCCTAGTATGTCGCACTTGACAATTTCCATGGTGTAAATACTCCTGATGGCCAACCTGACATCACTAAATGTGCAGTTGGGTAGAGACGCATCATGGTAACACACCATTAGACAGTACCTATCACTGAGATAGATAATATCTATTATTAGGCATAGATAATAGCAAAATGTAGTAAAGTAATTAGTATTTATATTTTGTTTTATTGAAAATTTGTACAATTTAATTTTTAATCATGACTGTGTTTAACTGGCTCACACAATTCCTGGAAGTTTCAGTCAGTTCTCATGATCCAATACGAGTTGGCTCCAGCACACTTGGATTAAGCAATTAAAAAAGATTGTGTTGGCATGTCAGCCCTGCCCATGGCCCTTCTAATGGAACTGGTCCTGTCCACAGCCCCATCATAATCGAGGCTGGGGAACCATCTTGGTGCCATGTGACTCCCCTGGGCCAGAGATGGTTGTACGAAACTGAACACACATAACCTTAAGAAGACCGGTTCGTGTTTAGACTGAGTCAGATCCTCTATTTCTCAGGATTAGAACCAAGGTTCAGAGAAAGTAGCCAGAAGGTAGCTGGGTAGAAGACTCACAAAGAGTGAAACTGAGTTTGTCGGTGGTGAAATACGAGCACTAGAATGAATCGTCGCAAACTCTCTATGTTGAGGTCATAAATCTAACCGTGTTCTGAACCTTCCTGAGCCCTGGTTATTCAGATTTCCCCTTTTTATTTATTTATTTATTTTCATCTTTGCTCTTCCCCCACCGAACCCACCTATCTCTGAGCTAGAACCAAGAAATTTAAGACAGCTGTCACATCATTCACTGTAACCTGACGTTGCCTGGACACCAACACGGGGGTGGCCAGGTGTTACCTCCCCATCTGAGGAACGTCTTACCGTCACTGTCCTAGTTGAAACAATGATCCGTTTGGCTGATGTCTGAGTCACGCAGCCCATTCTAAGGGTCGCACACAGAGCGCAACTGTGTGTTCTCGGGGGAGACTCAGATACAGCTCAGGGAGAAGGTGAAGGATGAGTCAGCGACAGGACCACAGAGCCTTCCAGGAGAAGCTAATGAAATATCAGGAAAAACAGGCCCACAAAGATTCATTTAGATGCTGAAACCCTGGCCAGATTGACACCAGCTCGACCACTTGTTCTTTTGTTCTGTGGCAGAAAGCGTACAGCACACCATTACAAGCCTCCCAACTCCTAGAAAATATTTGATCTTGGCATCTTTTCATTGAAAAGATAAATCTGGAGTAAATTTTGTGCAAACTAAAAATAGGTGAAGGTTTTGTGTATTTGTTTCCTGAAACTTCTTTCTTGGTACTAAGTAAGCTAAAGTAGGCAACTATACCATCCCAGATCAAAGAAATTAACTCTGTTGGAAGAGAAGGTAAATGCAGGCAATGTATATGCATTTATAAAATATATGCGTGATGGCTGATTGCATGTGTCAACTTGACTGGGCCACAGGGTACCCAGACATTTAGTCAAACATTACGCAGGATGTGTCTGTGAAGATGTGTTTCTGGATGAAATTAATACTTTGAATCGGTAGACTGAGTAAAGCAGATGGCCCTCCCCAATGTGGGTGGGTCTCACCCAACCCACCGATGGCCTGAATGGAACAGAAAGGCAGCCATGTCCAGGAGTAAGAGGAAACGCCTCCTGCCTCACTGCCCTGAGCTGGGACATCAGTTCCTTCCTGCCTTCAGACTGGAATGTACGCCATCACCTCTCCTGGTTCTCAGGCCTTCGGGCTTGGACTGGAGCTACATCATTGGGTGTCCTGGGTTCCTCAGCTTGCCAACGACAGATCTGCGGACTTCTCAGACTCCATAATTGTGGGAGCCATCTACACACACACACACACACACACATACACCCGTTGGTTCTGTTTCTCTGGAGAACCTTGACTAATACAACATGTATCACAGGGATGTGTCCAGTCTCACATAGGATAATGAGTTCACTCATTCATTCGTTCATTCATTCAACATTCAGTGGGTACCAATGTAGCATCCAAAAGCCCTTGTGAGGTACCCAGATCCTGGCTGGAGGATGTGAACAAGCTCTGAAGACTATAAAGCTTGATGTTCATGCAAGTTATTGTTTCTTATCATTGCTCTACATGGGAGTGGGCAGTTTAAAAAGAACGTGATTAGAAAGTGAAGACAATTTAGAATTTAACTGTGCAAAATTTCATGAACCCATAAATCAGGGCCTAAAGAAAATATGCCTGGTTGGAAGGCAGCTCAGTCCAAGTTTGGGGGCCTCCTTGAGCCCCACCCTGAAGGACTCCCGTCCTGCCCTGAAGACCTGAGTCGGCTGCCGCTTCCCAGACTCTGAACTTCTGGAACATGGGGAAGTCGCGTTTTAGGCAAAAGGTGGATTTTTGGAAGGTTTTGCGTTATTTAAGACTAATTTTCTCGTAAGAATAATTTAAAGAAGGGGTCTTTATATCAAATTTTGTGCATAAGGTGAAGTGAGATTCAAAATTTTATATTATATTACCTCAAAAGCTTCCATAATTAAGTTTTTATAAAATGCATCTGGGCTGTGCATTGTCTGGTCCAGGCTCACTGACGCTGACCCCTGCAGTGGGCTCCTTAGATCCCGCGCTCCACCAACCGGAAGGCCCTCTCCTCCTGGGTTCTGGGCTGCCCATCAGCGCCTGATACCTACCTCACCCCCCTCCAGCCTCTCCTGGGCTGAGTGCTCCTTCCACCGGTGGGATCCAAGCCGGTGATAAGGGAAAGCTCCTGGCCTGTCCCCAGGATACACTTCCTGGCCTCTGACCACCCCCTGTACTCTTCTTCACTTTCTCCTGCAGGTGTCTGTGGCTCGGAGTCTGTGTGCTTTGGGCTCTCTGTCCTATCTGTTCAAAAGTGCACCCCCTGGGCAGCCTCTGAGGGTGTTTAACCGCAGTGCTCCTCCCCCTTCCAATGGCCTGGTCCCCACATCGTGCCCATCGTGACGCATAGCCTCCTCCCCAGAGTGCCAATCCAGCAGCATCTTGATACAGGCCGATGGGCAGCTGTGTGACCCTAGTGGAAGACCACCTTTGCCTGAAGCTACCAGCATCATGCACGTGTCTTCTGAGGGCGACACTCTCTCCCCTCTTTCTTCCAAAGTCCCCTTCCCGCCACCGTGTAAGCCCTGCTTCCTCTCCAAGGGGCCAGCTCAGCCAGGTGATGGGCAGAAATGATGATGTAATTAGAGGTCAGGGATCCAGCCTTTGCAACCCATGGGATTGTTTTCCGCTTCTTCCAGGAAGCGGGACAGACACTTTGACCTAAGAGAAGGACTTGCCCTGGGAAAGAACACAGGACACTCCAGACAGTAAGGAGGAGAAATGAAGAACCAGAGATGCCATTTAAATCACTTAGTTATATCTAGGGATTACGTGGTACTCTGTGATAAGCTGTATTTTTCCTGTTTATATTCTGAATCTATTTTGGGTTATAATCACTCTCCCTGCCCGGACGAGCAGGAGTGTTGTGTGTAGAGAGATTTCTTCACACCCACCGCATGTGACAGCCACTGCCAAGCACCCTTCTCTGTGCTTTGGACCCCACACTTGCACGATGAAGAGGAGTTAGCTACCTCGCTTCACAGATGTGGACCCAGACTCTGAACTTCTGTGATGTGCATAAGGAAACCCAGCCAGGAGCTGGGTGACCCCGGATATGAACTCAAACTGCTGGACTTCAAAGTCAGTGCCCTCTTTTCAACATTAAAAGAAAGCCCCAGCTATTTTCCCACGGACTAAAATCAGTTTTCAAGTCTGAAGCTGACTTTAAAAGACACCAGTTCTGGTACATTGATGGCACTGTATGGGCCCAATTCTTCACCCACCCTGCCTTTTGCAGGCACCTTTGCAGTACTCTCACTCCTACCAAGAGGGGGGTCACCAGCCCTGCCTTCTGACGTTGGTCTCGGGCCTGTGACTTGTTTTCGCCAACAGAATGGATGGAAGTGGCAGAATCCCAGTTTCAAACTAGACCTCAGGATGCTGTGCCCATCTCCCCTTGCTCTTTGCCCTTGGGCCATTGTTATGAGAACCTGTCCGGGACATTTTGCTGGAGGATGAGAGGTACATGCATTGCAGCCTAACTGCCTCAATCTCCCAAACCGCGGCCAGCCCCGCTCATTGGTGGCCAGCGCCACTCACTGTCAGCCGGCCTGCCCCCCTCCTGTGAGTCAGCAACACCAAGGTCACCAGGTCCACCTGGCTGACCCCAAGGTGACCCCGCACATGTGGGAAAAAGATGCCACTGAGCCTGCGTGTGTGCCAGGGAGTTGTCACACAGCATTCATGTGGTCTTCGATAACCAAATCAAAGGCAAAATTCATTTTATTTTGCATCACTAGCAAGTTAGTAATTTTCATTTTTATTTGTTCAATTCTGCCCCCAAATTAGTATTCATACTGCAAACTAGATGAGAAACAGCTGGTGGCAGAGGGACCCATTGCCAATTCAGACGGTAATCCTCAGGTAATGACTTGGATTCACATCACTGAACTTTCTTTTCTCCCCAGTTTTTGCAGTGGGATTTCTTCAGTGTTTATTCCTTAATAACTAGTTCATGCTCCTAAGACAGGATCTGAATGCTGATCAGTAATTAGCCTTTGGCTTTTTTTAGAAAGAACCCTGCAAATTGAAGTTTCTGTTAAAACAGCCCCGATAGTGAGGCCAGACAGACACATTGCTGGGACCAACATTGCTGTTTCCCTCACAGGGAATCTTCAGGATTAGACAAGGCTGGTAAGGGAGTGCCGGACACTTACCCTTAGAAACCCCTCCCATGAGGCGATTCAGTGGGGCATCCGGACGGGCCTGCGGGGGCAGATTTCCGAGACGTCCCGCAGGCCGGGCATGGCACATTGGGACAGCAGAGGTCAAGACGGGACCCTGGGAGCGTCCACAGAGACAGATCCTAAACCGAAAAGTCCCATGGATAACTATTTAAATTGAGTCCAGAAAAACAATGCTGGACACAAAACAAGTTCGGCAAAATGGTGATAATTGTTGAAGCTACGTGATGGGTATGTGGTGATTATTACATGCTTCTCTTTATATTTGTGTATTTTTGAAAATGTCCAGACCAAGATGATTTTTTTAAGAAAATCAATTAACTAAAGCTGGGCCAGGGCTCTAGGGCTGCTTCTTTAGGGAAACCATCCCTGCCATCACAGGATCGGCCAGGGCCTCCGTCAGCAGCTCTCCTTTCACACTGTTCTCACCCTTTTGGGCAAAGACCTGAAGAAGGATCAGTTAGTTAGGAAGAATAAGGCCAGAGTTCTGAGTGTTCTGGAGTGTTCTGAGAGGTGATGGGGCCACTGCAGGGGTGCACCCATGTGCGCGTGGCATCCGGCTGGGAAGCGAGTGGGTGGTGCTCAAAGACAAGGCAGAGCTGCAGCAGCCGTGGGAGAGCTGAGCCTGCCGGTGTCAGGGTGCCGGCCCCAAGGAGCGGGACAGCCACCAGTAAGACAGGCGGGCCCACCCCTCTCAGGGCTGCACTTATGCTGTGGACAGAAGCCCAAGCAGAAGCCCACAAGAGGGGAAGACAGAGGCCAGAAGAAGAGGCAGGGGTTACTGACAATGCAGAAAAAAGTAAATAAAGGGACAAACCATCCCCCAAGTCATCAGCAGGCAAAGCTGGCAAGAATGCTCCCTCCAGGCTAACACGTGCATGCACGGGCTGCGGGTGACGCCAGAAGCTATTCTGTAACCCTGCCCTTAACACCTAAACCAGCAACATAAGCATTTTTCCAAGTGCTCGTCACTCTAAGGCCAACGTACAAGAACACCAAGATTTGCTTTGGAAAAGGGGGCTGATGAATTGGACTAGAGGCTATTTCCAGATATAACCCAAAGGCAAGCATGAAATCACCAAAGACGAACCCAACAGCAGCCATGGTTAAGATGTGAACAATCTGTGTATGCAAATAGGGAACTGCAAATACATCCAATTACTAGATAATGCTAAGGCTGTAGGACACTTTTTAAAATCCTAAATTTTTCTTTCACACGTATTCAAATCTTTCAGAACTCCTTGAGAAAGTGAAATGAATGAAATTTTATCTTTAAAACAAACTTTGTGAAGTTTGACAATAAAAGCACACAATGTTCTTGGGGTCAAGAAAGAACACTTTCTGGGACTTCCCTGGCGGTCCAGTGGTTAAGATTTCGCCTTCGAATGCAGGGGGTGCGGGTTCAATCCCTGGTCGGAGAGCTAAGATGCCACATGCCTCGCGGCTAACAAAACAAAACATAAAACAGAAGCAATATTGTAACAAATTCAATAAAGACTTTTAAAAAAATGGTCCACATCAAAAAAAATCTTTAAAAAAAATAAAGAGAAAGGACACTTTCTAAGATACTGAAATTCAAACTTTGGAATCAAAGTTTCAAAGAGCAGAGAGTTGGATGAAATATGTGTGAAAGAAAAGTGCCTTGAAAATGTAAATTATATTTCGGTATTAATCTGTTTGTATCACTCACTTATTTACTTGTCAAAATAACTTTCACAAGGAGGAGGCTTTCCTGCAAGGTTTGATGTATTGGTGGGTTAAATGTGACAGAATCGGGGAAGGTAAATTCAGTGATTTAATCACGCCACAGCCTGGTGAGTAAATTCACCCTCCTGTGACACATGTAATTTACAACTGGAAGTTACTAAGAGCAGTTTTTCACATCAAGCATTGTAACAAATGCAGTTTCTATGATATTCCTACACGGCTCAGTTTACTAACCCCCTCTCCCTGGAAGATAAGTATTAATGCAAACCTCAATATCGGACAGGAAAATTCCTTGTCCCTTTTGTTAAACGGACTCAGAATTTTTTTTTAAAAGATAGACACCAAGGGCTTCCCTGGTGGCGCAGTGGTTGAGAGTCTGCCTGCCAATGCAGGGCACACGGGTTCGAGCCCTGGTCTGGGAAGATCCCGCATGCCACAGAGCAGCTGGGCCCGTGAGCCACAGCTACTGAACCTGCGCGTCTGGAGCCTGTGCTCCGCAACAAGAGAGGCCGCGATAGTGAGAGGCCCGTGCACCGCGATGAAGAGTGGCCCCCGCTTGCCACAACTGGAGAAAGCCCTCGCACAGAAACGAAGACCCAACACAGCCATAAATAAATAAATAAATAAATAAATTTATTAAAAAAAAAAAAGACACCAAGTACATATTTAGTTAAATTTTGTGTTTCATAATTACATTTTCTCACCTCCCTTATTTCCTAAACCAGGTGATGTTGCCCACCAATGTCTTCACATGCTCAAAACATTTGCATAAATCATGGGGAGTTTCTCATTAAGTTCAAGTCTCTGTTGAAACTTGTGGCCTGGGTTTATACACTTTTAGACGAGGCTTAGTTACAGTATTTGGAGCTGATGAGAATCTCATCACATACACAAACCCTGTGCTCATGTCCGAAGCCTCTGTACCTGTCCGGTGCGACACACCCAGTGCAGCTGTGGAGAGACTTTGAACCTACGGATGTTCACTTCTCTTCTTTCCCTTCGGTCCTTCTCATGTATTTGCTGTTTTCTCTTCCTCATCGCCCCACCACGGTTTCTCTGCCTCCTTCCCCTCTGCATCTCTGCCCCTCATTACATATGGTGGAGCAGGGAAGCGGTGGACCGGCTTCCTCGGTGGCCCTCTTCCGGCTTAGAGGGATGGTGACGGACTATAATGTCGCCGCGGACACGCAACAAGTGACACTGAACCGCTGCTTGTAGGGAAAATACAGAGTTAGGTTCACGCACACTTCTGGTCAACCAATCAATGTATGACCTTGTTTTCTGTGTGTTAAAGACATCTTCTTTAATATACTGTTGATTCATTCATTAACATTAAACTCACGGCCAACAGCTCTATAACTCAGGCCTGAACAAAGCTTACCTAACACTTGTATTTTCTCCATAAGGCACATCACAGCATTCTTGAGCTGAGGAGACTAGACAGCACTTCAGCCGCATGCATAGGGGGCCACTTTAAACAGCAAAATCACCAAGAAAAAGCACCCAATGGTAACAGCATGGCACTAAAGAGAATGTAAAAGGGAACCCTGTTTCCAGTGTGAGTAGGAGACAAGAAGGCAGAGCTGCTGGTGCCACCTGGTCTGGGAACAGGGCAGTTGGGTGACTCACATTTTCCAAGGCTCTGTGCATGTCTGCAAAGGACCCCAAAAGCACCCCGAGCATTGACCTGGGGGTTACAAACAAATGGTAACAAGTAGGCAAATCCCCAAATACGAATCCACAAATAATGATTGGCTATGTTTTGTATCTCCTCTTTGGCCTCAGTCTCATTATTGCAAAATTTATGGGGGGAGGAGTTAGGAGGGAAGGTGTAGGATAGTTTTCAAACTGAGCTCTGGGACCCTAAGGGATTGGGGGAGGCGCCTCAGAGCTGTGGGCTGGGAGAGAAGCCCCGCCCCCATCTTCCCTCTCTTTCGGTGGCCGCCCCTCCTTCTCCCTTAGTCCCACCACGGGTTTCCAAGAACGTAGATTTGCCAGCCTGGAGACCAGCGTCTGACCACAGGGGCTCATCAGAGGACCCCCTGCTCCCCTCCTGCCCCAGTCATCAGCCCAGGGGGCAGAAAGGGCTGCAAACAGGAAGGAATGCCACCCCTGCTTTGTCTGGATAGTACGGCAAGGACATTGTGAGCCTAGCGTGACTATCAGCCACCTCCTGCCTGGGAATGAGGCCATGACGGGGTAAAACAGAGCCAAGACCTTCGAGAGGGAAAGAGGAACCCGGCCCAGCCCACAGCAGGGTCACTTAACCCTTAGACTCCCCAGTAAATACATTTAAAAGAATGTTTCTAGACGCAAGAGGGAAGAGGTATGGAAACATATGTATATGTATAACTGATTCACTTTGTTATAAAGCAGAAACTAACACACCATTGTAAAGCAATTATACTCCAATAAAGATGTTAAAAAAAAAAAAAAGAATGTTTCTTAATTTATACCCCTTTCCCCTCTGGTAACCATACAAACTACTATATATAAAATAAATAAACAACAAGGTCCTACTGTATAGCACAGGGAACTATTGGGCTGGCCAAAAAGTTCAATCGGGGTTTTCTGTAAGATATTATGGAAAAACCCAAACGAGCTTTTTGGCCAACCCAATATATTCAATATCTTGTAATAAACCATAATGAAAAAGAATATATATATGTATAACTGAACACCTTGCTGTACAGCAGAAACTAACACAACACTGTAAATCAACTATGCTTCAAAAAATTAATTAATGTTAAAAAATATGTTTCTTAAGTCAGTTTCAGTTGGATTTCTGTCACTTGGATTAAAAACAAGAAAAACACCCTTATTTGCACCTGAAGGCTGGACAAATTGGAATTCACTGGATCAGATGGTCTCTATGATTCTTTCTCTTCATATTTTTACATTTTTCCTCTTTTTTTCCCACAGTCCCCCTTCTCTCCTTTACCCGTTCATAACATCAGGCTGCAAAATTTAATTCACTATACATCATGTTTTTCCAACCAAGTTGCATGTCTGCTTTTCTTATTTTGAAAAGCAGGAGGATAAATGGTTTCTTTACCTCTGTCATTAAAATCATATGAAAGAGGTTTCTCCTTATAAGTGATGATTGATTTTCCCCCCCAGGGGTGATTGTCCTTTAATTTTTAAACAACAGGCATATGGCATAATCTACCCAAGTGATTAAAAAAGAAAATCAATATCCTGACTCTCCAGTGCAGTCAGGGTGGGCTCAGGAAGGCAGCGGGTGTTTCCGGATTTCGGGGCCCACAAGCCTGAGGAGCAGACGGCAGTCTACCCTGCTTTGCTCTGACTCATATTTCCTGCAGCTTTCTCTCCTGGCTTCCGCTGTGACATCCTCCGTGCTTGTCTCTCTGATACAGGAGCCTCTAGATCCGGTGCCTCGGAACTTGGCAGCTCCTGTTTCTAACCGCTACCCCACCCCCGAGAGCTGTCATGAGACAGGCCATCTATCAGAGCCGAGAGCCATCTCTCTCAAATGGCCCCATCACTTCTAAACCGAAGACTTTTTCTCATCTGCAGAGGCCATCTGACGTCATTGTTTTGACCTGGAGGATCCGTGCTCCTCAGAAGATGCAAGCAGCAGGTCTAATCTACACGTTTCCTTTTTTATTCTCTACACGCGTCTCAACAATGTAGAGCAATACCCACCCCTTGCTGAGTTCAAACTACGTGGTGGCATTTTAGATACATTAACTCAGCTAAATATCACAAAACCCATAAAGAGTAGGTATGTTTGGTGTACTTTACAGACTAAGACACTGAAACTCAGAGAGGTTAAGTGACCTGCCCAGGATCACACAGCTCAGAGATGACAGAGCCAGGATTAGAATCCAGCCCTGTTGGACTCCAAAAGCATACAAGGTTACAACAGTCTTAATGTGGCTACCAATAAATTTTGAATTACAAATGTGGCCCCCATTTGAGGTTCACGTTGCATTTCTATTGGACAGACCGGACAAGACCGGTAACGTACCAAAGCAAGTTAGCGTAACTACCACCAGAACCTTCCAAAGCTCAGAGGGTTACATGCCGTAGGAAGAGAAAATTTCAGGAGGAACCCTCAGGATATAATAGGGTGCTTTTATGAAATCCTTAAATATCCAGAAAGAGTATTAACTTTATAATGCTCCTAAGGCTGTGATTAAGAATCTGTAGCAAGTTAGAATGAAATGCATGATTAACTTTGGAACCTCATTAAAGCTGTAAAATAATTGGCTTGATGGTGTGGCCTTGAAGCTGGTGCTCTCAGGCCTGCAGGTCCAGCCCCACTGGCTCCAGTGGACCCTGCGCTCCAGCGGGGAACGCGGGCTGGGCCTCCACGGGCTGGTGGGTTTGGCCAATGGGAGGTGCTGGCAGGAGCTCAAAGGGCAGGAGGGGAGGAGGGCCAGGGAGTCAGTCCCCTCGGCCCCGCCTTGCTGGGCTGCGGGGTGGTGTGGCTGCCACCCCCTTTCACCACCTGTGACAGCAGGTGGTGTCCCCCTTTCCTGATAGACGGTCTCTCCTAACGCCACAGCCAGTTCTCAGGGCCAGTCCCTGCCCCCAGCCCAGGAAGCTCCCCAGCCTCATGGCTTTCCCGGAACCCTGCCCACTCCTTGTGGACTGAGCCCTTCCAAGTGTATCAACCTGTCCCCATCACCACTCCCAGCCCTGCCAGCCCAGGGGCTGCAGAGCATAGAACAGAAAGACACATGTTAACTGGGGGTGAATTCACCAGCCCTAAAGAGCTGGGATGGACACCAGGCAAAGGAAACCAAGACACCAACAAGCAGAGCTTTGGAATCCCTGTGCAGAGGCAGGAGACGGGCACAGAACGGGCTGGCAAAGGAGAGGGCATGGGAAAACACATTGCAGCCCAGCAGACCCCAGTCTCGGCTGCATTCTGTTCTGGCCACCTGTGTGAGTATTTGCAACCGCCTTGGCCCCCTTTTCCTGACTTGTAAGATGGGCCATATCCACCTGACAAGCTGTTGGGAGGATTAGCCTAGTGCCTGCCTGGCACGAGGAAGAGAGCGCCAACATCCAGCTCCTGGTTTATCAGTGCCCATCGGCAGGTAAGACAAGCCCAAGGGAACATCAGTCCTGACACCAATCCTCAGAGTCAGGAGAAGCAGCTAGGACCTCCCTCCACACCCAGCCCTCCACTCGGGAGCTGCCGGGAATCTCCTGGGGCCACTGGTGAAAGAGAACCATAGTCTAGAGTGTCAACCACGCACATCGACCACCTGAGCAGAGAGAGGCTGCCTCTGTGGGGACAGGGGTCCCACTGGCGCCTTCCCCACCCCAACCGCGGGCCAGGAGACTGGGGGGCTGATTCCTCCCACTGCAGCCTCTCAGACACCCTGGAGCTCCCCGTGTCCCGCCCCCATCTGCCTTATTCCACCCTTCCTCCTACAGGGTCCTGTCATTTCTTGCCCCTCACTCGACACCTGCGTCTTTCATCCTCCTAACCTTCCCCTGTACCCTCTGCATCCTGCTCTCCACCATCTGCAAGCATCCTCTGTCCCCACCTTCCCACCAGCATGTTCCCAGCACCGCGTCTCTTCCCTGAGGTCACCATGCCACTGCAGCTATGCCAAGTGGTGGTTTTAATGTCTCAGAAACCCCTTCTCCCCAGGTTGAGACGGGGTTTGTGCCCTCTTGTAATATCCAAAATGGCTCAAGTCCCAGCCCTTCCCAAAGGACCCCGTGAAGGGTCACCTGACTGAAGGATATCTGGGCTGAACAGGAGACTTCCACGTGCCACCTGAGTCCATCTAGACGGTCCTCATCACATTACTGGTCACCTGACATTCTGTGACTCTCCACCACCCTCACCTCTGTCTCCCCAAAGCACCACCAACACAAGACTCGGGGAGCTAGAAACATTTGAGACAGGCAGAAAGTCTTCAATGGGAGACTACATCCCAACACGCCCCAGACCCTTCCGTCTTCACCAGACCAGGTCCTGCTGTGTTACTGGGGCGACCTCCCCTTCCCGGCTCCTCCTCTTCTCTCCTTCCTGGCACCACTCCTCCTGCCTGTGAACCCCAGTCTCCCCAAATGCAGAAGATTTGCACCCTTCTCAGTCTAAACCTCTCCCAGCGAAGCTAAGCAGGGGACCATCACCTTTCACGGCTGTTTTGGTTCTTTGCCTAAACAAAGAGCAGTTTTCTCCCAAAAAAGGAATTCTGTGTTCTCATCCTACTACAAACAGATTTCACAATAGCAAGCATCCCTTCACATCCCATGTTACTCTCTCCCTTGCTGTCTTGCTCTCTGCTGAAGCCCCAGCATGTACCACAGTGACTCACAGTAAACAATCAGTTACCATTTGCTTAATAAGTGAAGGGATGCTTTAGGATGACTCAAGGCAGCCCACCACCCACCATCATTATTGAAACCATATTCCACGCCTATGCCTATGGGATAACAGACTTTCATCCGCATCCGAACCAAGGCAGGGAAATACAGATCTGGCTGGTCAGGTGGCTGAATCCTACCAACTGTGTCATCAGCTCACATTTCTTATGAGACTCAGGAGCTCTAAACAGTCTCACTTCATCTCATTTTAAGTCAGGGTACACAGTCTTAGTACAAACAGAGACCTACAATTCATTAAATGCATAATTCTTCTGTATCCTGGGGTCTTGCTGTAATGCTTCAAAACGGAAGCTAACCTCCAATGCTGACATTCGCACCTGCCAGCCCCCATCTTGACTCTCTCTGAGGGGACTCATCCCTCTTCACTGACGGCAGGGAGAGACAGCTGTCAAGATTGCCCAGGTTTCTCTAAACTCCATGCCCTTCGGGGTCTGGGGTCCTTCCATGCAGCAAAGGCAAGCAGGACAGGTGTGTTCATTCTGGTTCCATCCCGTTGGCAGGAAGTCTTGATGGCCAGAGCTCTCTCACACAAGCAGATTGATGCATCCCTCTTACTCCCAACTGACTCCCTGTTCCCTGATCCCAACTACTGTTCTCATAGAAACTCCTCCCTTCCCCACCCCAGGCTCTCCCTCCCTCTCTACATCAAGACTGTGCAATCTCTTCCCCTTTATCATCTCTGTGTCCAAATAGCATCATGACAAAGACACGTGTTTGCTAATCCAGGTAGATTTGTCTTATTCTGTGGAATCCACATTTTTTATTTCAATTTAACATTAAAAATATTCTCAATTATGCAAGAACACATTCCAAATCTCAGAGCTTTAATGTAACCAAACAGTTCAGAGGCTATTAGTCCAAGCTTCAGGTGTCAGCAGGTTTGGCTTCTTTTGAGGCCTCTCTCCTTGGCTTGCAGACGGCCACCTTCTTGCTGTGTCATTACATGGCCTTTCCTCTGTGCATGCGTCCCTGGTGTCTCTCTGTGTGTCCAAATTTCCTCATCTCATAAAGATACCAGTCAGACTAATTAGCGTCTGAAAGACCTTATCTCCAAATACAGTCACATTCTGAGGTCCTGGGGGTTAGAACTTCAACATATGAATTTGTGGGGGGTTGGGGAGGAAGGGCCACTACTCAGCCCATGACAGATATGGTGTCGTTCTCTACCACGCCTTCAAATACTGGTTATGTTGCTTTCTAATTGCATATCCATAGGCAAATTAATCTCCCTGAACCCTGAATCCCACATCTTCCAAATGTAGGTAATGATCACGGTCCCTCAGGGCACAGGGAAGGATTAAATGACATAACGTGGCTGAAGTGTCCAGCACGGTGAGGTACATAGTAGGCGCTCAGGTAATGGAAGTTCCCTTCCATTTGAGCCTTTCTCTGCATCCGCAGATGGGAGCCCCAGCCTTGAACTTCCACCAAGAGATGTGAGTGCTCATTGCAACAACAATACCAGGTTGCTATGGCACTGTCTCTCCTCCAGACCTCCTGGTAACCAAGGACCACATCAGATTCGTTGAGGTTTCTGGTCCAGAACTGTGGAGCTCAGAGGGAAGTTGCTATACTTTATTATGGGAGGAAACCTACTTTTATATTCTCAGTCTAAAGAGGAAAATTCAGGCATTATTTTAATGTCTTGTTACAAAATGCTTGATACTAAAATTTCTTGCCTACTCAGAAGGCACTGAAGGGTTACAGTGATATCTTCTGGTTGTTTTTCCACATTTCCATTTCTCAGCTACTATTTTTAAGGTGACTTTTCTAGGTTTTCAGTTTTTTCTTCTTCTCTTGGCTAAATATATTCTCATCATTAACATATTTTTACTTAGCAGATTTATATTTATCATCATTATTTATGTCCATCCACTCTTCTGATTTTATAAATTGAGAAAAGAGATTTTTTTACCAACTGGCTAAAATTACTTTAATATTTCATTTCAACTGTAATTTTTTCTCATTTTTACCCTATTTTCTCCATCCTCCTGCTTTGTTTTCCATTTATTTAAGTGGACAGAAGACTTTGAGAAAAATCAAATTATCATTTTATAAATAGCACAGTTTCCCCTCTGCCCTTAACCAATGAGATGAACTGTACATGAAGGTTTGCCCACCCTCAGACTCTCATTACTCCTTGTGATGTATTCCACCTTGTTGCCACCTTTTAATAGGTCCATTCTGCCTGGATGCATAAGAGCTTTATTACTTCAATACATTTCTTTTTAAATGTTCCACCCAGAAAGGCTGCAGCCTTCTTGTTCTCGCAAATGTGAACTCAATTTTCTTAATTGCTAAATGGAGACACCAGCTGAATGACCACCTGATCTTTCCAACGGCATTTACAAAAAACTCACGGTTAAGATCTAGTAAAGGGAATGATGATTCATGCATCCAGTGGAATTTTGTCCTAGAGGACAGCAGAGGACCTCTTCAATCCTGGGGTTCTCATATCTCACTCTCCCAATTAAACTGATGTTTTATTTCACCACAGAGCCCTTCAATAATCCATTCTGCTTTCACAGTCAAATACAGTCAACTTTTAAAAGTACACAACATCCTGCTTCTCCTTCAGAAAGAGTGAGAAAAAAATATTAAACTAAGAAAGGAAGAACTCAGCTTGGAAGTGAAAATCTCTTTGTAGGGACAGGTAAACCCAGTAAGGTAAACCCAGGGAGGTAAACCAGAGAACTGAAAAACAAACTATTGGGAGTTTTGCTTATGATTTGAATAATTCTGTATCTGCTAAAGTAGAATCTGAAGGATGTGGTACCAAGGGCATAGGTAATTTATCTCATGCTACTGGGCCTGATGGAAGTGCGCCTTCACAACATCCAGTGTGGGTCTACACAACCATGCCATTGACTTGCAATCCAGTTTTGACTGTCAACCTTTATTGAATGAATGAATGAATAGTATGGTAGAATAAGAATGATTATGTTCCCCTGTATATGTAAGCCTGGGACCCCATTTGATAGAATCCTAGAATCTGTATCTTCTCCTTCTTTGAAAAATAAACTGAGACCCAAAGAGGTTCTATGGCTTGGCTGACATCCCACTGAGAGAAGACTCCATGTCTGACCCCTGGTTTTCTTTTGTAACTAAACTCCATCCCCTGCCGAGTTGGCGTGCATGGTACGGTGGAGGAAGGGCTAGGAGAGCATGTCTCCCTGGCTCTCTCATTGACTGAGTTATCTGGGTCAGAGACTCCTACTCCATCTGTACCAGCTCTTCCCCATCCATATAGTGGGAAAAAAGAGTGCCTGCCGTGCCACCTACCTCACTAAAGGCAGAGAAAAGGATCCTCAGATGAGACTGTGGGCATGATTTGAAAAAGTAAACTGACATTAAATACCAGTGATAGACATTATTTTATAGCATTTTCTTCTTTGGTGACAACAGTCAGCTAATTAAGATGACATTTCTTTCAAAATTTTTATACAATTGGATATGTACTAGGAAAACTTCTTCCTGGTGTCTCTGGATTCTTTGCTTCATGTTAAAAATCCTGGGTGATGGAAAGGATGTGGGTTGGCCAGCAAGTACTGAATTCTACAGGGCACTGTACCATAACCTGGCATGCCAGAGAAGTCACAGAACAAAAAGTATGGGTGGCCGTGACACCACTGGAACCTCAGCGGGCAGCCACAGAAACAAAGCATCTTGGAGGAAGTTAGATTTTGGTTACAGGCAACCGCAAGGAACGTGCTATCACAAGTTGCCACATGGTTGTAGTACATTTGCTAAGAGGCAGTTTTTCTCTGGGCCTGTGAGTCATTGTTCAAAATCTTTGTTTTCCTTTGTGTACGTGCAAAATGAGATTATTTATGCATTATTCTTAAAATTTCAGAAGAATGGAACCCATGAGAGGCATTTTCTGTACCCCATTCCCTAGCCTTTGGATTCCTTTGGCATAGCTCATTGCTGTCAGCTTGTTAGTCTAGAAAACCTAAATTCTTCCATGGGAATTTAGTGGCCATCAGACTGGCAAAAATTCACAATTCTGACAAGATACTCTGTTGGCAAGGTTGTAGGAAACAGACATTCTCATACATTGCTGATGGGAACACAAACATGGTGTGACCCTTATGAAAAGGAATTTGGCAATATGCAAAAAAATCTACCTATTCATTTGCCCTTAGACCCAGCAATCCCTAGGAATTTATCCTAAAGATATTAGGAAATTATGCTAATTTACCTCCAACAATATGAAAATACAAATGCACAAGGTTGTTCATTGAAACACTGCTTATAATTGTAAGATATTGGAAACTGCCAAAACACCCAAGCAAGGAAATCTACTGAATCAAGGAAATTGATTCAGTAAACTCTGGCACATACATACAATGGAATACAATGCAGCTGTGAAAAGAAAGAGGTACATGCATATATTTCCTTGCTTTGTCAGCTGAGAGAGCTTAGAAGCATGACACTCCAGTAGAATGATTACAGTTATTCCCCAAATCTTTGTTTCTAATACCATTCTCCAATAAAAGGAACCAGCACTCCTTAGAGAAATGGCTGATTCTAGTACTAAAGCAGAAAATATACAAAACAAACCTGGAACATCTTATATTGCCAGAAAGTAATGAAATACTTAAAAAACAAAACAAAGCAAAACCACAATGTTTTGGATATATCAAAGAAATATAGGGGCCAACCGGAAAAGCTCCCAGTGACAAAAGCTGGAACAATTTGAGCAATAAAATACAGTAGTACTTATGGTAGTATTGGATTATATAACTCAAGTATAAAATAAATATCCATGAGTCCATACTGGTATAAATAAATGATCTGATAAGTAAATAACTGGGGGAGGATAGACAAATCTCCCATGAGGAGGAATTACAAATAATTATGTAAACATTCTCAAAGTGAGGAGTAGGGACACATAACCCCTCACTCCTTAAGTATGGCCTGTGCATGGTGATTTCCTTCTGAAGAGCACAGTATTAAAAGGGGGAAGAGAGTAATTTGACAATGGAGAAACCTGACAAACACTACCTCAAACAGGTGATCAAGGTTAATATCATCAATAATAAGTTGTGTTGATGAAATGTACCCTTGATTTGATGTGAAAAGAATGGCACTTTATCTCTGTAGTTTCCTTCCAAACCCTCATAAACCCCAGTCTAGCCATGAGAAAAATATCAGAAAAATACCAAGTGAGGGACTTTCCATAAAATACCTGGCCAATACTCCTCAAAACTGTCAAGGTAACCGTCAAGAGATCCTAAGAAGACATATAAGTAAATGCAATATGATATCCTACAGGGGATCCTGGAAGAGAAAAAAGTAAAAACTAAGGAAATCTGAATAAAGTATGTACCTTAGTTAATAGCAAAGTATGTATAAATATTGGTTCATTAATTTTAACAAAAGTGCGATTCTAATGTAAAATGTTAATAATAGGGGAAACTAGGTGTTGGGTCTATGGAAACTCTCTGTACTATTGTAATTTTTTGATAAATCTACACTACCTTAAAATTAAAAGTTTATTTTTTTAAAGTCTGGAAAAAATAAATTTAAAAAGAATGAGGAAGAGTGCCGCAGACCGGCTGCAGAAAGCTAGAAGATCCTGGCGGTGAGGGGTAAGGAACTGAAAAGCACCAGTATGGGGTCAGAAGGGCCAAGACAACTGATGGTTGCAAGGCTAGTTTATTCAAAGAGCATGAATGTATATATAGGTTTAGTACGGAACGAATATTAGACAATAAATCAGTAAACCTTGTATTTCCACATAATTCTGTCGCCACTATCTATGCGCCACTATCTATGCGTCAGCATGCCTTATGGGCCATTCTTTGGAGATACAGACTTCCTCCTCAGGGCAGCATGTCCTTCTTCTGGGGAACAACCAGGGGCTCTTAGATCCAGAGCAGGCACCTGGAACGAAACTGGCCGCAAGCCATTTTCCTTTTTTACGCTCAATACCGCAGCGTCAGGAGTGCATACCAAGAAAGAGACAAGCAGTTCTCCGGAAAGCAGAAAGCTGAATAAGCTTACAGCTTGGGGGCCACCACAGAAGAGCTCTATGAACTGATATGGAAAGATTTCTGGCAGACATTAAAATGGGAGGGGGGGAAGTATTTACAGGGAAATCTACACACTAAACACCAGTATTAGAAAAGATGAAAGTTCTCAAATTAGTGACCTTAGCTTCCACCTTAAGAAACTAAAAATACAAAACAGAAAAAAAATTAGAGAAAATCAATGAGACCAAAGCTGGTTCTTTGAGAATATCAATAAAATTGGCAAACCTCTGGTTAGATTTCTCAGGAATAAAGAAAAGAAAAAACCACAATTTATCAATACTAGTTATGACTGAGGTGGCACCACTACAGATTCTACAGATATAAAATGCAATATAATGAAATATCATGAACTTTATGCCTATAAAATCAACAACTTAGGTGAAATGGGAAAATTCTTTGAAAGACACAGACTGTCAAAGTTCACTCAAGAAGAAAGAAATAACCTGAATAATCCTATATCCATTAAAGACATTGAATTTGTATTTTAAAATCTTCCCACAAAGAAAATCTCCAGCCTTGATGACTTTACTGGTAAAATCGACCAAATATTGTACTTAAGGAAGAAATCACATTAATTCTAAACAAACTCTTCCAGAAAATTGACAAGGAGAGAACACTTTTGAACTCTTTCTATGAAGCAAGCGTTACTCCAATACCAAAATCTAAGACATTAGAGGACAAGATAACTATATAACAGTATCCCTCATAAACATAAATGCAAAAATTCAAAACAAAATTTTAGCAAATAGAAACCAAAAACACATAAAAAGTATAATACATTATGACCAATACACTTCCTGACAAAGCAAGGTTAAGTTAACATTTAAAAATGAATCCATATATTTGCCATAGTAACAGATTAAAAAAGAAAATCCACTTTATCATTTCAATAGACACTGAAAAGTCCAACTCATAGCAAACCAGGACTAGAAGGGTACTTTCTCAATCTGATAAAGAGCATCTATGAAAAGCCAATGCTAATATAATACTAAGTGGTAAAACCGAATGTCTTCCTTCTAAAATCAGGAAAAAGGCAAGGATGTGTACTCTCACCACTCCTATTTCTTGAGGTTCCTAGGAATCTACAGAAAAGCAACTAATAAGCAACTGAGCAAAACTAATAAACTAATAAGTGATTTAGCAAAGTATCAGGGTACAAGAACAATATACCAGAAAATCTGTTGTATGTCTATATACTAGAACAAAATAATCTGAAATTTAAATTTTAAATTACCAGCTTACAGTAGCATCAAAAATATGAATACTTCAATAAATTAGTCAGAAGAAGTAACAACACCTGTATACACTAAACTACAAATATTGCTAAGAGTTAAAGAAAACCTAAATAAATGAATAGCTACATCTCATTTATGGATGGATTTATGGATTGATGACTTGATATTGTTAAGATGACAATTTCCCTTCAATTATTCTATAGTTTCAGTGCAATCCCAATCAAAATCCCAGGAGAATTTTTAGTAGAAATTGTCAAGCTTATTCTAAAATTCTAATGGAAATGAAAAGGACCTAGAATATCCAAAACAACTTTGAAAAAGAACAATGTTGGAGGAATAACACTTCCTGATTTCAAGACTTACTATATGGAACACTTGTATGCTGCTGATGGAAATGTAAATTGGTGCAGCCACTGTGGAAAACAGTAAGGAGTTTCCTTAAAAAACTAAAAATAGAATTACCATATGATCCAGCAATTCCGCTCCTGGGTAGATAGCTAAAGAAAACAAAAACACTAATTTGAAAAGATACATACACCCCAATGTTCAAAGCAGCATTTACCATAGCCAAAATATGGAAGCAACCTAAGTGCCATCAATGGATGAATAAAGAAGATGTGGTGTGTGTGTGTATATATATATATAAAATAGAATATTATTACTCAGCCATAAAAAAGAATGAAAATTTGCTATTTGCAACAACTTGAGTGGACCTGGAGGGTATTATGCTTAGTGAAATAAATCAGACAAAAAAAGACAAATACTGTATGATATCACTTATACGTGGAATCCAAAAAATACAACAAACTAGTGAATATAACAAAAAAGAAGCAGACTCACAGATATAGAGAACAAACTAGTGGGTACCAGTGGGAGAAGAAAGTGGGGAAGGGCAAGATAGGAGTAGGGGATTAAGAGGAACAAACTACTATGTATAAAATAAATAAGCTACAGGGAATATAGCCGATATTTTATAACTTCAAATGGGAGCAAAATCTATAAAAATTTTGAATCACTATGTTGTACACCTGAAACTAATATAACATTGTAAATTAACTACAAACAAAGACAGAGAGACAGTGATTAGACAAGGTGGGAGGGCTCTTGCTCACAGGAAAGTGCTGAGACCCAGCTGGTAGCTGTGGAGAGAGCTGGACTGAAAAGCCATCATTTTGCAATCATCATGTAAAGATTGGATCCAACAAAAATCAACAATGGATGGGCAAGATTTTGATGAGAAACAGCATATTTTTGTGGATATTGACAAACTGATCCTAAAGTTTATATAGAAATTCAAAAGACCCAGAACAACAAACATAACACCGAAAAAGAACAAAGTTGGAGGACTGATATCTTTTGACTGCAAAATTTACTATAAAACTACAGTTATTCAGAAAGTGTGGTATTGGTGAAAAATAGACAAATAGATCAATAGAACGGAATAGAGAACCCAGAAATAGACCCACATAAACATTATCAACTGATCTCTGACAAAGGAGCAAAGGCAATTCATTGGAGCAAAGATAGTCTTTTCAACAAATGCTTCAGGAACAACTGAGCATCATATGCAAAAGAATGAATCTAGACACAGACCTTGCACCAAAATGGGTCATAGACCTAAATTTAAAATGCAGAACTATCAAACGTCTAGAAGACGACATAGGAGGAAATCTAAATGACCATGGGTTTGCAGAACAACACCAAATACATGATCCATGAAAAAACTGATAATGGACTTCATTAAAATTAAAAACTTCTACTCTGTGAAAGACTGTTAAGAGAATGAAAATACAAGCCACAGCCTCGTAGAAAATCTTTGCAAAACACATATCTGATAAAAGACTGGTATCCAAAATATACAAAGAACTTTTAAAACTTAACAATAAGGGGGGAAAAAAAAACAATTTAAAAATGGGCAAAAGATCTCAACAGATAACTCACCAAAAAGATAAATAGATATCAAATAAGCATATGAAATTATGCTAAACATCATATGTCATTAGGAAATTGCAAATTAAAACAAACAATGAGATACCACTACATACTTATTAGAATGACTACAATCCAAAAACCTGATAATACGAAATGTTGGTGAGAATGGGGAGCAACAGGAACTCTCATTCATTGCTGCTGGGAATGCAAAATGATACAACCACTTTGGAAGAGAGTTTGGTGGTTCGTAATAAAACTAAACATACTTTTACCATATGATTCAGCAATTGCTTGAATCCTTGGTACTTATTCAAAGGAGTTGAAAACTTATGCCCACACAAAAACCTACACATGGATGTCTATAACAGTTTTATTCCTAATTGTCAAAACTTGGCAAAATGTCCTTTTTATAGGTTAACAGATAAATTAACTGTAGTCCATCCAGACAATGGAATATTATTAAGCAATAAAAAGAAATGTACTAACAAGTCACAGAAAGAGATGAAGGAACCTTAAATACACATTTCTTAGTAAAGGAAGGCAGTCTGAAAAATCTACATATTGTGTGATTCCAACTATATGACATTCTGGAACAGGCAAAACTACAGAGACAGTTAAAAAAATCAGAAGGTGCCAGGGGTAGGGGGGAAGCATAGGGTATCTGGGGGCAGCAGAACTATCTGAAGGATACTGTATCAGTGGACACATGACATTATGCATTTGTCAAAACCCATACAATTGTACAACACAAAAAGTAAGCCTTGGGCTTCCCTGGTGGCGCAGTGGTTGAGAATCTGCCTGTCAATGCAGGGGACACGGGTTCGAGCCCTGGTCTGGGAGGATCCCACATGCCGCGGAGCAACTAGGCCCGTGAGCCACAACTACTGAGCCTGCGCGTCTGGAGCTTGTGCTCCGCCACAGGAGAGGCCGCAACAGTGAGAGGCCGGCGCACCGCGATGAAGAGTGGCCCCCGCTCGCCGCAACTAGAGGAAGCCCTCACATACAAAACAAAGACCCAGCACAGCCAAAAATAAATAAATTAATTAATTAATTAGTTTAAAAAAAATTAAGCCTTAATGCAAACTATGGACATTAATTAATAATTGTGTATCAATAGTGATTCATTAATTGTGACAAAAATGCACACTAATGCATGATGTTACTAATAGAGGAAACTCCGAGGGGGAGAAGGAGGATGTGGGATCTCTCCATACATCTGTTTAATTTTTATGTAAATCTAAATTTGTTCTAAAATATGAAGTCAATTAATTTTTTAAAGATTTTGAAAATCAGTCAGGCTCACAGTAGGTAATCTGTGCAGTCATAATGTCAATTTATTTATTTACAATGATGGAGAGTTATTAAATTGAACAATATAATGAATCATGTAATAAATATCGGAGCATTTTCTCTCTCTAGGCGGACCTGCATAATAAATGAATGAGAAAGCAGGTTGGCAGGCAGGCTGGGAGGGAGGGCGGGAGGCGGGGTGGTACCTGGGAAAACCTGGGGCCTGTCCTCTCGCACTCTTGACAAACCATGCCCAGGCCAGTCTGTGGTCCGTTCAGCCTGGAAGCTAATCCGCAAAATAAAACCTAACAAAATGTTCCTGGGGTCTTCATGGACCTCTGTGAAAAGCCCAAGGGCCCAAAAGAACCACCCTAGCAAGTGGGCATGAACCAGAGGCAAGACTTTCCCTAACTGGGGGTTTTCCTGTCCTTGAGGTCCATAGACCCTGAAGTTCACTGGCACCAAGAACACATTTTCAAAATTCATTGCAAAGTGTGTGTCTGCGTGGGTGTGCCTTTGTCTGGAAAGAGTGCCTCCAGTTTGCTTTAGATTTTCACAGGGGTTCTTAAACACTCCCACATCTGCCTCTGCTTCATTCTTGGACTTGTAGACAAGGATCCAGTTCCTTACAGACCTCTTGCATAACAAAAAGCACCCATAGAGCATGGATGGGTAAGCAAGAGCATTCAATACAAGCACAGGAAAGGATCACAGTCACTCCTGAGTCTTCTTCTACATGCAAGAAAGAAACATGGGGCTACTTAAAAAATTCTTTAGAAAAGAAAGCGTAACGGTTTTTTTTTTCCAGATATTTATTTATTTATTCACCTGGCTGCCCCAGGTCCTAGCTGCGGCACGTGGGATCCTCGTTGCAGCATGCGGGATCTTTTTTTTTTTTTCAGTTGCAGCAGGCGGGATCCAGTTCCCCGACCAGGGATGGAACCAGGGCCCCTGCATTGGGAGCGTGGAGTCTTAACCACTGGACCACCAGGGAAGTCCCGAAAGCATAGTTTTTTGTGGATGTCTCTGCCGTGAAGTGCCAGTGCATTATACAACACTCATAATTCCACTTGCATGCAACTTTTACCACATACACATTCAACACTGACACCTTTTTCTAGAACCAAAATTTGGTGTTCTGAACTCACTTTTTTTTTTTTTTTTGCCCTTTTTTATTCCTGCTAAGGATGAAAACTTTTGAGATGACAGTTATGATGTTGGGATCAAGTTATTTTTAGAAATTGGGTTACAGGTTTTTTTTATCTGGGATGTTTCATGAAAATTGTAGTGTTTTCATTTCTAAAAGATCTTTGGGAAGCCACCTTTTTCTGAGGAATGTATACATTTCAGAAAAGGGATGAATCATTTTCTAGACAGAAGTATCCTTGGGATAAAGCTATGGCAAAGAATTGTCTAGACACTGTGAGCCTCTTTTCTTTTGCTCAGAGATCTCTAAGTGTCTAGCTGGCTTTATTCTTCAGCTTTGCTGACAAACATTGCCTTTGCTGCTTCTCTGCACGCTTGCCATGTGGAGGGGGCTTTCTTCCTTAGGTGAGCATGCGCCAAGCATGACTGATTAACAGAGTCTTAGCAGGATTTACTCCTGATTGAATTTTGCATTGGTTCCTAGAACTCCAGCATGATAACAAGGGTATGTGTTTTGCATACTTACTTGTATAGCCAATGATTAACCCAATGTTGTAAAATAAAAAACGCTTGTTAGAATCAAGGCTGGGCCTCGCACTTTTAACCTGGAAGGGATCTGATAACTTCCCCCAACATATCCAGGGAATTCAGGGTTTAGATGCTCTTGGTCAAAGATGGGCTAAGCCCCTCTATTTGTTATCCATACCGTGTAACAAATTGTCATAAATTTAGCTGCTCAAAACAACATATATTTATTATCTCAGAGCATCTCTGGGCCAGGAGTCTGGGCACAACTTAGCTGGGTCCTCTGATCAGGGTCTTACAAGGCTGCAGTCAAGGTGTTGGCCAAGGCTGGGGTCTCGTCTGAAGGCTCGACTGGGGAAGGATCCCCTTCCATGCTCACATAGTTGCTGTCAGGAATTAGTTCCTTGCAGGCTGTTGGACTGAGGGTCTCAGTATCTTGGTGACTGTTGGATAGAGGTAGCCCTGAGATCCTCACCACATAGGTCTCTCCTGTGGATCTTCATCGAAGCCAGCAAGGGAGAGTATAATAGAGCAAGTCTGTTAGCAAGACAGAAGTTACAGTCTCTTGTAAGCTAATCAGCTAATCACAAAAGCGACACCCCATCCTTTTAGCCATATCCTATTGGTTATATGTAAGTCACTAGGTCCAGCCCACACTCAAGGGGAGGGAATTACACAAGGGTGTGAATAGGAGGAGCTAGAAATCATCCTGGGTCATCTGAGTCACAGCCACCAAAATTGTGTCTATTTACAAAGAACCTGTAAGTTTCCAAGTTCTTAAAACTTGCCCTTTGGACTAGGATGGTTCTGTCTAAGACAAGGATGCAAGAGAGAGCAATGAGAGCTGTGGCAGCCATAGAAATAAGCTGCTAAGATCACCAGCCATGGGGAGAGTAGTTGACTGAAGGCCCCAGATGGATCCACCATCATGTCCCCATAGAGGCCACACTGGCTGCAAGCTGCTCCCAGTCAAGGCCTGAGCACTGGGGGAAGGTATTAGCTCAAGCCCATACCTGGGCAGATATTCAACTCTTTACAACTGGTGACTTTGGGCTCAAAGACTCCCCATCAGCCTGGCCAAACCATTCTTGGAATGGCACTGCGGTCTGAGACTCTTCCCACCCTACCCTCCTTCCTTCCTTCTCTCCTTCCAAGGGTCAGATCTTCATAATGGTCCACAGAGTCTCCCTGCCTCCTCCTGGCCCCTTCACAAGCGTTTCCCCATGATGAATCTTTTGCACGTCTAATCCCTTGGCATTTGCCTCTTGGAGGAGCCCATCTTACACAAGAATCTGAGAAGGAGAGAAAGATCAGTTTTAATATTTAGGGCCAGATCATTTAAGGCTTGATGCAATCTTATCTGGGCATAGTGCTGAGAGAAGACAAATTTGCCTACCCATCTGGTCTAGAAGATTCCCTGCAATCTAAGGAAATCCACAGGGACCCATGACAGCAGAGGCTGGAGCAGTGGTCACAGCCCAGAACATGACTCTGCTGACATACTGAATTTCTGGAGGAAGTGACTCCTGGACTTTGCCTTCACTGACCACAGCAAGGGGTGCCAGGAAGAGCCAAGGGGCTGCAATTCCTCTCTGTGGGGTGATGTGCACATGTTTCCTGGCTAGCCAAGGTGGGAAGGACAAGTACTTTACCCCGGGCTCCAACACTTTTTGGTATCAGAGCCATCTTGCTTCAGGACCCTTTCCAGTCTCTTGAGCTCCCTTGTCCCCCTGTCAACATAGTCTTGACCAGAGATCACCCAATGGAGACCTCGCCTCCTCACTCTGTGGTAACCATGGGTGTCTCTCTGTCCCAGGTGCAATGACTCCATTCCAGCCTCACTCATCTTCAAGTGCATGACCTCCAAGGGACATGAAGAGATACAGGGCCCGTCTGGGATAACTGGCATCCTGGCCAGGAATCAGGGAGGACTCGAATCCCTCTTCCATTGATACAGGTCCAGAAGCACTAGACCTGACCTCAGGATGAAAGATCCCTTTCTTAGACACACCAGGGACAGGAGAGCCTTGGCATGGTATTAGGGGTTTCAGTATAAGGGGGACTTTGTACCCCAAGCTTGTGCAAACTGGACATACTGGTTACAATGGCATTCTTTGCCTTTTGCCTAGTAGATAGACCTCTAGGTTTAACAACAGAGCTCATTCTCTTATTCATATTTATCTCTGACCACATGCTGGAAGGGCAAATGGCCAGAGATCTTCCATGCTAGCCACTGTCCCAAAGAAGGGCAGTTTGGGCGCTGGAGTAGAGGTACATGGGTTATAGACTCTGGTTCCAACCTCTAGCTCTCAGCTTTAATCCAAACCAGGGCTTTCAGACCAAGTGTCTCAGATGCCTAACTTGACCTCTTTTCATAATTCTACTGTTAAAAGTAATTTTTTCATCCCAGTCCAGAATTGAAATAAATAAGAAGTCCTAATAAATTCCATGTTTAAACAAATTGAAAGATAAATTATTTCCATTTATTACAAAACAACAGAGGGAAGAAAAACCCTTTTAAGAATTTTGAATAAATTGACTAATTGGGGTGTCAACTCTTCTATTTTGATTTTATTTTTAAGGAATATAAGTTACCTTATAAAACCTGAGTAATAATTCTGAACAAATTTATGCAGTCATTCAACAAATATTTGTCAACACTATGTTCCAGGCTCTGTTCCAGGTACTGAGGATACAGTGATAGGAAAAGAAAAATGAAAAAACAAAACATCCTAGAATCCTAGAATCACAAGAATCATGGGAACAAAGACTTGGTGTGGACTGAATTAGAAAGCTCAAGTGACATTTGGGGACTTCAAAAAAACTTATTAACATACATTCATATCACCTTAAAAATACTTTTTAGATTGGCAGTAATACATTTTTGATGATGCAAAAGACTTCCAAATACAGCCTAGAATAGGAAGGGTCAACTCTGCTGGTATTCACATTTCCTGTTAAATATTCGAGGCAAAACTACCCTTCAGTTTTATTTCCAAATGAAACAAGTAAGGCCGAAAATATCAGGATAACGTTAAGGAATTGCTAGCGCTGTCTTTTCAGATGTTGCCCACATGGCTTGGGTCGTTAAGGTTTGAGTTAGTACCAGTCACTAACTCAGCAGTTTGCCGGGCTGGTAAAATTTCAGAGAGTTGGCGTACACTTCACACATGACGAGATGGCAGTGACCATGGGTCTGCCCTCCTGCCATCCATTCCCACCCCCCTCTCCCCTGCCTGCCTCTACTATAGAAACTATAGCAGTGCTGCCTTCATGGGCGTGGAATCACACAAAGACGTGCCCTCGGAAGGGGGCCTCGCCTGGGGTTTAATTCTCTGTGGTCATTGAGTTAAAATTCTTAATAATTTAACTTTGAATTTGTGTTTTATGAGTGAAGTCCACTGAGACAATGAAGTGAGCGCCACTCACCTCCCTACCTTACCCCCCAAAAGGCTCTCAGCACCTCCTCCTTCCACCCCTGCAACCACTCCTGGAGACGCGGGCATGGGCACGGGAAGGGTAGCTGGTACACCCCATGCACTGAGTCAGGGGCAGGGCCCAGGCACTGGGGAGTGTCTGCACTTACTTCCTCAGCCTCCCCTCTCAGACATTAAATAGCAAATAAAAAACACCACAGCAGGGAGAGAGAACGCAGAAGAAAGGAAAAGCTTTTCCCTTGCTTTGTGAGCAAGAGGGCCCTGGTTTTTCATTTGGCAGGAGATCCTGAATATTAGGTAGTGAGCCCTGGCCATTAGCATCCCAAACTCTATTTCCTTGCGCCCTCACATCTTAGAGGCGCCGGCCCTGGGAAGCAGATCTGACCTGCACAGCCAGCTTACCGAATGGAGACCCTTGAGAACCAGAAATGTTTATCTTATTCATTGTTAATTTCCTGGTATAGACCAAAAAGCAGGTGTTCAGTAACATTTGATAGAATTGACATTAAAGTACATTATGTATCCGTGTGCTTGGTAACTGTATCATTCAAATACCTGCATTATTTTTTTCTATTCGATCTGTCGAATCATGAGAGTGATGTGCTATCTTCCAGTATAGTTTGATCAGGTCCTCTTTTTAATTCTCATGCACTTTCTAGATTAGGTAGCTGTGTTCGGTACATAAAAGTTTCTATGACAAATGCTTTTGGATTGTACCTTTTCTTAATATAAAAATCCCTTCCTACAGTGGAATATTAAATATCAGCCTTAAAAAAGAAGGAAATCCTTGGTGAAAGGGCTCAAAGGTGCAGTCATGAAGGATGAGTGTATCTAGAGCTCTCGTGTACAGCATGATGACTAGTTAGTAATATGGTCTTGAATACTGGAAATTTGCTAAGAGAGCAGATTTCAGGTGCCCTCATGACACACACTAATGTGATGAGACGATGTGTTAATTACCTTGACCCTAGTAATCATCAATAGTACATGTGTACCAATTACCATGTTGCACACTCTAAACATATACAACTTTTATTAAAAACAAAATAAAAAGAAGAAAGTCCTGGCATTGGCAACAGGACTGGATGAACCCATAATTATGCGAAGTAAAACAAGCCAAATCCTTTTCAAACTGCACTCCAGGAGGTCCTGCAAAATTGATTGATGCTGGCACTTGAAATAAATCTATCAGACATATTTGGAATATATAGACGGGTATGTTCAACTAATCAGCACCCTCCACTCAGCATGAACTTGCAGATGCCAGTTCTCCCTGGAGTCAACTGTAAAAAGGTTGACACTAGCAGGAAGGAAGATGGTTATTAAATGGCCCTTGCGGACGGCACGGTGTCTTCCTGCGTTACGTCTGAGCCTGCTTGATTGTTGCCACCCCAGCTGGGAGCATGTGATTCCCACAGTGCCAGCCGCAGCTGCCCAGCTCCAATGACACCGCTTGACTTCAAGCCTTTAGGGATTCTGAGACCAGAGGTACCTGACATCAAAATAGCCCATCAGCTTCAAAAATAATAAGCAAAACAATTAAGGGAAAAACAGCTGTTGGAAAAACTGGGGTTTGTTTTTTCCCCCCTTTAACTGGTTGTTTTGTCCACTGACAACTCTAGAAAGAGCCGCCACAAGTAAAAGATGCTAGTTAAATAATGGCTTTTTTGTGCTGGGGATGACTTCATAGTTAAGGGTGATTGACGCCTCCATGGGTCTTGGATCGGCAAGGATGTAATTAAGAAGCCAACTGATGTGGGCTGACAAATCCCCCTCTCACTTCAGAACACTGATGCATGGAATAAATTTTATTCCTGGCATTTAAACCAGCTTCCGAATTAATCATTTCCTTCATTCACCCTCAATTTTCAGTGCTTGCTTTTTCCTTGCATCTTTAGACATCAGCTCCAGCCATGCTATCGCTGAGGCCTTAAGGAGTTAACTATTAAGGGTTTATTTTTTGACCATTATTGATCTGTGTAGAAATTTGTATCTTTAACTGGTTTGTTGTTTAACAAGATAAAACCTGCTCGTGGTTTAAACAAATCAAAATATTCAAAAAGATTATAGCAAAAGGCAATAAATTCCTGCTCCACTTTTTCTCTCCAACTCATGCCAAAGGCAACACCATTTAACTTTTTGTTCTTTTTTTCTGATGGTTATCCTGTATGTCTAAATACTCTCTGGATACCATTCAGTTCTGATTTATCAACTTTTCATTTTCTGTTGGCTGTCTGTTATGACGTATCTCATTCTATCAACACCCCGCTTCCCTGCAACCAATATAATCATATCACTATTTTTAGTTACTTTCACAAACATTACCGCCCAATAAACCTCTCCCACTCCTAATTCTGTGGCAACACCTGCTTTCCAAGGACCCAATTAACACGGTGTCACCCAGAGTACCCGAGAAAGCAGGCAGTAAGATGGTATTTGAATAGGATGATTCAGTGTCCTTAAGATCTCAGTTCTCCCCACATTAATTTATAAATTAATCAAAATTTCAATAAAATATCAACAAGCAGTTTTATGAAGCTGGAAAAGTTGACCCTGATGTCCATGTGGAAAATTAAATATGCAAGAATAGCTAGGAAAACACAAGGACAAAAATCCATGATAAGGTCTTGCTCTCCAGATGTGAGAACATCCTATAAGGCCTCTGTAAGTAAAACACTGTAGTACTAGGTAACGAATAGATAGACAGACAGGTGGAATTGAATTTAAAAGTCCAGAAATAGACCCAGGTATGTATGGAAATTTAGTATATGGTAAAGTTAGTATTTCAATTTGCCTGAGCAAAGATGAACGTTTTAATAAATGATGCTAGGACAACTAAGTAACTATTGGGAAAAGATAAAATTAGATACAACCCTTACACCATATGCCAGAATAGACTCCAAGTGGATCTAAATGTAAAAACATGAAGCCATGTACATACTCTATGTAAACAAAGATTAATTCTCTTTAACCTTAGTGGAGAAAAAGGCTTTGTAGCTATGACACAAAATGGAAAAGCAATAAAACTAAAGAGTGATAAACTTGACCCCATAAATATTTTTGAAAACTTTTGTACAGGACTTCCCTGGTAGCGCAGGGGTTAAGAATCCGCCTGCCAATGCAGGGGACACGGTTTTGAGCCCTGGTCTGGGAAGATCCCACATGCGGCCGAGCAACTAAGCCTGTGCACCACAACTACTGAGCCTGCACTCTAGAGCCTGCGAGCCACAACTGCTGAAGTCCGCGTGCCTAGAGCCTGTGCTCCACAACAAGAGAAGCCACCGCAATGAGAAGCCCGCGCACCGCAACAAAGACCCCACTCAGCCAAAAAATTTTTAAAAATCTTTTGTACAGAAAAAAAGTCATCATAAATAAAACTAAAAGACAAATGACAATTGGGGAAATACTCACAACATACAGCAGGGACAAAGGTAATATCTCTAATATAAAGAATTCTTAAAAATTGAGAAGAAAGCGATCAAAAACCTGATAGAAAAACGGATAAAAGATACGGGCAGACAATTTACACAAAGCTATAAAAATGGCCAAAAACACGAAAATGTTTTCAACCTCACTCATCGGAGAAATGTAAATTACAACTACACTGAGATTTCATTTCTCACCTACCAGATTGACAAAAATTCAAAAGAATAACAACACATTCAGTTGGCAAAACAACGAGGAAACTGGCTCTCTCCTATGTGGCTGGTGAGAATGTAAATTAATATTGATAGAATCCTTATGGAGGAGAATTTGGCATTCTCTAACAGAACGACATACAGATATTTACCTTGTAATCGAGCAATCTGCTCTATGAAGACAAAGTTATTCACTGCAGCACTGTTTGTAATTAGAAACAATCCAGACACCTACACCTAAGAGAGTAGATGTAAACTATGGTACATCCACATAGTAGTGTACTACACAGCTATACAAAAGAATGACAAAGATCTCCATAAAATCATGTGGAGGGATTTCCAGGAGACATTAAGTTAAAAAAAGAAAAGACAAAGTGCAAAAGAGGACTAAGGTATGCTGTCTTCTGTGTAGGGAAAAAGGAAGAATAAGAAAATGTACATGTTTCTGCTCATTTGTGCAAAAAGAGACACAGGAAGGAAAAACCAGAAATTCATGGCATTGGTTACCTCCAAAGAACAGGGTGAAAAGGATGGGGAAGGGTGTATACCTATGAGTTAGTTCTGACTTTTGGGACCTTGTTAATGTTCCATATACTTAAAATCAATAAGAATGAGAACAAGAAAAGTAACAGTCAAGTACAGACAGAACTTAAGTTACAAATGAACTCAATTATTATATGATTTCAGGTGAATAACACAACCACACTGAAGGGTGAAGAAGGGTAACAAACCTAAATAACATTTCAATACTCCACATCCTTGGGCCAGAGACAGAAAGAACAGTCAACAAACATTGAACTCTAGCTGTAAGATGTGTTTTTCTCAGTAGTATGTGTTAGCACTTCTGAAACTACTTTGTATATTCTAGCACTGAAGAAATACGTACACGTATAGTGGATCATGGGAGACAGATTTCTCATTATCTGAGAAGGAAATTAAAAATATGGAAAGAAGGAAAGTTAGAGTAAACCCTGAAGTGACATACTGGAGGTATCAGTGTGAACACTTGATGATAGATAGAAAGATAGATTAGATAGATAGATAGATAGATAGATAGATAGATAGATAATGGCTGGATAAGTAGATAAATACTGATATATTTATTTTGCTCTGTCTGCTAAAGAGGGCCCAAAAGCAATGATACCAAGTGGTAATGAGCAAACCTATCACCCAGATCTTGGTAAAAAGAACCAGAGCTTCTTAGAATAATGGCTGGTTTGGGGTCTGAAGATGGAAAAGACTCAAAACCAGGTCTTATAAAGATCTTGTAAAACAACCTGGAACATCTTGCTGTGTCTGAAGGTAAGGACTGCTTTAAGAAGGGTGAAAACAAGTCAAAGGATGTGGGACCATCTTGAAGGCACTCCCATAGCCAAATCTGGGACCGCCTAAGCACCAAAACAAATAGTAATAAAATACTGACAGACACAAACAAAGGGGGGAAGAAAAAAAATCTCCTCCTTAGAGTAAAATGCCAACTAATACATGTAAAAGGAATCATGAAATTAGGGGGAAAAAAAATCACCATTTGGTGACCATCATAAAAAATACTTATTTAGGGTGTGACCAGTGACTTGATAACAGTTTATCATTGTAGGGATGGTACAGGAACACTGGCTAACCTCACGAGAGAGAAGATGACTCACAGAGCGGCTGACAGACCAAGAGGGCTCGTCCACTGTGAAAACCCAAATTGGGATAGAGCTTAGGTCTGATGGCTGATCAGAGAACAAGAGATTTATTTGTTCCCTGGGCAGTCCGATTCCCTTCAGCCTCACCATTGTTAGCCATATCAAATGGGATACCCAGTACACATCTCAGGGAGCTGCAGAGCTGTGCTTAGCCAGGAGCTACCACACTAGTAGAACTGCTTTACTGCCTTAAAGGACAACCTGACACAGAGGAAAGCGCCTCTTCTGCAAGTCAGTGGGTTGGTGGTGCTTTAAGCTGTCCCCAGACTATTCCCCTCCTTGGAAATAGCCACTGGGATTCATTAGCACCAACTGCCTTGCCTCTTCAAAAAGCATGCAATCCTAATTCCCAAAGAGCAGGCTTTGAGTCCCTGCGTACAGGGGGTCTCCTGTGAATTGCAGTATGTTTATTACATTAGATGTTCCTTGTCCCTGTTCAAATGAAACATATCGAGACAGTCCTGGGCTGGGCACCCGAGGGAGAGCCTTCCTGCCTCTGAGTGACGCTAAGGAGAGTAATAACATTCTTCCCGGTCTGACTCCATCATTTTAATCACGGCAACTGCAAGCACCCCCCCTGCTAATCCCAGCTCTGGGCTTCCCGGGTCCTGAAGTCAGCGTAGTAGGGAATTCAATTAATGAGCCACTCTCGCAGAATGACTTAACTCAGTTGTTACCACTGGGAAAACAGATTCTCGGCAAAGAGAAATGGAAAGCGTAGGTTCCCGCTCTATCGCTTTCTGTCTCAAAACCAGACGCACTGTCCTTGCGAGGAGGAATGGGGGTTTTGTTTTGGTTCAATTGTCAAATCAAAATTCCCACTTTCTTGTGTAGCCACTGGTTACCATCTGTTTAGCTAAAGGACTATGAGGATTCTAATCCCGTGTTTAGTTTCCTAAAATGTTTGTGTGCCTGCTTCTCCATCCAGAGTTTTCTTCACATGCTTTTCAGAGGGGAAGGGAACCGTACACAATGTGTTTTCCATGTGCACTGTAGAAAGTAAAGTAATCCAGAACTGGAAATTTGTGTTTTAATTCAGTATTAATATTGTTTGGGTGTAGTGTCCAAACAAATTTTTCAATTTAACGTTCTGCAGGGTTTTCTTTACCTCAATACTTACTTAAACTGCCAGTTCGACAGTTTTGTTTGTTTCAGAAAAAGCAAAAACACCGTGTTTTTCTTCCTCTCTTTAAAATGAATATATATACTTCGTGGAAGAGTTACATAACCACACTGGATAAAACATGGAAACCAGAAAATATCCACAGTCCCAACATCAGAAAAAAATGTTTGGCGTCTGTTAGAACTATTCTGCCCCAATCTACTGTTTGACTTTTGATTTTTGCTTTTTTTTTTAACATTCATCATTTTCCATTTTTATTTATGCAGATATGCTGGCTTCTTTTATCACTTTTAAGTTTAGAAAGGCCTTTCTTCTCTACAGTATTCAATTTTAATCTCTTACAGCTTTTTTAGATTTGATTTCTTTGACTCTTTAATTCATCCAGAAGTTAGTTTGATGAAAAAAGAGATTTTTTTCCTCCAAGGAAACACCAAGGGGTGTCCAGGTGAACCACCTGGGTCCCTTGCATGTCGCTCCCTCCCCTGTGGTGTCACAGCAACCCACCTCTCCCAGTGTGGCTGGGTCCACCCCTCCCGCCAAGATAAAGACTCCTCTTGCTTGCTGGCCTCTGGACACAAGGAGTTCAAAGCAGTAGGCAAGCCTGTAGTTCAATGCAGTGCCTGGCAAGAGCGAGCCCCATCCAGGGGCCAGGACATCTTATCCTGAGGACCCCAGAGATGTAGGGACAGGGACCACCCAGTCCTCAGTGGGTCACTGGAAATCTGGGTAAGGGAGGGCACTCCTGCTTCCTCTCTTGGTTCCGGGATGCAGTCTTCTTACTACGCGGTCACAGTCTGACTCAGGGCACCTACTGCACCCCATCCTCAGATTATTGCCTCTGAGCTGGCATCTCAGTTGTGCCTCGCAGGCCATTTCAGCACTTCTTTGGGCTGGCAGTTTCTGGAAGGTGGGATGTGTAGCACACCAAAAGATCTCATGCTCATGGGCTCCCTCCCCCCCCCCCTTCCTTTGTGTTAATGCCGTGTTGTACGGGATTCCATGCTGGTGGCTCAGGCACTTCTAACGCGCCCAGGTCGTGGAGATGATGGAGATGGTGGAAGATCCGTTTGCTACTCTGAGGCCCCTCAAAGGGCAGCCCTTCCGTGTCACCCAGTACACAGACCAAAGCAAGGTTTTTAGGTGTGGAATATGCCGCCTCCAGAAACAGAAGAAGCATTCCAGGTGGTGTTCTTTCTTTTTTTAGGAAAGGATGCAAGATGTAGTCAACCGTCTTCTACTTTGGCGGGAATTCCAAATGTGCCCCCAACAACTGAATCCCTAAAACCTACACTGAAGTCACAGGCCCTGAATCTCCCTAGTATTTGCCTGCCACCCCTGTAGCACATGCGTCTCACTTACCAAGGCCTCCAGCATCTTGTTCGTCATTACGTGTCATCCATGTCATGGATTCCTGTGATGTTCTGCAGGATGTCCAAATGGTCCAAAGCCCTTTTTAACCCATATTATGATAGAGGTCAGGAGAGTTAATACAACGCATGGGAAAAACTATGAATGCATGTTGTTGTCCGTAACAGGTGAATATGAATGGTTTCTGTCGCTCTTTCCTGACTGAGATAGAAAAGAACACATTACCAAATCAATGATTGTATAACATGTCCCAAGGCTGTATGCTAGCAACGATACCTCGTCCAATGCAGCAGCTGCAATGGGGCTACCACTTGGATGAAGTTGGAGTAGTCTCGAGTTACTCTCCAGATCCATCTTGTTTCTGCAGGAGCCAGACTAGCAAATTAAATGGAATTATGATCAGGACCACCCCTCTGCATTATAGGTCTTTGATGATGCACTAATAGCCCCTACTCCTCCTTCCCTCACAGTCTGTGATATTATTTTATTTGTTACATTGGGGTTGGGGTGGGGGAGGAAGTAGATTCAGGGGCTTCCGCTTAACCATCCCCACTGTGGTAGCTCTCATTCTGGGATCCAATGAAACAATATGGCGGTTCTTCCAACTATGAAATACGTCAATCACAAGATTCACCAAACTACCTGATACATTCTAAGGTGGACTTTTTTTGTTGCTTTTTTATTGAAGTATAGTTGGTTTACAACATTGTGTTAATTTCTACTGTACAGCAAAGTGATTCAATTATACATATATATGCATTCTTTTTTATATTCTTTTCCATTATGGTTTATCACAGGATAGTGAATATAGTTCCCTGTGCTATACAGTAGGACCTTGTTATTTATCCATCCTGTATATACTAGTTTGCATCTGCTAACCCCAAGCTCCCACTCCATCCCTCCCCGCCTCCTCCTCCCCCTTGGCAACCACAAGTCTGTTCTCTATATTTGTGAGCCTATTTCTCTTTCCTAGATAAGTTCATTTGTGTTACACTTTAGATTCCACATATAAGTGGGACATTATGGTATTTGTCTTTCTCTTTCTGACTTACTTCACTTAGTACAATAATATCTAGGTCCATCCATGCTGCTGCAAATGACATTATTTCATTCTTTTTTATGGCTGAGTAGTATTCCATTGTATATATGTACCACATCTTCTTGATTAAAGCAGACTTTGACTGGACCTGGGCAAGAGTCTGTGACTTTTCCTTGGAATGACCACCCTCGGCCTCCTGCTCATTCAATCTTGCTTCCTTTTGATCTTATAAATGAAACATACCACTGTTGGAGACCCATCCATTTTTCCCCTGGGATACCATGTTTTATTAAATACATTCACAGCTCTTTGCTGGTCATGCCCCTTGCTACCACTCCAACTTTGCTGGATGTTTTGATAATTACGACCATCTGGTTTCTGGTGGTCAGGTACTGGCCCATGGTTTCTATTGCCTTAGGGCCTCCAATATCCATAAAAATCACTATCCATGGGCCAAGTTCTGAGACAGCCTCTCCTACTCTCAGCCCTGGACTAGGGTGGCTCCAAGGAGAAACCAGTGGCCCACATGGAACAATGCAGATGTGCCTGAATTGTCATGGCAGGTGGTAGAAGAAGGGTTTGGAAGGCTCAGGAGAGAGGGCATGCTGGGGTGGGGGGGGGAACAAAGTGGGAGAGCCTCCCTTGAACTTCTTAGTGATGCTGGTGGTCCTCTCACCAGCACATTCCTGATGGCCTTGGTGAACAGCGCAACCCCAGCCCTTCCAGTGGAACATGGAACTTGATACTCCAGAGTCTTCTGGCCTCTGCTAACCCTCAGGGAGCTCTGGAGTGAGAACTGCCCATCAGAAGAGTCCTATATTGAGCAGGAATTACCAGGTGCTAATATTCTTGCTCTATCATTGGCGAGGGGCCACCCAAGAAGACAGTGGCCTTGTCTCCAACACTGAGGCAGGTCCCAAGGGCACAGCTAACTGCACTGCTTGCAGCTGAATGGCAAGGTTTTTTCTTGAAGAAAGATTAAAGCAACACACCTCCAGGGCTACTGCATCTCTCGTGCAATTACAGGTATTTTCATAATTATCTGTATTCTTCTTATGTTTTTCATATGTGTTCAAATAGCTGTATTACTTTCATATTCACTAAAAAAAGTATTTTATAAAAATTAATTGACCAGTTTGTCACTTTTCCCATGATACTTTGTAGTCGTTGGTGACCTTGGAAGAGGTAAAGTCACAAGAATGGAAAGCAGATGAAAGGAAATCAGGGAGTAGCTGGGTATCAATTCCCTGATCAGCAACATGACTATTAAATTACTTCCTCATGGAGTTTTTATGAGACACCCTGCATCGTCTTCCAGTGCCATGACTGACACATGGTAGGTTTGCGGTGTGGGGGCCTGGCACTCCAGCATCAGAACAGGAGGGGATGGAGGCATTGGTGAGGGTCATCTACCATAACAAGAGGCAAAGTTCAAAGAGAGGACACACGAATGGAGCTGAGTTCATGAGGAACTGAGGTTAGATGAGGCATTGTTTCTGCAGGAGACTCTGGAAAGATGGAAACAATATGAGCTGTTGAAAATAATCACTATTACCATGAAACCAAATTTTCCCACTTCCCCTCACCTTTCTGGAAGGCTTGTCTACATGGCATTGGGCTGGTGAAGCCACTTAAATTTTCATTAATATCCATCCTGCTTTCCCTGGGAAGGGGGCATTACCCATTACTATCAATACTTTGGTTCTATAAACAGGCAAACCAAGCTAGAAATGCCAAATTATTTGCTTAAGAACGCATGTTAGATAAATCCTTGTGTTTCTTCTATAGCAAAATGGAAATAATACTAGTCTGTCTTGGGTACCTGCATAAAGAATGGAAGCTGTGTTTCCTTTTTGCCTTTATAACCAGGAATTTTAATGCCAAATTCAGCACCCAGTTGTAGAAAATGATTCATCTGAGATCCTTTTCCTTGTGTTAGATAAATTTTCTGATTTATTTCTAGGTATTTTGTTTTGCTTTATGAGTTTTTACTCTTAAGATGCCTTAAATCTAATGAAAGTAGAAGTGTAATTCCCGAGTTAGAAAACAAAAATCTGTCATGTGGAGTCAATAAGAAGATTAAGGAGTTAATATTTACACAGATCTTTGAGAACATTGGTGAACCATATTTTTTTAATACAAAGTCATAACCAGAAATATTATAATAACCTCTTCCATTCTGGAAGCTGGAAAGCTCTTATTTACTAATTAATCCCCAGTTAAGGAGTGCATGGCTTACAGCCGTCACATTTCTCTGAAGCAAATTAAGTTTCTTTGGGAACCTACGACAGGTTCTTTACAAAGCACAATAATGGGGGAAGAGCAGTCTGGAACATTGGAGATTTCATTCCTTATCCGGGCTTTGCTATCACCTACCCACAGGACCATTACCAAAACTCTCCTCTCCCTGGGCTTCAGTCTTTCCATGTATGAGTCAGTTGGATGGTAGATCTTAACCAGTTTGGGGTTGCAAGTCCTGGAGCTACCTGATGAAAGCCATGGACCTTCTCCCAAGAAGTAGTTAATAAAAAACATTTATATACAGTTTCAGAGGGGTTGTGGAACAAGGGAAATCCACTCCAGCATCCTTGCTAAAGAACCCATATGACCTCTTAGGTCTCTCCAGCTCTTAAATTTTATATTTCCAAGATGAAGTTGTCTCTTTGGAGGAGGGGGAAAAAATGAGGATGTACTGAGCTGCCAGCTTCCCCTGAAGATCAGGCGTGATAAGATTACACCTCTCCTTGGTCTCATTCAGATAACCTTGTGGGAACTTCCCTGGTGGCACAGTGGTTAAGAATCCACCTGCCAATGCAGGAGACATGGGTTCTAGCCCTGGTCTAGGAAGATCCCACATGCTGCGGAGCAGCTAAGCCCACGTACCACAACTACTGAGCCAGTGTGCTGCAACTATTGAAGCCCGTGCATCTAGAGCCCGTGCTCCGCAACAGGAGAAGTCACCGCAATGAGAAGCCCGCGCACTGCATCGAAGAGTAGCCCCCACTCGCCGCGACTAGAGAAAGCCTGCGTGCAGCAACAAAGACCCAATGCAGCCAAAAAATAAATTAAAATAAATAAATAAATAACATTTTAAAATTTTAAAAATAAAAAAAATTTTTAAAAGATCATCAACGTCTAGTTCTACTACTGAGTCATTAACTAACTTCATGAACCCAAATGGCACTCATTGGAGAAGTTTTAGCCAATTGTTTTATGTTCATTCTTTATGTATCACCATGTGATTCCTTTTATGAAGATCACACAAGGACACCTTGATTCACAAAGGGAATATGTCTAATCAGACACTCTTCTACCAAAAGAGAAACATTGGAGAGCTGTGCTTCGGGCTGGGGCTCCCCACATTGGCTAGACTCCTGAGATTCGTTCTCCCAACGTACTTTTTAGGCAAGATGGCCAACCCATTCCTGGTCTTCTGCACCCTCTGTGACATCCCATCTCTAAGTTTTCTGTCCCACGCTCAATGATTCAGAGACCTGTGCCCGTGTCATGTGCCCTGACTGAGCAGTGTCCCCTTCCTTTGTGCAGCGGTTATGCCCTAGACAGACCTGACCCTGAACCTCTTGAGGTTTCAATGTTGAGAATTCTTGGGGTGGCAAATAACAGAAACCCGACTCAAAGTCATAGAAGCAAAAAAGGGAGATGTACATTTTAAATCCTGGGGTTTCTTAAGAACTCAGTAGTAAAAATCCATCCAAACTTCAGGGAAAAAGTGAATCTCGGGGGAATGTCAGAGTGTCTCTCCATCTCTCATCTCCCTCCCCAGCCCACCTCACTTCTCTAGTCCACATGGCAGGAGCCACAGCGGCAGGTCTCAACTTCAGGCACCTGAAGAAGACTGGCTTCTTTTCTTCTGTTCCAAATCCAAACCCCACAAATCACTTTTCCCAAGTTGAGTCAGTTGTCCACTGAAGCCAGCAGGTGGGGCCATGCAGGACTATCATGGCAGCTCCCATGGAGAGCAAGAAACAGAATAAAAGACAGATGAGCGAAGTTCCCCAGAATGGGTGGGGATTGTGCTGGGTGGAAAGAACTCCTCTCTCGGGACTTCCCTGGTGGTGCAGTAGTTAAGACTGTGCTCCCAATGCAGGGAGCCCGTGTTCCATCCCTGGTCGGGGAACTAGATCCCACATACATGCCACAACTAAGAGTTCACATGCCACAACTAAGGAGCCCATGTGCCACAACTGAGGAGCTGGCGAGCCGCAACTTAGGAGCCTGCCTGCTGCAACTAAGACCCAGTGCAACAAAATAAATAAATAAATATTTTAAAAAACCCAAAACTCCTCTCTCCTTTCCTCCTCCTCCTCAGGTCCTACAATCACCAACCTGAGTTTCTCCAACCCCTTATTTATGAATAGTTATGTTTATATAACTATCTTAAAAGAGGCTTCATTCACCCCAAACTTCTCTTATTAGGGCATCTCTATATAGACCATGTAATAGGCACTCCCTGGAAAACGGAGGTTTAAATACCTCTTGAAAATAATACCTTTGCCTGTGGTGACAACCAGATGGCCCCAAGGAACGAGCTCTGCCATCTGGGCTCACTTGTCTTCCCCCAGCTCATTGCTCTCACCGGAAGCAGAAATCTGGCAAAGGTCGTGAAGGATGGAACGAAGGAATTCACAAAGTTGGTGAAAAGAACAAACTCAAAGTGTCCACTCCAAAACTGGCAGCAATAGGGTGTTCTTGACACTTCCTTCACACTGAGCTGATCGTGCAGTTTATACTGTCCCAGCACACACGTGAGCTGATGTCCACTCTGTACCCAGGACCGCCGTCACCCTCTCTTGGTGATCAGCCAAATGGTATTCTCCTAAAAATGGGAGCACATGTTCAATACCACTCTGAACTCTGCTGTAGAAAGTGAAGGTGCTTCAGACTTAAGGCAGTTTACAATTTCTCTTTTTGACACACTTGGGAACTCCAATCAAGAAAAGTGTCCAGGGCTTCCCTGGTGGCGCAGTGGTTGAGAATCTGCCTGCCAATGCAGGGGACACAGGTTCGAGCCCTGGTCTGGGAAGATCCCACATGCCACGGAGCAACTGGGCCCGTGAGCCACAATTACTGAGCCTGCGCGTCTGGAGCCTGTGCTCCGCAACAAGAGAGGCCGCGATAGTGAGAGGCCCGTGCACCGCGATGAAGAGTGGCCCCTGCTTGCCACAACTAGAGGAAGCCCTAGCACAGAAACGAAGACCCAGCACAGCCATAAATAAATAAATAAATAAATTAAAAAAAAAAAAAAAAGAAAAGTGTCCAGACATAGCCTTCTCCAATCTTACTGGAAAAGACCTTCTAGGGTGGATGTTCTTAATCTGGCATCTTTGACCCCCGGGGGACCTCTGGATGGTGATGGGGGAACCAAGATGCTACTAATGTTATGTATGAAAATGGATGTGTATTTCTCTATGATGCTCTCAGCTTTCCTCAGATTCTCAAGGTGATCTGTAAGCCAAGAAAGATCTCAAATGGCTATTTTCTGGAAACAGCGAAAACTGATCCTACCTTGGCTTTCTTCAGATTTCACCCCATCCACAGATACTTCATTCTGCAGGCCAGGGCCAGAGGCAGGGGGCTCACTGAGAACCCAAGCTATCAGGCAAGCCTCTGGAGGAGACAAGGGCCAACCCAGATACATCACATCTTGAAGAATTGTGAAAGGTGGACCAGGAGCCCAAGAAACTTTGGAACCTTGTCCAGTCTGCATCTTCTCTCCTCTAGTGTTCGCATTAACTCCCTCAGATGCAACCACAGCTTCTAGAGAGATAGATCCGAAGTCTGGATCCCCACCCTTCATACGGCCTGACCTGCATTTGAACTTGTGCACTTCCCTCAAACTCAGTGTGTTAGGCTGAGCAGGAAACACCCAAGACTGTCCCATTGGAGGCCTGACTGTATCGCTCGGTAAATAATAAGCCTGGGAGAGTCCCAAATCTTTCTTCAACTGTAACACGAGAGCAAGAGTGACCACAAGGAGACAGACTCACAATGAAATAATACAAGTGGGAGGAAACAAGGGGCTAAAGTGGAGGGTCTTAGGAAGTAGCTCCAGGGGAACCCCAGCTGGGGAGTCTCTCCAAGGGTGCGGGATTGAGGCTGAGATCTGAGGGAAGGAGAGAGGCAGACGCTGGGAGAGAAAGTGAAGAACATTCCAGAGTAAAAGGCATGGACCATCCGAGCAGCGAGAAGAAATAAGCACGTGTAAGGAACTGAGAAAAGGAAGTGTTATGAGATGAAGTAGGAGGATAGGAGGGGACATCACGCCAGGACTCAGCCAGGCACAGAGAGACAGCCCTCGGGAAGGCCAGTGACATGGGAAGATGCCCATTTTCAGTCCCCTCTGGCAGCCGAGCTGGGTGGGAAATGATTGGAATAGGCAAGCGTGGCAGCAGGGAGATGGGTTACAGGCTGGTGCTGGGGTCCAGGCGGCAAACAGGGACAGCCGGGGCCAGTCCAGGGTGAAGACAGGCAGAAACCTCACTTCCCATCCCCTGTCCTCCCCTGCATCACATCACCCTTCCTTTGACACCTTCTCCCCAGGCCCACACCTGCCAGTCTGCTCCAGACAGGACAGGGAGGGAGAGAGAGAGAGATAGAGAGAGAGGGAGGGAGGGAGGGAGGGAGGGAGGGAGAAAGAGAGAGACACTTTGGGGAACAGAATCTGATTTTCGAAGAAATCGATGCCACCATGCCAGGCTTTCTCACACCTGCTGCCATGAGCATCTAACTACAGGGCAGGGCCAAAATCCTTTGCCCAAAGATGACCCCAGCAGAGCACTCTTCCAAACCTTCAGTGAATCTCAATCTCTCTCTCCCTCTCAATTGTCTGGTGAAACCAATAAACATATATTTGAGGGCAAATTGGAGAGCTTTCAAGAGCAGATTTTAATTGTGTCTAATCATCCCCGGGAGGTGTCATTTGTTAGCGATAATTGATAAAGCGGGATACATGTGCAAGAGAGACAGTGTTTTCAAAAGATGTTTTATGCATTAAAAATCAACTTTAAAATAGATCAATTTAAGGAAGTTCTCCCAGGTGATATTTACATACAGTATCTTTTATCCATGGCTCATTTGATATCAACAGCATCACTGTCATCACCAGGGATTTTGTAGAAGTGAGGAGGATTTCTTTCCTTCTCTTTAATTGTTTTCTTCCAGCCTAAAGCACTGAGATATTATATCGCAGACAGAAAATGAACAGAACTATGTGCTCATTCCTAGTGTGGAAACTTGCTAATAAAAGAGGAATCTCTGGGACTTCCCTGGTGGCGCAGTGGTTAAGAATCCGCCTGCCAATGCAGGGGACACGGTTTTGATCCCTGGCCTGGGAAGATCCCACGTGCCATGGAGAAACTAAGCCTGTGCGCCACAACTACTGAGCCTGCGCTCTAGAGCCCATGAGGCGCAACTACTGAGCCCACGTGCCACAACTACTGAAGCCCGCACGCCTAGAGCCCGTGCTCCACAGCAAGAGAAGCCACCGCAATGAGAAGCCCGCTCACCGCAACGAAGAGTAGCCCCCGCTTGCTGCAACTAGAGAAAGCCCGCATGCAGCAACGAAGACCCAATGCAGCCAAAAGTAAACAAATAAATTTATTAAAAAAAAAAAAAAGAGAGAGAAAGCTCTCAGCTCTGCAGTAGGAAACAACAGAAGGAAACATCAGTTTTGTTAGCCAAGGCCATCTTTCCTCGGCCCAGAACTATGAAGCTTTAAAAGATTTCACGTCCAATGGAAACTTCTTTTAGCTTTCAAAAGAAACACGTAATCCTCTGACCTGTCAGTTTAGCACAATGGATAAATACTGTCTTGTAGTGCAAGTACTGTATGTTCATTTCATCAAAAACTTAGGCTCAAACAAAATGCCATGCTCTTTAATTATAAAATTTTTTCTGGAGACGCTCCAAAAATAATTTCTCAAATTATCCTAAATTTAGGTTTTTTAAAATACTATCTCCTAACCCAGTTTCCCCCCTCACTCCACATTTTCCGGGAGTTCTAGCAAAACACCAATTTAGAAAACTAGTCAACTAATTTAAATATAATTAGCCAACTAAGTTAACTGTAACCCAATAGTAAATTAGGTTGAACGTGAAGTTTTCCAGAGTTTGTACTTCCTGTCTTCTTGGGTACAAAGGCCCACTCTCACGTGCACATGGGCATTTCTCTTTAACTCAGTTAGCTGACCTGCCAAACACTGGGCTCTGTCCATTACTCAAAAATTAACTTTGGCTTCTATTCAAGAAAGCAGAAGGAATTCATGAAGAGTGACTGTATGATTACCAAACTCAAGTGAAGTTTATGTTAGCAAAGCAAAGCTCCATCACCTCTGTCAGGGTGTGCTGACCAAGACAGAGATGGCTGGGACTCTGTAAACTCCAAGAGCAAATGCAGAGCAATCTCCATGATAACCTCTCCCTTTAGCCTGGTGAAGTTTGTCCCTACAGCTGTGGACTTCTGCATTGTTGCCTTTGCTGGTCAGTGACAGCCATCTTTCCAAGGCTCAACATCTGTCCTCCCTTGGTTTTCAGAACTGCCAAGGGTCTGTGCAGGACTGCTGTGAGGTCTTGCTACCAAACTCAGGTTCAGCTGTTCACCACTTGAAAGCCAGTATTCGAGAGACAAGTATTAGAAGGAAAGGAAAGATTGCTTTATCCAGGAGGCCAGCAACCTGGGGAGAAGGCAGACTCAGGTCCAAAAGCCAATTCCCCACTGCCAATCAGGGGGCAAGAGCTTTTAAAGGGGAGTTTCAGGTGTATATAGGGAGGGGGCTACGTGCAGAACAGCACTGTTAGCTCAGACAATCATCTTGAAATTGGTCGTGTGGTGGTCTGATCAGAGTCATCTTGATTGTTTTAAGTACAGTTAATCTTCGGCTCCAGAGCTGGTTTGTTCCCACTTCTTTGAGGCCGGTTTTCAGAATTGTGTGAGATGGAGCAGCTTAGGTCATGGCTACAGTCTGGGCATCATGTAGTTAACTTCTTCTACCTGGTGGAGGTTTCAGTATCTGCAAAACAGCTCAAAAGATATGGCTCAGAATATTATCTATAGCCCTTGAGGAGAAAATAAATGTCCTTGAATCTGTTTAATGGCTAAACTATTACTATTTTGTCCTGTTTGACTATTTTTCTTTGCTTTTTCATTTTCTCATTTCTCTGATTAAATTTATCCTTCGGCTGAAGTTTTCCTACAGACAAGAGGCAGGCTGAGGACATTGCCGGGGGGACGGGGAGGGCTGGTGTCTGTCCTGGGAAGGCCCCATAGGGTCCTGCTCGGTTTCAGTCTGGTTGCCTTGGCAGAGCGGTGTGGGTCAGCCACTTCTTTCCGATGGGTCCCATCAGGGCTGGTACCATTCATGCTGCTGAAGCTGCTGGCAAGATTCGCCAAGACTGGCTTGAAGCACAGGTCTCCGGGAGAGGAGTATTCCTCTGTGGCCGTGGTGTGCTGGAGCCAGTTTGTAACAGCTCACAAGAGCCAATTAGTAAACCTTCAGGAATTTTGCAAGCCAGTTGTTAAACCCTTGGTAGCTTGAAATCAGCCACGGTGGGAACATTTACACCACGGAAATGGGCAAATGTTTAAAAATTCAGGCTTTGGGTTTTTTTCCCGTAGAGCTAGTTATTAAATATTTATCCACATACCATGGGACTGGGTCATCTCTTGGCTGCCAGGAGAACCAGACACATGGTTCCTAATTGCTTTCTGAGGCTGCTGGAGAGCCCAAGAAGATGGAGGTGTGGGAGATCCAATTTCCCAGCGGGTAGTGTGGCTGAAGCCAGAGGTTGTATCAGAGATATTCTTCCACTTAGCCTTGAAAACGGGAGTCACTACTGTTGCCTTTCGCTGACTCAAATTGCATAATAAATGTATGAGACAGCTCAAAAGACTGCATCTCAGTTTTCTTTCATTTTCAATATCACTTCTCTGGGAATCTATGGGATGACCTTGAATGAAAAGGTGAGGTTGAATTAAGTGACTAATAAGACGACTCTGTAGTCCATTTCCTGGGAAAGAGGTGGATTTCTGGGTGAATGCTTAAGTGACATCCAAGGTTAATTGCAGGACAGAACAATGGTGAAAACACATTGAAGGTAAATATACCGTCAGGTAGAAATTTCACTGTGGTAGATGCCGTCACTGCTCCCCCCCACCGCCCCGCCCACCCCACTGCCCCGCCCACCATGCCCTTGAGCCACATCATTGTAGTGAAGGTCTGCCCACCCCACTTTCAACCCCTGCAGCTGCATCTCCTTGCCGGAGGGCTTTACGCTGGAGAATTAAAGATCCCAAGGAGCAACTCTCAACAAAAGGCAGAGCCAGTGTGAAAATTCCCCAGCGCCTAGTTTGGGAGGAGTGTGACACCTGTTCGGTGTTTTCACCAAAAGTTCCTCAGCGGTTTAAGGGCCAGTGTCACAGGTGGTGATTGGCTTCATAAGGCATTCTTTGTTGGGTTTCCTCCCTTCCCCATCTCTCTTCTCCATTTTCCACTAGGTTTCCTAGGATTACCACCCAAGTAACTACTGGGGCTGGAAACTTTGCCCCACCCAGAGCCTGCATCCAAGGAAAATGGACTAAGATGGTCCCTTTCACTGACGCTTCACTCATCCAGGGCCCAATCATACATGCACCCTGGTCTCCAAAAGGAGCCAGACCTGTGCTGAGACACAGTGACGGCATATTCTAGCCAAAGATGTTCTTCCTGCCTCTGACCTAGAGCTGGACACGTGTTACATCATGTTGCTTGTAATTAAACCCAACTGAGGCTCCATCCCATCCTAGAGCCCTCAACCAATGATCTACAGGGATCTGAGGACTGAGTAAAAAATGAGGACTTTTTTTAAAGTTTTATTATGTAAATTTTCAAGCACACACAAGATTAGAGCTAACAATATAACGAACCCTTTTGTTCTCATCACCTAGCTTCAATAATTATCAACATATGTCTATTCCCCTTTAAAAGCATTTATACCCTCCATTCTCTTTCTGCTGGATTATTTTAAAGTAAATCCAAAGTATCACCTCACTTCATCTGTAAATATTTCAAAGTCTCATAAAAAATAACATAAGAGCATTTTCTAAAACATATTACTAACATCATACTAAATAATGAAGGAAAGAAAAATTCCTCCCTAACATCAGGAACAAGACAAGGATGACCCTCTCACTACTTCTATTCAGCATTGTACTGGAGGTTCTAGCCAGGGCAATTAGGCAAGAAAAAGAAATAAAATTTATACTGATTGAAAAAGAAGAAGTAAAATTATCTTTTTTTTGTAGATGACATGATCTTATATACAGAAAATCCTAAGGAACTTTGAGAACTAATAAATGAGCTCACAAAGTTTCAGGATACAAGATTGATATTAAAAAAATCAATTATTTTTCTTTACACTAGCAATACCAAAATGATGTTATGGAAGCAATCCCCTTTACAATAGCATCAAAAAAATAATAAAATGCTCAGGAAAAGAAGTACAAGACTTGAGTACTGAAAACTATAAAACATCATTGCAAGAAATTAAATAGAAAGACATCCTGTGTTCATGGATTGGAAGACTTAATGCTGTTTAGATGGCAATGTGCCCCCAAATGACCTACAGATTCAGTGCAATCCTTATCAAAATCCCAACTTTATTTCTCACAGAAATAAACAAGTGGATCCTAACATTCATAAGGAAATGTAAGGATGCAAATAGCCAAAAAAATTTTTTTTAAATAAGGACAAAGTTGGAGGACTCACACATCCCACTTTCGAAACTTACTGCAAAGTGATAGTAATCAAGTTAGTATTGGCATAAAGGTAGACCTAAAGATCAATGGATTAGAAATGAGAATCCAGAAAAGTTTCATACATCTATGGTCCATTGATTTTTGACAAGGGTGCCAAGACAACGCAATAGGTAAAGAGTGGTCTTTTCTACAAATGGTGCTAGGACCACTGGATATCTACATGCAAAGAATGAATTCAGACTCCTATCTCATAACATATACAAAAATGAACTCAAAATGAATCACAGACTTAAATGTAAGAGCTAAAACTATAAAACTCATAGAAGAAAGTATAAGAGTAAATCTGTGTGACTTTCAGTTAGGCTGAGTCTTCTTAGATAGAACACCAAAAGCAAAAGAAACCAAAGGGAAAAAAAAACAGATAAATTGGACTTCATCAAAATTTAAAATTTGCATGCTTCAAAGGACACTCTCAAGAAAGAGAAAAGACAGCCCAAAGACTAGGAGAAAATATCTGCAAATCAAATATCTGATAAGGGTCTAGTATCCAAAACATATAAAGAACTCTTACAGCTCAATAAAAAGAAAACTCAATTTTTTAAATGGACAAAGAATTTGAATAGACAATTCTCTGAAGAAGATATACAAATGACCAATAAGCACATGAAAAATACCATTAGTCATTAAGAAAAAGCATATCAAAAATGAGATACCACTTCACATCCACTAAAGACTATAATCAAAAAAGACAGATAATAACAACTGTTGGTAAAGACGTGGAGAAATTGAAACCCTCGTACGTTGTTGAAAAGAATATAAAATTGTGCAGCTGCCATGAAAGCAGTTGGCAGTTTCTCATAAAGTTCAACATAGAGTTATCATTTGATTCAGCAATTCCATTCCTAAGTGTATACTTAAGAGAAATGCAAACATATGTCCACACAAAAACTTGTACACAGATGTTCATAGCAGCATTACTTATAATAGCCACAAAGTAGAAACAACTCAAATGTCCATCAACTAATGAATGGATTAACAAAATGTGGTATATCCATACAATGGGATATTATTCAGTCACAAAAAGGAATGAAGTACTGACACATGCTACAGTGTGAGTGAACCTTGTTATGCTAACTGAAAGAAACCAATCAATCACAAAAGACCACATCTTGAATAATTCCATTTGTATGAAAAGTTCAGAATAGGCAAATCTGTAGAAACAGAGAGTTGATTAGTTGGAACTGAGGCAAAATGGGGAGTGACTGATAATGAGGTATGGGGTTTCTTTGGTTGGTGGGGGGGTGATAAAAACATTCTCAAATCATGCCACAATAATGGTTACACAATTGTGTGAGTATACTAAGAACAACTAAATTGTACACCAAATGGTATGTGACTTATATATCAATAAAACTGTTTTTAAAAGTAGGGACTAGGCTCTTCCTGGGAAGAGGGGTCAAAACATGAGAGAGATTTGTGTCTGGCTTTGAAGATAGAGGGGGGACATCTGAGGAGGGATGGAGGCAGCTTCCAGGAGCAGAAATCAAACATCAAGGAAATGGGAACCTCAGTCCTACAACCACAAGGAACTAAATTCAGCCAACAACCTGAGTGATCCTAGAGGTGGATTCTTCTCCAGGACCTCCAGAGAGGAACACAGCCCCAGGGGCATCTTGATTCCAGCCTTACAAGACCCTGAGCCGAGGACCCAGCCATGCCTCTCCCAGACCTCTGATCTACAGAACTAGGAGCTGATAACTGAGTGCTGTTTTAAGCTGCTAGGTCTGTAGTAAGTTCATTGTCATGCAGCAAAAGTCAGCACAGCCTGCTGTTTATGGCGTGGCTTTTCTCTCACTCTTCAACGCACGTCCCTGCTCTTTGGTAGCAACACACGTGCCTGCAAACTTGTAGACCAGGAATTTTTACAAACGGTGAAGCAGGTTTGCTCAAAAACATGAGATTTTTGAGGGTTATCTACAACATCTAACACTTTTAAAAGATGTAAAAGGACACTAAAGAGAACGAAAATAAAAACTGATTTAAAAAGTAAAAGTATAAAAGAAGATGAAAAGTTTTGTCATTAAGTATTAAAGGGCAAGGGAGTAAAATGCAATGTAAATATTTTACTGGCCAATGTAAAAATAGTAAACGTACCATGTGATAAGAATCAAAAGGAAATCCTCTAAAGATTAATGTAACAAACTAAAAGGCAATTTTTGTCTTCTAGGTTTCTTGAGATATAATGGATATGAAACACTGTGTAAGTTTAAGGTGTACTGCATAATGATTTGATTTATATAGATCATGAAATGATTACTAAAAGGCAATTTTAAAAGTTAAAAATTATTTTTAAACTCTTTAGAAATTAATTTTTAAAACAAAAAGTGATGTTAAAAATTATAAGAGAAAACAAATTATTAAAAATTAAAAATAGAACCATTTTACAGAAAAGAACAGAAATTCTAAAACTTCTTAATTAAAAAAAAATAGAAGTTAAGTGAAATAAGCAGGACCATATAATCAAAATCATTAAATTTCAATGAAATAATACAACACACCCCAGAAGCAATTTAAGACTAAGGTCACTGAAACCTGAGATTCCAAGAAAGTAAGAGAAACAGCTGAAGCTTTGAGGAAAGGTGGGCGCCTTACAGGGTGCACCAGCCCTCAGCCTCAGGGGCTAGTGGCTAGCGAGGACCAGAAGGACACTGTCTCCCAAATCCCTGGCCCTTCACTTTCTGGTAGATTACTACCCACTGGTGCAGACTTATGTCCAGGGAGCCAGTGCCTTAAAGAGCCTTCCAAATATGTATTTGTATAAAGATTCACTTTGCTGTACACTTGAAACTAACACAACATTGTAAATCAATTATACCCCAGTAAAAATTTTTTAAAAAAGAAAAGAAACCTACCTCTTAGTACCTGGACATAGGAAGCAATTAATAGGAATATGCCGAGTTTCATGAGAGAAAATGTCTCATTAGTTGATAACCAAGAGGCCTCAATGAAATGGAGATGCAGAAATACTGCTGGTTGCAGGTCATTGTAAGCTTCTTGTATTATTCCTTCTCTTTGGTGACAATACATAAAATAGTTCACGGATTAATCTGAGCTAACATTAGAAAACAAATATTCTCTAAGCATAACCTACCACCTCATCTCTCTGTTCATCTGTTGGCTTCTATTATTTTGTTTCTTCTATGCAAAGAATTTTGCTTACTTGGAAGTAAATTGTTTGAAATATCACAAATAAATTCAAAAAAAAAAAAAAGAGCCTTCTAGGCTTTCAGAAGTGCAGCTTTTTCCCAGGCTACACTCACGCCAGCCTTCACCCATAGCCCAGGGGTTCTGTCTTCTGCTGGAGGTGGGGGAGCTGTCCAGTCTCCCCAACACTAAGGAGTCGGCACATCTGTGCCCTGCATGGAGGAGTGGTTCCCCCGGGGTGTGGGGAGGACCCAGAAGTCCCAGCATCCTCTTGTAGCTGCCCTCAGCCCAACTCCATGTCTCTTAAGGCACCTACCAGGTGCAGTCTGCCCTACACACTGCCTGCCCAGGCATCACAATTCTCCTGTAGGAACTGGGATCCCTTGGACACAAAACTGTTGTCAACCACAGCCTAACCCTGACCCCCAGGAGACTCAGCCCACGCCCTCCATAGACAGCTGTGGAGAAGAGACATAAGGTGGCCCAGAAACCTCCAAATGAGCAAAACTTGATTAGTCTCCATGGGGTAGGACAGGACAATGCACGTCCACAAGCCTTTAGCTCATGGTGGCTAGTTAGGAGGGGGTGTAGCTCAGTGATAGAGCACATGCTTTGCATGTATGAGGCCCTGGGTTCAATCCCCAGCACCTCCAGGTATTGGCTCTATTTTTCTCTAGTGGAATAATGATGGAATATTGTTCAAACATTGTGGCTAAAGCAGTCACTATGGGGGCCTAAAACACCTGAGAGTGAGCAGAGATGCTCATTCCCTCTCCACCCAGATGCCCGGGTCCTAAGCTTCGCTGGGGGTCCACTGTGCTTGCTCAGCACCTGCCTATCATGGAGGGGTGCCTGGAAAGTGCCCCTCTCCTCCTGGTTCTTATGTCATTGTTCCATGGCTCCTCTTTGTAAATATCAGGACGGGCAGTGTGCCCACTGCAGAGGAAGTGGAGGAGCCGCTCTGCAACGTCTCCAGGTCACACCAGAGAAGACCTCAGCCTCTCCTGCAAATGCACTGGGCTCCTTGCCCAGAGCTCTTTAAAAATCAGCATGGAGGAGACCTTCAAGATGATGGAGGAGTAAGACGTGGAGATCACCTTCCTCCCCAAAAATACACCAGAAATACATCTACATGTGGAACAACGCCTACAGAACACCTACTGAACGATGGCAGAAGACCTCAGACTTCCCAAAAGGGTGCATGAGGAGAGGGGATTCAGAGCACCGCCTAAACGAGCTCCAGAGACAGGCACAAGCCACGGCAATCAGCGTAGACCCCAGAGATGGGCATGAAACGCTAAGGCTGCTACTGCAGCCACCAAGAAGCCTGTGTGCAAGCACAGGTCACTATCCACACCTCCTCTCCTGGGAGCCTGTGCAGCCCACCACTGCCAGGGTCCCATGATCCAGGGACAACTTCCCTGGGAGAACACACGTCATGCCCCAGGCTGGTACAACGTCATGCCAGCCTCTGCCACCTCAGGCTCGCCCTGTATTCCATGCCCCTCCCTCCCCCCGGCCTGAGTGAGCCAGAGCCCCCTAATCAGCTGCTCCTTTAACCCTGTCCTCTCTGAGCAAAGAACAGATGCCCTCAGGCGACCTACACTCAGAGGCGGGGCCAAATCCAAAGCTGAACCCCAGGAGCTGTGCGAACAAAGAAGAGAAAGGGAAATCTCTCCCAGCAGCCTCAGGGGCAGCAGATTAAATCACCACAATCAACCTGATGTACCCTGCATCTGTGGAATACCTGAACAGACAATGAATCATCCCAAAATCGAGGCAGTGGACTTTGGGAGCAACTGTAGGCTTGGGGCTTGCTTTCTGCATCTAATTTGCTTTTGGTTTTATGTTTATCTTAGTTTAGTATTTAGAGTTTATTATCATTGGTAGATTTGTTTATTGATTTGGTTGCTCCCTTCCTTTTTTTTTTTTTTTTTTAATATATATAGACTTTTGTTTCTTTTTCTCTTTGTGTAAGTGTGTATGTGCATGCTTCTTTGTGTGATTTTGTCTGTATAACTTTGTTTTTACCACTTGTCCTAGGGTTCTGTCTGTCAGTTTCTTTTTTTTTTTTTTTCAGCATAGTTTGTAGTGCTGGTTATCATTGGTGGATTTGTCTTTTGGTTTGGTTGCTCTCTTCTTTTCTTTCTTTTTTTTTTTCTTTATTACTTTTTAATTTTTTTATTTTTAATAATTTTTAAAATTTTTCATTTTAATAACTTTTCTTTTCTTTCTTTCCTTCTTTCCCTTTTTCTCCCTTTTTTTCTGAGCCATGTGGCTGACACGGTCTTGGTGCTCCGGCCAGGTGTCAGGCCCATGCCTCTGAGGTGGGAGAGCTGAGTTCAGGACACTGGTCAACCAGAGACCTCCCACCCCACGTAATATCAAATGGCTAAAGCTCTCCCAGAGATCTCCATCTCAACGTTAAGACCCACCTCTGCTCAACGACCAGCAAGCTACAGTGCTGGACACTCTATGCCAAATAACTAGGAAGACAGGAACACAACCCCACCCATTAGCAGAGAGGCCACCTAAAATCATAATAAGGCCACAGACACCCCAAAACACACCACCAGACGCGGTCCTGCCTACCAGAAAGACAAGATCCAGCCTCATCCACAAGAACACAGGCACAAGTCCCCTCCACCAGGAAGCCTACACAACCCACTGAACCAAACTCACCCACTGGAGGCAGACACCAAAAACAATGGGAACTATGAACCTGCAGCCTGCAAAAAGGAGACCCCAAACACAGTAAGTTAAGCAAAATGAGAAGACAGAGAAATACACAGCAGATGAGGGAGCAAGGTAAAAACCCACCAGACCAAACAAATGAAGAGGAAATAGGCAGTCTACCTGAAAAAGAATTCAGAGTAATGATAGTAAAGATGATCCCAAATCTTGGAAACAGAATGGAGAAAATACAAGAAACGTTTAACAAGGACTTAGAAGAACTAAAGAGCAAACCAGCAATGATGAACAACACAAGAAATGAAATTAAAAATTCTCTAGAAGGAATCAATAGCAGAATAACTGAGGCAGAAGAACGGATAAGTGACCTGTAAGATAAAATAGTGGAAATAACTACTGCAGAACAGAATAAAGAGAAAAGAATGAAAAGAATTAAGGACAGTCTCAGAGACCTCTGGGACAACATTAAATGAACCAACATTTTAATAATAGGGGTCCCAGAAGAAGAAGAGAAAAAGAAAGGGACTGAGAAAATATTTGAAGAGATTATAGTTGAAAACTTCCCTAATATGGGAAAGGAAATAGTCAGTCAAGCCCAGGAAGTGCAGAGAGTCCCATACAGGATAAATCCAAGGAGAAACATGCCAAGACACATATTAATCAAACTATCAAAAATTAAACACAAAGAAAAAATATTAAAAGCAGGAAGGGAAAAACAAATAACATACAAGGGAATCCCCATAAGGTTAACAGCTGATCTTTCAGCAGAAACTCTGCAAGCCAGAAGGCAGTAGCAGAACATATTTAAAGTGATGAAAGGGAAAAACCTGCAACCAAGATTACTCTACCCAGCAAGGATCTCATTCAGATTCGAAGGAGAAATTAAAACTTTTACAGACAAGCAAAAGCTAAGTGAATTCAGCACCACCAAACCAGCTTTACAACAAATGCTTAAGGAACTTCTCTAGGCAGGAAACACAAGAGAAGGAAAAACCTACAATAACAAACCCAAAACAATTCAGAAAATGGTAATAGGAACATACATATCAATAACTACCTTAAATGTAAATGGATTCAATGCTCCCACCAAAAGACATAGACTGGTCGAATGGATACAAAAACAAGACCCGTATATATGCTGTCTACAAGAGACCCACTTCAGACCTAGGGACACATACAGACTGAAAGTGAGGGGATGGAAAAAGATATTCCATGCAAATGGAAATCAAAAGAAAGCTGGAGTAGCAATTCTCATATCAGACCAAAGAGACTTTAAAATGAAGACTATTACAAGAGACAAAGAAGGACGCTACATAATGATCAAGGAATCAATCCAAGAAGAAGATATAACAATTATAAATATTTATGCACCCAACATAGGAGCACCTCCATACAAAAGGCAAATGGTAACAGCCATAAAAGGGGAAATAAACAGTAACACAATAATAATAGGGGACTTTAACACCCCACTTTCACCAATGGACAGATGATTCAAAATGAAAATGAATAAGGAAACACAAGCTTTAAATGATACATTAAACAAGATGGACTTAATTGATATTTATAGGACATTCCATCCAAAAACAACAGAATACACTTTTTCTTCAAGTGCTCCTGGAACATTCTCCAGGATAGATCATATCTTGGGTCACAAATCAAGCCCTGGTATATTTAAGAAAATTGAAATTGTATCAAGTATTTTTTCTGACCACAACGCTATGAGACTAGATATGAATAACAGGAAAAAAAATCTGTAAAAAATACAAACACATGTAGGCTAAACAATACACTACTAAATAACCAAGAGATCATCGAAGAAATCAAAGAGGAAATCAAAATATACCTAGAAACAAATGACAATGAAAACACGACGACCCAAAACCTATGTGATACAGCAAAAGCAGTTCTAAGAGGGAAGTCTATAGCAATACAATCCTACCTCAAGAAACAAGAAACATCTCAAATAAACAACCTAACCTTACACCTAAAGCAATTAGAGAAAGAAGAACAAAAAAGCCCCAAAGGTAGCAGAAGGAAAGAGATCATACAGATCAGATCAGAAATAAAGGAAAAAGAAATGAAGGGAACAATAGCAAAGATCAATAAAACTAAAAGCTGGTTCTTTGAGAAGATAAACAAAGTTGATAAACCATTAGCCAGATTCATCAAGAAAAAAAAGCAGAACACTCAAATCAATAGAATTAGAAATGAAAAAGGAGAAGTAACAACTGACACGGCAGAAATACAAAGGATCATGAGAGATTACTACAAGCAACTATATGCCAATAAAATGGACAACCTGGAAGAAATGGAAAAATTCTTAGAAATGCACAACCTTCCCAGACTGAACCAGAAGAAAGAGAAAATATAAGCAAACCAGTCACAAGCACTGAAATTGAGACTGTGATTAAAAGTCTTCCAACAAACAAAAGTCCAGGACCAGATGGCTTCACAGGTGAATTCTATCAAACATTTAGAGAAGAGCTAACATCTATCCTTCTCAAACTCTTCCAAAATATACCAGAGGGAGGAACACTCCCAAACTCATTCTACGAGGCCACCATCACCCTGAAACCAAAACCAGACAAAGATGTCACAAAGAAAGAAAACTACAGGCCAATATCACTGATGAACATAGATGCAAAAATCCTCAACAAAATACTAGCAAACAGAATCCAATAGCACATTAAAAGGGTTACACAACATGATCAAGTGGGGTTTATCCCAGGAATGTATAGATTCTTCAATATACACAAATCAGTCAATGTGATACACCATATTAACAAGTTGAAGCATAAAAACCATCTGATCATCTCAATAGACGCAGAAAAAGCTTTGGACAAAATTCAACACCCATTTATGATAAAAACCATCCAGAAAGTAGGCATTGAGGGAACTTACCTCAACATAATAAAGGCTATATATGACAAACCCACAGCCAACATCGTTCTCAATGGTGAAAAACTGAAACCATTTCCACTAAGATCAGGAACAAGACAAGGTTGCCCACTCTCACTACTGTTATTCAACATAGTTTCAGAAGTTTTAGCCACAGCAATCAGAGAAGAAAAAGAAATAAAAGGAATCCAAATCAGAAAAGAAGAAGTAAAGATGTCACTGTTTGCAGATGACATGATACTATACATAGAGAATCCCAAAGTCTCTACCAGAAAACTACTAGAGTTAATCAATGAATTTGGTAAAGTAGCAGGATACAAAATTAATGCACAGAAATCTCTTGCATTCCTATACACTAATGATGAAAAATCTGAAAAAGAAATTAAGGAAACACTCCCATTTACCATTGCAACAAAAAGAATAAAATACCTAGGAATAAACCTACCTAGGGAGACAAAAGACCTGTATGCAGAAAACTACAAGACACTGATGAAATAAATTAAACATGATACGACCAGATGGAGAGATATACCATGTTCTTGGATTGGGAGAATCAACATTGTGAAAATGACTATACTACCTAAAGCAATCTACAGATTCAATGCAATCCTTATCAAACTACCAATGGCATATTTCACAGAACTAGGACAAAAATTTCACAATTTGTATGGAAACACAAAAGACCTCGAATAGGCAAAGCAAATTTGAGAAAGAAAAACGGAGCTGGAGGAATCAGGCTCCCAATATACTTTGTAGTATAGTATCAGACAAACTACAAAGCTACAGTAATCAAGACAGTATGGTACTGGCACAAAAACAGAAATATAGATCAATGGAACAGGTTAGAAAGCCCAGAGATAAACCCACACACATATGGTCACCTTATTTTTAATAAAGGAGGCAAGAATATACAATGGAGAAAAGACAGCCTCTTCAATAAGTGGTGCTGGGAAAACTGGACAGCTACATGTAAAAGAATGAAATTAGAACACTCTCTAACACCATACACAAAAATAAACTCAAAATGGATTAAAGACCTAAAACTATAAAACTCTATAAAACTCCAGACACTATAAAACTCTTAGACGAAAACATAGGCAGAACACTTTATGACATAAATCACAGCAAGATCCTTTTTGACCCACCTCCTAGAGAAATGGAAATAAAAACAAAAATAAACAAATGGGACCTAATGAAACTTAAAAGCTTTTGCACAGCAAAGGAAACCATAAACAAGATGAAAAGACAACCCTCAGAATGGGAGAAAATACTTGCAAATGAAGCAACTGACAAAGGATTAATCTCCAAAATTTACAAGCAGCTCATGCAGCTCAATAAAAAAAAAAAAAAAAAACCAATCCAAAAATGGGCAGAAGACCTAAATAGACGTTTCTCCAAAGAAGATATACAGATTGCCAACCAACACATGAAAGGATGCTCAACATCACTAATCGTTAGAGAAATGCAAATCAAAACTACAAAGAGGTATCACCTCACACCAGTCAGACTGGCCATCATCAAAAAATCTACAAACAATAAATGCTGGAGAGGGCGTGGAGATAAGGGAACCCTCTGGCACTGTTGGTGGAAATGTAAATTGATACAGCCACTATGGAGAACAGTATGGAGGTTCCTTACAAAAGTAAAAATAGAACTACCATACGACCCAGCAATCCAACTACTGGGCATATACCCTGAGAAAACCATAATTCAAAAAGAGTCATGTACCACAATGTTCACTGCAGCTCTATTTACAATAGCCAGGACATGGAAGCAACCTAAGTGTCCACTGACAGATGAATGGATAAAGAAGATGTGGCACATATATACAATGGAATATTACTCAGCCATAAAAGGAAACGAAATTGAGTTATTTGTAGTGAGGTGGATGGACCTAGAGTCTGTCATACAGAGTGAAGTGAGTCAGAAAGAGAAAAACAGATACAAATATGCTAACACATATATATGGAATCTAAACAAAACAAAATTGGTTCTGAAAAACCTAGGGGCAGGACAGGAATAAAGATGCAGATGTAGAGAATGGACTTGAGGACATGGGGAGGGAGAAGGGGAAGCTGGGACAAAGTGAGAGAGTGGCATGGACGTATATACACGACCAAATGTAAAATAGATAGCTAGTGGGAAGCAGCCGCATAGCACAGGGAGATCAGCTCGGTGCTTTGTGACCACCTAGAGGGGTGGGATAGGGAGGGTGGGAGGGAGACACAAGAGGGAGGAGATATGGAGATATATGTATAAGTATAGCTGATTCACTTTGTTGTAAAGCAGAAACTAACACACCATTGTAAAGCAATTATACTCCAATAAAGATGTTAAAAAAAAAAAAATCAGCATGGACCTTTCAGAATACGGAAATTGCCCAACCTTCAGGTTTCAAATTCTTCTGATGCTCAGGGCTACACTCATGAGGTCCCACCAAGCTCTGAGTCAAAGAAATACAAAACTATCCTCCAAGAGAAAGTTGGGATAAAAGTGCGGCTCTTCTCTAGCTGAATGTCAGGCTTCCAGGAGAGGTAGATTTTGAAAGCTCAGTCATCCTCACAGAGGGGCAGCATATAAAGCCCAAGTCTTTAGAAGGGAGCAGGATTCCCAGAAAGGAACGAGAATAAAGGGGAGAACATAAACATGGGAAACACCTGCATGGAGGGGTGTACATATCTAATTATATATGATTTAGAATCAAGTGAAGGGAGGTATCCCTAGCTCAGCATCTGGCCGCCAACCCCGAAGAGTCAAATCATGTTTGCTCTCAGCTCCATCTCCCTAGCTTGTCATATAAATAGAACCCTGGTCAAGGTCTCTTGGCTGAGAGATGCCACTATATCAGTATATTGTAAGGAGACCATGGTCACCGTATAGGTGATGGGCCCACACGGACCTAACGGAGCAGGGATGCAGGATAGAGATGAAAGACAATCTGGTGCATTGAATGAGGTCATCATGCCCTACAGTTAAGGAAATCACTGCGGCTGTACCAGCCAGCATCCTGGCAGGACACAGTATCCAACTCAGATGGCTTAAGAGTAATGAACGAAGAGCTGTGGGCAGGGTAAGCAGACACACAGAGGTTGCTGAGGTTCCCAGAGCCCAGGAGGAGTGGGCATTGTCATTGCCATCACCATCCAAGGTCAAAGGTGTGGAAATGGCCCAAAAAGATCCCAGTAAAAGTGACAGCCATGGAGACGGCTGCCTGCAAGGAAGAGGAATCATGCAGGGATACAGCCGCTGACAGAGGAAGGCAGCCCAGAGGGGGGCAGGAGTGGCAAAGATCTACCCAGATCCCTCTCTCTGCTCCAACTGTCAGCTACTGCTTCCCAAACTCCAAAGCCAGTCGGAAGCCAGCAGACAAGGGAGACAGACAGTGCAGACTCTAGGAGCAAGCTTCCTGGTCACAGAGCAGAGAAGGTTGTAGAATGGGCAGGGAGGGATGGGGCAGAGAATAACCACGCAGTGATCACTGATATTTAATGAAGAAAGTGCCATCCCTATAGGGCAGGGGCTCTCCATCACGACACTGTTAGCATTTGGGGCCAGATCCCTCTTCGTTGTGCGGGCAGTCCTGGGCATCATACGATGTTTGGCAGCATCCGGGGCCTCTACTCACTAGATGCCAGGAGCAGCCTCCAGTCATGGTACGAAAAAGGTCTGCAGACATTGCCAATTGTCCCCTGCAACAGGGGGGTAAAAGAAGCCCCAGCTGAGGACCACTGCTGCAGGAAAGAGTATGTGACCACAGGACAAGAAGGTCAAGGCTTCAGACACTACGACAGCATCAACAATAAGAAAAAAGATTCCGTTAAGACCCACACCGCACCTGCCCCGGTTTTACTGCGTTCAGAGAGAGAGATGGTGGTGGGAAGTAAACTAAAGGGATTTTAGTTTCTTGTAAGACAGATGACAAAACGAATGTGAAAACCCTTCCACTAGAAATATGGGGAAATATAACTAAAATGAAAAATGATGATGCATCAGCTAGAAGCCATGTAGGTGTGTGAGCTGCCCCACACAGGGGCCATTGTGCGGGGTAACACAAACCAGGAAGCAAAGGACAAGTTTTGCAGGAGTAAAATCTCAGGAGACTGAGATCCACGTATAAAGTCACAGCTCTTAATGTGGTGGCTGGAAAAAAATGTGCCAGCCAGCCCAAGGAAAAGACAAGAAGTACATGACTCGCTGGACTCTGGGTGGGGAAAAACGCCTTCCTTTGCCTCCTGCCATTTGCCATTTGATTCCCTAGTTAGAGGAACCTCCAAGCTGAGAAGATAGTGGGGAAAAACAAAAAATATCATGCAGGGGCAATAACACAGCTGAGGCACTGGTAGAGTTAAACAGAAAATCTCACGGATTCAACTGAGAAAAAAAAAAAGAAAAAACACTGAAAATGAACTTGAAATCAAAAAAATAATAAAGCACTAGACTTTGATGGAAGCTCAGGAGATGAGCATTAAATATCCCACATCAGACAACAGAACCTAGAAACAGCAAGAGGAGTTGAAATCATAGGAAAAGAGCAAGACTCTAGAAATAAAAAAGGATAGGTCTGAAAAGAGAAATCAACTACTAGAATTTTAAAATATTGTTATTGAAAGTCAAAACTCCACGGAAGAGTTAAGATTAGAACCAGCAGAAGAGTTTCACTTCTGAGCCAATTATAAGAAGTCAAAGTTAGGTGCTGTCTGATTTTGTCATTGAAATAATATTACAGTAACTAAAGGATTCTTCCTATGAGGACGATGATACCTATGTAGAAATGAACCCTAATGCCAAATTTGAGGAACTATAGATTGCATATTGCCCACTGCACAGAAGACCTTCTTTATAAGGAGATGGATCAGTTAATGCGTGCAATAGAGTAACTAATTGTATAAAGTTGTGTTTGATGTAATTTCTTAATGTGGACTCCTCTGCAGATTTATTTCCTCATATTCCTGTCTCACTTCTTTCTGGAACAAGCCATGCCTTTATAGGATCAGAATGGCAGTAAGGGCTTCATTGCCTTTGAATCAATGTCACGTGATGGTTTCTGAGAAACTCACCCACCAACATTTATTCATTCCACAAATATTTACTGAGTATCCACCATATACCATCTACTCTTCTAAGTGCTTGGGATAAATCCTTGAGGGAAAAATCCCTGGCTTTAGGGAGCTTGCATTTATGATAATAGAAGGAGAAGGAGAAGGAGGAGGGGAAGGGGAGGGGGAGGGGAGGAGGGGAAGAAGAAAAAGAAAATTAAATCGAATTAAATTAAATTAAGAAAAGTAAATTACATTGTACGTTGAAAGTGGTAAAGGTTATGAAGAAAAGAAATAGAAATATTGGCCCTTCAACCCGCTGTACTTGGCAAGGCAACCATTACCAACTCTTTGTTATTGTAAATTTTCCATAAACAAGCACATTTTTCTACTGCTTTTCTTGTTGGGCTTCATGTCCTCAAAGCTATCAATGATATATTTTGTCAGTTGTGACATAAACTGTAACCTAGGCATATGGTAATCTTTCTTTCTTGTTGCTGTTTAAATCATACACGTAGAGACGGGCAGCTCAGCCTGGGACAGCCGTCCTGAGTTAAGGCAGTGGAGAAGAAGGAACTCCATCAGCCTGGCCAGGTAACCCTACTGCTTAGCCTTCCCCTGGGGTTCCCATTGATCAGCAATCCCAGGCAAGTGGCGGCATCAATGAAGCCTGAAAACTGATTGAAAGCCCAGATGGCTGCTCCACTGCTGAGAGGACCCCTGGGTCTCTGGAAAGGAAAATCCACAGCTAGCTGGTTTCCAGGGAAAATGTATTTGGCATTGTGGGAAGTCAGCAGAGAATAGCCGCTGGGGACAGCAGGGACTTAATAGAGACCACTGACATTTCTGCACAATAGCCCAGCTTCTCCCCGCTCCCCACAGAAGGAAAAGCCTGATCAGGATGAGAGGTGGGGAAAGAAGGGCGATAGACGTGAAAGAACTAACCATGTTGTGGATTTCATGTTAGGGTGACAACAGACGCAGGTCCAGTGATGCCCCTGCTGGAAGGGGGCCATGAGCTGGAAAAGGAGAGGATTCCGTCCTTCGGCCCCCAGACGGAACACAGCTCTGCCATAAGACACGTTTTTAGACTTCTGATCTCCAGCGCTATAGCATAATAAATTTGTGTTGTTTGAAGCCACGCCGTTTGCTGTAACTTGTTACAGCAGCCATAGGAAACTAGCATAGCCATCTTTACAGCACCATATTCCACAGCAACTCACTCGTACACATCCATTCACTCCATCAATGCTCATTGCCATGGGAGACAGCCATGAAAAAGACAGACGCATCCCTGCCATTGTGAGCCTACAACCTATTGGAGAAGATGACATAAAACAAGATAGTTTCAGATTATTTCCTACATATACTTTATGAGAAGCAGAGTGACCCCACAGGGCCTGCTATAGGGGGTAGTCAGGGAGGCCCTCTCTGAGGAGGTGACATTTGGGCTGAACCCAGAAGGATGAGAATGAGCTGGGTATGGAAGAACTAGAGAGCCCATTCCAGGCAGAGAAAACAGTGAATGAAAAGGCCATGAGGAGGACTTCCTTGGTGGCGCAGTCGTTAAGAATCTGCCTGACAATGCAGGGGACACGGGTTCGAGCCCTGGTCCAGGAAGATCCCACATGTCATGGAACAACTGGACCCACGCGCCACAACAACTGAGCCCATGTGCCACAACTACTGAAGCCCATGCACCCTAGAGCCCGTGTTCCGCACCAAGAGAAGCCACCTCAGTGAGAAGCCCGCATGCTGCAATGAAGAGTAGCCCCCGCTCGCCACAACTAGAGAGAGTGCACACGCAGCAGCAACGAAGACCCTACGCAGCCAAAAAATAAAAAGTAAAACAATTAATTTTTTAAAAAAGGCCATGAGGAGGAGAGATCTCCAGGTAGAGAAAGGAAATCCTTATAGATGGATAAAGAGGCAAGTGCTATTGCTTTAGGTGGGAGGAGATCACGTAAGGGGCCAGACTACTTCCGGGGCCAGATCATGGAAACTGCTCAACAAATGTGAAATCAAGGAGATCTATGTGAAATCTTACATACACTGATTATGTGAGACGTCATAGGGATTGATTCTGTGAAGAACGTGTACTCTTCTCCCACTTATAACTGATACATACAACTCTTCTTTCCCATCAGAATGAAAAATGTGTTACATATAAAGACCATTTAAAAATATTAACATTGTGTTCGGTTGATCAATCAATTAATTTGGTGTAATTTCAATGCCAGGCTAAGTTGTGGATGAATGGAGTAAAGGGCTGCTTGGAAAAGGAACTGAATACAGAAAAAAAAACCAAAAAACTTATTTTGGAAAATAGGAAGTGAGAAAGTCTGATGATTCCCTGCAGAGTTAGAGGGGCCGTGGGTGTCCAGGGCGGACCTGGGTATCACTGGGAATCACAGTATGGTTCTGCTTTGTTGATAGTGATGAATATATTCTTCTGCGAACACCGAGGTGCCAATCCTATAGAACTCAAACACCACTCACTTGACTATTTGAACTTTATTTAACTGCATTATGCAGTTAAAAAAAAAAAATGCGCTACAAAAATTCCACTTCTAGGAATGTTGCCTAAGTGGTAGGCACAAAGATTTACCCATAAAGATATTCATAATATCATTTTTACAGTGGCAAAGAAACAAACACAAAATTCATAGATGGGTAAATTAATTTATAGAACATTCGTAAAGTGGATTATTATGCAGTCATTAAATTTTGTGATAAAAGAAAAATTACAATAGTTAGAATTTATTGAGCCCTGCCTTGTAAAGTCTTAAAGGAGAGCCCAGCATGTTGTATCAGCTCATTTAATCCCCACGACGACCCTACGAAGTATACACTAGTATTCGTCTTTTCTTTTCAGATGAGAGAATAAGGCACAAAGATGTCAAGTAACTTGCATAAGGACATGTTGCTAGTAATTCTGAGGGGAGGTAAGAAAGCAAGAGAAATTGAGCAGCAATTTCTAAAATGGGTCCAATATCTAAAAATGAATCATAAACAGAAGCATTGAAAGCCCATTGTTACATTTTACCAAATCAGTGTCAGTGTTCACACAACGCATCCACACCTCTCTGAGGTATTACAGTCCCCAAGACAGGTGTTGTGTTGCTTAGAGCACTGTTCCTGGCCTCCAGTTCCAGATGGGAAGTTCTAGACAAAAGTGCTTAGCTGGTGTGAAGTGAGAAAGGAGGAAGTGAGTAATTCTTAGTGGCAGACCTCAATTTCTTTCCCTCCGTGAAACCCACAACCCTCTGAGGTTTAACTGAATCACGATGACTTCCCCCTGGTCTGTCACTGAGGTTTCCATCCAAGAATGTTGGCACTGGAAAAGGGTATTGGGGGATATCTCATCCAACCCACACATGCTGCAGAGATTCCAGAACAGGACTCTTTTCTTTCCATGATGGAATTTTCCTTCTCTGGGAAAAGAGATGCCTCAGACTCAGCAAATCATATCTGTCAAGTACTGTCATTTGTAGAGATGGAACAGTTTCCCTCGTTTGAAGGTCTGTGGTAGATTAGAGATGATCACAAATTTTTGGACACTTCTCCCACTGACAAGGGGAATGAAAAGGAGATCTATGTCCCCACCTCTACATCTAAGTGGGCTCCATGACTGTTTGCCCAATAGATTGTGACAAAGTGGCACTGTGTCATTCTCTGGGCTCAGGCCTTAAGAGACTGGCATCCTCCACTTCCTGTCTCCTACAACACTTGCTGATGGATTCCAGCCACCTGGCTGTGAGAAGCCCAAGCCACATGAAGAGGCCGTACATGGATGCTCTGGTCAACAGCCCCAACTGAACTCCCAGCTGACAACCTGCATCAACCGCCAGGCATGCGAGTGCACCATCTTGGACGTCTGGTATAAGTTGAGCCTTTAAATAATTCCATCTCCAGCCATGCAGAACACAGCTGCATGAAAGAGCCCATACAAGAACCGCTCAGGTGACCCCAGCCAATCCACAGAACCACGGTAGATAATAACAAGCTGGTGTTTTAAGCCACTAAGTGTTGAGGTGGTTTGGTTGCAGCAATAGCTAACCAGACAGAACAAAGGCCAGTTCACATGCCCTCCATCCTGGAACATCAGTCCTCGAAAGAGAAAAAGAAAAGTCTTTGGAGTCATTATTTCATTCGACAAATATGTATTGAGTATTTTCCGTGGTCCAAGAAATGTTCAAGATGCAACGAACAGAATAAACACGGTCCCTGTTCTCATGGAATTTACAGTCTAGCATGGAGTAGAGGGGGAGAGAAAATATAAGGTAATGATAAGGGCCATAAAGAGAATTTAAATAGAGAAATAAATGTAACCTTGAACTGTATATATTTGTTTATATTAATATTGCTACTTTCTAGCTGCAAGCAAGTAGCTTTCTTTCCGTTAATTTTATCTGGTATATCTTTTTCTACCTCTTTAATTTCAAATTTTTTGTGTCAGCTTATGTTTTACTCTTGTAAACATGATACAATTTGGATTATACATCTTCTAATGGTTGCACTCATGCATTCATGTTTGTTTCAATTATTGACATACTTTGGATTTATTTTGTCCACATTGTTTTCTATTTTTTTAACTATGCTTTTGCTTTTATTCTCAATAATTGAATCTCTTCTACCACATCTCTTCCAAGTTTCTCTCCAAGCCCAGTTTCTGCTTAAACATCTCCAAGCTCTGATGTATCTGTTAGATACTATACTGGTAAATAACAAAATTCCCCGTGAATTTCTACCCAGTGGTCTTCATGTTGAATCCACACAGAGTGAGTCCCATCTATCTTGGATCTGGCCACATTGCAAATACTCTAATCTGTCCAGCATGCTCGTCCTGTCCCAAGTCCTCTCTCTTTAACACCCTCTGTCTCCTCACCCTTTCCCCAGGACTCAGTTTCAAGAACCATTATTCTATTTTGCTGTCACCCCTTTAAAGCACGGTGGCCACATCTGAAAGAATTGACCATGGAGTAATCTGACCTCTTCCAAGAAAAATGAGACTATTTCCTCCCTCATTTAAACAAAACACAATCGTCACAGGGGCTAAGCTTGCACTGGCTCTGAGAGCTGAGGCACAGAGCAAACTCGCTGTCAACCAGTCTCTGCATCATGTCCCTGCTGTGATGCCACCTCTCCTCCACCTTATGTGTTACAGCTGAGTTGTCTTAATGCAAGTACCAGACTGCACAATTATCCCAACTGAGACTTCATCTCGTTAGAGTCAGTCCATTGCTCCAGGCTGTCAAGATATTTTTGGATTTCTTCCAACATTGTGTCATCCACAGAAGTAGATGTTTTCTTTGTTCAGACTTCTCTTCCTGTGGTTTCCATGGCCCTAGTCCAATCATTCTTTATATTTTTTTGTCTTATTTACTGGTAATATAGTCACACCTGTTAGCAGTGTGTGGAGGGTGGCTACGGGAGGGGACAGAAAGGTACCGCCAGAGAACTTGCGCTTAAAGCCTCTCTCCCAGCTTAAGTAGTGAAGCTCTCACCTAATGGGTGTAGCCATCTGTGGGAACCAACTGACAGGTTGCTAATTTGGGACAGAAAAGTCTGAAGACATCCAAAAGACCAACCAAGAGAAACCCCAGGAAGGCAGGGAGGCATTGTAATTGGCATGTCACGAGCAGAAATATGCTCATGTGTATCATAGCCTGTAACGGTGGGGTCGGTCATGGTAATCAATATTTTTTTAAAAATAGAGACTCTTAGAAGCAAACTTTGTTGGTGTCCTAGATTTGACCATGTTACGGGCTAAATTTTGTCCCTTCAAAATTCCTATGTTGAAGTCCTAACCCCCAGTATCTCAGAATGAGCATATGGAGATGGGGTCTTTAAGGAGGAAATTAAGTTAAAATGAGGTCATTAGGGTGGGACCTAGTCCAAGATGACTGGTGTCCTTCTAAGAAGAGGAGATTAGGACACAGACACGCACAAAAGAAAGGCTATGTGAAAACACAGGGAGAAGACAGCCATCTACAAGCCAAGCAGAGAGACCTCAGAAGAAACCAACCCTGCTGATACCTTTATCTTGGACTTCCAGCCTCCAGAATCGTGAGAAAATAAATGTTGGTTGTGTGAGCCCCCGGATCTGTAGTACTTTTTTTACAGCAGACGGAGCAAAACACTGTCACTGCAGAGGTTAAGCTTGCACTAGCTCAGACCATAACAACTCGTCTGGCAAGGCCACCTCTGAGTGGCAGTGACTCAGGCCACCTCCCTGAGATCAAACAGCTTCCTTTGTACTGACTCTGGGCTCCCAGGAAACCACCTTTTCCGTGAATTTTCTTGAGGTCAGGCTGGCTCCAGCATTTACTCCACAGGCACATTTCTCTGAAATCTGGCAGACGTGTTCCATGCGTGTGCATGCGTGTGTACATCACATCAGCGAGCACACCTACAAGCATCTGTGCCCCGTGACTACAGCTCCAGGTAGACACAGGCACCAGCCTTGGGGAGACGGGCAGATCTGCAGCCTAAGGGAAACCTCAGCCTCGGGACACTGACAAAATAGAGTTTGTGACGATGCAAAATTGAAAGCCAGACCCAGGGCGTTAGTGAATGAGCCAAGATTGGGCCGTTTATGGGGCCGTCCAGGTGGCCAGACAGCGATGCTCAAGTACTCTGCTATCTTATCGCCTATGTTCTTGGAAAGGCAACAACACTAATGCAACCTAGAGATGTTGACTGTTTGCTTTTCAAAAGCAGAAACGATTTAAAAATTCCGTGGGGCCTGAAGGAAGCTGATGGGGAGGGGCTGTGTCTGTGGACCGGGAGGAATTAGGTCCGTCTGCACATCTGGGCCCCTGCTTGAGTCCTGCCTAGCGCTGCACGTAACTGGTCCAGCATGAGAGTCTCCTAGTCAAAGGAGATCTGGGGATGGGGACGGGGGAGCGGGGGGTGTCTCAGACATTTGGTACTTTTTTGTTTTACCCATTTGAGACCAGAATGGAGGCTCAATACTTTCCCAGCGGCTTCTCTGGCCTCTGGGTGCTGGCGAGTAAGGTCATGTGACCCGGGAGGTGCCTCCCCCGCCGCAGGCCTGGTCTCAGGGCCTTCGAGAATCTAAGTGCTCTCTCCGAAACATCGGGGTCCTCTCTGGGCTCCTTCCTGCCTCTGGCCCTTCCTGGAGAAAGGCAAATCGAATCCTATCATTCTCCCTGCCCACCATCCCCGTTGAGACTCACCCCAAGACCATTCAAGGGTTTCCAACTCCCCTCCACGCTCCACAGGGCCCCCCCCCCATCGCCTCCCGGGGCTCTCGCTGCAGTCCCAGCCACGCGGCCGACACGCCCTCTCCCCATCAGGGCCTCGCAGGTGTCTCCCCAGGTGCACCCCCGCCTCCTCCTCAGGGCACTTCCTCCTTCCCCACGGAAGTCTTCCCGGTGAGGTCAGGCGCCTCAGTCACGTGCTCAGGTAGGACCCGGGCTCCGTTCTGTCAGAGCCTGCTCCGGAGTCTGCAGGCAAACACTCTTCTGGGGGACAGGTAAGTGACCAGCTCCCCCGCTAGAGAGTGAGAACAGAGACAAAAGCAGCGTCTCCCTCCATCAATACCGGCCAGTGAGAGAACTGACAGATCAGCCCTCCCTGGGGACCCCGGAATAAATAAACTAGAAGCAGCCACTTCCCACTTACTTTGGACACGATTCCCATTTTCTTTATTTTTTTCAACCTCTGTGGTCAGAAGCATCAGATTAACCATCTAACAGAAAGGTTAGGACATTCAGAGGCAGGTGTAAATGACAGCTACGAGAATCAATGCTCATAGCCCGACAGTAAGAAAAAAAATATTAAAACAAGGCAAAAAAGACAAAATCATTCTCTTGAGGGCTTAAGATTATCATTGGAAACAGCACACAATGATCTCCTCTGGGCTCCAGGTGGGGTGAAGATGCTTCCCTACGCTGAATGGCCAGTGGCTGCCATTTTATTGGAAAGTCAAATTATTGTCCTGGTATTCTCATCTTAAAGACAAAGGTAGCATGTGCAGTGCATTCTGGGTGGATCTCCGCCCCGAAGCATCACCATGTTTTGGCACGTCAGTGATGGAGGACAGGAGCTGGCAGACTTTTTCTTTGCAGGCTGTACAGTCTCTGTCGTGATAACTCAACTCTGCCATCGCAGCATGAAAGTAGCCGTAAACGACACTAAGCAAATGGGCATAGCTGTGTTCCAATAAAACTTTATTTATAAAATCTGGTGGTGGGCCAGATTTGGCCCCTGGCTATAGTTTTCCAACCTATACCTAAGACATTCACATTGTGAGCTCCTCACTTACCACTAATGTCAGATGAGGGAGTGAAGGGACATTGCAGTCTGGGGACTTCCAAGTCTTAATTGGCTTAGCTGTCATCTATCAACTCCTCAGGCTGGCTTCTTTCACTCTGCACCCTGCCAGAGCTGGAGGTGAGATCTGCAGATTCCCCTCTGTGCCCTGGACCACATCCCAGGCCTAGAACTACCAGGCCACTGTGGGGTCTTCACGAGTCAGCCATTCCAATGAGAATTCTTATACGGCAAAGCCCGCCGCCACCCTCGGGGAGGAAACCCTAGGATAATGAATGGTGTTATTAATGAGTCTCCCTCCCTGATGAAGAGCTCTGCTTGGCTGTTTAAAAACTGCTAATTAAAGCCAATATCCTTAGTCAAACAAAAGAAGCTTGTTTTGCCACTTTATTCTAACTGTGGGCATTAATCTAAATGAAGCATCCTCACGAAGAAGTCGTGATACAAAATACACCTGCCTAAATTCTTATTTACCTTTGTGAGTCCTCCAGCTCTGTTATTTTTATTAGCCCGGGTTGGCCCTCCTTCTCTTCCTTTCTTTCCCTCTTTAAACTTCAAACATCGTTGCCAAGACTAAGCTTAACACCAAAGTTAATTAACCATAAATTAATTGCCACCCTAAAGAGTCAGTTCTGGAAATGACTCCTGTGGCCATTCAATTGAGACTTTATTGAGGCGCATGGAAGGTTCTGTTAATGAGAGGATCAGAGGATGTGAGCCTGCCGTGAGCCCACAAGAGCAGCCGGGCACTGCTCCCCTCTTGACAGCCAGCTTGAAGATGCAGTGAAGTAACCTGTGCTGTAACAACAGGCCTGAGAAAACATCACACAGAGAAAATTGCAAGGAGAAGCAATTTCCTCTTAAAGAACATGAGCCATAGCTTTGGAATTCAGGAACAGCTAGGTCGACGAGGCCTCACTGGATGGCGATTTCTGGGCAGTTCATTTTGGTCTAGGTTTCCCCGAATATCTGTATTTCCGGAACACATTTAGAAAAGAAAAGAAGGGCTGTTTTGGATGATATGGGGAATGGCCCGGAGGAGGACAATTTCAGATGCTTGTTAAACAGACCTCATCACAATGAGGCAATAAAATAGGTCAAGTCGATGGGCTTCAAGGAAATTTAGGATCATTCTAAAGCCTTTAATTACAAGGTTGAATGTGCTATAAATTTAAAAATTAAAATTAAATCCAATTACTAAGCCTTCTCTTCAGCACAGAGACTCAGAGGACCTGCAAAACAGAAGCTGCTTCTGGCAGATCCATAAATGCCAGCATCAAATTTGGGAAGAAATCAAGATTTTTTTTTCAGAAATATTTAGAAGAAAATCCCAAAGGAAGACTAAAGTTGAACAAGGGGGAAAATGTGGTGTTCCACTTTCATCTGGGATGTAGAAAGCTGGAAAAAACATTATTCCTACCGAAATGATGAGAGAAAGTGGATCAATTACAAAATCATAACATATTTTGATCTATCAGCGATCTGAGGTTGCAGGGCAACGAAGTATCCTGAAGTCCAAAGAAATGAAGGTAGCTCCAAGGCAAGGTGCAGACATCTGCTCACTTGTAGCACAGCATGAGAGGAGGAGATGCTGAGACCATATAAATAGGCAAGAAGAATTCAGCTACAATTCTAAGGAACTACAAAATGTTGAAAAATGGGCTTGCACAAGAGCGTAGAACCTCAGCAGACACCAAGGGAGTTTGCACCCACTTGCAGGCTCTTTTCCACAGACTTCCTGCAAATGCTTACAAGAATGGTCAAGGGTTGGGGAGGAGACAGAAAATAGCTTCCTCAGTGGTACAGGCCTGGAGGAAGGGAGCAGGTACAGATGCAGGAAAGATGCGTAGCCCCACTTGGACCCTATGCCACTGGGAACAAAAGTCTTGAACCTCTAGGAGAAGGACAGTAAGCCCTATCTCCTACAGAGCACAAGAGAAGAACCACTGAGGGCTAGAAGAGGGTAAAAATAAAAACCCTCTACTCCTGAGGTACGGAAGTGAATGGTACAAGTGTGTAAAACTTTGCATACTTCTTCCCTTTACTTTCCCTGATCCCCCTTTGCCATTATTAACCACAACTACAGCCAACCCAACAATCTCACACTTAGATAGTTGGCTGTTGAGAAGAACAAATATTAGATATGTAAAAATATTGACAATAAACCCAATTTCTAGGCAATTTTGCCTCTCTAAACCTATCATTCAATTGGTTTTGCATTTCTTTACTGTTAAATAAAACACATCAACTGACAGTTAATATTTACATCACCGCCACTAAATCATTTGTGAGAATGTACAAGTACCAGGTGGCTGCCTGTTGAGTAAAACTCATCCAGGCAGTGCCTACAGGTTGCCAAGCAAGTAGCTGTACATTGAAAACTTCAGTCTGTTTGCTTTGTTGGACTTCACTATGCAAATGCTTTGACTGCTTCTGTAGAATCAATTGCATGTTCTGGCAGGATCAATTAATCAGAAAACCCACCCAGGCCAGTGGTACCCAACACCACCTTCATGGTTCCCACAGAGCAAGCAGGAAAATGGAGCACTCCACTTGGAATTACAAATCTAGTTTTTATCTAGATCTGTCATTTACGAGCCATATGTCCTGGGCAAGTTACTTCCCCTCACTCAGGCTCCAATTCCTCATCTGTAAAACGAGGAGGTTGGAATCAACATCCTGGTACCTGCCATCTGTCACATTCTACGTTCTCGGTAATTGGCCACCAGTTGTTTTGAAAATATGCATGTTAATTCTGGGTTAGCTCAAGACCAGGTAATCAAATGGGAGAGCTTGGCTTTGGCTTTGAGCTTTGTCTGTGCTTCTGCAACTCCCCCAGCTTCCACCTCAGAACCTCTTTCTCCATCTTCCCCTCGCTTAGATTATTTGCACCAAGGTTAAAGCACTGGCAACAAATTAAACATTTACCCAAACTCAGGCTTGAAAATGAAAGAGGAGGAAGACTCAAGTAGTGTTATGAGTTGGGCACCAGAAGTGCCTAGTTCATACCTTGCTTCTTCCAGCTGTGTGATTCAGGCAGGTCGCACACACATTGTACGTACTACCTGGGATTTTTATGGGCATTAAATGAGAAAATGTCTACAGAGTTTACAGAACTATGGCTGACACTTAATAAGGACTCAACAAATGTTAAATATTGTTATTGTTATCCCTCCTTAGCAAGAAATGATCAAAATCTGAAGATAGTAGAATTAAGTTATTTGATAGTTTGAATTGTTGTTCAGAAAATGTTCATTCTTTCCCTTCATGCTGTGGATAGAATATACCGCCCTGCCTCATTGATATTGAGCTTGGTCATGTGATTTCCTTTGGCCAGTGAAATTTTAGTGGATGTGATGCAAGCAGAAGTTGTGAACATCCTTCCATAGTCTGGCTTGGTCTCTGGAATCTTCTGATCTCTGCCAGGAGAAGAACATGTCCCAGGTAGACATGACCTGAGTTCAGCTTGAAAAGAAGCCCAGCCGCATTGCAGTGAACCCTTGAGAGTGAGGGTAGATGGTTATTGCTCTAAGCCTGTGGGTTCTGGATGGTTTATTACACAGCATTATTATGGGAATAGCTGACTGATACAGGTTGCAATGATGCTATTGTGGGTCAAACCCTGGAAATGAGGGAAGCCTGTCAGGTGTCGATCATGTTTCCTGTCCTGCCTTGTGTCTATGCATTCACCTCCTTTCTAGTGCTCTGTGCTTGGAGATCTACCCCCCAGGAAAATCTTCATTGAGCACCTCTCTGCCAGGTCTAGGCAAGTAAGGCAAACAAAACATTATCCTTACCCTCTTATTGTCTGATGACAGCCATGGATAACTTAACAAGAAATAACAATTCAGAGGGTTAGGAACTATGATAAAAAAAAAAAAAAAAAATGTCAGACTGCCATGGGACCAAACAGAAGGGACACCTGATCCAGGTTGTGGGATGAGAGAAGGTGGCAAAGTACAAACTGAGACCTAAAGAATGGGTAGGAGTTACTAGACAAAGAGTGGAAGGAAGCATCTCACACCAAAAACGATGTAACAAGGCATAAGCCAGCCAAAGCCCATCTTTCAAGATGGAGTTTCTGCTCCAAAACCCCTGCTTTCCTCTCCTCGTAAGCTGGGTTAAACCACAGAGAACACTCAAGAGAGATTAGTGTTTGTCTCACTCTCCCTTGGGGAGCTGTTTGGAAATACCCTTGCTGGGGCCTACTTCTGGAAATTCTGAGTTAGCACATGTTGGAAGTGGCTCAGGCAATGTGCTTTGTAAATAAGCTCTCAGATGATGTTAGAGCTGACCCAGTTTGGGAATCACTGATAAGATGCCTCCTCTGTGTTTCTCCTGGGTACCACCCTGCTCCTACGAGCCAGGATGCCTGAAGGAGCCATCCCTTAAGCCCGTCACACCAGGGGAAGAAAGAGCCTCCTGGGGGGCGGTGGGGGGGGAAGTGGGCAGTAACCCCCCTGCTCTTCCCACTGAAAGCTCCCAGCCTCAGTGCCTGGAAGTTTCCAGAGTTGCCAGATACCCGTATCTACCAGACGAGTTATAGCTGGGGCTTTGTGGCTCCCACTCGCAGGATACAGCAACGAAGAGTCTGCACAGGAAAGAGCTTGGTTTGGGCTGGAGGGTGCAGGGAGATTCTAAATCCGGAAATTTGATATCACAGTGCTTCTGAGCTTTTAAACCCAGACTGTCAAAGGGAAAGTGGATTGCGGCAATTGACTCAATCATATTCCTGGAAACCAGAGTTTAACTGAATCATTCATGAAGCTGACTGTACTCAGCTGTGTGCCCACACATGTGATTCCTGTTTCTGCCACCCGCTTCATCCAGCCACACACTCACACAAACACACACACTCACACAAGCAGGCGTGCACACCCTCTCATGCCCACACGTTCACGCCCTTTCCCTCACAAACTCACACTCACACCCCGACACACACTCAGCTGCTGACCCCGAGGGAGACGTGAAGGTCAGAGGCACCCCTGAACTTCAGCACATGCAGCACAGATTCCTACGTGAGCTGTCAAAACGGAGCGTCTCGTTAGGGCAGCACGAAGCGACTGTGAAGTTATGATCTGTGGCAGCTCAGATGGCTCCCTCCGCCATCATCTTTTCTCTAGAAGAGAAAATCACTCGACTCTCTGTTGAAAATCTAATTTCCTGTCAGGCAGCCTGGTTTCAGGGAGAAGAGGGAGGCGGGGGGAGATGGTGGTTGTGTGTGGTGTGCTGTGTGCTGTGCAGTGTGTGTGTGTGATATGGACGTTTGCACTGTGGGTTGTGTGTGAGGTGTGTGGCGTGTACGTATGTGGTGTACTGTGGGTGTGTTGTACGTGGAGGGCTAGTGGTGGTGTGTGTGTGTGTGTGGTTGTGTGTTCGTGTTGTGTGTGTTACCCATGAAGACAACAGCATCCAGGGAAGCAGAGCGATGGCTGAGAAGGAAATTTCTCCCTAACACCATATTGGCCAGGTTTTCCCATTTTTTTCAAGTATTCCTTCTGAATGTCATTTTCACAGCTCAGACCTAACTCAAAGGTGAGTTTCTTTTCTGGAAATAGAAATTATCCAATCAGTACACTTCTGAGCGACATCAGCGAATGCGATCAAGGGAGATTCAAGTTCAACGTTTCCCGTCAATTTCTATAAATGCACTAGGTTTTGAAATGCCAGAAGAGCTCCCTTCCCAGTGAGAAGCTCCTCTCCTTTCCGGGCAGGAATCTCCCAACTGGGCCACGTCGAGGCAGCTGCGAACATCAGACGTTCTCTTCCCACGGACCTTCCTGTGGGTCAAAGAGCACGTGCAGAATTTCTCTTTTCCAAACAAGCTTTGCTTTTCCTGTTGGATGTGTCTCCTGAGGCCCACGTTCAGAATACCTTTGTGAAGGAAAGTCCAGGAATGGAGAAACGGATGCACTCCGTATCCTGGGGGCAGCAGGCCCTTTGTTAACTCTGCTGACAGCAGAGGATGGAAGGCGGTGCCATGGGACGGGGTGGGGGTGGCAGGTGGGCATCACGCTTCACTTTGAGCGTCATGTCACCCCAGCTTCCCCGCCAGGCAGCGCGATGGAGGGGGCGCAAGTGTAAGCGGGGTTGATGGCCGCCTGTTTATCTGGGGCTCCTCCAAGAAAGAAAAAGAAGAGCTGTCCCTGGACAAAATATCCAAGGAAGTGGCCCAGGATGGTCCGTGATGGTCATCCCAAAATAGCCCAGCATCTACTTCGACCACTTCAGCCCCAGTTTGCTTCCCCCGATCCATTCTCCACCTTTCCTTGAGCCACTCTCTGCCCCAGGAGGCTGGCCAGTGTGGACCCCCTCAACCGGGGCCACTGGCTTCTGGACTCTGGTGGGCTGGGCCACGGGGAGCCCAGGCAGGAGGTGGGGAGGAGGAACAGAGTGAGGTTAGGACATTCCCCTTGCCCCCCTCGGATGGAATCACCATTGGCGGGCTGCCTACCTTCAATGAGCCAAGATTGGAGCTTAGAGAAGCAGTCCAGGCCCACTGCTGTCCTCTGTCCCTCAGGCGTGGGAGAGAGAACACCCTAATGGCACTAGCCCCAGGATGGTGCACTGCCCCTGGCACTTTCCCTACATCTTTCTCTCACTTTTGCAAATAGCCCCTTATCAAAGTCTCCTCGAATGACCCAACCTGCATGCACCGTCTCTGTCTTGTCAGGACCAACGGATACACCCAGTCTGTATGGTAGATAAATGCAGAAGAGAAAGAAGTCTCCAGAGCTGGCCTTGGCCCCTAGTGATCTGGTGTAAGTCATCAGAAGACCGCTAAACCAAACAAGTTAGACGTGAGCTTGAGGTCATGTGGCATGTGTTAGCAGCTCCAGCCTGGCAGGGCTCTCAGGGAGATCAGAATGGGTGCTGAGAATGTGGATGCAACTAGAGATTATCACACTAAGTGAAGTAAGTCAGAAAGAGAAAGACAAATACCTTATGATACCACTTATATGTGGAGTCTAAAATATGACACAAATGAACCTATCTACAAAACAGCAATAGACTCACAGACATAGAGAACAGACTTGTGGTTGCCAAGGACGCAGGGAGGGATGGATTGGGAGTTTGGGGTTAGCAGATGCAAACTATTATATGTAGAACGAATAAACAAGGTCTTACTGTATATCACAGGGAACTATATTCAATATCCTTGGATAAACCATAATGGAAAAAAAAAAAAATATATATATATATATATATATATATATGTGAGTCACTTTACTGTAAACAGAAATTAACACAAAATTGTAAATCAACTATACTTCAATAAAATTTTTTTTAAAAAGAGAAGAATGGGTGCTGAGTTGGTCTGCTCCCCAGGGAGACACCTCCATTCAGGCACAGCCTGGACCTAATTTCTACCCAATTTCAGATACTCCTGCGGAGCTTCAGAAGTCCAGGGCTTGTGAATAATTGGTCATACAGGGGAGGACAAGAGCACCCTGAGAAGCATGTGTGGAAACCTGGCCACCTGCCCAGCACTGGCCTCTCAGCTCCACCTCTTTCTCTGCCCATCACTGGATGCAGGTCTGAAGGGTCACCTGCCTTTTACTGGTTTTGTGTTTGGATGGAAGCAAAAGACAGTAATATTGACAGTTAGCATTTATTGAGCACTTGTTACATGCCAAATGCTGGGCTGAGGGCCTACACACCTCTTCCCACAAAAGGTCTGTGTGGGTTGTTATTTTTAGGGAGCTGACTCTCAGAGACATTAAGTAACTCTTGCAGGATCACATAGCTAGTGACACAGCTGGTACCTAAACCCAAACCTGTCTCACTGTAAACTCCATGCTGTTAACTACAGCTCTTAACCACTCGAAGGTCTCAAGACACAATCCCCACGAATGTCAAGGGGGGTGCCCCATAGGAGTTATTTGACCATTGTTCATCGGATAAATATTTCTTTGAGTCCTGCACTGTGTAATGCACTTTGCACATAAATACAACCAGTGAAGAAGCAGGCTTTGGGGCAGAAAGGCGTGTATATAAATACCTGGAACAAAGGAAGCGTGGGGTAAGTGTTACGAAGCCCTAGGTGGATTGAGAAGCGGTAGAGACCACTACAGCCAGGCGATTTGGGTACAGGTATGGGGAGACGGGATGGAGACATGCAAACTTAGGGCATCAGGCATCCCAGACGGAGGAGATGCTGAGCACATCCATGCACTGCTAACTCCCAGACTGTCAGGAGACAACGTGTGTGGAGCAGGACACCCTGAGTGGGCGTGGAAGGACAAACCCTCAGGGGATCTCTATTGAGCTAGGAAATGTGAATTTCATTTTCCCAACAAGAAATTTTTAAGCAGAGAAAATGACATGATCTGAGCTGTGATTTAGGGAGATCAAACTGAAGCCTTGGTGCGTAGGTTAGAGTGGAGGGTGGCCAGAGCAGGGGCAGTTAGATGGGTTAAAAGAAGATGCGATCGCCCAGGAGAGAAGCACTGAGCATCTAAACCACCACAGCAGGGAGATCAAAAAGGAGGGAAGGATGTACCAATGGAAAAGGATTAGAGAGGACGTGGAACTGAAGGGAAATGGAAGAGCGGTAGAAGGGGGATGAGCTGAGCCCGTTAGGTTTTAAAGATTTGGGGTGGAAGGGCACCAGGCAGAGGGAATTGTAGAATAAGAAGGTCGGAAAACCGTTCCCCTACACACGGAATCCAGTGATGGATGCGGACTCCAGTGATGGATGCGGACTCCAGTGATGGTAGAAACACAAAGGTGAACGAAGGGTCCAGGGAAGGGAATAAAGAGAGAGCACAGAGGATTAAGGATGGGACTACGGGGACACAAATGCTTAGGAAGCATGCAATAGTCCAAGAAGTTGGAGATGACAAGGCTACACATTGTCACAGGGGCAACGGGAAGAGATGATGTCAAGAAGAGCGGCCAGGAAACTCAGTCAAGTGCCGGGAAAGGAGCTGAGAGGATGGGACCCGAACACGGCTGACAGCTTCAGCAAGACCTACCTTCTGCGCCAACCAGATCGAGGTTTCCGAGCGTACAGACAGCGTTACTCTCCTGGCCACCCTGCAATGCCTGTCACGCAACTTACGCAGGGTAGTTACTGAGCAACGTGAGATGCAGGATCGAGAAGTCATCACTGGGCTTCCCTGGTGGCGCAGTGGTTGAGAATCTGCCTGTCAATGCAGGGGACACGGGTTCGAGCCCTGGTCTGGGAGGATCCCACATGCCGCGGAGCAACTGGGCCCGTGAGCCACAACTACTGAGCCTGCGCGTCTGGAGCTTGTGCTCCGCCGCAAGAGAGGCCGCGACAGTGAGAGGCCGGCGCACCGCGATGAAGAGTGGCCCCCGCTCGCCGCAACTAGAGGAAGCCCTCACATACAAAACAAAGACCCAGCACAGCCAAAAATAAATTAATTAATTAAAAAAAAAAAAGTGGGACTCCTGATATTCATCCCACTTAAAAAAAAAAAAAAAGAAGTCATCACCCACTCACTTATATTCTCCCACCCACCAGCATAAAAGAAGACATACCAACACACTGCTGGAAATGAAAAGGGCTCTCAAATGCTTTCCTGGAAAGTCGAGAAGATTGTGCAGCTCACAGCACACCTGAGAGTGAATGAGGAAGGGCGAGGGGGGTGGGGGATGGGTGGGGGGAGGGGAGAGGGCACTCACCTGCCTTTGTGCAAAACGTGGGGTGAGGGAGTCTGCAGGAAGTCTCACCGCCCCCCGCCCCCCACGGTTATCCTAGAAAACCACACAAATCATTTGGACCTGAGTAGGGAGGAATAAGGATGGATGGACAGTTGAAGGTGAAAAGATGGCAAACGGAGGATCCATTGATTCAGCCCCATAGCTAAACTGAGAGTCTGCTCCCCAGGCTGAAAGAGGCAGGGATGACCCTCGGAAGAGAGCAGAGACACGGCAGAGGGGACTCCACCAAGCGCTGCTGGGGGAGGCAAGCCTCAGCCGGCTGGGAGGGCAGACTCCCAGCAGTAGGGCTGTTGTGCTCTGCTGCAGCTCTGCCCTTTCCTTAGAAAAAATGATGGGTTGTTAAAACAGTCAAGGTGGAATACAACCAGTCTAAAGGTGAAATAAAACCAGTCACCTGACAGTGACTTTAGACTGGTGAAATACAACCTTTAGACTGGTGAAATACAACCACTCTAAAGGTGAAATAAAACAGTGAAGGTGAAATAAAACCAGTCACTTGACAGTGACTAAAAGATGAGGAGAGCAGTGACCTAAACAGTTTCTGATGGAGCCCATCTCAGCCAGTAATCCCCAACAAGTGTCAATAGAGAGAAAACAATCACTGAGCATATTAAGAGACTGGCCGGTTCCAAAGGGACGATCAAGTCAATCAAAGTTAAGTCCAGTAAAAGAGTTGCTGCAAGTAGAACAAATTTTTTAAAACTCTACTATATTCTCAGTGTGATTTGAAAAGACTTTACACCCTTAAAATCAAAGCTGTCTTGAAAAATGAGCCACCTCAAATCAAAAGGAGACCTTCATGGTCAGAAGATTTTCACTTACCAGTGACAGTAAACAGTAGATGGTAAACTGCAAAAAGCATACAGTAGCCCAATAGAGCAGATGGGAGACTGCTTCCAAAACTATAAAGAAAAAGATAACATGGGAACTGAAGAAATGAGAGATTAATTCCATCATGTACATTCATGTAACCAGTACTCTTTGAGAGCCTGTTGGGTACCAGACCCTGTGCTGGGTGCTGTAATATGCATCAGGGAGCAAAAGAGACGAAGATCACATTCCAGCTGGAGCAGCAGACCGTAAATTGAGGCTACGGCAGGTGAGGAGACAGGGAGTGAGTGCTACAGAAAAAGGGGAAAGTGAGGCAGGTAAGGGATTGGAGGTCTTGGGGTGAGGGGGGAAGGTTCAGGTGTCAATAGGGTGGCCAGAGTGGACCAAACTGAAAAGATGCTATTTGAGCAAAGAATGGCAGGGAGGGTCCTAGCATGGGGTTATTTGGGTGTGAGCATCCCAGGCAGAGGGAACAAGCACAGAGCCCTGGGATGAAAGGACCTGGCATGGCCAAGGAATAGTAAGGCACCCCAGGTGGCCATGATTGATGGGGAGAATGGCGGCTGATGAGGCCAGGAGGTAATGGAGAGCAGGAGCGGGGCACATATGTTGGCCTTAGAGCCCATTGTGAGAGTTATGGCTCCTATTATAATGAGAAGGGAAAACATCTCTGTGAGATTATTTCTGAGCAGAGGAGTGACCTGATTTAATTTAATTTTAAAAGGATCACTCTGTGTTGAGAAAAGATTGGGGTCAGAGAGGAGACAGGGCACAGGAATGGGAACAGGGAGGCCAGTTCAGTAACAGGAGAAAGATAACAGTAATGTAAAACAGGGCTGTAGCAAAGGGGTGCTGGTAGGTGATCAGTCTCTGGATAAATTCCAAAGCCAGTCCAGTGCTAATAAGACTTCTTTGTGGTTTTGATGTGGGGAGAGACAGAAAGAAAGGAATGAATAAGGTTTCCAAATTTTCTGGCAGGAGTTACTGGAAGTCTGAAGTTGCCATCACCAGAGACGGAAGGATGCTGGCAGGCAGGTCAGGAGACTGCATGCATCAGGAGGTCAGTTTTAAACATAAAAGCTTGGAAACTCTGTTGGGCATCCAAGTGGGAGGGTCAAGTTGGAAGCCTGGAATTCCAGAGAGAGGTCAGGACTGAAGATGTAAATTCAAGACTCTCAGCTTCAGGATAAACCTCAACACACTCACAGCTGGCCTAGATCAGGAAGCCACATTCTGAGCCCTGTTATGTGAATATATTCTATTTAATCACAACATAGTACATTCGAACAAGTTGTGCACTGGGAATTTCAACCTCTTTGAATCGGGTATTGCCACATACGTACAAAAAACAATTATGCACTACGTCAAATGTTTTAAATGCTCAGAGCATCACCTCGCTACGGAAGTGGTCGCTACAATCTACTCACCTAAATTTGAGTGTCCAATCGATATCCAGAGCTGTGGTACCACAAGGAAAAGTGCCCAGTCTGTACTCAATAAGGCCCTGGGGACGGACAAACAATTTCTTCATTTTGTTACTGAATCCAAGCTCATACTGCTCAGCGCATGACAGGCCAATAAATCGAGAGACGAGTTGCTGGGGCAAGAAATAGCGACTTTATTCGGAAAGCCAGCAAACAGAGAAGATGGTGGACCACTGTCCCAAAGAACCGCTCACCCAAGTTAGAATTCAGGCTTCTTTTATACTAAAAGGGAGGAGTGTGGTTGGTTATTGTAAACTTCTTGGTGTCGGAATCCTTTGTTCTTGCAGCTGTGCACATATGTCAGGTCATGATGTTCCTATAAACCTCCAACAAGACAAATGTTACTCTCTGTTCTGCTTTTTATCTCTATATAGATGGAAAACTGTTATACCCTTAAAGGTCAGAGCCTTGAGAATGGACTATTCTGTATATTTCTGTCTCTAGGCAACATTCTTAACTTGTAGAAAAAGCAATAGAATACGAAGGTTAAAGTAAAAGAAACAGGTCCAATATGAAGTCAGATTTATTCTTTCTTATTACAAGTTTAGCCAGCCAGCCAATGATTGACACCACAAAAGATAACTTCAGAAGAAATCTATCGGCCAGTTAGTGATTAATACTAAAAAGAATTACAAAAATGTGAGTAAGTGGGAAGGAATGTGGTAAAAACGGAACATACCTATCAAGTTATACAAAAAGACATGCTACTCGCTGGGTGGTTTTTGCCCAGGACTGGAAGTTCTTGAGTCTCTCTGCTTGTGAATGAGGATGGACACCACTGCTGCTGAGTGTGAAGAGCTTGGGATGGAACTTATGCTCAGGCTCTGTGGATGGACCAATCTCTGCGTACCCACCGAGTGCCAGGCACTGTGTGAGGGCTACAGACATGAGATAAAACACAGCCCCCTTTTTCTTCTTCCCCCCAACTCCCTCTCCACCCCTGGCTTCACTCTGACCTTTTAGCCCAGGAAGATTGAGGACAGCTTCTCCGAAAAGAGTTCCACCAATCCCGTATTACCCCTTCCAATGCAGGAGAAAGGGGAATTATGTACACCCTCCTTTTGTCCTTGTTCCTTCATCCCCCCCACTTCTCTGTTGTAAATCCTGCAAAAAGGGAACTATTGGATTGGCCTAATTGACCTCGAAACCTACTCACTCTCAGGGAAAAGTAAGGGAGGGTGTCCTCCAAGAGCACCGCAAGCCTTACAGACAAAACATGAGGTCTGAATTCCCCTGGCCCCGCTAAGAACATTTGACACATGTGGCAACGTCTGGAGACATTTTCTATTATCTCCACTGGGTCTAGGGAGTGCTACTAGTGGGTGGGTAGAGGCCAGGGATGTTGCTAAACCTCCCGCAATGCATGGGACAGCCCCCCAACAAAGAAGGACTCAGCCCAAAATGTCAATAGTGCTGAAGGTGAGAAACTTTGGTCCAAAGAGATGAAGCCGGATGTACGGAGAGATCAAGGCAAATCCTTCGCTATCCCTGGGGGAAAATTCAAACAAATATTATATTTGCTGAAGGTGTAGTCGGCAGCATTACTTACATGTATTTTCTTCTCTTCTATCCTGATGCTATGACATTGGAAAAGCAGAGGTTACTGTGAGGGGATAAATGAGAGGCTGGCCAACCTTAGGCAGGTTTTTTTTAACCTAGCCTCACGACTGCACTAAATTTTTATACAGAACTTCTACCTCATCAACTTCCTCATCGTCTCATCTAGTGTTGGAACTAGAAATGATTCTGCTACCAGAACACAAACACTTTCTGAGATTGGTACCTGGAGGATATTAAAAGGAAAAAGGTAATGAAAGCTGGCCAACGAAATTATTTAAAGGATTCCTAAAAATTTAGACTCACATCTTACACAGACTAATGGGTAAAGAAATTGGTTGGACATTTTAATCAGATGTCAAGCTTAATTTTTTGGAGTGTGTTATTACTTCCTTAATAAATGGAAATCTAAATTAAGAGAGATATAAAGTCAGAGTTGATTTTTACATTAAAACTGCCTTATATGTTCAAAGGGTAGCTCTTTGTGAAGGTTCCTGTCTTCCCAAGCTGTAAATAATGTAGTAAAATATTAAGGGAGCCTTTGATTGTGGAAATGATTTCTGCTCTGTTCCTCTTGCTGCCATTTCAGCAGCTCAGGCCCATGGTTCAGACACTAAGGGTTGGTGGTTTAACGACATTTTTAAAGGTCTGTGGGTTGTGTGTGTTAGATTTTTGTCTCTTGATTTTGCCAACCATAGAAAATCACATGAGTAGAGACACAAAAGGAAATGATTTCCTTTGGTGTTTTTGGTAGCAGTGCCATGTCTCCAGTAAGCTTTATATAATGAATTTGTAACCAAATACAAGTTTGTGTGCCCGACGCACAGTGAGGCCAAACAAACAGAAATGCTGGAGTTTGGAGCAGAGAAAGGTGTATTGCAGGGCCATGCAAGGAGAAAGGGTGGCTCGTGCCCCAGAAAATCCCGAACTCCCCAAAGGGATTCAGCAAAGTGTTTTTAAATTCAAGGTGAAGGATGGGCGTTGTTGGTTGTTGCGAACTTCTTGGTGTCGGCATCCTTTGTCCTTGCAGCTGTCCGTGTAGGTCAGGTCACATTGTTCCTGTAAACCTCCAAGACAAATGTTATTCTCTGTTCTGCAACTTTTATCTCTCTATGAATGGAAGAGTGTTATACCCTTAAAGGTCAGAACCTTGCGAATGGGCTCTCCTGTATATTTCAGGCTATAGGCAACACAGAATACAAAGGTTAAAGCAAAAGAAGCAGATCTAATATGGAGTCGGATTTGTCTTTCCCTATTACAAACTTATCTTCCATGACATTTGTTTTCCAAAAATTAGGATCTCTCTTACAGAGAAGCTGTAACAAGGTCCTACATGTGGTCCCCTTCAACATCATTCAGGTTTTTGCAACACCACCTGAGATACAAAGTGGGAGAGTATATGCTGGAGAGATCCAGCCCACTGAGATCATGCAGTCAGCTACCAGAAGCTTCTTCATTCAGACTTGTATCTCTGACTCAATGAGTCATTGACCCCTTTCTACTTCACCTTATACAAAGCAGGTCTGACGCAGACCCAGGAAAAGAGCAGGACATCAAGATGGTAAAAAGATTGACCAGGGCTCTCTCACTGGTCACAGGTGGTACAGAGGGGTGTTTAAAAGACTGAAACTTTGCTAATAAGAGTCCTAATTCCAAATACACAGGACAAATTTATTTTAATGTAATATTTTTCTGTGGTATTGCCTTAAAGGGCTAATAATATGTCAGCAAGGGAAGTGACAAGGGGACTCAACATTTCCTGTTTGGTAGACTGGGGAATTCCTGAGGGAAAAGAAAAGGAGTCGCGTTTGTGCCCATTATGTGCAGACCTTGTAAACCTCCCAGATGGTCCCCTCTACCACCCTGTGGGGTGGCACTGTCAGGAAATTACAGTCATGAGGCTCAGAGGGGTCAGGCAATCTGCACAGAGTCAAAGCAAGGATGTGGTGGGGAAGGGAGCTGACCCCAGGCTACCTCAGGCCAAAGCCTTTCCCAAGTTCATTCCATGCGGTTTGAGGCTTTCCCAAAACAAGGCCTGTACAGATTGGGGATGAGACGACAGTGCTTCTACTGACCCCACCTCCCATGGAGGGATTTGCCCGGGGCAACCCCTCCCCTGCACATCCCGTTGCACACGTGTGGGGCTGCGTGGCCTGTGGCATTGTGCACATGGCCACAACGCGGGAGAAGGAGAAAGAGGCCAGTGATGCAGGAAAAAGGCGAGCGCTGTGGAGTCTTACCTGCCGGTGGCATGAGGGACCTAAACGGCCACCACGACAGGCCCCTCGGCCAGGCTGGCAGCGACCTCCCCCCAGGACTGCAGCTGGCCCGCACTGCAGGGGCACATCAGCTGACCCCTGGCTGCTTCCCCGAGACCCTTTCTACCGCCATGACTTTTACTCCACGTCTAGGAAATGGGTGTGAGGTCTGCCGGCTCCAAAGCCCGGTTATACATCAGGGGTGGGGAAACAACAGCAGAGTGGGCTCGCCATGAGCTCACTCCGATTTGGAAACCACGCAAGGGGCCCACTTTTCCTCCGTGGCTGCAGACAGCAGTCTCCTGCTCGCTGGTTCTTAAGTTTCATATCAGCTCCCAGGTCTGCTGGGACCATCCGCACAAGCCGGGTGGCTCAAAACAACAGAAGCGTGTTCTCGCAAAGCTATGAAGTTCAAGATCAAGATATCAGCAGGGCCACGGTCCCTCCGCAGGCCCTAAGGGAGAACCCTTCCTGCTTCGTCCTAGCTTCTGGTAGCTGTTGGTGGGCCTTGACTTGTGGCTGCCGTTCTCCAATCTCTGGCTCTGTTGTGAGATGGGCTTCTTCCCTGTGAGCGTGTCTCCCTTGTGTCTAAATCTCCTCTTCTCATAAGGACACCGGTCATGGCATTTAAGGTCCACCCTGATCCAGTACAGATTCATCTTAAATGATTATCTGTGCAAAGACCCTATTTCCAAGAAGATCACTTTCAAAGATGACCACACAGGGAGTTGGGATTTCCATGTAGCTTTCTGGGGGACACATGTCAACTCACAGCTTTTGACCACAGAAATCAAGCAACGCCCCAGTTGGCTGCCCATCTCATTCTCCCCCGAGAAAACCATCATCCGTCTAGTCATCATAAACAGATCCCCGAGGCTCAGCGCCTCCCGCTGACCACAATAGCCATCGCTGAGTTTACCTTCACTCGTCTCTGCTGGTTAAGCGTCCAGGACTCCATTCCTGCTAGAAGCCAGCTCTGCAGGATTCTCTCTGAGTCACCTCCACGCTCAGATTCTAGGTGGCAAATCCATCCTAATACCCCCACCTCCAGCAACTTTCTGCCCCATTCCTCAGCTCTAGGCCTTCGCCAGGTCATGCCGGCCTGGGCACATCTCAGGTCCTGTGGGGTCTTGCACCTCAGTGGCAACAGGAGAGCCCAGGGCTGGGAGGCCAGCAGCTGGTGGCATGGACACAAGGAGAGGAGTGTCAGGTCCTGCCTGCCACAGCATGAGGAACCAGGATGAGTGGTCACTGCAGGAGCTTCTTATCACCTGGCTCCCAACCATCAGCCAGTGCGGGCCCCCGGGCCAGAAAGCAAGGCAGGTGTGGACGTGGAGGGGACCCACACCGAGCTGGGAACATGTAGAGTAAGGCACAGGGTCTTCCAGACAGCCCTCTGAAGAGGGGATTTTTCGGGGTGAGGAGAATGAGGTACGTACCCAGGAGGCAGTGGATGGTGGTTCCGTCCAGCTCCAGCAGAGGAGGCTTACTGGTTCCATCTGCTGCCATGGCGGGCTCACTTCTGTGGGATGGGCTACACAGCCCATTAGCCCCCAACCACAGAAAAGCAGAGGCAGGCACCAAGCTTTCACTAACCTAACGTATAAAAAGGCTTACAGTTGGAAAAGCACGATCCATTGACGTCATGCTTTCTGAAAAGTGGGAGGAGACTCCCAGGAGTTCCCTTCTGCAGTGCAAGCTCTCAACCCTGCTCGGAAGCAAAGCTGGGAGCCTCCTCCACAGACTTGCCATATCTGCCAGGAGAACTGGGGTAGGCACTGGAGGCCACCACCCCAGGTGGAGAGGGCACTGGCCTTGGGGGGTCCAGGCTGAGGGCACTTGGGCAAATGACTTAAATGTTCCAAGACTTCCTTTCCTCAAACATAAAGGGATTAAATAAGACATTGTGTGAAAAGCCCCTCTTGTGACAGACCAGGTTATGCGATGTGATGTTTGATTCCATGTGTCAACTTGGCTGGGCCGTGGGGTGCCCAGATATGTGGATGTTTCTATAAGGGGTTTTGGGGTGATATTTACATTTAAACTGGTGGACTTTGAGTAGCACAGATTGCCATCCCCATGTAGGTGGGCCTCGTCCAATCAGTTGAAGGCCTGAATAGAACAAAAAGACCAATCTCTCTGGAGCAAGAGAGAATTCTGCAGCAGACGACCTCTGAACTTGAACTACAACATCAGCTCTCTTCTGGGTCTTTAGCCTGATGGCCCACCCTGTAGATTTTGGACTTAGCCTCCATAATCCATAAGTCAATTCCTTAAAATAATTCTCTCTGTATGTACACATCCTATTGGTTCTGCTTTTCTGGAAAACTCTGACCAATACATATGGTTTTGGACAACACAAATATAGAAGACCCTTCAGTATTGCAGGCTCAGCTTAGCTGTCCCACCACCAGGCTTAAGAGAGACAGAACCTCAAACCTAAAAGGATCTGACTTGTTACTGTTTCAGCCCATTTGCTGTTCTTTTTTTTTTTTTTTTTAACATCTTTATTGGAGTATAATCGCTTTACAATGTTGTGTTAGTGTTAGGTGCTCTTCTTTGAAAACATAATATTGTCGTAGGTTTTTTAAAAATGAATTCTAAAAGGCAGCAGTCAAGAGAAAAACAGGCTGTCCCTGGGCTGGGTGGACTTCAGCATCTCCATTTAGAACTTGGGTGGGTGTGTACACCAAGCACGTTCACGGATATGAAAAGTCTGGATTTTTTCCTTCCAAAGCTTGAAGGGCTTGCTCTTGAAATCTGTGCCTCTGAAAGAGAAAATCGTCTAGAGGTGGAAAGACCACCTCAGTTATGTACTGCTTCCTTCTGCATCAGGATCCCACCCATTTCCTTCTTCCCAAATCGTGCCTGACAATACTTCCTGCCCTTAAGGGTGCATGCACTCAGTTAACCCTCCTTCTCATTTACTTCAAGCAAAAATGCAGGGCTTCCCTGGTGGTGCAGTGGTTGAGAATCTGCCTGCCAATGCAGGGGACACGGGTTCAAGCCCTGGTCTGGGAAGGTCCCACATGCCGCGGAGCAACTAGGCCCATGAGCCACACCTACTGAGCCTGCGCGTCTGGAGCCTGTGCTCCACAACAAGAGAGGCCACGATAGTGAGAGGCCCGCGCACCGCGATGAAGAGTGGCCCCCGCTTGCCACAACTAGAGAAAGCCCTCGCACAGAAACGAAGACCCAACACAGCCATAAATAAATAAATAAATTTAAAAAAAAATGCAAAAAAATTTTAAAGCACAAAACAATAAAAACTTCTTCTAAGCTTTGTAACAGAGAGCTGCTTCCTGTGACCCTCCCGTTCCTACGATCTGAACCTGCTTTGTCGACCACCGGACCCTGGAGATGCAGGGGCAGCACAAGACCTTCACCACGTACTCTGCTGTCAACACAGTCAACCAGGCCGCTCAGCTCTGCCACGTCTTTTCAGTTAATAGTCATCCCCTGGCATGAGCTCAGCTGAAATGACAACCAAATGCCACGAGTCTGCAGCCCGAAAACCTACCAGACCCTTCCTCTCCTCCTCATCCTAACTTCTGCTCCCTGGGGAAGCCGTTTTATAAGATTCTGCATTGAAGATGCTCAGGGCTACTGTGATTGAAAGGAAAGATCAGACCATCCAAAGTTGCCTTGTTTTCAGGTAGGGACCAAAGACGTTTATTTTAAGAAATAGGACCAATTTGCATAGCTGGAGCGTAATATTTGCATCTGCAGGTATGTGTATCTGTGGAATCTATAGCATCGGCCCTTTGCATCAGCCGTGATAAGTCTAGGTTTCTTTCCTTCCTCCCCGCCTTCAATAAAATACTGCAAATCCCCGTCCCCACATCTCCAATCCTTTGCCTCAATTCTTCTTGGGTTTTTTTGTTAACTAGGTGTTGGGGGCATTTTGTTTGTCTATTTGGTGTTGAGGAGGTGGGTATTTGTTTAGTGTGGGTTAGTTTTGTTTAGTTTTGTAAGAGTATAATAACTAAAAGCAAATACCAAAGGATATAAAGTCAAAAGTTCAGGTTCCCATCCCATCTACCTCTATTCCTAATAGGTACCCAAGTCCATTTCATTTCCCTGGCCTGTGGCACGTGTCTGTCGTCTGCTATGGACAATGCCTGGTATCTCTAAAGTTCCTCTAAGCCCTAAGCTTGAGGACGACCATTCTCCTACTTCAATGTGTGTCAGAGCCACCCACTTATGTGATCTTAAATTTTTTAGGATGATACTAAAAAAAGTAAAAGGAAGCAGGTGAGATTAATTTCCATAATGTATTTTAGTTAACTCATATCCCAAATATTATAATTTCAATAAGCCATTAATATAAAAAAATTAATGCAGTATTTGGCATACTTTTTTTTTCATATCAGGTTGCAAAATCAAAGTGCATCTTACCAGCCACATGTGAAGTGTTTGATGGGCACTGTGACACAAGAGGCTGCCACATGGGACAGTGTCATTGTTGAAGGCTCGTTCAGACATGGTTACTGGTCCCACCCCCAGAGTTTCTGGTTTGGTGGGTCTGGGGTGGGGCCTGACAACCTGAATATCTATCCAGTTCCCAGGCGATGCTGGTGGTGCTGGCCCAGGGACATATTCAGAACAGCTGCTTTAGAGAAATGTCAAAGGTAATGATGAGGAAAAATGATTATGTAAAACCAGGTGCATTTGCTACCATTATTTTAAGTGAGATGAAATTCCTGTTCTCCCAAAGCCTCAGCTGCTTGGACAAAGGGGTCAGAAGCAGAGGTCTGCTGACGCAACTGCCTGACCCAGGACCCCCCGGCTGGGAACATAGGCAACCCCTTCTGCTGCCCTTTGGGAGTTGTCCTTGGCCAGCACAGGAGTTATTTGGATGACTCTTGACTCTAGCTCCAGTGCAAGATTCTTCGTGGAGACAAGATGGCTATCCCCCTGCATCTTCGTGGAGACAAGATGGCTATCCCCCTGCATCTTGGGTCAAGACATGTGTGCCATTGAGAGTAATAAGTCCTCAGTCACCTCGATCAGAGAATCAGTGTACAGTGCCAGCCGCTTGCCTGGGCACCTGCTCAAGACACACACTTCCATCCAGGGGACACCACGGCTGCCTCGGGGCCAGAAAGGAGAGAAGTGCTCACCGCAGCGGGGAAAGGAAAGGGCTTCTGTGTAGAGCGAGGCTCTAGACACAGTGGCCGTAGTTGTCAGTTTTAAAGAAATTATGGGCAGGGGAAATCGGTTGTCAACAGTCTGTTCTTCGTGTTGTTTTCCTCTCTCCAAACAAAGAGGTGAAAACTACCGTGCAGGAGAGGAAAAGCCTGTTGGTGGGTTTCAAACACTCGAAGGCTTGCCTTTTACAAGAGGCCTGAGCCCCAGCCCATGTGCCCCTGAGGCTGAGATAAGATAAAGAGATGTGACCACCTAGAGGGGTGGGAGAGGGAGGGTGGGAGGGAGGGAGATGCAAGAGGGAAGAGATATGGGAACATATGTATATGTATAACTGATTCACTTTGTTATAAAGCAGAAACTAACACACCATTGTAAAGCAATTATACTCCAGTAAAGATGTTAAAAAAAAAAAAAAGATAAAGAGATGGCAGGAGCAGTTAGAGGGGAGAGTGGATTCAGCCTGGCATCCAGAGTCAGACAACAGGACGGCACCCCTCGCCCACTGCCCAGTTGGCAGCCTGGCCCACGTCCTCGGCCTCTCTCTAAGTCTTAGTGACTTTATCTGCAACTCGAGAGGAATAGTAGCATTTACCTCCAAACTTTGTTGTAGACTAAATTAAGTTAATTCCTGTTGGCCACTTAGTATGCTATCGGGCACCTAAGACACGGTGAATAGAGGCAAGATAACCACCAAGAGGCAACTTGGGTTCAGTAAGAACTGAAAGGTAGAAGGAGGTGTCCTACAAGTAACACACTGTGACCCCAAGTTCTGTTCCAACCGCCTCAGAGAGGCTTGTCTGGCATTGAGAACATCAAAAGCAGACACAGAAGTGGAAGGTTCAGGTGAGGTCAGAGGGAGACACACTTCCGGGATCACAGAACCAGGATAAGACCTCCTGGTAGCTGAAGGACGTGGATCAGGACGACCTTACCCTTCTCTCATGATGGACTCAGCGGGTGAGGAGGGAGGGGCTGAGACTCTGGGGGGCCTTGTCTCTGGAGGGAGATGCAGGGAACAAGCAGCTAAGGGGGAATGTCACCGAGGGTTGGAAGCTCAGGCTCCAGGCCCCAATGTCAAGGGGACATTTACACTGAGGTTTCCTTCTGGCTTATCTGATTGCCCTCCCCAGCTGGGACAGGAGGTCAGATTCTGAGCAGAAACCTGCTCTAAAAAAAGAAAAAGAAAAATATCTCCTAGTGGCAGATTTCCCAGCTCCTAGTGGGGCATTAGGCAGACGGGTGAGGAATGTGCTGAAAACCAACACAACATAAGCCCCTACTGGCAACAAATCCCCATCCCTGTACCTCTAAAGGGGTCTCACCAAGTCTGCATGGCCTTTGATAGGCTGTTGAACGGGGTGCACAGGGCAAGGGTTGGGCTGGAGATGCTCTGTCCAATATGGCAGCCACTAACCCCGTGGGACTGTTGAGCCCTTGAAAGGTGGCTACTCTGAGCTGTGCTGCAAGAGTCTAACACATACCAGATTTCAGTGACTTGGTAGGAAAAAAAGAATGTAAATATTTATACTCTTATATTGATCACCTTTGAAATAATCATATTTTTGATATGAGTTACATATGTAACATATAATTGTATGTGTATTACATATATTTTATAATACTTAATAGAATATACTACTTAATATAATTTATGTAATACAGTATGAAAATTAACTTCGCCTGTTTAATCTCCCTGAGACAGAATTCAGATTAATGATAGTAAAGAGGATCCAAGATCTCAGAAAAAGAATGGAGGCACAGATCGAGAAGATAACAAGAAATGTTTAACAAAGACCTAGAAACACTAACGAGCAAACAAACAGAGATGAACAATACAATAGCCGAAATGAAAACTACACTGGAAGGAATCAATAGCAGAATGTCGCCTGTTTACTTTTTTTTTAATATCAATTTATTTATTTATTTTTGGCTGCGTTGGGTCTTCGTTGCTGCACGCGGGCTTTCTCTAGTTGTGGCGAGCGGGGGCTACTCTGCATTGCGGTGCGCAGGCTTCTCATTGCGGTGGCTTCTCTTGTTGTGGAGCACGGGCTCTAGGCATGTGGGCTTCAGTAGTTGTGGTGCATGGGCTCAGGAGCTGTGGTGCATGGGCTTAGTTGCTCTGTGGCATGTGCGATCTTCCCGGACCAGGGCTCTAACCCATGTCCCCTGCATTGGCAGGTGGATTCTTAACTACTGTGCCACAAGGGAAGTCTCTGCCTGTTTACTTGTAGTTTTTAATGTGGCTACTGGAAAATTAAAATGACAAACGTGGCTCATATTACAGGCTATTGGACAACACTGGTCGGGAGGATAGCTAAGTGTCAATAATTCCTTTTATGGCACCATTTCCCCAAATATGTTCCTAAGAATATGAGTCCCAAGGGGTGTTCTCCACCAAAAGAGTTCCTTAGTCAAATAAGCGTCCTCCCTCCTTCGAAGACACGCATTTACACATAGTTAAGGACCCTGGTCATGTAATGAGAAGACCTGTCTAACCCAGCATTTCCCAAATAATAGTATTTTTCCATTCTGTTCATGAACATCTACAGAACCAGTGTTCCACAAGACCTACTTTGAGAAGTGTTTTGCCAACATACAGAGAACACAATCACTTAGCAGCCAAGATGCAGCGTGAGAGCCACGTGCAGAATTTCCAAGGCGTGGGAAGCAGCCGAGGAGAAGGCCGGCTCCCTTTCCGGGTCAGTAACCCTCAAGATCGTAGTTAATGTCTGGGGAAGGGTTGACGAGGGCAGGACGGGCAGCAATCTCATCCGTCACCGACTGAATCACCTTCATGTCTTAATCACAGACTGTTTTTCACGGGCAAGAAAATTACCTTGGGAGCGAGAGAGCGTAATAAATATTAAATAGTATACGTTGAAAACACCCACCTATGTGGTCACAGAGCTTGCAATTGTATTTCCACTATTTAGTAAAAAACCATTTGTCTTTAGAGGCCAAGGATCTGCCATTTGAATGGTTTGTCTCTGCCAGCTGTAGGATCTAACAATATTCCGTTCTCCACTGTCTTTCTTTTTTGGGGCGTGGGGGGCTGGTTGGGGGAGAGGCTTTTACAATAATCAGCAAGTGGTCTGCCGTTAGCACCACCAGCTGCTTCTCTGACTTGAGGACAGCAGCCACCTGGGCCACCCGGGAGTGACTTCACTGTCTTGGGAAGAATCACTTGAGTGCCCTCCCTTATACCACGGAAATAATGTCATTAACTAGCCATGGCCGTGGGCAAGGAGCGGCAGGACCCTCTCTGGTGGTTTGAAAGGTCCTGAGACTTGAGCCTTTTCTCCCTGACACATTGGACAGTCGCCTGTCACAGCGTCTGCCCGACCAGGAGCTGCCGCCTCTCTAGAGCCCCAATCACATTGACGGTGCTGATTTCAGTGAAACAGACCTTTTGGACACCACAGACAGAAGCCACATAAAGGATTTTCTCTGCCCGCCATCTCCTGTCACGTGCAACTTCACACTCTGTCCACAAGCTCCCACACCACCCTGACCTCTCCCTGAAGATGGAGACCTTCAACGCTGGAGTGGCCTGAGACCCAGAGGATGTCCCAGAGAGCTGCAGGGGTCATCACTCAGTCAGGCCCGCAGGGATCACGAGGGTCCCTTCCAGCCCACGGGCGGAGGAGATTCTGAAGTTCTCTATCCACATCCTGGAACAAAAGTCACAAAACCATAGTAAAAGTCCAGTTTTCACTTCCTTCTTCCCTCTTCGGGATTCAAAAGATAAGTTTCTTCATAACCTGTCCATGGAGACATCCATATAAAAAGAAAAAAGAAAGGCAGTGGGGGAGGGGAGGTGGAGAGGGAGGAAAGCAGGATGTCTAAATAGATTTTCCTCCTTGATGCACCTATTTCTGGGATGTACTTATTTGACCTCGGTTAGGATCTACAGCACATAGTCTGAAAAATCACAGCAAGCCTGACATTACTTGCTCAAGAGCAGAGTTCCTGATCTGTTAGGCTCGTCTGTCCCACTGGAAGGTGAAATCGTATACTCCAGGGGTCTCCTAAGGGTCTCTGTTAGTACCACCTGAGGCTCATGGTTGGGAAAAGGATCCAAGGGACTGGCGAGGGGGGTGTCACTGTGAGGAAGGGGTCCAGGAGGGAAGGTTGCCCAGCAGGGAAGAGTGATGCTGGGAGATGCCCCACCTCAGCCCCAGAGTCGGAGCCCAGGAGGGCAAAGTAAAGCACGCTGGACCTACGAACAGGGCAGGGGTCTGTGACACCAGGAGGGGCAGCGCTGGCAGCCAAAACCAGGGTCGGCTCGGAGAGCTGAGATTTGCCCGCTTCCCTCCCCAAGAAGCTTTCAAAGCAGAGCTGGTTGCTCAGCAAAGGAACCCCAAGACTCTTGAACGACACAAGGAGAGGCAGAAGTCCCTCTTCCCTTGCAACAGGAGGATTTCTCAACTCTATCTTCAAGGCGAGTAGGACTATAATTATTTAGTGTTAATTATGTACCCGGGCAGATAATAATAGGGAAGTTCCTTCTAACTCAGGGGAGAGTTCCTGCAGAAGGGTGGGACCATGGCCACTTTCTTCCACAAATGTCCTCTTTTCTTGCTGTCCATCAGCCATCGACCTGTCCGGTGAGAGCAGTAGGCTCTTGGCTAAACGGAAGCAGCAGCATTTTCCTCTTAGATCACAGCCCCGTGGGCCGAGCTACCAGGGAGGGTGAAGTCGGGTGGGGCTTGGTGGTCGGGGAATTGGCCAGGCCGCCCAAGCAGAGGTTGACCCTGAGCACTTGGGGTCACCACCACCTCCCCTCCAGTGCACCCAGCATTCACAGCTGCCCCCGCCCCAGCCCGGTACTGGAGAATCCACCCAAAACGTCCTTCAGAACACCTTGTTTTGGAACAGGATGGAAAAGAGACTGAATGCACGAATGTGGGAAACCGTTCGGTCTCATTGGAGAGTGATGGCGGCGGTGGGGAAGGACCAGGGGCGGGGCTGGGGGAGCCAAACTCGCTCCCACGCAGACATCCGCCTGCCCCCCAGCCCCGAACCGGCCTCCCTCACGCCTCCTCTGCTCAAGCGACACTCTCGCTCCTGTCCGGGCACCTTCTTGCTCCCCCTGTAAGGACAGCTTGCCGACCACCCAGCCAGGAGCAGAACAGGGAGAGCAGGTGGGGGGCGGAGGGTTGGACGTAGCTCCGCAGACCCAGGGCTCTGCACGCCCCGTGCACGTTACCGGCATCCCAGCGTTTCCTCACCTGGGATCTTGCCTCGCTGAGGGAGGAGATACATAAATCAAACAGTAAGGGGCACGGATGAGCTAATTAGCCGGCAAAGTGCTGGGTAAAGGCTCGCAGTGTTGTTATTTTTAGTCAGGGGTTTTGAATCGTGACACGAGGCATCATGACCGCCGCTGTGTCAGCTTTAACGAGGCACTCATTTAAGTCCAAGGATGCACATTAACACCTGCCCTAAGTCAGGTTTCCGTGGGCATGTGCCATATGGGTCACTGGAGGAAACGGGCAGCCGGCCAGGCAGGGGCAGAAACCAAGATCTCAAAAATTGTCTAAACACGCCCAATTACCTCATTGCTCTTGGTAACAAAGCTCTTGAAAAGACTTGTCCGTACAGGTACCTTCAGGTCCTTGTCCTCCATTCACTCCTCACTCCATTCCATCAAATCCACCTAGTCGAGGTCGCCAATGACCTACCGTTGCCCATGGCCAAGTGACCTCTAAATGCCTTCGCCCTGGCCCAGTCTTATCCCTGGGTGGCCTACCCCTCATCTCTACGTGGATGTCTCAGAAGCACCTCTAACAGAACCGTGCAAACGGAACTTTCCTTTGGGCTTTGTTCCCCCAGAGCCCATTCCTTCACCAGCACAGCCCCGAGCAGTGAGGGGCAAACCCGTCCAGTACGGACCAGGCCAAAGCAGTGACCTCCTTCTTGACCCTCCTCTCTTCTCTCACTCCCCTCATTCAATCCATCAATGAATCGTGTTGGCTCCACCTTCAGAATATATCCAGAATACAGCAACCCTCACCCCTACCGCCAGCATACCAGTCCAAAGCTCTGTCACCTCCCCCAGACCAGCACACGCCCGGCGGTGCTCTCTCTCTGCTCTGTCCCCTGCAATCTCTTTTCAGCTTAAACTAGATCATGTACTTTCATGCTCAAAAGCATCACATTTGAGTGTCCTCACCTATAAAAAGGCTTTGGCCCATGTTAGCTCTGAAAACGCTGAAGCTTAGCAACCCATGCCTACGTTCTGCTCCTCCTACAGTGTGGGGGGAAAGTGGGCAGAAGAGGAGATTACAGAGGGACTCAAAGACGTCTGTGTCTCAGCTTGAAGTGCTGGTAACAGGACCACAACAAGCTGGGTGCTGGCTGTTGTCATAAAAGCCACCGAGGTGTCTCAGCAAGGATGTGGTCAGAGAGGAAAGAAGCAGGTCCCCTGGGGACCACTCTCCTCTTTGTACCTCTGCTGGAAAGTGAGGTGGGCCAAGAGGGCTGTTGTGTTGATAATGGGCTGGAATTCTTATGCATCTACCGTTTATGAAGTGACTTGGAGTAAGGAGAGTAACTGAGGAAATCATGCTTATCACACGTCAGAGGAAACACCTCGGGAAAAAGCTAGCTAGCACCACAAGGAAGAGCATCTGTCAATAGCCACCGCTAAATCGGCAAATACTGTATCAATTTTCGAAGCTCTGTAGTAGGTTTATTTTTAAGGCTTCATCATCAGCTGTAGGTTTCAGTTTTTGCAAAGAAAAGGAGCAGCAAACTCAATCTGTAAGAATTTGCATTGAAGCAAGAGAAAGTGAATTTCACCGGCATAAGTCCTTGCTCATTTCACCAGCAAGGAAGATAGTGTTACCCTGAAGGGCACCAAAATCGCAGTTTAAACACACCCCGAGCTCAAAATGTGGGCTCCAAGCAAAACGAATTATCACATTTTCAAGAGTCATCACCATTGGGAAGCGGAGGGAGGCTGATTTAAGTGTGAATCATTTAAAATGAACTACTTGCCTCTTTACTCAAGTTTAAATAAAAAAGGGAAATAAAATCTAGCTCCTTTCACAAGTAGGCAGTGCTCAAGGGCAGGAGACCTGGAACCAAGTCCATGCGGGCTCGTAATTAGCCTGGTAAAAATAGGAAGCTTTTCCAAACTTTCCTGTAGAGAAGACAGTCAGTCTTACCCAAGGCCACATCTTCTCCTTCCTCTTCATTGCCCTATGCTGGCATCTTACAATGGCAGTTTCTTTTCCCATCAGGCCTTGGGCAAACATCCACAGGCCCCTACTGTATGCACCAGCCACTGTAGAAGAGGTGCTGCCCCCAAAGAGGAAGGTAACGTCCCTATGGCAGGAGAGGTCACGCCAAACCAGGAGTGAAGGCAGGACAGCCCCTCTACTCCTGGCAGAATGGGGTGAGATGTGAAAGAGGAACAGACAGGATGCAATGGGGCTTGGAGGAAGGGAAGGGAAGGTTCCGTTCAGTGACTGGGGTGCAGGAAGGTGACTTGAAGAAGATGATGACATTTGGCTTGGGCGGTGAAGGACTGTGAATGTCGGAAATAAGGAGTGGCTCGCGAGGAGCTGGGCTGGCGGGCACAGAGTCAGGGGAAGAAGAGCACGGTCAGGGAACAGCGGTTGTCTGGCCTGGCTCCTGGGTAGGGCAAGGAGCAGAACAAAGAGGAAAGGAGGGGGTCTAGAGCAAGCTTGGACCAGAGCAGAGAAAATCGTAATGGCGCACTGTAGAACTTGAACTTGATTCAGAGTCAAAAGACCTTGTCCTCCTGGAGACTGCTGTCTGAGTGTCACTGTGCTGCTCTCCCCAGAGAGGGAGACCCCAGGACGCCAGAAAACCCCACCTTCTGGCATGGGTGTCCTTGCCACACTCTGGGCTCAGCCTGACCCCAGCTCAGGGGCACAGGGCTGTTTCTTTGACATGAGCCAAAATGAACAGAAATGGTCTCTCTCCTCCCAAGACTGTAAACACACCATATTTCAAGAGTTCAACAAATCCTTCAGACTCAGTGAAAGCTAAGCATCAGACTCAGTGAAAGCTATGGGCCCTCACCCTCCCCAGTCACTGCACTTCCGCAAAAGCGGGTGCCCCAGCCACAGATGTCCTGCAAGGCGGCACCGCCCCTGGAACAGGGACCTATACTGCCGTAAGTGACTCACCTTCCACAACAGCAAATTGTTAGATTATATTCGATGCACTTGTGGTACTGGATCAACATAATCAAGTAAAGTAAAAACAAATATTCAGAGATTCTGTTGCAAAGGCAGTAAGTATGCAATTGCTATCCTTATAATTGGCACTTACATGAAATCCAGAGGCAAAAAGCAGTCCCAGAGCATGGCATGGTAGGGACAGCTGGTCTCTGGGAGGTGTGAGACATGGGTGTGATGTCAGGGACACCAGGCAGGTCCTCTTGGCCCTGCTTACTCCATCTGTGGCCCCGACTCTGGGTCCTGTCGCTTCCAAACTTGATGACAAAGCAGTTTCCTCTGTCTCACCCACATTTCTCCACCAGGATGGATAGATGCCCCCTCAACTTCTCGGCTCTAGCAGAAATCCAATCTGGCGTCCACACTCCTGCCTCTCTCAAAACCCTCTTCCCAGAGTCACAGGGATCAAAGAGCTCACCTGCACCCCCTCCTGCACCCAACACACCTGCACATTCTTCCTTTGGCCTCCTCCATCTCCAGCCAGCTCCACGCAGCCCCTGCTCTGCCCAGGGCTCCCCAGAGGCAGCTCTGGACCCTGAACCGGTGCAGCAGCGGCATTCTCACCTGCGAAGGAGTTTAAAATGCTGATTTCCAAACTCATGCGTTGCACGACTTGAAACCGGGGCATCATTTCTTTTGGAAGCATGCCAGCTGATTCTGACCTCAGTCAAGTCTGAACACTGGCCATCCTACGGACCCTGGCTTCCCCGCTCTGTGCCCTCTGGCCTTGCTAGAAAACTGCAGTATCACCTCTGTCCTCATTTCTTCAGCATGTCCCGAGTACTTTCCGTGGGCTGGGTGCTGTGCTCGGTTCGGTAGGGGTGAGGGAGGGAATTAATGAGAAATTACTAAGACCCAGTCCTTGCAATGGGAGAGCTCACTGTCAATTACAAATGACAGAAATATGCATAAATCATTGCCATACACAGTGAACAGGTCTCCATTGAAATGATCATCAAAGTTCCATCAGAGTTCAGCAAAGGAGAGGCTACCTGCCTGGAAGTCCAAGGGGGCTGCCACACGTCCTGCAGAGCTGCGTCCCAGACAAACTAAACCAACAGATAAAGAGAGGGGTCACTTACCAAGCCAAGTGCTTTTCTCCTATACCATCATTTTCAGGGTTACAGTCTACTCCATAAGTTATAAAATCTACCCCCTATTATTACACATTTCGTTTGCTCCTGATTTTTTCCTATTGTAAACATATTGCAATCTTGCAGAATTAAAAATAATATTCTGCTCAGGAAAATTCCACAACATACAACTGCCCAGTGAGAATACTGGGTTTTAACATTTTCTTTTCTTAACCTGTGTCCTTTTGAAAGGTGAAAATTTGATTATTGCTTTCATTTCTATTCCTAAGAATATTAACGAAGAGGTCCTTTTTAAAATATTTATTGGCAATTTTTCATTCTTCATTTGAAAATTTTTCTTGTCTTTTGATCATTTGTCTATTGCAGTGTTTGTAAAAGAAACTGATTTCAAATAATTTTAATATTATAAAGATACTGACTTTTCATTACATATATGCAATATATATTTAAAATTCTTTTAATTGTTGTTCATCTTTTCTTTTTCAGTGTGATATGTTTGGAGATTCTAACGTCTTCTTTTGCAAAGTAAAAGCTACCAATATTTTGCTCTATGATTTCTGCTTTGGATGACAGTATCTCATTACTAAATTATTTTAAACTGATATGTATTTAACAGCTTCTGCTATGTTGTCCTATATTTTATGTTCTATCAGTATATATCATAATTAAATACTGATTGAATGTACTCTTAAAGAGCCATTTTTAGTGCAATAAATTTTTTGTCACTATGTAAGAAGCAATAGTTGCTCACAGGAATCATCCTACAAATATGAGAAACTTACTCTTACTTTACGGATAGGTTCAAATCAAATGTCCCCTGTAACAGCTACAACAATTACCATTAAAGAATACATGCTTACATCAATCAGCGTGTAGCAGACATCTTTTTTCCCTTCTGTAATGATGTCTTGCAAAAGTTTAGTCACCATTCAGGTCAAAGCAGGAACCAAGAAAATATAATGAAATATAGAAAGAGTTCTCATTTCCTATCTAACCTCATGCCCCCGGTTATGGGAGCAGCCTCTCCTTCACTTCTTAAATGAGAATTCATTTCTTTCCATTTGCAAATCCCAAACCACTAAAAGAGCTTTCATGAAGGTCTCTGATGACTGTATTTAGCCAACACATCTCTGCCCCATCTGTCAGAGTATTGAACTCTGCCGCCCCCTCCCATTTCCTTGAAATGTCCCCACTTGGATTTGGGGACCTGCTCTTGCTGCTTTAGCCCCTGCCCTTACTATTCCTCTTTGAAGGCCCTCTTCACCCATTTCCCTTTTTTTCTAAGAATTCCAAGCTCAGCTTCCTTTGTTCCACCCCAGTTGTTCTCATAGTGTGCTCCCTGGAACGGCAGCATCAACTGGGAGCTTGCCGACGCTCAGGCCCCACCCCAAACCTACGGAATCAGAAATTCTGGAGTTGGAGTCCAAGCCTGCTCAAGTTTGGAAACCATCACTCTACACATTCTCATCAAAATTTCCCAACCATTTCCTCAAGACCAACATCTCTTGTGAGCTCTAGACCCACACACTAAACTCCCTGTAGGACATCTCCTTTTCTGATGTCTACCAGGCACCTGGACTCCACGTGTAGAAATATTATCATTTTATTCCCCAGCCCTCCCCTGTCCCACCTGCCTCCATGTAAATTGCACATGTGAATTACCTTTCTCTGTGAATTGCACCACCATGCGCCCCACTTCCTTCCAGGCTCTGCTCACATCCCACCTTTTCACGAGTCCCGACCATCGCTGTTCCTAAAACTGCAACCTGCCACCCACCCATCCACCCCCTCTCTCCCAATCCCCCTTCCCCTGCCTACTCTTTATTCCATATAGCACTTACCGCCTTCTACATATTTACCTATTCATTACGTATACTGTTTATTGTCTGTCCAGAATGAAAGCTCCATAAGAGAGGGATCTTTGAATGTTTTGTTCACCGTATGTCCCAAGCATCCAGATTAATGCCTGATATATGGGAGGCATTCATTAAATATTTAAATGAATGAATGAATCTGTCGGATTCGGTCCACTTCCACCAAGTTTTTATTGTCAGACTTAGAAAGATGACTTTCACAATACACTGCTGAGTGGAAAAAGATTACAGAACACTACGCTTAGTACAATGACCTTTATTTGCAATTATGTACCTAGACGCTACGTGTGTGCAGCCATAGAGCAACGTCCAGGAGGAAAGTCACCAAGACATTGTGAGGTAGGAGATAGATGGGCCCCTGGGCCGGACAGCTGGTGTTTGTCAAGTGAAATAACACTGACGCTTTGTTCTCACCCAGACACTCCAAGGACAAAGCTAGTGGCAGAAGCTGAGTTCTGCTGAAGTAAAGAGATAAGATGACCCCTCCTGAGGTCAAGGAAAGCTTCCCTGTCTGCATATGTGCAGGAAGGCTTCTTGGGGGTCAAAAGGGAGGGGGCTACACCCCATAATAAATGCGGACATACCCACAGGCCTCTGCGGTGGAATCCATCTTAGCAAAATTTGTACACACATGTTGGGCAGGGTCTTAGGACAGGTCAAGCGTGAAAAAAGAAACCAGATGATTGGTCAAATGTAAACAAAGACCCGGAAGAACTGTCCTATATAAGGGATTTAAATCACCTCTTTACTGCGTTCATTCAGGACGCCCACCCTCCTCTCCGGGTGTGATTTCTGCCTAGCTTCTGACTTAAATAAATAAACTGTTTCTCTGTGTGCTCTCCCACTTGTTGTGCTGTGTCTCTAATAAAAAATTTTGTACCTGTTTTTACAGTTTTTGCCTCCTTGAAACATTCTTGCTTTCAAACAGGGGGAAAGAGCCAGGGCCACTTTGTTTCTAGCCTCTCGCCCCTGGTAGTGTAGGGGCTAGGATTCCTGGTTTTCATCCAGGCTACCCAGGTTCAATTCCTAGGCAGGGAACGAAGATCTCTTTCAGGACCGCTTACTGCTGTCTCTCCGAGATCAACTGGAAGTCGTTATCACTGGTAATCTCAGTCACACCTCCACTTGGTGCATACCGGTCACGAATGGATTCCTACCTGTCAGACCCAGATGGAATGTTCAGTTGTTTCCAGGATCTCAGCTGCTTGGCCTCATTGCCTCCTTGTGGCAACTCTGCACACTCTTGATTTCTGCAGCATCTTCCTTGGTCCTCTTCCTTCATCCCTGGTGTTTCCTCCTTTGCTTCACTCTCCCTCTCCCCCACCTCGCCCTCATCACCGGCCCACTCACCTACAGCCGCCTCAAATTCTAGTTTTCCTGGGTCCTCAACCCATTCCACATGCCCTTCCTGGAAAAGCCCATCCACTCTCTCCAGGGAAAGGCCAGGCGCCCTCCTGGTTTTATCCTACCCGTACAGGTCATCGGGGACTTCTGGGTTCAGCCTTGCATATCAAACTCCCAGCTGCACGTTTCTACCTGGCTTCTCAAATCCACAGACACTTAAGAAAAACATCACTAAGATGAAAATAATCATGCTCAGGGTTTTCTTAACTATTCTTGCTTGATTGTTCTTCCCCATGAACTTTATAATCAACTAGTCTAATTCCAGGGGGCAAAATGTGTGGATATTTTTATTAGGATGACATTACATGTATAAATTAATATGTAAAATTTTCGTCTTTAAGTTGTTGAGTTTTCTATCCAAACACATATACGTCTTTCCATGTATTTAAGTTCTACTTCTGTGTTTCTCAAGAGGGTTTCATAGCTTTCTTTAAGCAGGTGTAAGGCATTTCTTGAGTTTATTCTAGCTATTTTATTATTTCCCTTTATTTTATACGTTAACTTCATAACTGGAAACTTCTCTAAGTTCTATTTTTTAATAGCTTTTTCATCATTTACTTGGGTTTTCCAGATACATGAGCATATCATTTACAAATAAAGATAGTTTTAGCTTTTCCTTTCAGTACTAATGCCTTTTATTGCTTTCCCTTGTCAAATGCAGGGGTTCATAATTCCAACGCATTGTTAAATCATAGTGAAAATCGTGGGCATACTTGCTCCATTTAATGGGAAATCCTCAAGTGTTTTCTGATTAAGTAAAGTGCTAGTTTGGGGGCATAAAATATATATGTATGTATACATATGTGTTTATATATCTATATATTAGCATAATAAGACAGTATTCATCAAGTCTTATTTTATTGAGTGGGTATTGCCTTTTGACAAGTGCTTTCTTTTTTCTTTTTTTGTATCTTTGGAGATGACTTTTTAAGTTTTTATCCTTATCTCTATTCGTATGATGAATTATATTAATGGGTCTCCTAATATTGATTCAACATTTCTGTATTTGTTTTCTGTCGCTGCATAACAAATCCTCCCAAAACTGAATGGCTTAGGATAACAACAAACATGTATTTTCTCACATAGTTTCAGAGGGTCAGGAATTTGGGAGCAGGTTGTCTGGGTTAACTAGACATTGATCAGTAACAGCTATTAACATCACACACACACACACACACACACACACACACACACACAGGCAATTGGGCATTATACGTCTCCTGATGGAAGACCACACCATCACCTATAAAGTATTCTTGCCAAAAAAATTGAACTCAGATTTGATCAAATCTTGACCCAACTACCAATTAATTTATGGGAAACATAAACATGTTTATGTTTATGTAAAACATGTAAAAGATGCCATAAGGAAGCAGTCAGCACAATCCAGACCACAGGAGACTATGTGACAAAACCTAATTTTCCAACATGCAAATTAGGAAGGACAGAGAGAGAATATATAAATAGAAACAGGTCTGAGAGACACAGTATTCAATCATAATAATTGGATCTTTTGTGGATCCTGATTCTAAGAAACAATAAGAAAAAATTAGGAGACAATTAGAAATTTGATCACTGGCTGACCATCTGATCATATTAAGAAATCATTGTTAATTTTTTTGTTGTAATAATGGTATGTTGAATTTTTAAAATTCTTTATCTTACAGAGAGGCATCCTGAGCTACTAATGGATGATGGGATATGATGTCTGGGATTTATTTCAAAATAATATGGGAGTAGGAGGTGGATGGGATTACAGATGATGCTATATTGACCATAACTGGTCATTGTTGTAGTTGGGTAATGGGTACATTGGGGTTCATTACCCTACTTGGTGACTTTTGTATATATTTGATATTTTACCATATAAATAGCTTTTTAAAAATCTGAACACCTCATTTTCTCCCATTCTGAGCTGTTCCTTTTCTTGAAAACCTTATTTCAGTTAAGGGTGTCGCCTTCCACCCAGGTGCCTGAACCAGAAATCTGAAAGACAGCCAGTTCTCCCTCTTCCCCGCCACTTCACAATGTCCGTTGAATCCTGTGTCCTGAAGTTTTGTTATCTCCTATTTTTTTAATTGAGATGAAATTCACATAACATACAGTTAACCATTTTGAGGTGTGCAATTCAGTGCATCCACAACGTTGTGCGACCACCACCTCTCTCTAGCTTCTAAGCTTTTTCATCACACCAGAAAAACTCCCTCTACTGATTTCCCCCTCCTCGCATCCCCTGGTAACCACTAATCAGCTTTCCGTCTCCTTGGAGTTGCCTATTCTGGAGATATCATATAAAAAGGATCAGGCAGGGTATTCCTTGGTGGCCCAGTGGTTAGGGCTCCATGCTTCCATTGCAGGGGACAGGGGTTCCATCCCTGGTCAGGGAACTAAGATCCCACAAGCTGTGTGGTGTGGCCAAAAGAAAAAAAATAGAATTATGCAACCTGGGGACTTCGGTGACTGGCTTCTTCCACTGAGGGTAGCGTTTCCAAGGTTCATCCTTGTTGCAGTGTGTGTCAGTACATCTAAAATTAATTGTTCTCTTCCTTTCCATCTACTTACCAACACTGCTCAGCTTCAGGCTTTTCTTCTCTCCTCCCCAGGCTATTTGAACAGACTCTGAAGTTATCGCCCTGCCCCTCCAACACATCCTCTCTCTCCTGCAGCCAAAGTGACCTTGTCTTTTACCATCACATCCCGCTCCCTACATGAGCCAACCATCCTTCCTTCAGGATTCACACCTAGATCTACTCAAATTAAAACACTGTCCTCCATTGTTCTTTCTTCTCTCTCATCTTCTTGATCACATTCACTAATCATTCTAACATTTAAAACACTCCTTGTCAAGTTCATTGCAGCATTCCTTTCATTAGCCAAACACCAGAACAACCTAAAAGCTCATCCATAGAGGCAGAATTGGAGTAATTACATTCCATCCACAGAATGGAATGTAATTATCATGCAGCTGTTAAAAGGAATGAGGCCGAAAGAAACTAACATCAGGAGCTTCCTAGTGGGAAGCACAGAGTAGAACACAGCATCACTTTCCCAGTGCTTCTTCCAAAAGTGAGTGACCTGACCGTAATAATGAGGGAACGATCAGACAAACTCAAATTGAGGGACATTCTACAAAACAACCGACCTATATGTTTCATCTCAGTGTCATGAAACACGGAGAAGGATGAGCTACAATCGCAGATTTAAAAATTTAGAGACGTGACAAGCAAACGAAATGTGTGACCCTCTGTAGGATCCTGAATCAGAAAAAAATAAATTGCAATTAAGGACATCATGAGGGCAACTGGCGGAATTTGAATACAGACTGTATATTAGACAGTGGTATTATATGGATGTTAAATTCCCTGAGAATGATGTGTACATTACATGGGTAAGGGAATGTCCTTGTTCTCCAGAGATACACCTGAAGAATTTAGTGGTAAAGATGATGATGTCCCCTGCTCACTCCCAAATGTCTCTGCAATAATACCAATCATTACATATAGAGAGAGAGATACAGACACAGAGCAAATATGGCAAAATGTTAACAAAATTTTGGCAAACTGTGTAATGGGAATATAGAAATGCATTGCCTTATTTTTATCATTTTTCTGTAAGCTTGAAATTTTTCGAAGTACAAAATAATGAAGAAAAAATGAAGTAAATCATTATATGCTGGTACGGAAAGATGTCCTTGATATGTTGTTAAGTTTCAGGACACAGTTATGAACTCGACACAGAAGAAGCCTGGGATAATGCACACATCCCACACTCTATTCCCAGCAGATGCTGCCCGGGGCAGTGGCTCCTAGCACTTATCCTGAGATGTGATACTTTCCCTCTCTTGAGTGTCCCTTTATAGATGATAAATCACATGGTCCATGAGCTATAGGAATGGGTTGAAGAGCATGGAGGCTTTTACTTTTTACTTCATCCCAATCTGTAGAGTTTTAATATTTTTACTGGTGAGGATCCATCACTTTATACTGAAATACTCTCTTAACAAGTCTAAACTATTCATCTAATAAATTGTCTCTAATCTGTAGGCATGAGCTTTGAGTTACTCATCAAAAAAGTATTATAAAAACCTAAAAGATAGGGACTTCCCTGGTGGTGCAGTGGTTAAGAATCCGCCTGCCAATGCAGGGACACGGGTTCGAGCCCTGGTCCGGGAAGATCTCACATGCCGCAGAGCAACTAGGCCCGAGCACCACAACTACTGAGCCCGCGTGCCACAACTGTTGAAGCCCGTGCACCTGGGACTGTGCTCCACAAGAAGAGAAGCCACCACCATGAGAAGCATGCACACCACAGTGAGGAGTGGCCCCCGCTCTCCGCAACTGGAGAAAGCCCTTGCGCAGCAATGAAGACCCAACACAGCCAAAAATAAATAAATAAAATAAAATAAATTTATTTAAAAAAAAAAAACTAAAAGATATGCTCAGCCTCAATAATTATTAGTGCAACCTAAAAATTAAAAGAGCATGGTATCATTTTTATCAATCAGACTGGCTAAAATTAGGTAAATTTATACATAGCATTAGTGAAAATGGGAGAAGCGCGGTTGGCCATCTCACACACTGCTGGTGGGAAAAATAAATTAGCTCAGCCTTTTGGAGAGTATTTTGAAACACCTATTATAATGGAAAATGTGCATGCCCCACAATGCAGCAATTTAACTTTTATATCTGTATCCTAGAGAAACTCTGTACACGAAGAGACACGTCAGTGTTCACTGTAGCATTATCTGCAACAGAAGAAACTGGAAGCCAACATCCACCAGTAGGGGAATGGGCAAATAAAATAACTGTAGACCTACAAGTTTCAGCTGTTGAAAGAGATGCACTAAATTCATATATGGCAATGTGCATAGATTCAAAAACTTAAAATCGAGTGAAAAAGACAAGATACAGAATGATAAGATGTGCCATTTATGTGTAAAGTGTTTTAAAACACACAAACAATACTATATACTATTTATATACATATATATATTTACATTATTCTTAAATGGAACACAGGAATATGTACCAAGCTCATGAGAAGAGTTGGCTTTGGGGAAAATGAGAAGGATATGGAATTAAAGTAGCAAGAGGACCAACCTGACAGGTTCAAGGACATTAGCTACATCTGTAATGGTTTCATTTTTTTTTTTAATAGATCTTTATTGGAGTATAATTGCTTCACAATACTGTGTTAGCTTCTGTTGCACAACAAAGCAAATCAGCCATATGCATACACGTGTCCCCATGTCCCCTCCCTCTTGAGCTTCCCTCCCATCTTCCCTATCCCACCCCAAAGCACTGAGCTGATCTCCCTGTGCTATGCAGCAGTTTCCCACGAGCGAACTATTTTACATTCGGTAGTGTATATATGTAGATGCTACTCTCACTTCGCTCAAGCTTCGCCCTCCCACCCCATGTCCTCAAGTCCATTCTCTATGACTACCTCTTTATTCCTGCCCTCAGAAAGAGAAAAACATGTCTCTTTTTGAAAGTAATGGTTTCATTTTTAAATTAAAAATCGAGGGAAAAGTTGTGTCAAAATATTAACAGTTGTCAATTCTAGGTGGTACAAAAATGAGTAAATATTTCTAAATTTTTCAAATTTTTTTCAAAATAAATATGAAGTTTTTAAAGTATGGGAAAGAATAAGTATTTTCATAATATTCTTCCATCACCCAGGGGTTGGGGTCCTTGACAACATAAAATAAAGCTTATGCCCCCCAAATACCCAAATCAATATCTTGACAGCATCTTGATTCTAAGGAATAAAACATAACCAGAATGTTGAAGAGTCTAAACAGAGCAGTACTCAGACATGTAGTTAATCGAAACTAGCCAGAGATACAACCCACATGTAGGATTGATTCATTCTGGAATTTTACACCTGCCAACATGTTCTTGGGAGAAATCATGGCAGCCATTCAAATGCATCTCTTTTTGTCCCAATTTCCTCTTTGAGTTAGTGAATAATGAAGTGGGAAGGGAGGACTAAGTCTTTTCTTTGTAATATAAAAGTGAATCTACTTATTTCAAAATGTGAAGGTCAAGATCCAAAAAAAATCTTCTCATACCTGTAGTACATCAAAGCTCTAGGTATACTCAGCATACACTAGGCAAGAGTTCTCAAGCTAGCATTCATCAGAATCACCTGGGAAACTTACTAAAAATCCAAATTCCTAGGCACCGCACTCAGCAATTATGATTCAACAGGGATGAGGTGGGGCTGAGCATTCTTTGTCTTTAGCAAACTTCCCAAATGCTTGAGATTTATATAGTCTGTAGAACACAATTTGAAAAAGAATAAAAAAGATTACTGATTAGGGGATCAAGCAACAGCTTTGGTTATGCTGGTTTGTTGGTTGGTTGGTTGATTGGTTGATAGGTTGGCGGTTGGTTGGTTGGTTGGTTGGCCAGTGGTTGGTTGATTGGTGGTGGTTGATAGGTGGTTAGTTGGTTTGTTGGTCGTTGGTTGGTAGGTGGCTGGTTGGTTAGTGGTTGGTAGGTGGTTGGTTGGTTGGTTGGTGGTTGGTTGGTAGGTGGCTGGTTGATTGGTTAGTGGTTGGTAGGTGGTTGGTTGGTTGGTGGGTGGTTGGTTGGTTGGTGTGTTGTTTGGTTGACTACAATGTTTGTTTTCTCATAACTATGGGCAGAATTTCTGCCCATTTTCTCCCATTTGGCTCCTACTCTCCACATTAGAAATTTGTAATTTTCAGTATCCATCCCACCCTTAACTTTCACATCAGAATAAGGTCTTGGATGTTTAACACAAGAGAAGCGCTCTGGAGTCAAATATTTTCTCAAATCCATCTGTTCTAGAAACCTGTACTGAGTTACCTTAGGACCAAAAACAAACCTAGTGTTTCAGTCTTTGGCTTTTGTGTGATATTCATCATAACTTGCTAGAAAGCTGATGAGTGTAATTGCAGTATAAAGCACATTTCTTAGGTAAAGTCACTGTGATGTGCCAAAAAGTGCCCAAACATTTGGTCAAACATTCTGAGTGTGTCTGTGTTTCTGGATGAGATTAACATTTGAATCAGTAAACTGAGTAAAGCAATTGCCGTCTTTAATGTGGGTGAATCCCATGCAATCAATTAAAGGTCTGAACAGAACAAAAAGTCTGACCCCTCCATGAGTAAGGGGAGATTCCTGCTTCCTGGCTGCCTTTGAGATGGGACATTGGGGTTTTTTCCTGCCTTTGAACTCAAGCTGAAATGCTGGCTTTTCATGGGTCTCGAGAAGGTCAGGCTTGGGCCTGGAGCCACACCGTCGGCTCTGGGTCTCCCGCCTGCCCGTGGCAGATCTGGGGACTTGTCAGCCTCCACAATCATGTGAGACGATTTCTTATGTTAAATCTCTTTGCATATGTTTATACATACAATACATGCATGCACACGTGCATACACACACACACGCACGCACACACACACACAACATACACCCTCTTGATCTGTGTATCTGGAGAAACCTGTCTGATACAAGGAGCAGTAGGAAGTGAATACACTCATTCACAAAAAGAGAGCTGTTGTCTAGAGAAACAAAGTGAACTGGACAAAGCTCACGCCAGATGTATCAGGACCAGGATTCACCAGATCTCCTCTGATACATCATGGACTCCACCTCCGTGCTTGTTTACCACGCCATGCTGCTGTCACTCCCTCGTCCCCTCGTTTACCTCGCTGTGGCCAATGACTGATGTGAGATGATGACTGAAGACGATGGGCTAAAGGTGCCAACAGACCCAGGGAGAGAATGTAAAGTTGTTTAATGGCAAAAGCTACCCCACACGTGGAGCTGCTCTGATGTGCTCCAGGTGCCGGTGGCTTCTCACACTCCTCGTGGGTGGGGTCAGCCCCGTGCCCAGCCCAGTGCATGCAACTCGGGACTTCTGGAAAACACATGCCAGGTTATCTCCTGTCTTATGTCGATACCTGGCTCCTGTGTCCTCTTCTATTGACTGTGTCTGTGATGTCCTTCTGTTGGTCAATCCCTGTTCCACAGTGACCGACATGCACTCAGCTATTTAGTTAAAAAAGAAAAGGGCCCCAACTCTTGATGAGGGGCTGGAACTCTACCACGTGGATCTTTGCAAGACACATCCTGTTAAAGTCAGAAAGAAGACCAGCAGCCCAGAGTTGCTGTCCCGAAACCCACATCCTGCCACGTGCCAAGGGAAGTCCCTGAGGCGCCCCCAGGGTGAGGACAGGCTAGCATTTGTCCTCTGAGGGTGCAGGCTGCACGAAGGCACAGCTGCTGGTTGAATCCCACAGCCAGGGTTGGACACCTGCTGAACATGGGCGGGCCGGCGCTGGGTCTACAGCTTAGGACATTCAGACTATTTCAAATCAGCCCCTCTGCGGAGTGACAGGTCACAAAGAGGAGCCACAGTTGGGAAGAAAGGTGACTGTCTGCCCCAGAGAGAGGGAGGGAGGAGGAGGCCACGCCAGGCTGAGTGCTGGGCTGTCACCAGACAGTGATCTGAGAAGGAATCGCTTTCATGTTGGGGCCGGGGCTAGATGGAGTTCTCCGGAAGGGGCAGAATTTCCAGCTGGGTAAACAGTTGGGACATAGAACAGAAGGGTCATTGTTGATGCAGGGGAAGAATCATTAAGTTTGGAGATAAAGGATCTGCCAAGTAATGCGACTTTGTGAACATGTTACCTGAACTATGTGGGTATCAATTTCTTCATCTGTAAAATGGGCTGATGGTACCCACATCATGGTTGTCAGAATGAAATCTGAACACTTGTTGTATAAACTGTTGTGGCACTGTATTCACCGATGTTGGGATCTAATTGTCTGTCACAGACATAGAGAAGAGACCTGTGGTTGCCGGGGGAGGGGGAGCGGGCAGGGAAGGAAGCATTGGGAGTTTGGGATTAGCAGATGCAAACTATTAGATACAGGATGGATAAACAACAAATCCTATTGTATAGCACAGGGAACTATATTCAATATCCTGTGATAAACCATAATAGAAAAGAATGTGAAAAAGAATATATATGCATAACTGAATCACTTTGCTGTACAGCAGAAATTAACACAACATTGTAAATCAACTATACTTCAATAAATTTTTTTTTTTAAAAGATCTAATTGTCTGACCCATGGTAGAGTGTTCTGGAAGAGCTTGCAGACTCCTAACTTTTACTTTATAGTTGGATCCTATAGTCGTCCTAGGAGGTGGACATCGTGGTCTCCAGTTACAATAGAAGAGTCCCTGGGAGCTTCGGGAACGCACCCGTGTAAACTCCCGTCCCCACCAGGGCACAACCAGCGCGGCGGACTCCTGGGCCTCTGCTCTGCTCTCACCCCTCACTACCTGCCCTTTGCTGGCTCCACCTCCTCCCCAGGGAGGTGTGAGAGGAAACCAGCCCCCGCTCCGCTGATACCCACACACAGAGGGGGTTTTGTGTGGCAACCAGGGCTCTGGACGTGGGCTCACCCTCTCCCACCCGCTCTTCTTGTCTCCTCTCAGCCGGAGCCAGCCCCGTGCGCCTTCCCCTGCTTTCCCAGCCTTTGTCCCAGGCCTGGCGGAAGAGAGCCTTCCCGGGCTCCCGCAGTCCTGGAATGCGTAATGAAGTCACCAGCCTGTGAAAGAAAAGGCCTCTGTTTCTGCGGGTGATGGGCTGGGTTCCGGGACGTGATGATGCAGCTCTGATCCTCACAAAGAAAGTGGTGACTGTTAAGGGCGCGTCATCTGGCCTGGCAGCTCTGAGAAGGAGCATTTCATTTCTGCTCTGTGAGCTCCCTTCTGCCCTCTCAATGGCTCTGTGGCTGTCTGACCACATCATGGCCGTTGCTTTTCTGCCAGGATGGTATGTGCCACCCGGACGGAAGAGCCCCCATCTGTACTTTCCCCCACTGGCCATGCAAACCACACACTGTCTGCTGTGGGCAGAGGGGCTCCTGGAGCTGTCTGGGCCCGTGGTGGCTCTCACGCCAGGCCCAGATGACATGGCCTCACCTGCAATGAAGACCAGAAGTGTCACCCTGTCTTGGCTCCTGGGGATGGGGCCACAGGAGCTGTGGCTACTAAGCTGGGGTGATAGCCATCGTGAAAGCCCAGGAGGCAATCAGTCGGGGGCCAGAGCCACATCCACTGGACAAAGCCAGAGCGAGGGCCAGGCCAGCTATGTGATTAGCACAGAGCAGATGGCAGATCCCAGTGGGGCAAGGGTGACTGAGAATCCACAGGCCAAACGGAGGCCAGACCCCACAGCGCTTGGCAAGGAGAGGAATCATCTGAGCCAGGGAAGGTGAGGTCTATCCTGCTCGGTTCCTCAGGCGGACCACAGGCCACCTCTGTCAGAAGCACAGAGTGAGGCTGTTCATTCAGAATCCTGGTTCCCGCCCCAAACCAATCAAAAAAGAAGCCCCGAAGCTCTGGCCCAGGAACCTGCACTGTGAAAAGAGTTCCAGAGGGGCCACTTGAGTTCATTAAAATTAGAGTCTACACAGGGTCGGAACAAGTTCGCAGGTTACTTTTTCTGGGAAGTGGGGAGAACAGAATCTCATAAATTATTTTTAAGCTTATCTCCCTCCTCTCATTTTATTTATTGATTTTGTCGCATTTTACACTCCTGTTTCAACCACCCCCATAAGGCTCCCATGCCAATGGGTAGGTGTAGACATTGTTTAATTTAGATGAATCCTTTAAAAAAAGAGCCTATTTCTTGGTGTGTGCCTGTATTTTTGACTTCTGTAAATAAGGTTGCCTTGCATAGTTGCTTCTTAAAGTTTTCACTGTACTTAAGATGCATCCATCCTGCTGAGTTCAATGTACTTTTTGAACAATGAAAGATAAAATCTTTAGTTTGATATAATCACATCAGGTTTGCTTTGTTTTGTTTTGCCTTATGGTTTGTGATATTGAAGAAGTTTGTTTAAGAAGTCCTTCCACTCCCTGAGTCACAAGGATGGACAAACACACACACACACACCACTCAATTAACATTTTAATTTTCCTTTCACATTTAGGTCCAAGTGGTTTCCACCTTTGTATGTGATGCTGGGTGGTAATCTGGTTTCGTTTTTCTCCATTTAGTTGGCCAGTTTTCCCAACATCATTTACAAAGCAGCCCGTCTTTCCCCAGTGATTTATGATGCCACCTTTATCATATATTAGGTTTGCACATACACCTACACCTGTCTCTGAGCTCTTTATTTCTTTCCTTTAGTCCATTCTGTTCCTTTAGTCTATTTGTCTGTTTTTACACCAATTCCACCCTGTTTTAACCAGCCAGGCCTCTTGTGAAGGTCCTAGGGCCCCATCCCCATAGAAGCCTCTCTCAGCCTTAAAGGTACAATCCTCTGATCCCTGGAAAGCTTCTTCTCTTCTTGACCTGTGCCTCTATCATTACTTGCTTCGGAGTTCCTGTAGGACTTTGACCATTGTGTTGCCCTTCAATTTTCTAGTTACCCCATAAGCCAAGGCAAAACTACTGCGAGTTTATGGTTAATGCTCTCCTAATCAGGGTCCTTTGACTGCACTAATTGTCTTAAAAAGCCAAATCTCCCTTCAAATAGCCAGATTCCAAAGTCAATTTTTAGGGACTTCTGTAAAGCATGACTTTAAGGATCGGTGTCTAGGGATGGCAGCTCTGGTTTCATCATCACAAACATCCATGCCCTGCACCCACCTGGGGTCCTGGGTGTCCCCGTGTTCAGTATAACACACCACCTCTCAAGCCTCTAGCTTATAAAAATATTGCCCTCTACAGCTGTCTAACACTGTATGATTTTAAAAGAGTGCTTACTTATTGCATTAGAACCTTAGAACTTTCTGATGAAGCGTTCAAGTCTCCATACTGTTAGCTCCATTTTAAAGTGGAGAAGGAATTCCCTGGTGGCCCAGTGGTTAGGACTCCATGCTCTCACTGCCGAGGGCGCAGGTTCGATCCCTGGTTGGGAAACTAAGATCCCGCAAGCCGCATGGCGTGGCCAAAAAAAATTTCTTTTAAATGAAAAACACACACACACACACACATACACTTAAAGGTGAACAAACTGAGGTGCAGAGGTGATACGTGATCACCCATGATCCCACAGCCCATGAGTGATCCACAGAACTTGGGAAAGACCTCGGCTTTTCTGACCTACACTGTATAACTGCATTAGTTTGCTAGGGCTGCTGTAACAAAATACAACAGGTTGGGTGGCTTAAATAACAGAAATGTATTTCTTGTAGTTCTAGAGGCTGGAAATCCCAGATTAAGGTCCAGTAGGGTTGGGTTCCTAGTGAGAGCTCTCTTCCTGATTTGCACATGGCCACGTTCTTCAAAAAGCCTTTCCTCTGAGGGTGCAAGGAGAGAGAGAAAGCATGCACAATCTGGTGTCTTCTCTCATAATGGCACATCCTACTGGACCAGGGCCCCACCCTTGTGACCTCATTTAACCTAAATTACCTCCCAAAGATTCTGTCTCCAAATACAATCACACTGGGGGTTAGGGCTTCAAGATGTGAATTTGGGTGGGGACGCCATTTGGTCCACAGCACTGCTGTAACAAGTTATTACAAACTCGGTGGCTTTAGGCAACACACATTTACTATCTCGCAGTTCTGGAGGGCCAAGGCTAAAATCAAGGGCTCAGCAGGGCGGCGATCCTTCTGGAGTCTTCACGGAAGAATCCGCTTCCTTGCGTCTTCCAGTTCTGGGATCTGCCTGAGAAGATTTCTAAAACCCTCATGGACTACCTCTCCCTGTGGCTTATGGGAAGCCCTGCTCAGACGGCAGTTTCTGATTTGCTTCACGTATACACGTCACCTGTCGGCCGTGCTTCCCTAGCTTAGTGCCCCAATCAGGTTACGTCTCTCTTAAGTCATAGTGTTTTTCCTTGGACGATAATTGTGCTTTCTTGGCGGACGCATATGTCAATGCTTTTACTCATCAACATTAGTTTCCAGTTTTAGGGAAACTTCAAAATGAATACAGTTTGCTCAAATATTAGACAACATTCCATCTGTCAGAATTTCTAATTTTTTCGCAGGCATTGATTAGAGTGTGTGCTTGCATTCATTCAGCCATCCCACAAATGTTTGCTAACCCTAGTGTGCCAAGCACTGTGATAGGGGTTTATTGCAGAGATGCCCACACAAGTCAACATGGGGAACTAAGAAAAACCTGGATGGGGGTCCAGGACACCTGGTGTGTCCATCAGGGACCTGGCAGGAAACACAGTTCAAATGGAAAGACTCTGGTGTGGGCAGGGCTGGGGGACCACACAAGAGACGCTGGGGAAGCCAGAGACTTGCCACAGGGGGCAGCATGCCATCCCTAGGGCCAAAGGGGTGCCTGCACACAGGTGACAGCTGGAACCGTACAGGAGGGAGCTGTCATCGTGATGGGTCAGAGCTACAACCAGAGACAAGATGTCAAAACAGGGAGCGGGTGGGAGGAATACCCCAGCTTCTTTCTCTTTCTGCCCCCTCATCTAATGCCAATGCTGCCCAATGGTCAAATCCAAACAGAAGCCAGCTGGGAAGGGAGCTCAGGAAATGCAGCTACGGGGGTTAGTCTCCAGGGACAAAGAGAGAAGAGAAAAGCAGAGAATGGACCCTGCTAGGGTGGGGCAGGGCGGAGAACCAAGGCTAACCAGCCTTCCTGTTTCTGGCCTGGCTCTGTCATCAAATAGCTCTGCTTCTTTGAGCAAGACATTTACTTTCTCCATGTCTTTGTTTTTCTCACCTTAAAATGAACCATAGAACTGAAATCTATGAGTTAAAGGATGCTCTCTATCATCTATTTCAACTTTAATCAGCTATGGTTTGAGATATAGACATAAAAAATAGAAATATATATATATATAATTTATATCCAACACACCACCACGCCATATGTTTGTTTTCTGTAAATATATGAAATACTGTGAAGATGAGGCTTTTCAGGCACCCTTAAGTATAAATATATCAACTGGGTTTCCCTTGGTACACATAATTCAAAGTGGATATCCACAGAGTTAAGAGGAATATCAACAGATCAGAGCACATTGTAGCATGTGGTCTGGCCTGATTTCTTTGATGGGTTGGTGACGGGGTTCGACTGTTCAAACGTCCTCGGGATTTTCATCTTTCCATAGACAGCTGTCATAAAAATAGCGAGGCTTCCTGAAGTAAACTGTGCCCTCACGAAAGCCTTCTCTCCTTACAATCTATAAATACACGGATGAGACACTTACCAACGTGCACTCGAGGAGGAGCTTTGCAAAGAATAAGGACTGGGTTAGAATTTCCCCCGTGCCTCGCAGGGGAAAGGTCATGAAACGAAGTCGCCCTGGTCGTGTCCCAGAGATGGCAGTGGAGGAATCCGACAGTCCCCAGCATAACACTCTTTCAATCTGGGGGATAATCTAATAATACCTTTGAACAGAAAGAGACAGCCATCGGCAACAAAGACAAATACAGTGATGCGTTTGGAGAGCGTCACCGAAGCCAGCTTTCCACTGTTGGATGACGTTCTCAGTTGTGAACCCCTGGCCCCTTGGCTCGGAGCTGCCGCCCTGGCTAGTGGTCACCTTCTGGACTCATGCCACTGGGACATTTCCTCCCTTGTCACTGAGCAGGGAGTTCTTCACCCCTCCCCTGGTGCCACTGCCAGGTTCCGAGGTCGAGTCACCGGAGAAAAATAATAATAACTGATTGAAAAATGTTGGCCGTTGAACCTAACTGTCCATCATCGGATGAATGGATAAAGAAGATATGGCACATATATACAATGGAATATTACTCAGCCATAAAAAGAAACGAAATTGAGTTATTTGTAGCGAGGTGGATGGACCTAGAGTCTGTCATACAGAGTGAAGTTAAGTCAGAAAGAGAAAAACAAATACCGTATGCTAACACATATATATGGAATCTAAAAAAAAAACATGGTTCTGAAGAACCTAGGGGCAGGACAGGAACAAAGACGCAGACATAGAGAATGGACTTGAGGACACGGGGAGGGGGAAGGGTAAGCTGGGATGAAGTGAGAGAGTGGCATGGACATATATACACTGCCAAATGTAAAATAGATAGCTAGTGGGAAGCAGCTGCATAGCACAGGGAGATCAGCTCGGTGCTTTGTGACCACCTAGAGGGGTGGGATAGGGAGGGTGGGAGGGAGACACAAGAGGGAGGAGATATGGGGATATATGTATATGTATAGCTGATTCACTTTGTTATAAAGCAGAAACTAACACACCATTGTAAAGCAATTATACTCCAATAAAGATGTTAAAAAAAAAAAAAGGTTGGCCATTGATTCAAAAGTGGGTACATGCATGGAAATTTCTGGAATGCAATGGTGTATCCCCCTGGGAAAAGACAGGAGCCCTGCAGGGAAGGACAGTTGAACTCCTGGGGTAAGATGAAGAATTTTATCTTTGCTATCTATCCTTTAGTGCTGTCTACATTTGTGACGTGTGTGTATTACTTTTTTAATTAAAAAACACTTTTGTGGGTTTCTCTGGTGGCTCAGTGGTTAAGAATCCGCCTGTCAATGCAGGGGACATGGGTTCGAGCCCTGGTCCGGGAAGATCCCACATGCCATGGAGCAACTAAGCCTGTGCGCCACAACTACTGAGCCCATGTGCCACAACTACTGAAGCCCACATGCCTAGAGCCCGTGCTCCACAACAAGAGAAGCCACCGCAATGAGAAGCCCATGCACCACAACGAAGAGTGGCCGCCGCTCACCGCGACTAGAGAAAGCCCGCGTGCAGCAACAAAGACCCAACACAGCCAAAAAAAAAAAAAAAAAAAACACTCTTGTGAGATGTTCAACTATTCTACAAGCTCTGGTCCTCAGGTTTCATTGAGAAGGTATTTGCAGAGGATCTGTGATGTGTTTGCACAGATCACAAAACCCAGGGAAGGTGTGATGAATGAGTTTACTTAGAATTCATAGAATCATATTAAATAAAATCAAAAGTCTATAAAACATCCGAAGAAGGGCCATCTCCAAGGGCGCCAACAGGCTCTCTGATGGCTTAGGCTATAGCAATAGCTGATCTCCAGAGCGGAAGGTCCTGCAAGACGTTAGTTAAGTGGGAGGATGGATGTGTCTCTTGCAGGAGAGGATGTCATTATGGGCAGCGTGGCCACTGCCAGCTCCTCCTATCTGCATGACATTTCTGCTGGTAGATTCCCTTTGGTTTCAAGCCCTCCCGTCAGCCCCTGACTTTCTTCCAAAAAGTGGAAAGAGGGCAGACGCCACCTCTGGGAGCCTGCACCAGCCCGGGATTTGGATATTGTCAGGCACTCTCTCCACCATCTTATTACTCAGGGACACCCCCATGGGAAGGAATTTATGGCCTCCAAAAGCCATGGTTTTGGAAATATTCCACCATGACCCTATAACCTTTGGACCAAGTCTGTGATGGCCTCTGCTCTGAGGTTTCTCTTGGTCATTAGTTTCAGGTTCTGATGGCCCCCTCTGTGTCCACTCCCATTCCAGCATCCTCACTCCATCCTCTTTTTCTAGCTCTCAGACTCCAGCTCCTGTCCTAACTCTGGAATTTGACCACATCCTCTCCCTTGTTTCAGAAGCGACCAATCCTTGGAGCAAAAGGTCTAGGGCACCTGTGTTCCTCAACTCCAGTCAACCTGGTTAAGAAAAATCTTCTGGAAATAAATTCGAAATGTTAAGTCAACAGAATGATGAAAGAAATCTGGGGGAAAAATTGACCAAAAACTTGCAAAACCATCTTTGTGGTGCCCCAAAACTACGAACACTCAAACTATTGTGGACTTGCATTTGACAAAACTGTTGTCTCAACCCAGTGGTCATGTTGACCGATTTGTTCTCTGCCAGACTGCTTTCAGGCAAGTTGTTTGCAGCTATATGGTTGGCTACCCTGTCCCTCAGCCAGGTCTTCACGCCACTTTGTCCTGTCACACTGTCACCTAGAACACTGCCTCACCCACCAACCCAACTTCCACTCCCACCCCTTCCCACCACAAAGCACCCTTGTGAGGTCAGACACTAACCAGTAATTAGGGAAAGTCCATTCTTTGCAGGGGAACCTGAAGGCTGCTTGATAAGGTGTTGAAGACTTCCACAAAGTCTTGGCCAATGAACTCCACTAGCTAGAGGACCATGTGAATGCAAAACCTGGAAGGGATCCCCTCCTGCCCCATCTCTACAGCCCTGCTTCAAGCTGGGGTAAAACACCTGAGTCCATCCTTCCTGGGGTCACCAGCCTCCTGCTCCTCTCTTCCAGCCCTATAATAAAAACTCTGAGCCTCCACTAAGCTCGTCTACACCCAACCCCCATCCTACCCTGCTGTTCAATGAATGACTTGATTTCTCTCATTTGGGGACTTTAACTCTCTCCTCTCCAGCTGTACGATTCTGAAGACGGCCATTGAGATACCAAGACTCTTGGTATCTACTCTCACGTGGGACAGCTTCATCTTCCAAAACCTTTCTCAACTTGGGGGACAGGTCCCAGACTAAGGGTCTTCTGAAGTCACTTTAAGGACAACCCAGTAGATCGTTGCTATCTAATACACTTTTCTTCCCCTCTGTTTTGTGATTTTCATCTAGATTTGGAATCCATCTACATAAATTGCAAGCTGGAGGGTGAAAGTCGTAGTAGAGAGAGACAGAAAACTACATTATTGGAGTATCTTTGTCAGAATCTCAGATACACAAATGACCTGAAACATCATGGTCTAACTTTGCCAGAGGTACAAATGGTCTCTCCCTGAGCCTCTGCTCAAAGACCTGGAAAGGCAGGCACCCACTCACCCATCCAAGCACTGCCTCTGCTTGGATTCTTCATGTCTTCCTTATTCTTTTGTTTTTTCACACACAAAATGTCTTTTCCATTGCAGTTTTTTTCCTCCTCCCTTTAACAGACATCTTATTTATCAACTGTAGTTCTTTTTACACACTTAGTCTTTATTTCTACGTATAAATGGTATTACTGAAGATTATTTTACTTGTTAGCTACAAAAACCTACTAGCTTAGGCAAAAGGGAGAAATACGGGAAGACTGATAGCTCGTGTAATGGCAGGAGGGGTTGGCCAACCCAAGCCTGGAAAAGTCGGGGTGCAGCTGAAACCACGAAAACAGGGCTCAGATGCTGCCTGTCTTTCCCACTCTTCTCTCATCTCAGCCCCTCTCTGCCTCCCAGCCTCATTCCCACCCCCCCAACCCCAGGCTGCTTTCCCCACGTGGCTGGAAAGATGGTGGCCAGCACCTATCGGGTTTGACATCTTGGGTCTCCCACTATCAGAGACAGGTTTCCTTGGGTGTGGGGAGAAGAGTCTAGGGAGGGGTGCTGAATGGCCTGGCTTGGGTCAGGCTCTCATACGAGACTCAGCCTTCGAGTCAGTGCTTGATAGCTCTTGGCCCTGACCTCTGGCTCTAGAGACTGAACCCCACCCGACGCAGGAAGGGAAGTGCTATCACCCGGAGAGAGGTAGACGGACAAAATGATAGGTGTCCCCTACAAGTGCACATGTTATATAATAATAACAGGAACAGCTATGACCATAACAGGGAACATTGGCTGAGTAAGGGGAGACCAAATTCCTAGTGTAGACAATAGGGCACTCCACCTAAATTACTTGCATCTAGACTTGTGCAGAATAACAGCTCCCTAGGAATCTGGGAACACTGTATGCTACCTGGCAAAGGTGAGTTAAGATTGTTCTTCAGCTGACCTTCGAGTAGGGAGATTATCCTGGATTATCTGAGTAGGTCCAATGTAATCACAAGTACCCTTAACTGTGAAAGAGGGAGGCCGGAGAGTCAGGGTCAGAGTGATGTGATGTGAAGTGATGTGAAGTGAGAAGTACGCAATTGGACATCACTGGCTTTGAGTATGGAAGAGGACACAAGGCAAGGAATGCCAGTTGCCTCCAAGAGCCGGAAAAGGCAAGAAAACAGATTTTCCCCTAGAACCTTCAGAGGGAACGCAGTCTTGCCAACACTTTGATTTTAGCCCATGAGACCCATTTTGAGAGTTTGTTTGTTTTTGATGTGGACCATTTTTAAAGTCTTTATTGAATTTGTTACAATATTGCTTCTGTTTTGTGTTTTGGTTTTTTAGCTAGAAGGCATGTGGGATCTTAGCTCCCTGACCAGGGATCGAACCCACACCCCATGCATTGGAAGGCAAAGTCTTAACCAATGGACGACGAGGGAAGTCCCCCAGTGAAACCCATTTTGGACTTCTGACCTCTAGAACTGTAAGATAAAAAATTGTGTGTTGCTTTAAGCCACTGCGTTTGTGATCATTTGTTACAGCAGCAATAGGAAACTAATCCACAGAGTTACCATTATATGGTAATTGGGAAGCCTTTGGTTTGGAGAGAAGGGTCAACAGAGCAGATAGAAGAGAAGGAAGAATAACAGTGCTTCTGTTCCCTTCTGCAACCCCTGTGCCTTGAACTAGGTTGGAGGCTCTATATTTAGAGAGCTTGGTCTGGGAGCTAGTGGAATTGCTTTTATAAAAGAACCACATGAGCCTCTGGACACAACAGAGCATTGAGGGACCACGTGACAAAGTGTGGCACTGAACTGGGGGAAAGGCCCTTCTTCTCACCTTTGTCTTGAATGCAGTTCCACTCTTTACACACAAAGAAACTTAGCTTTGAGGCATTTGGAGGCTACTGCCTTGGCATGTACGAGATCTCATGGGAGTAGCAGCCAGGAGGTGGAGGCCAGAGGAGAACAGGAAAAAAATACGATGGATACATGCACAAAATATTGCAAACAATTTTAGGAGGTTCCCACAGAGTCTTTCCATGAAGCCAGTCCAAGAGTCCAGATTAAGGACCACTGAAAGCATGCCCTCCTTGTATTTTCCCATTAAATCTGCTCATCTCAACAGGCAGTAGGCACCAGCCAAAAAAGAAAAGCTGTGGGCATGCTAAGATGATCGTGGCACTCACCCTGACTTTCTTATGACTCTGATCTCATGCTGAAGTCTACACTCTTGATGTCACTATCCTGATTTCAGTGCTGCCCCTCACCATTTATGCCTGGAGTTTAAGTCCTTGACCACCCAATCATGTGAATCTCGGCTTTCCCCAGAGTTGCCTCAAGTGAGAATCTTCCCCCTACCCAATACAATTCCCTGTCCTCAGACACTTGATGGGTACTCCCAGTCAAGCAAGCCTAGCTCTCCCATAAAACGGGCATTTGGATTCACCAGTGGGCTTTGACCCAGGTACTAGCCACTACCTCAGTTCCTGAGCCATCAGAAGTAATGGAGAAAAATTTCCCCAAATTCCAAACAGTCCACTCCTTTTCTCCTTCTCCAGGAATGATTACAATTATAAAAATGTCTGATTATAATCTGGTCTGTTCATCAGTATTTCTAAACTGCTGTGAACCAATTCCAACTTTATCATGCAGAGACATGGATCAAAATCTATCTCTGTAGTTTACAACAGTTAATCCTTTCTTGAATTCGATGCTCCAAGGCTAAACCTGGCTTTGTGACATCAGAACTGATTAATGACAATAAGCTAATCTTGCTGAGTATGAAAATTTCAGTTCATTTCTGCAACTGTTCTCCTTTGCCATTTTTATCGAAAGTCATCCCCCAACAATTTTTCCATTTTGGTGGTGAGACTTAACAATACCTGAGTGTCTGTATCGGGCCAAGTTCTGTGTCACAGGTGTTCCCATGTGGCTCCTGGTTTATTTCCCATCTCCATCAGCACTAACCCCTCTCACTGGCTCTCCAGAAGGCAAAGTAGACATTCTCTCCTGGTACGGTAACCATGAACTGAGCCTGGATCTCTTCTAATCAGAAGAAAAGAATGTTCTCCTACCCATCAGAGGAATATGGCATTTCCTTTCTCCCATTGATCACTGCTAGTAGATTTCCATTAGAATCTTGACGTTCCTTAGCAACTCCCTGGCAACAGAAGCTTACCTGAAATTGTATAAGGCTTTCCAGAAATTGTTTTTTAAAGGCCTCATTCCTTCCCAACATTTCTACCCTCAAGGAAATAATTTCTCTTTATTGCTTTTTCTGATCACAAAAGTAATACAAACTTGCTTTAGAAAACTCAAGCAATATACAGATATGAAAATAAAAATTCCCAGCTGACACGAATCCCCAGGCCCCAACCTACCACCCCCTCCAAGGAAAATCTCTCAACAAACATTATTAAACAAGGTTGGTCTGTTGTTGTTGTTTTTGATGTTTTTAAATAGAGTTTAAGTTACTTTCATGAACTATAAGTAACAAAAGTATTTTTCGGTGTCAAAACTAGAAAATGACTTCCCTTATTTTTAAGTAAGGTACTTACTGCCATAATGCCTGCTTTCTAGGTTGGTTTGTAGTTGTTTTCCTTTCTTTCCTGTGCAATAATCATTCCCTTTCCCCTGAATTTCAACTTTCTATCCACTAGAAATTCTATTCAGTGAGAATAGGTCAGAATGAGACTCAGGAAAGCATAGACTAGGTTGAAAGAATCTGTGGAAGTTTGCCTGATCCAATAAACTGTGTGATAGTGTCAGGTATAAAGGCTGAAACGAATTAATGTAAAGTACAAAGATAATGTGGTTACTCAGAAGCTATCTCACAAAAAAGATGAGCTGGAATTTTCTATACCTGAACACAGCAAAGCTGCTCTTCAAACCTGAGTGAGGGTCTAACCGTATGTAATTAAAGTTGGAAAGAAAAATAAGTTATCTCGACCCCATGTACACCCTAAAACACTCCAGAGCTGTTCTCTTTCTAACTGGAAGAGGTCTGAGCTGGCAGAATGTCATATTAATTAGCACTGGGGAAGTGTATATGTTTTGGGGTCTGGCCTCTATCTTTAGAAAAGCTAAGCGTCCTAACTGCCATTCTCCATATCTGAAATAAGTCAATATTAGAGGATATTTATCCTATATGGATATAGACACGATTGAAATAATGCATAAATTATCAGAGATTTCTCACAAGAAAGAAAAAGGCTACATTCTTATATTCATTCATTCATTCAAGAAATGTTATTAAGAATGAATTCTTATGTCCAACTTGTCACCCAGACGTGTGAGAGTAATACGTTCATAAAGCATGGATCTTGCTAAAAGAAAAAAAAAAAAAAGAATAAATTCTTGATCAGACTGTTTGCTAGACTTTGAAGATTCCAAGATTAAGAAGAAGGGACAAATAAACAAATAATATTACACAACATGAAATGCATGCTGTGGTCCCTGAGAGCATTTGCAAGGGCGGTGGGTATATATATAAATATAAAATATACTAAAAGAATGTACCAATCTCAAGAACATCAAGGAGCATTTTGTCATGAGGAACAGCTACAAGCCCCCCTTCAAATTACCCACTTAGCAATTTTTCATTAAAAAAAAAGACAGTTTGTAAATTAGTTTCCTGTGCCTGCTGTAACAAATTACCACAAATCAAGTGACTCACAACAACAGAAATTTATTCACTTGCAGCTCTGGAGGATGGAAGTCCAAGATCAAGGTGTCAGCAGGGCCAGGCTCTCTCCAAAGGCTCTTGGGGAGAATCCTTCCTCGCCTCTTCTGGTTTCTTGGCCTGTAGCTGTGTCACTCCAATCTCTGTCTTTACGTGGCTTTCTCTCCTGTTTGTCTCTGTGTCCAAATTTCCCTCTTCTTATAAGGACAACAGTCATAGTGGATTTGGGGTCCACCCTAATCCAAGGTAACCTCATTTTAGCTTGATCACATCTACAAGACCCTACTTCCAAATTAGGTCACATTCACAGGTTCCAGTGGACATTAATTGTGGGGGAGGGGACACTATTATTGTTAGTGTTATTAGTTATTATTAGACACTTAGCATAAGATCTACCCCCTTAGACAATTTTAAATATACGATAGGGTGTATTGCTAACCATATCGAAACTCTCCTCAGTGCAAATGCCCTGCGGGAGAGGCAGCCCTGTGATTGTAAACTGCACACGCGGGCTTCCCTGGTGGCGCAGTGGTTAGCAACCCGCCTGCCAATGCAGGGGACACAGGTTCAAGCCCTGGTCCGGGAAGATCCCACATGCTGCGGAGCAGCTAAGCCCGTGTGCCACAACTACTGAGCCCGCGTGCCACAACTACTGAAGCCCACATGCCTAGAGCCCGTGCTCCACAACGAGAGAAGCCACCACAATGAGAAGCCCGTGCACCGCAACAAAGAGTAGCCCCTGCTCACTGCAACTAGAGAAAGTCTGTGCACAGCAACGAAGACCCAATGCAGCCAAATATAAAATAAAATAAAATAAAGTAAAAAAACTTTGCCTTTAAAATAAAAATAAAAATAAACTGCACACTTAGGGTACCATTTGCCCAGAGTTCAATACTATGAAGGGCCCCAAGGCAAGAGCAGAGGCAAAGAAGCGGCCTGAGAAACAAAATGCTTAGACAAAGTACAGATTCTAATACACAAAGTTAATAAAAGCAGGCCTGCTCTTGTTGAAGCAGGTGGAAGAGTCTGTCAATCCCTGGTATGGAAGAGGGTAAATAGCATTTTTAAATCTCAGCTCCTGACTCGGACATTCATTTTATGTCTTGGGGCTCGCAAGTCACTCGATCTCTTTGGACCTCAGTTTCCTCACCTATAAAATGAGGGGAAAAAATCTGTTCCTCCCAAAGTCACGGGGTTCGTTTGAAGTATATTAAGTCCGGTGAGTGTGGAAAGCACAGTTTAAATATAATGTTTTATTATGAGAAGAGCAGAGAGGAAACAGTACTTACTCTGTAGCCTGCCTCCAGCACAGCCAGAGCAGGTTATCAGCTCATGACTTAAGACATTCAGTTTCACTGCTTCCAACCTGCATTACAGTCCTGAAATTGTAGATTCCTTCTCTAGATGAAAATAATCTTCCAAATACCTGTATCGTGTTTAAGACTTTATTCACACGCGGTTTCGTATTAAAAAAGAAATACCCTGTATATGCTTATTATAAAAATTTCAGGTAGTGAAGAATACAGACAGATATTAACCAAAAATAGAAATCTTTTCCAGTTCTCACCTCTTACCCACCCCCAAATTATCTTATGACTCTTAATAACCAGATGTTTATTACCAACTCTAAAAATTTTAAAGTAATATACAGAATTCCTTATCTGAGGGGGGCCTGCTAAAAGGCCTCTTCTAACTGCCCTCATGTTCGAGGGGGCTGAAGTGTGGATATGAAATCACACACAACTTCGCACAAACTCTCTGGGTTTTGTTGTCTTTTCTGCAAGTCATGGCAGCGTGAGACGGAGCCATGGTCCTCGATGCACATGGGAGGGTTCATGTGACCGGTAGCAGGATGGGCTGGTGACTCATTAGTCTCTCGGGGGGCAGAGCTGGGTCGGCTAGTGCATCCCCCCTGGGCCCTAAACACAACAGTGTGTTTCTGCTGGAACTGTGTGGACACCACTGTTGGACTCCTAAACACGCAGAGGTCATCACTCCCAAGAAGGAAGAGCCTAGATAAGAGACTTGAAACCTTGCACAAATAATTTATCCCAGTCTCCAGAAGGAAAAAGCAGTGTCCCAAAATGCAGCAAACACCAGCCTCCCTACAAGTGGTCCTGAGTCACCACTCTCCTAGCTGGACCCCGATACTGACCTAGAGTGATGGTTTTCAAACATCACTTCTTATTGTGTCTGCCCTTCCCTCCCTTTCTTCCTCTCTCACTCTCTTTCTTTCTCTTCTTTCCTTCCTTTTTTAAACCAGTGGAGCACTTCCTTTAAATGAAATCTTATGTGGGAGCCCCTATGCCTTCTTCCTTCCCAACCCGCCTTCCTGGTATTAAAGAGAAAAAGCACAGGCCCAAAATGGCATCCCTTGTGCTAAAGCCCATGATATCAAACATAGATCTAATACCTAGTCTATTCCAGTGAATTAAAAAAAAAAAAATCCAACCAAGTAAATTGGAAGATCATTAGAAATGGGATCTTAATCAACCAGCCTGGAATTTTCTGCTCAGCACCAAAGAAGTCACCTGTCACTTGGGCCTTCTCTTTTACTCTCCACACCCCACCCCAACCCCGAGCTCACGCCCAGGAAGAAGAGGCAATCTGCATGATAAAACCCTTGCGTTCCTTTCCCCCAAAAAAGAAGACATCCTGGCCTAAAACTAGTCCTTTCTTTTCTTTGCTAATGCTCCATTGCCCCATCCTTCTTCCTATAAAAACCTTCCATTTTATACCACCCCTGGGAGTGCCCTTCTACAACAGTTGCTAGATGGGAGGCTGGGTGATTCATGAATCGCCTAATAAGGCCGATTAGACCTTCAAATTTACTCAGCTGGATTTGGCTTTTTACACTGCGAAGACCACTTTCTTAAGAACAAAAACCTTGTTGGCCTAACTCACTGACTTGAAGTTATGCTCTGACAGTCAACCAATATCTGTATGAAGAAGGGTTGTTTGCCTTGGAAATATTTCAGTCTATAGAATCTGAAGGACCTGAAGTCTCCTCCAAGGACCCACAAGGACAAAACATAGCTGTGGAGAGACGGAGGGGAAGAAAAACAGAAAAGAGAATGTGGAGAGGAGCAGGTGCAGGTCAAGGTCCATCAGAGGCCGCCAGGTGACCCTGGGGAGCAGGGTTGTGAGGGGCTCTGTTGAGACCCAAGATTGGAGAGCATTTTGTCAGGAGTCCCCTCCCCACCAGGAAGAGACAGTGCAGGAGGTGCCATCCATATAGTTCTTGGAGAAACATAATGCCGTTTTGGCCTAAGGCCGGTGCTCTGCAAACAACTCTGTGGGCGTTGAACTCCTGGAACTTTGAAGAGAAGAAATGACTGTTCCTTAGTTTGAGAATGTTGCCCGGGGCCAGGAGTTGAGACTATCATTTCAGAATAAAAGCTTCAAAGGCATCTTTCAAAAGTCACCTTACTCACTTCTGCATGTTCTTATCATAAAATGGAAGAAAAACAAAAGACAACCCGATTTTTTAAATGGGTAAAAGTCTTGAATAGACCTTTCTCCAAAGAAGATATACTAATGGCCAAGAAACACATGAAAAGATGCTGAACATCACCAATCAGTAGGGAAATGCAAATCAAAGCCACAGTGAGCTACCAGCTCACACCCATTAGGATGGCTACTATCAAAGAAAAACAGAAAAGAGCAAATGTTGGTGAGGATGTGGTGAAATTGGAACCCTTGTGCTCTGTTGGTGGGAATGTAAAACGGTACAGCCACTGTGGAAAAGAGTATGGTGTTTCCTCAAAAAATTAACAGAATTTACTGTATGATCCAGCGAACCCAATTCTGGGTATACACCCAAAAGAACTGAAAGCAAGGTCTCCGAGTGATATTTGTACACCCATGTTCACAACAGCATTATTCACAATAGCCAGAAGGTAGAAACAACCCAGTGTCCACTAACAATGAATAGGTAAACAAAATGTAGTATATCACTACAACGGAATATTATGCAGCCTTGAAGAGTACGGAAACCCTGTCACAGGCTACAACATGACTGAACCTTGAGTACATTATGCTAAGTGGTATAAGCCAGTCACAAAAAACAAATACTGTATGATTCCACTTATATGAGGCACATAGAGGAGTTAAATTCAAAGACAGAAAGTAGAATGGCCCGTGCCAGGAGCTGGGGGAAAGGGAGTGGAATGTTGTTGTTTAATGGATACAGAGTTTCAGTTTCGGAAGATGAAAGAGTTCTGGAAATCTATGTGAGTATATTTAACATTACTGAACTGTATACTTAAAAATGGTTCAGATGGTACATTTAATGTTCTGTACATTTTACTACTATTAAAATCTGTTAAATCTTTTGAAAAAAAGCCAAAGTCTAAACATTATACAAAGATAAAGGCACAATGATTTACAACAAAAGGGAATACAATTTATCAACAGTTAGTCCTATTTAATAAAAGATATATAGAAAAATGGAAGGCTAAATTTTGCCTAGTGATACAGAACAGAGGGAAATAATACGAACCACAGCAAAAAAGGAAGAAACACAGACCACAGAGAGGTTTTTTTGTTAGCTTTTGAGAGGTTTAAATATCATGTGCCAGGTGGTCATTCTTGCAAGCAGTGTAAGTTGACGCCCACAAAATAGAGGTTACCAGCTTCTCTGTGCTTTTACGGTCCCCACACCTTATTCTTACCACATTTATCAAAGCAAATAAAATAATTTACATCTATCTCCCCATGACACTGTCACCCCCGTTAGAGCAGGTGTCGCCTCTGTTTCCCTCAACATGGTACCCACAGACCACCTGACACGTAAAAGACAACTCAATAAATATTTTGTTGACTGAGTGATTGATTAATTGGTTGATTGATTGAGTGCATGTATGCATGAATGAATACAAAAATTGCATTGATGTACCCTGCTTGGGAGTGTAAATTACTGTTGCATTCTAGAAGCACAATTTAGCAAAATCTCTTAGCATTTCTAAAGCACATACCCTTTGACTCAGAAATTCTCCTTCCAGAAATTTATCCTGCAGAGAAACTCCCACAAATGTGCAAAAATGTAAACATGGATGCATGATTTGCAACTGAAATATTCTGAAAACCATATCAATGTTCAAATAAATTACAGTATATTCACATGATGGAATATTATGTTGTCGTTTATTAAAATAGAGCTTCATGTAAAGATGTTCAAAATCTACTTCCAAACTTAAAAGGCAAATTGTTGAAGAATATATGTAGGAGAATTCTGATTGTGATTGTTTTTAAGTGCTTATACTTAAAGAGAAGTCCTAGCTAGACAAACTAGCTCAGGGACAGGACTGTGTTTAAGAGGGGAAAGTAACTTCTACTTTTCAGGTGATGCCTGTCTGTGCTCTGAATTTCTTTTTTACTATAAGCAGGTATTAATTTTATAATATAAAGAGTAGTATAAAGCAACTCTCTAGCCTGGAACATTAAACTGTAGAAAACATACCCACTGAAAGTGAGGATGCTGCACAAATGTATATGACACATTTACTCTGTAAGCAAGAAGCCACTTCAGCACTGTCTGAAGGCCAAGCTGACCGTACAATGAAAACTGACCCTTTTGATATTGGCCATCAGCCCTTCAAGGTCATGTCAATGAAATGTTATATGAAGGGTTTAAAGTCTTCATTTTTTTTGTAGATAATGTCTTATTTGGGGGGAAGGGGGTTGGGTGGGGGTAGCAGTAGATAAAACTTGAGGAATTCCACAGTGCCTGAATTTGTCAGGATAGTCTCAGCTATGCTGCAAGAACGAAGAAGCCCTCAATCAAGGTTGATTTCCCACAGTGTAGATTGGGGAGCCCACTTACTTCTCTGGCTTCCAAGGTCACTGTGGCAGGGGAAGAGAGAACTGGAGAATCTGGAAGGATATTCTTACAGTCAGGCTTGGAAGTGGCTCACACAACTTCCACCCACGTGCTGTGAGCTGGAACCCAGTCACAGCCTAACTTCAAGGGGGACTGGGAACGGTGGAGAAGAGGAATGTTGGATAATCACTAACAGTCACAGCCCGGGGACCCGAATGTGTACCTGCTACGGTCCCAGTGAAGGAAAAGGGAAGATGTCGTTATCCCCTTTTATGAGACAAGGAGATGGATAGTTTGCTCAGCATCACAAAGAAGCCAAAGGGCAGGGCATCAGTGCTGATTAAGCTTGTACCACGTGCCAAGTGCTAGGTGCCAGGGGCTTGAGGTATGTGATCTTATGTAAGTCTCACAGGTAGTTGCCATTCTTCCCCTTTTAAAGGCGAGGAAGCATGCTCAGAGGTGGGTAACTCCTCCAGATCAGTGGCTGCCGAGGAAAGAGCTCTCGTGAGACCCCAGGTCTTCAGACCCTGGATCTGAGTGTTCCTGCCACTCCAAGTGGGACCCCCTCCCCAATCACCTTGTCACTGCCAGCCCAGCCCCACCGCACACCCCCAGCTCTGAGCCAATCCTGGTAGGGAAGAAAGGAGCCTCAGCTCTAGCAGTGGGAAGGGACCAGGGCTGTTCTTTACTCTCTCAGGGTACCTCTGCCCACCCGCTTCAGCCATGACTAAGCAGAAACTCACCCAGCCGTCCTGATTCAGATGCAAGTTCCCTGCTGAGTCCCAGGCCTATCTCGGGATCCCATTGGCTTCGGGGCCTAAAAGGCTGTAAAGATTTGTCAGTTCGCTCCTCTTCTGCAACCCACCCCCCATCCAGCCCCCCATCCCGCCATGACTGTCATTTCTGGACCAGCTGAAGGCCGGGCCCCTAGACTCCCTGGCCCATCAGTCTTCCATCCTCAATCTCTAGGTAGCAAAGTCTTGCCTCCCTCAGGCTCAGCCCAGCAGGATAACAGGGTTCGTGATCCCTCACGGGTGTGGTCTGTGTCTCATGACCGCTTAAGCCCCGGGCTGCAGGGAACCAGCCCTAGACATGCGTGGAAGCGGTCAAAGCTCTTCCGTCTCCTCCTGTCTTGTTGACAAGATATCCCACCAGACTTCTGATTCCAACATCAATCCGCCGCGGGGAATGCAGGCCAACTTTGGATGTTGTCCGGAGCTCTGAGGTCTAACACCCCTTCCTCATTCCCTGAGCCCCGCCCACTGTTTCCCACCACTAGGGAGAGCCCCGTGCCTCCAAATTATCTTCATGGAAACTCAACTTTTCCAAGGGTTGCCTATAAAATAATCCATACTGCAATGCAAAGATTTATAAAGTGCTAGGGAAACTAAACGGCATTTTTAAGGAAACAGAACTGAGTGGAAAAGGGCAAAATTTAGGCAAATTCCAGCGTGGTTGTGGGTTGTGCTGAGGACCCTACTGTTTGCTCAGCAGCCCCTTCCTCTGCTGGGACAGCTTTGCCCAACTTTGCCCATCTGCATGGCCCCCCGGGGGCATCCAGGTTCATACATCATGACGCTGGGAAGCTGACTCAAGCCAAGAAAGAGATCTTTGTGTGGGCAGAAGACTCCGAGAACCCATTAGCGTACTGAACTCCTGGTGTTAAAGGGGATGCTTTTAATCTGAAATTTACCGAGATTACATCTAATGTATGTGTAATTTGGAAGTGAGACTTTCCAGGTCAGCCTGACTCTTGTCTTGAGTGGAGCCAAGGCCAACATGGAGCTGTTGGGGGCGTCATTTTGACCTGTGTTGAATAGGACGCTGAGATGGCCCTTCTGCAGCAGAGGAAAGACTGACAAAGAAACCAAGGGACAAAGAAAACAGAGCCCTTGGGAGTGGTCTCCCGGAGGGTCCCAACGAGCTCTTGGACCTGGTTCCATTCCATCCTGAAACTCAGTAGCCTCCAGGCTTTGGGTTCACAGAGGCTCCCTATGCCTTTAAGATGAATTTCCTTTCTTATTTGAGCAGCTCACATGACTTTCTGGGCTTTGCAACCAAAATTCCTAAGTAATACAAGCTGTAATTGAGAAAGACCAGCATTGATCAGTTAGGAATCAGAACTTTCCATCAATATTGTCAAGAACCTGTAAAGAATTCATCTAACTTTTGAACAGATTCACTTGGCAGCTAAGCAGCAATTATTTATCTTCCATGAAATTATTTACTATTCTGACCAAGCTTTCTCAGAATTGGCAGACAAATTATTAAATTAAATCAGTTTGGTTTATTGTACACACGGCAAAATATGTTGGTAACACAACGTAAGTTGTTATTTTTAAGGTAATTGCCTTTGACTTTTTGGCACTCTGAAATTCTAGCAGAATCTGCCGGTCTTTCTCAGCCCTAAGGAGCCGAGCCTCCAGTTTCCTAAATTTAAAACCTGGCTTGTTGTTTTTTTAACCACAGTGAGAACACGTATACCTGATCACTTCCCTGAAATGTAACAGGAAGGAGGAAATTGGCTGAAGAGAAATTCAGTGAATTTTGCCTTGGCTTTTCCCCAGGGATGTGTGTTTCTGGAAGGTGTTTGTGTGGGCATGTGCCCTTCACTCCGCAAGCATCTGCCTCACCCCTGCTGTCTGCCAGGCCCTGTGCCAGCTGCTGGGTGCTCACAGAGAGATAGGACGGTGCCTTGGCTCCCCAGGAGGGTCATCAGGGTCACGAGGAAGATGGACGGGTAGCCAGGAACCACGGTACCACGTGACACGTCCAAAAGGAGCACAGTCTTTGGGCACAGAGGAAAGGGTAAGGCAACCTGCCAGCTGATCTGGGAAAACCACAGGGAAGAGTGCATGTGGGGAAGCGGGCCCTGATGGTGGAATAGTAGGTCTGCCCAGCAGACAGGAGAGGCAGGAGCATTCCAGGAAGGGGAGAAGGAGGAATAAAGGCATGGTGTTAGGAAGGCCCTTGAAGGACTCAGAACACTTCGAGGAGGTGGGGTCCCTGAATGAACCAGACCCCACGTCCTACAAGGACAGGAAGTAGATACCTTTCTCTCTCTCTTTCTTTTCTTTCTTTCTTTCTATCTTTCTTTCTTTCTCTTTCTTTCTTTCTCTTTCTTTCTTTTTCTTTCTTCCTTCCTTCCATCCTTCTTGTTTGTTTAATAACAGACTTATCGAAATATAATCCACATACCATATAATTCACCTATTTAAGTGTACAATTCAATGGCTTTTAGTACATTCACAATGTTGACAACCATCTCCATTATGTAATTTTTAAATATTCCGTCACCTCAAGAAGAAATTCTGTATTCACTAGCAGTCTCTCCCTCTCTTCCCCAGCCCCTGGAAACCACTGATCTACTGCCTGCCTGTTTGCCTATTTTGGACTTTTCATATAAATAATATTATACAATATGTGGTCTCTTATGACTAGCTTGTTTCACTTAGCATAATGTTTTCCAAGTTGACCCATGTTGTAGCCTGAAGCTGTACTTCATTCCTTTTTACGTTAAATGATATTCCACTGTATGAATAAACCACGTTTGTTTATCCATTCATCCATTGATGGACATTTAGGTTATTTTCACTTTGGGGCTATTATGAATAATACTTCTGTGAACACTCACATACAAGTGTTGGTGTGGACATATGTTTTTATTTCTCTTGGGTATATATCTATGAATTGCTGGGTCATAGAGTTACTCTTGTTTAACATTTTCAGAAACTGCCTGACTACTTTCCAAAGTGGATGCACTATTTTACATTCCCACCAACCATAGAATATAGGGTTCTAATTTCTCCATGTATTTGCTAGCACTTACTATTTTCTTTTTTTTTTTTTAATAAATTTATTTATTTATTTATTTCTCTATTTATTTATTTATTTTGGCTGTGTTGGGTCTTGGTTTCTGTGCAAGGGCTTTCTCTAGTTGCGGCGAGCGGGGGCCACTCTTCATCGCGGTGCGCGGGCCTCTCACTATCGCGGCCTCTCTTGTTGCAGAGCACAGGCTCCAGACGCGCAGGCTCAGTAGTTGTGGCACACGGGCTTAGCTGCTCCACGGCATGTGGGATCTTCCCAGACCAGGGCTCGAACCCGTGTCCCCTGCATTGGCAGGCAGATTCTCAACCACTGCGCCACCAGGGAAGCCTTCTGTCTTTGATTATAGCTATTCTACTGAGTATGAAGTGCTATCTCATTGTGGGTTTTTTTAACTTCCCTGATGATTTATGACAGTGAGCATCGTTTCATGTGCTCTTTCTTTCTTTTTTAAAATTCCTCCTCACAGCTCAAAAAATGCCTGACTTCTTGACCTAAGAAGGGACATGAAGGAGGTGAGGGACATCACTTCAGATTCAACAGGTAAAATATTGTCAGACCCAGAAAGGACATAGGTGTTGGTCACAGCTGTCGAGCTGGGCAAAGACCCCCTACATTGTCCAGGGGAGAAGCTCTGAGGGCCCATGAATGTGTTTAACCCCTGATTTTTTTTTTTTTGGCCGCGCAGTGCAGCATGCAGGATCTTAGTTCCCCGACCAGGGATCGAACCCGTGACCCCTGCAGTGGAAGCGCAGAGTCTTAACCACTGGACCGCCAGGGAAGTCCCTAATCCCTGATATTAAAGAGGATGTTTTGATCTGAAATTTACCATGATCAATATACTTATATATGCACAATGCTTTGGAAGGTTCCTTGATATAGGAAAAAACATAGACTTAGAAATCAGACAAACCCAAAGTTTATTCCCTATGCTATCACTTGTTAATTGTGTGGCTTTGGGCAGATTACATAATCTCCACAAGGCTCAGTTTCCTCATCTGTACTACTGGAACACAAATATTGGAACACAAAATTCATAGGCTTATTGTGAAAATTAAATTAAATAATATGAAAAGAATCTGGGACTTCCCTGGTGGCGCAGTGGGTAAGCGTCCACCTGCCAATGCACGGGACACAGGTTCAATCCCTGGTCCGGGAAGATCCCACATGCCACAGAGCAACTGGGCCCGTGTGCCACAACTACTGAGCCCGCTAGCCACAGCTACTGAAGCCTGCACGCCTAGAGCGCATGCTCCGCAACAAGAGAAGCCACCGCGATGAGAGGCCCGCGCACCGCAATGCAGAGTAGCCCCCGCTGGCGGCCACAACTTGAGAAAGCCTGCGCACAGCAGCAAAGACCCAATGCAAGCAAAAAAAAAAAAAAAAAAAAGAATCTGCTGTCACTTGGTGGTCACTTAATAAATTTTGGTTCCTTTCTCTTTCTCCTGATACTTGACTGGGGACAGTTTCTCAGTTGCACGTCGTCATGAATATCATAACTGATAATGTTTCATAACAATGACAAAATGCCCCCCAGGTCTAGGGAAGAACTTTCCAACTGCCTTTGCTCCGTTTTTTGGCAAGAGCTAAGATCTGAGGGCCTGATGCAATCAGCAAACATTCCTGCGCCTCCTCCTAGCCTGGTTCTCAGCAGCTGGGCAAGTTCAAAGAAGGATCTGATTGTATTTTCCCCTGACCTTAGAGACCTCAAAATCTCTGTGTTGATACCTGAGGAATCTGCGAGATGTTTCAGATGGTACAGAGACTGTGTGCTGTGTGGTCACGGAGAAGTTGGTCCCTGAGCCGAGGATGGAGATTTGGATGGTTAAAGGTGGGGATGGGGAGGGGATCACTTCCCCCCCAAAGAGAAATTGACACGTGAGCTGGGCCTAAGCTTGCCAAGTATCTGGGGGCTGGGAGGCGAGTAAAACTTAGCAGAATCCACATGGAAAGGAGCAGGATATCCAGGGGTGAGAAACGGCCTCTCGGAATTCCTGCTACTCCACCATCTGTGGCTTTGTTTGGTTAAATGTGGTTGTCAGAGACCTCCTAGATGGCTTCATCAGCCTTCCCAACGACCGTCTCACGGTTTGTGTGACTTTTCTCATCTGCAGTCAACTCATGGACACACGGAAAGAGCACTTTCTAACCAACACCACCGACCCCCCCTCCTACCCCAGGTGTGCTGAGCAGGGCTGGGGGGTAAGGCTGAGTCCCCACAGAGCTGGTCGTGGAGCAGTGCCCACCAGTATCTACTCCCAAGCCAGGGCAGCCTCCCTACTGGGCTCTGTGTCCCTTTGGTGCCACTCACCTCCTCTGGGGCAGCCCCGGCACTGGCTGGGTATCCCTGACTTTCCTGGCTGCTGGCCCTCAGGGCAACAGTCTAAAAGGTGTATATCTTTTGAGTAAATAAATATACAAGGGTACATATATATAATCAGTGTTATAAACTGAATGTTTGGGTCCCCCTCCCAAATTCATATGTTGAAGCCCTAACCTCCTCCCTGCAACGGGATGGTATTTGGAAACTTACCTTGCTGGCACCTTGACCTTGGACTTCCAGCCTCCAGAACTGTAAGAAAATACATTTCTGTTGTTTAAAACCACTCAGTCTATGGTATTCTGTGATGGTAGCCCAGGCTAAGACAATATATACACAAAAATATTTGCTTCTTGGCATTCCTCTTGAAGAAAGACATTGCAGTTGTGAAAAAAAAAAAAAAACCTATTTCTCTTTATAAATAGTTTATCAGCTTTTATCAGCTGTTTTCGAAGAAACCCGTGTACCGTATGGTAGAGACTTCTGCGACCGCAGTACTCAGTGAATTAATTTCACATTATCACGATAACTCCTTGCTTCTGGAGCCTCCCAGGTCCTCTAACTTTCTAGGGAAAACACATGCCTTCTAACACGTTTTCAAGCTCTTACTCTGTGTGAAGCACTGTGCTTGTCCTTATTTACATGGAAGAATACTGCAACATTCAATAGTTTTCCTTTTGTTATTTTTCAACTTCAAACTAACATCCATAATATTAGATTGATTTTGGGGACTTCCCTGGTGGCACAGTGGTTAAGAATCCGCCTGCCAATGCAGGGGACACAGGTTCGATCCCTGGTCCGGGAAGATCCCACATGCTGCAGAGCAACCAAGCCCAACAACTACTGAGCCTGCGCTCTAGAGCCCGGAAGCCACAACTACTGAGCCCACGTGCCACAACTACTGAAGCCCACGCGCCTAGAGCCTGTGCTCCGCAACAAGAGAAGTCACCGCACTGAGAAGCCCACGCACCACAATGAAGAGTAGCCTCCGCTCGCCGCAACTAGAGAAAGCCCGCGTGCAGCAAGAAGACCCAACGCAGCCAAAAATAATAAACAAAATAAATAACTTTATTTTTTTAAATATTATATTGATTTTCTAATTGGGGAACGAGCATTTTTCCAAGCAGCATAATTTTTTGAGTGTCTTAAAGAAATGTTTCCCTGGTGAGTCTGTTTGCTGCCCAGCAAGTCCGAGAAATGTTGAGCTGAACGCCAGCTTAGACCACTCCTTGTAGAGAACATTGAACATTAGGTGGGAAAGAGGATGGTGGATCTAAGCGTCCTCTTTGAAGCTATAGAGGCAAAATCTTTTCCCACGGGCCCTACATATTGTTTGAGTGTGAATGACATTATTTGCTCACATTGAACCTACATTATTGTTTGGCTCCACTTTGATAGCAAGCAACTTCATCAGGCCACACAGAGTTTACACGTGACTTTTCCAAGGCACAGTTGCTTTTAGAAGATGTGCTTGTATGTGAGATGCGCAATACTGAACCTTAGTAGAAAAGTCTTTGGCCTGATTACTTGCACAGGAGGAGATTTTCATAAAAGTCTTCAATAGCTACGTTAGTGGAAAACTGGAAAAATTATATAATTAAGCACCCTGATGGCTTGAGAATTTTAGAGCACTGGGGGACCGGCCAGACCTGCACTTGCACGTACGTGCTGTGTCAAGACAGTGTCACTAATGCCCGCTGACCTCAGTCCCGCCCAAGCCTCCACCAACCGTGCCTAACTTCAGAGTCTGTCTTGTTCCTTCGCTGTTCTGCCCTCTCAACCAGAGAAAGCTAGAGCCCAAAGGAAATCACAGACTCAAAATGTCAGCGAGGAAATGAACCTCTGGGGTCACTCATTCAACCCATTTATAGATGAGGATGCTGAATTGCAAAGATGTGACGTGACCTGCCGAGGTCATTGAGCAAGTTAGAGGCTGAGCTGGGGCGAGGGGTACCACCTGGTGTCCTGAATTCCAGGCTACTGCCCTTCCCCCACCCTCAGTGACCTCCTGGCCACATGCACTGTCCCCTGCATCGCAGGGCACAGGAGAGTGGCAGTGGTCAGGCACAGCCAGGCTGCCCTCAGCGTTCCAGCGCTCATGCTTCTTGTACTTTCGACTGCAGCTGGCCCAGCTGGGGCATCCACTGCACGAAGCTCTGCTTAGCCAATAAGTGTCTTAGTCACTTAATTAAATGGGAAGACACAGCTGCCACCCTTGCCCTTCAATTATTTCAATACATCCTGTTTCTATGGTGTTTTGTGGTTTTTTGAATTTTTATTTATTTATTTTTTTATACAGCAGGTTCTTATTAGTTACCTGTTTTATACATATCAGTGTATACATGTCAATCCCAATCTCCCAATTCACCCCACCACCACCACCCCCGCACTTTCCCCCCCTTGGTGTCCATACGTTTGTTCTCTACATCTGTGTCTCTATTTCTGCCCTGCAAATCAGTTCGTCTGCACCATTTTTCTAGACCATGGTGTTTTAACACCCCATCCCTCCCCCTGCTCCACCCAACACCCACACCCACCTCTCCAGCAAGGAATTCATGTACACATGGGAGCTATTCCCCATTAAGAAGGCAAGTTTCAGAACAGGAGGTGCAGTTATTTAAAAAAAAAAAAAAAGAGAGAGAGAGAGAGAATGTTTTTGCTGTATCAGAAGATCCAGAGCTGACACAGACTCGTGCTTCGTGGGGAAGAGTATGGTGTAGCTCTTGATGGAGATTTAGAAAGAGAAAGGAACAGTCCTTTGTGGGAAGGCAGAACATTTTACTTGGGCTTTCCAGCTCCAGTGAACAAATACTCAACCAGCACCCACTGTGTGCAAGTCCCCGGCTGTGATGGGCAATAAAAGATAAAGATATGTTATCTCTAACCTCAAAAGGGAGTATGGTTTTGAAGAGGAAGAAAGCATGTATCCAAATAAAGTGCGTTTATTAATGGAAGGCAGGAAGGATTCTCCTGTAGACCCGTGGCAGAACCCATGTTTCATCTGCAGGATGGAGTTCCAGGTCAGCAGAGCAGGATGGGGCCCTGAACCCCTGGAACACAGAATCGGTGCACCAGTGCTGACTTGTGTGCAGGGCCTCCCACTGAATGCTCAGTCATGGCTTGGGTAAAACTCAGGGTTCTCCTTTGGGGTCCGACTTGGGGGCTCTGGGATGTCCTGAAGCCACATTTTCATAGGGAGCCCTAAATTGCATGCAGAGGGTCTTCAAGAAGGATTTGGAGCTCCAGTTGAATTTAATTTAACACCTGCATTAATTTGATTTAACACCTGCCTTTAGGTTAAGATACTCCAAGTCTGAAAGGGGAACCCTCCTACACTGTTGGTGGGGATGTAAATTGGTACAGCCACTATGGAAAACAGTATGGAGGTTCCTCAAAAACTAAAAATAGAGTTGCCATATGATCCAGCAATCCCGCTCTTGGGCATATATCTGGACAAAACTATAATTCGAAAAGATACAGCCAGACACAAAAGACCACATGTTGTTTGATTTCATTAATATGAAATATCCAGAAAAGGCAACTTCAAAAAGACACAAAACAGATTAGTGTTTGCCAAGACCTGGGGAGTAGGGGGATAGGAGTGACTGCTTAATTGGTAAGGGTTTCCTTTTGGGGTGATGAAATGTTCTGGAACTTTTTAGTGCTGATGGTTGCACAACTTTTTGAATGTATTAAATGCCTCTATGAATTGTACACTTTAAAATGTTTAAAATAGTAAATTTGATGTTATGTGAATTTTACCACAATAAAGAAGAAAGAGAAAAAGAAAAAAATATGGAGGAGGATCCTATAGATTAAAAGGGACTTAAGAGACATCTCTACCAATCATGAAAGAAAGAAGAAAGAAAGAAAGAAAGAAAGAAAGAAAGAAAGAAAGAAAGAAAGAAAGAAGGAAGGAAGGAAGGAAGGAAGGAAGGAGGAAAGAAGGAAAGAAAGAAAGAAAGGAAGGAAGAAAGAGGGAATGAAGGACGGATGGAAGGAAGAATGGAAGGAAGGAAAGAAAGAAAGAAAGGAAGGAAGGAAGAAAGAAAGAAAGAAAGAAAGAAAGAAAGAAAGAAAGAAAGAAAGAAAAGATACATGCATTCCTATTTTCATTGCAGCAATATTCACAATAGCCAAGACATGGAAACAACCTAAATGTCCATTGACAGATGAATGGATAAAGATGTGGTACATATATACAATGGAATACTACTCAGCCATAAAAAAGAATGAAATAATGCCATTTGCAGCAGCATGGATGGACCTAGAGATTACCATACTAAGTGAAGTTAGAGAAAGACAAATACCATATGATACCACTTATATGTGGAATCTAAAATATGACAAAAATGAACCTATCTACAAAACAGAAACAGACTCACAGACATAGAGAACAGACTTGCGGTTGCCAAGGGGGAGGGGGATGGGGGAGGGATGGATTGGGAGTTTGGGGTCAGCAGATGCAAACTATTATATACAGCCTGGATAAACAACAAGGTCCTACTGTATAGCACAGGGAAATATATGCAGTATTCCATGATAAACCATAATGGAAAAGAAAAAAAATACTCCAATTCTGAACAACCAGCAGGAGACTGGCACCTCCCAGCAAGGCCTGGGTAGGACACTTGGAGAAACAAGTGGACTGACTTTGAGTGGAGGAGGATTCGGGGCAGCGGCCAGCTTACCTGGTCCCTGGGGCTGTCCCCTGACACCCCCCGCCCATTCACAGAGTCCATCTTTGTCCGTCCCCGAGCTGACTTGCTGTCACACCAAACTTACACTAAATCCTCCCAATGTCAACCTGGTGACTCATCCCGTCTGTGCCTTGCCCCCTCCCTGCCTGATCCCACTCCTGGTGCCTTCCCTCCTCAGTCAGTGTTCCCTGCAGGGGTACCACCTGGGCCACCACTGCGTAGCTCTCACCCAAGCTGGTCCAGGCCCCAGGGTCCCCAACCTCTAAAAATGCTCGGCTGGATTGAGCCCCCCAGGATCAGCACAACCCAGAGTGGCCAGCTGGAGCCGAGCGAGAGGAGCCGCGGCAGCCGCCAGCCAGGAGTGGAGACCACGGAGTCTTGCAAGAACAGCTGTGGCCGTATCCTTGGGGGAAGGGCAGTGGTGATGGGATCTGGGTCAAAGTGGGTGCAGCAGGCTTAAAACGGACTGGACCCACCAGAGCAGGATAGGTGCCAACCAGCCTGCCTGCCGCTGTCCTGAGGAGCAGCCAGAACGTCCCAAAGGGGGGGCAGGGTGCCCTCAGGGGGCTCTCTTGCAGACACATCGACACCCACCTCTGCAGCCAGAGTCACCTCAGCACACGAGGAAGACAGAGATTCCGGGTCTCTTCCAGACGAGTGCTTCTCAAACATCATTTTTGTCCATGGCCCACAATAAAAAATACACTTTCCATGGTGACCCATTATGTACACACATTCACACATACACAAACACACACTTACACACCTATGTACACGCAAACACGCACACGAACATACACAAATGAAACAAGAGTTTCATGAAATGTTACTCTTACTTAGTACAATGCACTATGTAATTTTCTCTATTCTATCTCATTTTTTTTAATGCAGATGATAACCCCTCAGATTGATCGCATGACTCCCAGAGGGTCATGACCCTTAATATGAAAAACACACCTCTAGGTATCAGGTGCCTTCTGAGGTAAGAGAACAAATGATTAGAAGCCAGAGGGAGGGGAAGGCCAGGGGGATGTTGGTGTGATGGGAGCTCAGGTCACACTCAGCTCTCACCATGTGTAGGCTCTTGATGGCTCAGAAAGTGTGCAGTTCTCAAACCAAGAGTGACAGCTATTTCTCCAGGATTTCCACCTATACAGGAAAAGTGAAAGACAGAGGAGAGTGAGTCACTATTGTTAACAAACAAGAGAAGAATACGTGCTTTTACGCATGACTTCGATTATAAAATAATGGTCTCTGAACTAAAACCAACCGAGAGATTTTAGTACGCACACCTTGTGAGTAAGTTGCAAAGTATTGAAACATCACAAATTCATGAATACTCACCGTATATTACCACATCCAGCTTAGCAATGGGGGCAGGGATAATTCACATGTATTAGAATGCATGCCTGTTTAAAATTATTGAAACGCTTCCAGGCTGAAAAAGAATGGCTGAGGAAATATATACCACTACACAGAAGGAATAACCGAATGGCCCACAACTTTCTAAATGTATTAGGAGAAAGGTCAAATAGCTGGAATGTATAATTAGTAAGTGAGAATAGCTATAACTGCAATGAGAAAGGATAAACTTCTAATAAGCAACATAAATCATATCGCAGGTATGCTGAGAGAAAGTCAGATACATCAGAATACATACTGGATGGTTCCATTTATCTGAAATCTAGAGCAGCTAAAACTAATCAGTGGTGATGGACATCAGATGAGCAGTAATGATAATAATGATTGCAAAGGGTACAATGGAACCTTCTGGAGTGCTGGAAACATTCTATATGTTGGTTGGGATGGTGGTTATATGGGTAATACACGTCAAAATTCATCAACTTGCACACTGAAAATGGATGCATTTTGTTGTATGTAAATTACACCTTAATAAAGTCGATTTTTAATCGTTAAGATTAATCACTACACTAAATTGAAGATAACATGAAAAACGTACTGATAAAAGAGAAAAAAAAATGAAACAACCTGCCCCCAAGTAAGAATCTTGATAATGCACATGTACACAGGCTTGGTAGAAATGTCTAACTCCCCACAGCAGCCAGTTTTCCCAGAAGCCAACTAAATGAATCTTGGCACATGCTAGTAACACCTCAACTCTAGTTTATGAAATACTCCATTTTAGAAGCTGTTGATAACTCTTAGTAACAGCCCTGGGTCCTAAGTAACACGCAATCCTGGGTCTTTGTGCACCTCCGTCCACAAGAGAGAGAAAGGAACCTGCCTCTGGACATCCATGTGAGGCCCCGTCGGGGACCTCAGCAGCCAGGGTTCACAAAGCATCCTTTGAGAATCACTGTGGTACCCACGCTTCCGTCCACATCAGGACCACGCAGAGGACTCGCATCTGGTCCGTCTCCGCGATGGTGGCAAACCTTGATCTCTCCCTGTGCCTCGCCTGTCTCTCACCCAGCAGAGCAGGCAAATGGTTTTCTGTGAGGTCTCTTCAGGCATCTCAAGTCCATTCCAGATACCCATCACCCAGCTCGTGACCTGACCTTAGGTAACCTGGTGGGCGCCCATTTTCTGTCTCACCTGAAGGCCATCTTCTCTGCCCCAAGGAGGAGGATGGACCAGGTCTCCAGCGGGTGCTCTCCCCCAGGCAGCTCTGACCTCCTGTTTCTTCACCGGGAAATTACAGTCCAGGCCCTCAGACAACCACAGGGCCAGCCCCTGCCCATGTTTTCTCTCTTTGCACATGATAACCTACAGATCACAATGAAGGCTGCAGCTGGTGTCCCAAGTCTGTGCAGTCAGACAGAGACAGGGGATTAGGGGGGAGGTGGAAAATCAGGCATCTCTTGTACCCAGGAGTGGATGCACACGTGGAAATGGAGGGCCCCAAACCACAGGCCTAAATACTTACAAGTGATCCATCAAGCTGCGTTTACAGTCTGGCCCCCCCCTTTGCCCCCAGAACCTTCAGCTTACTCCCCCCAGAACTGACCGTATGACCCGGAAGCTAAACCAACCCTAAGTCACAGCACAGATCAGCCGGGCTGAGCCCAGAACTCCTGGGTGATGACTGGTCCTGTCCAGCTCCCCCAGGACCCTGGATGGAGGCGCCCTCCTCCACCATGTCTGGATTTCTGTTAGTTCCAAGGGATTCCGGAGCAAAGAGGGTTGGACTGGGGGAGAGCACAGTGGTTTGGGGAGCCCGGCTGTCTAGACACCACCTTAGGTGATTGCGGGGAGCCGACTTGGCACAAAAGCAGCCCCCCTTTCTCTGTGTGACGCAGAGGGGCAGCGTGTGTGGAAGGGAGAGGCTGCCAGTGCAAGAAAGAGTAGCCACCACCGTGAATCTCCTGCAAAGACAGGAGAGGTGGACCTCCCCTGATGGACCCTGATGCCCAGGAAGACTGACCCAGACAGATGGAGGGAGCCGGGAGGACACGTGCGGTTGCCTGAGGCTGAGGGGACTCTGCGGTGGGGCCGGCTTCTCTGCTGGGGGAAGTAGCAACCATTCTGGAATCAGTATTCTCAAAATATAAAAATTAAAAATACGAACACATGTTTAGCTGTCCAGCAGGTCCTTTTCTGGGAAACCACTATTATTATTTTCTGGGGGACTTTCATGGGACTTCAAATCAAAGAGTCATTTCTCCTCACTCCCAAGGATGGTATGAGACTCAAGCCACAATGCAAAGCCTCCCTCAGGACTTTTCCCAGGGCTATCAGGGAAGACACAATTGCAATCTCTATGGACGTTATTAGCCAAGAGCAGACACTATTCCTTTTTGACGCCACATTGGGAATTCTCACTTGAAAATCAAGCCCAGAAAGGGCAAAGCAGGGCAACAATAAAAAGAGCCAAAGTCAGTGCCCTGATTATATTAGTTGAACCCCTGGATCCAGCTGTTCCTGAAACCACCCCCACAACTTTGGCTTCTCAGTTAAATGAGCCAATTTATTTCCTTTTTTTTTTTTTTTTTTTTTGCATTGTGCTGATTTGAGCTAAATTTCTTTCACTTATAACCAAAGAGTTCTGATGTACATTCATTATCCCAAAAATACCATTTCTAAATAATATACCCTAAGGAAATAGTTAATTAAGAAGGGGTGAGAAATGATTTCTTTGTTATATTGATGTAAGAAATGATTTCTTACATGAGATTCTGAAAGATAAAGCCATGAAAGGGAAAATTAATGTTTTAAAGCCAACTGAAAGGCAAAGATTTCAATTCAGAGATAAAGTTAATCAGCAAATAACTGACTGGAAGATGATACTTCAGCATATGTAATCCAAAAAAACTCTAAGTTTTTATATATATGGAAATATATATGTATATATATGGAAAAATAGAAAATAGGAAAATGCTATGAATAGTTTATTCTCATATTGGGGAAAAAAAATCAAATAGCTAAAAAACATAGACTGAAATAGACTTGTTAATAATCATAATTCAATCAATAAAAATTGTCATTTGCATCTACCAGACTGGCCCAAATTTTAAAAGGAGATAATACTGGGGGAGATGAGAATCCTCACACACCATTAGTAGAAGTATAAACTGGCAAAGCTCTTTGGGAGAATAAGTTGAAAATATTTAGTGAAAATTACTCTGCATATGATATCACCACAGAAGTCCCACTCCTGGACATATACTTGAGAGAAACTTTCACTAAAAGACACATACGAAGATGTTCCATGCAGTGTTGTTTATAATGGCATAGAGTTGGGAATAACCTAAAAGTCCAGCATCAGGGATGAACAGATACATAACAGTGGATGCCCATGACTGAGTACTCTCTACCTGGGAAAGGGAGGAACAGAAGCTATATACATCAAGGAAAGAAAAGCTCAATATGTAATGCTGAATGAAAATTAAGAAGTGGCAACTTTAAAACACATAAAGCAATAAATGCTTCACCAAATTACGTATATGTATAAATTGAAGTCTAGAAAATAGATCAGAAGGACACACAAAATATTCAAAAGTAGAATCTATAAGGGAAAAAAATGGAGTGAGACTTGGGTGAAGAAGAAAATAAAATAATGTGAAATATTTTTAGTGGATGAATGAAGATAGAGTGTCCTGAGCTGGAGGTAATGCACAATCCAGTTCTGTGCACCAAGATACAAAACAAACTAAAAACGATGAATGTACACAACTTTTGTTACAGGAGTAGTTGTGAGAGACTAGAAGCTACTTAGCTATTAAAGAATTAAGGGACCGATTAAATAAATTATGGTATATTCATTTGATAAAGTAATATGCAACCATTAAAAATTATACTGCAGTGTGATATTGTGAATTATAATAAGAAATATATATATTTGGACTTGGGTCCTGTTCCTGGCACAGAGCACCTGAAACTCTTGGAATTTCCTGTAAGGAGAGTATTAAAGGTGCCTTTTGTGTTATGTTAATGAGTGACTTTGAGAAAACCCCTAAGTCTCCTAAGGGTGGTGGCTGGTTGCCAGGGGAGCCAACCATGTGATTAGAGGGTTGGAACTTTCAGCTCCACTTCCTAACCTCCAGGACAGGGAGAGAGGGGTTTGAGATTGAGTTCAATCACCAATAGCCAATGATTTAATCCATCATGCCTGTGTAATGGAAGCTCTCACAAAAAACCAACAGACAGGGTTCAGAGAGCTTCCGTGTTGGTAAACACATGGATTCTGGGGGAGAGTGGCTTATTCAGAAAGCACAGAAGCTCTGTGTCTTTTCCCCATACCTTGCCCTATGCATTTCTTCCATCTGGCTGTTCCTGAGTTATATCCTTTTATAATAAACCAGTCATCTCGTAAGTAGAATGTTACCCTGAATTCTGCGAGCTGCTCCTGCAAATTAATTGAACCTCTGATCTATAGCCAGCGGGTCAGAAGCACAGGTAACTATCAACCTGGACTTATGATTGGCATCTGAAGTAGGGGGAGGGGGGCAGGCTTGTGGGATGGAGCCCTCAACCTATGGGATCCGACGTTATCTCCAGGTAAATAGTCAGAATTGAGTTAAACTGTAGGACCCTCCACCCCGTATCCCAGAATTGCTTGGATGTATGGGGGGAGGGGGGGAACCCACACATTGGAATTGAAACCAGAACTGTAGTCGCAGAAATTAATTCATCGATATGGAAAGTTATTCATGTTGTATAATAAGTAAAAAAGCAGGTTATAAAATAGTATGTACGATTGATTCATACTAAACGTAGAGAACATTCTGAAAGGGTGCACAACAAATCCTTAAGTGTGGTTACCTCTGGGATTACAAGTGTTTTTCTCACTTTCTCTCCTGGTGGATCTGTATCTTCTGATAGCTCATCAACGAACATATATTACTTACATGATAAATACAAAATTTTCAAAACAAGCTTTTATTCAGTAAGAAAAAATGTGCTCACCTGCCAACTCCCAAGCACGACTCCTCCAGGTTCCTTTAACATATTTCAGTGGTTGCAAGCGTTGGACTATTTTTGTGTCATTGTAGCATATCAACCCCTAGACATGTTGATTTTTGGAGGAAAAACGATCAGCACCTTGAGATAGAGTGTGGGTGACCTGCAGATGTTTCCCTCGATGAAGGAAAAGCCTAAATATAGACAATGCAAGTGTGAGAATGAACCCACCCTGTTCCGTGATGGGAACGTGAGCAGGTTTTCTTCCTGTGCGTTGCTCAGGCCCACTGTGCGAGTGCAGCTGTCTGGTGGATGTCAGGATGTAAGGTAGTTTTCCACTCTGCACTCAGCTCTCCGCCTGTTTCTGGGTCTTTTGGCACCGTGTGCCTACTCCATCCTGTTGGAAGGGGCCCAAGGGAAAGACCACGGTGGTTAGGGGCACAGAAGCTGGTCTTTGCCAAGAAAAACACTCCGACTTCACAGGATGGGGCTGGACCCAAAGAGGCAGGCTCTCTCCCCTGGTAGAGAACACAATTGAGAAAAGTACAACCTGCCCACCACTCCCAAAGACTTTCCTGAGACATATAAAAATAACTTCCAAAGTTAGAAGGGACATTACTTCAACTGTGTATCCTACTCCGAATTAAAATCCAAATCATGGGGACTTCCTTGGTGGTGGGTGCAGTGGTTAAGAATCCACCTGCCAATGCAGGGGACACGGGTTCGAGCCCTGGTCTGGGAAGATCCCACATGCGGCGGAGCAACTAAGCCCGAGCACCACAGCTACTGAGCCTGCACTCTAGAGCCCGCGAGCCACAACTACTGAGCCCACGTGCCACAGCTACAGAAACCCGCATGCCTAGAGCCCATGTTCTGCAACAAGAGAAGCCACCGCAATGAGAAGCCCGCGCACCGCAATGAAGAGGAGCCCCCGGTCGCTGCAACTAGAGAAAACCCGCGCACAACAACAAAGACCCAACGCAGCCAAAAATAAATAAATTAATTAATTTAAAAAAAATCTAAATCATGGCTCAGAACATAATCTCCAATGTGACTTTAAAATGCTTCCTTGTACATTCATGACCTATTTGCAGCTTTAAACGTTACAGGGGAAATAATTTTGGAATTGTCAAAAAAGGTTGAGGTTCAGACCTAAATATTCCAAGATTTAATTAAGAATTCTCATTTTCCATCCCCAGGGGAGCTGAGCTTTCATTAAACCCTGTTGGCTAAATTAGGCAGAATTGGGAGCCCTTAGATGTACCTATAGAGGAGGGGAAACTAATCTGGGGAAGGAAGGAGTGAAGGAGAAGAAGACTGATCCAGGCAGCAGAAACACTCCTGGGCACCATCCTAAGTGAGAGGAAGTGTGGCCTTTCAGAGGAAGTATGTGATTCCACCTTACACCTAAATCATCCCACATCAAAGAATCTGTTATGAAAGCAAACTGTGGTGTGAAACATATGGAAGACCTTGGTGTCCACTGGATGGCTAAAAGCAGAGTCTCTGAAAACATCTTAGCTATTTTTAAATTTATTTTATTGAAGTATAGTTGATTTACAAAGTTGTGTTAATTTCTGCTGTACAGCAAAGTGATTCAGTTATACATATATATACATTCTTTTTCATATTCTTTTCCATTATGGTCTATCACACTATATTGAATATAGTTCCCTGTGCTATACAGGAGGACCTTGTTGTTTATCCATTCTATATATAATAATTTGCATCTGCTAACCCCAAGCTCCCAATCCATCCCTCCCCCACTCCCTCTCCATCCCTCCCCCACTCCCTCTCCCCCTTGGCAACCACAAGTCTGTTCTCTATGTCTGTGAGTCTGTTTCTGTTTCATAGATAAGTTCATTTGTGTCATATTTTAGACTCCACATATAAGTGATATCATATGGTATTTGTCTTTCTCTTTCTGACTTACTTCACTTAGTATGTTAATCTCTAGATCCATCCATGTTGCTGCAAATGGCATTATTTCATTCTTTTTTATGGCTGAGTAATATTCCATTGTGTGCACACACGCGTGCGTGTGTGTGTGTGTGTATGTAGATACATATATATATATATTTATATTTATTGTGTCTTCTTTATTGATTAATCTGTTGATGGACATTTAGGTTCTTTCCATGTCTTGGCTATTGTGAATAGTGTTGCTATGAACATAAGGGTGCATGTATCTTTTTGAATTATAGATTTGTCTGGATATATGCCCAGAGTGGGATTGGAAAACACCTTAGCTAGCTTTAATAACAAGTTCATTACTAAGAAGGCAGCCAAGGTTATAAGAAGAACTGGTTAATAACAGGCTGAGCAACAAGGAAGAGCCCATGAGTGCTGTGGACATGATGGAACCTGGGAGACAGGTCACCTTGGCATTCATGATGGCCAAGAAGGGAACAGTATGCAAAGCCAGTTCCATGGCTAATCTGAGCCAAGGACTGTGTCTAGGACAAAAGTCCCAAAAGAGGAGTAGATCGCTGCAAATGAGTAAGGGGCTTCGGGCTTTTTAACTGTTGACCAGGACGAGGTGAAGCACTTATAGGAAACCATTCTTTATGTTGACATTGGTCAATTCATCAACATTCTGTGGGTATAGTTTTTCAACAGCTATATGTATGAACCATAATCCAGAACACATTGTGAGCTTCTCACCCCAGTGATATTATGAAGATTTTAGGAACCTCCCGGGGACGACCCTGGATTCCATGACCTACTCATCTGCTCCTCCAATCACCCTACCAGCAAAAGGCTTGTTGTGGGAACACCATGACCTGTGAAGTGGATGCCTGCTGGTTGCTAATGACTGCCTCACAAATAACTCTTTAATACGATCTTAAATTTTTCAGGAAGCACACTAAATTTTCTATAATCATATATCGCTTCTCTTTCCATTTCAAATGTTATTTTGTGCCCTCTTGGGTCCTCAGGCACACACCTGATTTTCATCGTCACAGCCAGGGTTTGTCAGAGCAGTTCACCTTTGCCAGTTATTTCAATACTCTGCAATGAAAGTCAACTTTATTCTGTATAATTCACTTCCATAAACATTTTATTGAGTACAAACTACATGTCTGGTGCTAAGCTGAAACTTGGAGATACAGAAGCGTATAGAGCATGGGTCCCTGTTCTCAGTAAGTTTATAGGAGAGAGATTCTCCATATACTTGGGTGGGCTGTTTCAGAGACATGAGTTTCTCAACATCCCGTGTGAGCTGGCCTCCGGGGGATATGCCCTGTGGTGGACTGACCCTAAGATGACCTCCATGACCTCAGCTTCCTGGTGGGGCACCTTCATGTAGCTTCTTCTGGTTGACTGTGGGTAGGACCTGTGACCTACTTCTAACCAACAGGATGCGGTAAAGGTGATGGGATGTTACCCCATGATTATATTACATTATATAAGACTCCATAAGCAAACCAGAGCTAGAGGCTCTGATTAGGGGTTGGCCACACTGCAAAAACCCACATTGTAGGGAACTTCATGTGGTCTCTAGGAGTTGAGCACAGCCTCAACCTGACAGCAGAAAGCCAGGGCCCTCAGTCCTACAACCACAAGAAATGAATTATGCTAGCAACTCAAATGAGCTTGGAAGTGGGTTCTTCACCAGTCAAGCCTTCAGATGAAAACACAGCCCAGCTGACACGTTGATTGCAGCCTGTGAGAACCTAAGCAGAGAACCCCCTTCCCAAGTCATGCCAGAATACCTGACCCACAGAAACTGTGAGTTAATAAATGTGGGTTGTTTTAAGCCACTCAGTTTGTGATAATTTGTTATGAAGCAGTTGATAACTAATATGTACTCCTGGCCAACATGAGGCACTGACAGCTGGAATCTGGTGAAGTTATTGTCCGTCTGTTGAGTCTTTCCATTGGAACATTAGGAATGGAAAAGCCCTGATAAAAGGCGCCTTAGTCTACAAACACACACAGACACACACAAATACATGTGCAAAGCCCACTGTCAATCACTCTTTTTGTCATGGTAGGAAGGGAAACAATCCTTAACCAAAGACCTAGTGCTATGGCATTTTCTTCAGGCTGAACATGCAATTAGAACAGAAGATTCAAGACGCCCAAGTAGAATAAATCGACTCATTGAAACACAGTGTTTTAATCAGGAACCAGAAGATCTGCTTTGACCTTAACATGGGATTTTAATCTCTCTTAGATTTATCTCTGTTAGTTTCACCCATTATTCTAGCTTATTGGGATAATGTTGAATCTCTAATCAGTCAACCAAATTATCCTTCTCAGATCTGTGTCATCAGCTATGTCCAACTGTGAGTCTTAAAGTCATCTTCATGGGTAGAAGATGGATGAATGTGATTTAGCAACTCATGTTGGAGAAGTTGACCACAAACTCAAGGACATGGCTGCCTTATATCCATCTTGGGCTGTAAAGACTGGAGTTCTGTGTCGTATCAAGGCAGGTAACAGTGATTGGTGTGGTCAGACCACATCCATCCCAGGTCTAGGAAAGATGTTTGAAAGGAGACATTGAAAGAAACCAGGAGTGTTTCCTAAGGAAGTATAATCTGGGATACGTGAAGCTTCATTCGAATGGAAAATGACTGTGAGAACTTGTAAGGACCCAGGAAAGGACAGAATAACTCTCTTTAAACACTTGCAGGACTGTTCTTAAAGACAGAATTCTAATCAATGAAAAGAAATTGCCTACCCAGGGCTTCGTCTGCCCCACCATTGCACCAGCTCTTTCCTTTGCCTGCAATGTTCTTCCCCAGGAAAGCAAAAAACTCCTTCCTCACCTCCTTTTGCATCTTTGATCAAAATGTCACCTCTCAGTGAAGCCTTTTCTGACCACCCCAAGCCTCACACCCTCCCCACCTGGGACTCCCTGTCCCTTGCCTACCTTACTTTTCTCTGTAACACCTGTCACCATCTGACATGCCAGCGTTTGTTTACTGTGTGTCTCCCCAAAGAGAGTACTACTTCCCCGGGCAGGGATTTTATTTGTTCACAGATGTTTCTCCAGTGCCTCCATCTGTGTGTTGAGTGTACATCGTAGGCACTCAGTAAATATCTATTTAATTATTAGGTTAATTAATTGATCAATCAATATTATTCATATTACTCTGTCCTTCAGTGGAGCCATTGGTCATGTCCTGCATCTCTAGATTATAGGTTCATAAAAGCAGAGACCCTAAGGGAAAACATTTTGGATTCCCTAAGTACAAACACATTGATGAATGAATGAATGAATGGATGGATGAACAAAGAAACAAGCTATCTAGGGTCCAAAGGACAAATGGCACATTAGAAGAGGGAAGCCATTAGGAAGATTTTGAATAGAAGCTCGGAATTTCTTCTTGCAGCAAGAACTCAAGTTTACGTTTATACTGCTTGTGAAGCAGGAGGCCCAGTTAAAAACAATATTATTTTTATTTATTTATTTATTTATTTATTTATTTTTGGCTGCATTGGGTCTCCGTTGTTGCACATGTGCTTTTTTTCCCGTTGCAGCGAGCAGGGGCTACTCTTCGTTGCCGTGCGCGGGCTTCTCATTGCAGTGGCTTCTCTTGTTGCGGAGCACAGGCTCTAGGCACACGGGCTTCAGTAGTTGCGTCTCATGGGCTCTAGAGCGCAGGCTCAGTAGTTGTGGCTCACGGGCTTAGTTGCTCCGCGGCATGTGGGATCTTCCCGGACCAGAGCTCGAACCCGTGTCCCCTGCATTGGCAGGCGGATTCTTAACCAATGCGCCACTAGGGAAGTCCAGTATTATTTTTATTTATTCAATACAATTCAGATTTTTTCAAATTGATTGAGAATTCTTAAAGAAAATTTTTCCAGAGTCAAATAAGCTTAAAAAGCTCTAGGTTTAGCAATTTTAAACAGACTTCTTTATGGCAAAACTTAAAGAAGCCTTTAAAATGCTAATATCTATTCTACGTGAGTTACCAATATTCATAAATCCTTTTATCAAATATCTTAAATCACAGGATGCTCTGACCATGGAATAGCCATGAACACCTGCCGGTGTTCCATAGAACAGAATTTGGGAAACGTTTCAATGTATAGGTTAGAAATTAGCACTGACACCTATTTCCTTGTAGCCCTATTACCTGGAAAACTCTATGTTAACTTTTCTTTTTGAAAAGAACTGATGTGTAAAAGTAAAAGAAAACAATAAGATCTGGCAGAGCTCGTCACGACCTCTGTTAGGTGGTCAGGAAGGATCCAGTGTTATTTAAATAATAATAACAGTAAACTTTTTTAAAGTCTGTAGGTTTCAAGGTAAGGGGAAAATGAAGAGAGGAAAGAAAATCTGACCCCCCAGGTACAAACAGGCAGGAGGGAGAAAGAAACCTGTCTCCTTTGAAGGTAGAGCATGTCTGACCTGTTGGGAAATTTCGTTCTCTCTCTTTTTTTCAGGCTCATGCAGCAGCTAAGGTGGAGAACGAGCTTCGTGCCCAGTAGCCTGGGCTGTGCCTCAAACCCATCTGTGCCCATCTTCAGAGCCCACTAGAGTCACCTTTCATACCGTGTGGCGCCCCTGGCACAGGTGGCCAAGCCCTGAGTGACATAATGATGGCAGAAGGTAAAAAAGAGGAAAGAAGCCTAGCAAAGGTCTTTTCCCTTCCAACTTATCATTTAAAAAAAAAAAAGGGACTTCCCTGGTGGTCCAGTGGGTAGGATTCCTCGCTCCCAATGCAGGGGGCCCAGGTTCGATCCCTGGTCGGGGAACTAGATCCCCCATGCCGCAACTAAAAAAAGATCCCACATGCCACAAGGAAGATCTCTTGTGCCACTACTAAGACCCGGTGCAGCCAAAATAAATACATAAATAAATATTGGAAGGAAGGAAGGAAGGAAGGAAGGAAGGAAGGAAGGAAGGAAGGAAGGAAGGAAGGAAGAAAGAAACTAAGGTTCAAAGTCATTGGACACCTGTTCTAATTTCCACAAAGAAATTCTGTTTGCAGAAAGCTGTTTCACTTCCGGTATGCGGTTGGATGCTGGCACCGCCATCCTGTTTCTTCCCAGAGGGGTTTGAAATATCAAAGTCTGTCGCCTCTATTCCTGTTGGGAAAGGGATGCTTGGCTGAGCTTTTCTATCAAAAGCTTTAGTCAAAATAGTACATTCGAGTTGCATAAGCATATATATGTAGAGAGAGACAGACGTTAGAGCTTGGAGAAAGTGCAAACCGGAATGCTTGCTGTATTTTGGTGGCAAGTTTAAAGCCCTTTGGTAGGGAGGGCTTAGCATCACCACAGGCACAGAGGTGTGTTTGACGCAGAAGGCAGCCCCTGGCTGGTTGCAGAGGCGGCAACAGAAAGTGGGAAATGCAGACTGAAGCCAAAACACTAGACATTAGCTCTTAGCCTAAGAAGTTTGGGTCTGAAATTTCCCCTTCTCTCCTTTCCAGACTTTCCACATTTCTGACAATGTACATAGATTGCTTTCATATTTAGGGAGAAAAGCAAATCAGTTTTATGAAAAATTGGGAGGCACAAACATTTCTGTAAGAATTAAGTAATATTCTAAAAATACTTAAAAGTTCAGTTAGATTATTTCTATTCATCCTGTCTGGCAGCAAGGGTCCCGTTGGAGAGGGCTGCCTGTCTGGAGAGGAGACCCCACAGAGGGGGCTGTGAGGTGTGTGACCCAGGGCAGAATCGGGGCTGGAAGAGGGCAAGCGGGACCCTTGAGAACTGAGCAGCGAGTGGCCTACAGCCAAACACTCACCTGTGCCCGGGAGAGCCGGCAGGATGATGCACATGGCAGCCCAGGCTGGACCACAGCAGCACCAGATAAGCAAAGACCCATCTTGCTTTCCTCCACCCCTCCTCCCAGACCCCAAACCCTGGGTCGCCAGAGTGTCTTCCTGGGTTCCTGTTCTAATCTCAACATTGGGCTTTTCCCGCCAACCGAGAGGGTTTTTGTTTGTTTGTTTGTTTGTTTGTACACCTAATGATGAAACACTTTATTCTGCATCAAGCTTTCTGGAAAAGGAAGCTGCATTTTGGAGCACATCACAGATGAGGAATGATCCATATGCACTGAGTACAAAACTCAGTTACAGAATGATTTCCTACTCTGACCAGATACTCCATTACCAATGCTTAATTAAAAGTAAAACATGATTTTCCACACCAGAATTCTAGAAGTGAAAGAGGACAGAATTTAAACGGGCAGATATAAATGTAGCACCTACCTGTATTTTAAAAACGAGTTGGAAAGATCCCTCCTCTTTCCAGTCCCCCGAACCCCACCCGCCAGTGGAGACCCTGTTCTTTGTTCATCATGCTTTTGAGCCTGGGAGGGAGAGGCATTGTCCTCGGGTGTCCTGGCCCATCCTCAGTCTCGGGCAGGCTTGGCTCTCTGGGTCCTGGTCCTCCCCCTCTCTCCCTGGAGAAGATCTCTTATGTTCTGGGTCCAGGATGGTTTCTTTTCTGTTCCCTTCCTCCAACAAAATAGGTGTTGACCTGAGCCCTGCAGGGCAACGGGGTTTGTTTCCCCAAAAAGCTTGGGCTCCGGCTTCCTGTGTGAGAAGGTCCTGGTGGGCCACCCCTCCCCGACACCTGCGGAGGTTTCTCCTCCCTCCCGCCCCCTCCCATCTTTCCCATCAGCCAGGTCCATGCAGAAGGACCATGAACAGGTGCAGTTCCCCTTGTGTCCGCAGCTCCCGGATTCCACGCTCAGAAGAGCCCACGTTGAGTCTTTGACAATGAGGTGAAACTTTGGGCTGCCGTCTTCCCACCTGCTGTGTGTCGGCCCATCCTCTCCCTGCTTGGACCAGAGCAGGTGCTCTGGTCCCGTGCCTTCCTCGAGCCCCGTGTCTTTCCCTAGACTTCAGGCTGGACGTTCTTCTTTCTTGCTGGGGGGAGCACGGCTCTTCCCACCTTTCTACATCATAAACAGAACCTGGACCTCCCCCCACCTTTATTCCTTTTTTGAAAAGAATAAAGAGGTTTTTTTTTTTTTAAAGGATTAAATTGAATACATTCTGTGGGCCCCCTCTGAATTTATTTCATTTTGTTTTGTTCTTGATGACTAACATTTGGGGGTTGAAGGGTTTGTTTCTCACACTACTTTTATATGCATGAAACAAAGTGTATGAATAGCGTTTTACAATTTACAAAAGCCTTTCCCTTGATGCCTTATCTAACTGATCTTCACAGCAACTCGAGACTCGCATAGTCTCCACAGGTTCACACCTGTGAGGGGCAGAGCTAAGACGCTAACCCAGCCCTCGAGGCCAATCCCCGTGGTTATTTTCTCTGTAACATGCTTACCCTTGTCACAGTCCTCACTTACACCAGCCAGATGTTACTTTTCTCATGTTATTCTCACTAAGAAGAAACTTAGGTTTCAAGCAATCCGGGTCCTTGCTCAAAGCACAGCACTGAGCCTTTCCATTCAAGGCTGGCCTGTGAATCCCACTCTTCAATCAAGAATGACGTCCCATGTGCCCTGTGCCAGGTGTTGGATTAGATTCAGAATTAATGCTCACCGAGCCCCACCTTTAAGCTGGCACAGCTAGGCTCTTTCACTGTCATCCTATTTCATTCTTAAAACAGCACTATGAGAGAGAGCCCACTATATCCATTTAAAACATAATTTTATTGTTTTTTTTAATTTCTAAAGTAATGCATACTCATGGTTTTTGTTTTTTTAAATCAAACTCTATAGAAGTGTATAAAGTTAAAAATAAGGCTTCCGTCCTCCCTCCCAACACTTAGGCTCCATAAGAAACCATAAGTATGTTACTTATCTTGCAGAGGTTTCTAACATATCCTTCCAGATAATGTCTGTACATAGAGAAGCAGACCCATACACGAATACATTTATAATAGATACTTTTTTTTCTATCTAAGTGGGCTGATACTATTTTGCCACTTGATTTTTTACCATATATATAGATAGATGCAGATATAGACATAGATCTTAGACGTCTTCCCTTATCAGTAAATAAGTAAGCATCTATGGTATTCTTCCAAGAAGCTGTTCAGTATTCCATTGAATGGCTGTTCTGCAATTTATTTAGCTGGTTCCCAAAATTGATAGCTATGTAAGTTATTTCTAGATGTTACAATTACATACGGTGCTGTGATAAGTTAGCTTTGTGAGCCTTTTCTCACCTTCTGAGATGGCCCACACTCTGCGGACTGTGTGTCTCTCTAAATAAATCCACTTCTTACCCATCACTTTGTCTCTCACTGAATTCTCTCTGCGATGAGACATCAAGAACCTGAGCTTCGTTAAGTCCGGAAACCAGAACTAAAACCCCACCAAATGGAAGATGTTAACTACTTGATGAAGCACTCTTCGTTGCGGAGAAGGTCACAGTTTGCCCATCACCACCTGATGCCAGATGACCTCTGGATTGAAGGGATGCGGGCCCTGCAGGGCACCCTGATCCTTATCAGCAACCCACCCCTGGACGACAAGACTCCTCACAGGCAACCCCACCCCGCCGGGTTGGGACATACAGTTCTGAGGGCATTAGTCCGCTGTGGTTCCCTTTGCCTGGCAAAGCAATAAAGCTACTCTTTCTACGTCGCCCAAAAAAAAAAAAAAAATTAACTTTGTGTCTTGTGGGCAGGATCATTCAACTCTATCTCAATCTTTTCATTTGTATAATGAGAACAAAAATTCTACTTCCCAAGAGGTTGTTGTAATAATGAAAAGAGATAATAATGGAAAGCAGTTAGAACAGTGCCTGGCATATTATAAACACTCAGTAATTATTGAGTATTATTATTATTATTATTATTTATAAATTTATTTGTTTATTTATTTACTGGCTGTGTTGGGTCTTTGTTGCTGCGTGCGGGCTTTCTCTAGTTGCGGCGAGCAGGGGCTACACTTCGTTGCAGTGTGTGAGCTTCTTATTGCTGTGGCTTCTCCTGTTGCCGAGCACAGGCTCTAGGCGCGTGGGCTTCAGTAGCTGCGGCACGCGGGCTCAGTAGTTGTGGCTCGCAGGCTCTAGAGTGCAGGCTCAGTAGTTGTGGCGCACGGGCTTAGTTGCTCCGTGGCATGTGGGATCTTCCCGGACCAGGACTCGAACCTGCGTCCCCTGCATTTGCAGGCAGATTCTTAACTACTGCGCCACGAGGGAAGCCCTGTTTCTTGTTTTTTTGTTTTGTTTTGTTTTTTAACAATTTGGCAAAGTCCAGTTTGGGCTTCAGTGACCCAGAGGTTGAGGGATTATGGGTAGCATCCCTCTGGTGAGAAAGACCCTCCCAGGTGCCACAAGCCGGCTCCTGGGCCCAGGTGGTTCCCAGTGGGAGACTCTCAGTGTCTTTCAGCTCCTTTAAATATTGGCTTACCATTCTGGCTGCACATAGGTCCACATACAGCAACATGAAGCGATAGACTAAACAACAGTGACCAGAGGATGGAGACCCTTCATTTAGAGACCCTGAAGCCATTGGTTAAGAGACCAGGTATGGACTCCTTCCTCCACCAGCTACCACTGTGTGAGCTTGAGCAGGTTACTCGACCTCTCTCAACCTCTTTCTCTCCTCAGCAAAATAAGGACAATATCATTTCCTACCTCCAGGGCTGGTATTCAGCTATTGGCACCAGGAGGGCCATAAAATGCTGACATAGTCCTGTACCAGCTGGTGAATAGCCACTGTCCCCATCTCTTTGCCTGAACCCTCTCCGTGTCAACTCTTCCCACCCCTCCCCCAGGACTCTCCCCAGATTCCCCCTCAACTAAAGGGTTGATGCCTCTGGGACCCTGCTTTATCCCTGTGGCCAAGTCCACTTTTTTTTTTTTTTTTAAGATTTATTTATTTTGTTGATTGATTGATTGATTGCTATGTTGGGTCTTCGTTTCTGTGCGAGGGCTTTCTCTAGTTGCGGCAAGCGGGGGCCACTCTTCATCGCGGTGCGCGGGTCTTTCACTATCGCGGCCTCTCTTGTTACGGAGCACAGGCTCCAGGCGCGCAGGCTCAGTAGTTGTGGCTCACGGGCCCAGTTGCTCCGCGGCATGTGGGATCTTCCCAGACCAGGGCTTGAACCCATATCCCCTGCATTAGCAGGCAGATTCTCAACCGCTGCGCCACCAGGGAAGCCCCCAAGTCCACTTTTGATGATCATTGTTCATGCCCTACCACAGCTGAATAATTGGAGTATCCTGCTCCTCTCTGCACATACTTGTGATGCTGGGAACTGAAGGATACCTTCGTGTCACAAAGGGGCCAGCAACACATCAGAGAGTCCTGGAGCGGGTGATAGCGTTATCCCTGGCAGCCGTTCCTATGCTGAGTTGGCTGGAAATACCGTAAACTATGTACAGATAAATATATCCATTAAGCCCCCACTGAATGTTATCACCAAGGCAACTTCCTCTCAGTCAGATCCCCAAACTGCCCAGCCCACTCCAGTGGACTCTTGCCCATCTCCTGGAGTCATGGAGTCTTGTGAGATAACACACAGGAATCACCTGGTACTGCATACAACCTAGCCGCCATTAATAAATGATGGTTATAATAGAAACCCAACTATCAGTGCAAAACAGAGACAAGTGATCATAGCGCAGGACCGTGCTCACCTTCCCCATCTCTCTAGCTTCCTCCAGGAAGGGATTCTTGTTTGTGGCGTCTTAAAGAGAAGAACAGGAAGTGAAAAAGTCAAAGGCCACCCCATTATGTGGGACTAGAAAGGAGGAACATGGGAAACAGAGACAGGAAAGGCTTGCTGGCCAAATGTCTGCAAGGGGCTAGTTTGGAAATCAGTAATAGAAAGTGGGAGAAAGCCATAGCTTCAGGAAATGTTCAGTTTTCCCCTGAGAGGGGTAGCCAGAGGCTGACTCAGTGTGAAGCCAGTGAGCTCTACACTTTGGGGCCATTGGCTTGCAGGGGCCCTTCCAAGATGCTGGGAAGGGCCGCGTAACGCGTTGACACAGTCGTATATGTTTTTGAAAACTGCAAAAGTAAGATGTCTTAACAGCAGTTTGTTATGATCTCTCTCTCTTTCTCCACTCTTGTTCCTCTCTGTCAGCTTCTCACGTCCATGGCACTGGAGTGGACTGGGCAGTTTGGGGATCTGACTGAGAGGAAGTTGCCTTGGTGATAACATTCAGTGGGGGCTTAATGGATATATTTATCTGTACATAGTTTACGGTATTTCCAGCCAACTCAGCATAGGAATGGCTGCGAGGGATAACGCTATCACCCGCTCCAGGACTCTCTGATGTGTTGCTGGCCCCTTTGTGACACGAAGGTATCCTTCAGTTCCCAGCATCACAAGTATGTGCAGAGAGGAGCGAAAATAAGTTTAAAGTAAGAAGCCAGTATCTAGACTGTGGAAAATCCTTCCAATCATTACATATATAAAATTATAAGCTGAGGATTCAGTTCTTATCGATGCCCAGCTAAAGCAGAAGTTCTCTCCCAACAAGAATATACCTATAATCCTGCACATACAGCTATAAGTGGACCATATTTTTCTCTTTATCCATGGGAATTGTGTAAATAGAATTTCTATGAAAGTTGTCTTAACCTGCAGCAGTAATACAAACGGTAAGCATTTCTATGTATAAAAATACGTATTTTACCCACCCCAAATTTTGGATCGTGTGTGCCCATATCTGACACCTCTTGTCCTTACAAAGTCTGATGGTTCTAGATGAAACAGCATGCAAAATTGCCATGTATCAGTAAAACGGCCTAAGCCAACAAGGTTCTCATCAAAAACAATATTTTTCTGTAATTTGTAGCATAAGGGCAACTCAACTACCAAATTATGTGTAATCAAAAAACCTACTCACTTTCTTTACTCTTTATAAATAAATACTAATTTTGTGCCTAATTTTATATTCATAATTTTGTATTCTTCTTCATGAGGCCCTCCAAAATTGTACAAGCTTCAGGTTCCACAAAATCTGGATCTGTCCCTGCGTAAAATCATGGGGCAAGAAAACGTCTCTCTTTAAACTCTATATTTTGAATTAACGTTAGACATAAAAAACGTTGTAGAAGTAGTATACCCTGCTTCCAGCTCATGGTAACACAACCACAGTTTAATCAAGAACAGGAAATTAACATTGCCATGATATTATTAACTGAACTGCAGATCTTATCAGAATCTGGCGATTTTTCCTCGAATGTCCTTTTTCTGTTCCCAGCTCCTGTTCAGGATCCCACATTGCTTTTCGTTGTTGGGTCTCACTAGTTTCTTCCAGTCTATGACAGATCCTTAGTCTTTCCCCATCTTTCATGACCTTGACGCTTTGGGAGAATACTGATTGGTTATTTTGTAGGATGTTCCTCAGTTAAGATTTGGCCAATGTTTATTCATGATTGGAACAAGAATATGGCAAAAATAACATCATATCCTTTCAGTGCATCTTATCGAGGGGTTCATGATGCCAAGACATGTTGTTAACTGTGACATTTACCTCAATAATTTGGTTAAGTTGGTGTCTGCTGGGTTTCTCCATTGTAAAGTCATGCTTTCTTTTCTCAGTAGTGGATAAGAATCTTGGGACAGATACTTTGAGACTATGCAAACCCTACTTCTCGGACTTTCTCCCACTAATTTTAGCATTGGTGGATCTAGTCTGCAACAATTATTACTGAGGTGTTTGCTTAATGATTATTCTCTATTTCCCTCTTTTTGTGTTTACTTAGCAATTGAAATTCTATTTTGAGAAAGAGCTGTCTCTTCTCCCCTATTACTTACTTGTTTATTCAGTTATTTATTTATACCAGTATGAACTCATGATGGCTTTTAATTTTATGCTATATGTTAAAATTCAACACTATCATCATCTATTTTGTTGATCAAATGTTTCAGCTTTGGCCACGTGGGCTTCCTTCATGTTGACTCTTGTATTGTTTTGATAAGCTGCCATCTTTACTTGAGCATTTCCTTATTTTTTATTTTGTCACCACAAGTTTCATCTTGTATTTTTCCTGCCCCAGCACTGGATCAACCAGTTTTCCCTGATTCCTATTTCTGAAGAATGCTGTTTAGAGACCAGGATCTGGGCAGCAGGTGTGCTCGTTGTTACTGGGGTATCATTGCTTCTAGGCTCTCTCAGAGACAGAGCTAAGACATGTATGTATATGTATATGTCTAGTAACCCATCTGATACACACATCGGTATTTCTTTGTCTCTATAAAATCATGAGTTTATACTGATACCTCTGATCCCAATTCAACACCACAGGGTTCATTTTAGCCTTTTCTAGGTAAAAACATGGGCAAGGCTACCTGTGTCATGGAAATGAAAGCAAAACCAATCCTCCAGAAACCTCTGGTCCATCCTGTAGCCCTGGGGTCTCATGGACACCCCTCAGGGGTTCATATCATTTAAGCTTCTCCTCTAGTGCCATAACTTAAAATAGATGTAGGGCCTCAGGCTCCAGTGGGAATAAGTAAATCACATTTGTCATGTGTTTTGATCATAAAGCCAAGGGTACGAAAGAGAATTAAAGTGATCGAATTACAATTGTCAGTCCTCCAAATGTTAAGACTGGCCAAGATTCAGATAAATTAAGATGCATGTATTATGCTGAAATTTATTTCTAAAATTACACTTATTGACTTTGGAGCTGTACTAGTCCACAGCAACTAATGGCATTTCAGGTGGAAGAGTCACATATGATTTCAGTAAACACTTCAATAAGAGTGACTGAAATCCCAGGGTTTACATGGTCATGGGATGTGAAGCCTACTATATTATGCAAGCTAACCAAAGACTTATTGGTGATAACACCCAAATAGTGCTAATACTCCAAAAGGTAGGGAGCTCCTCCTACTTAATAATAGAACAATAATAGCATTTACGCTGGTTTCCACGAGAGGAATTTTCCATAAACACTCTGGTTCCTTGTCCTACCTCTTACTTTTCCCGAGGGAGCTGGGGTCAGTGACCTGATTGGAAAGTCAGGGAAAGAGAACAGGCGTGTTCAGCCAGCCCATCCTCCTCACGCCATCAGAGAGCAGACATTCTGGTTTGCTCCCCCCAGCCCCAAGCTTTCCCAGTCCAGAATCACACGAGGAGGTTTTCCAAGACAGAGGGTAGATGAAGCTTTTGTGAAGACAGGACTCGAAGATTTTTTGGATATTGACAATTTCAAGCAGATTTAAGACTGTTTCAAGTGAGATTTGACCTTGGTGAGCCACTGCAGCTTTGGACAGTTTTGTTTTTCAAAAGGAAGGGCAGCAGCCCTGACCTTGGCCCAGCCCAGGCTACCCACACCTTAGCAGATGCTCCCAGCCTGTGACAGCCATAGCGATCCTGGGCAGTACATGGAGGACACAGAGCCCAGGCCTTAGCGAAGGCGTGTGCTGCTGGGAACCAAGCAGATGCTTTAGCCAAATATGAGCTGCGTGGGTGGCCGTGGCGTGCCAGCTGCCACGGCTTGATCTTGACCTGTGCAGACACAGCTGACATTTAAATATGCACACCAGTACCCCAGGTGAGGCTGAGGCTGGAGGAGACCCTCCTTGACCTTGACCTTGACCTTGGTGGGCAGAACATGGTCTGCTTTTAAACTGGAAGGCGGCTGAGTTCTGCATTTTTTGCAGAGAGCTAGTTGTACGTCTAGAATGTGGGTGCTAAACCTGGGGAGACAGACAGCAATAGATTGGCCACCAGATTTCGTTCTGCACACACGGCCGAGGAAAAGGCTGGAGGAACTAAGCTTTAATCACAGGGTTCCCCATAGGCTCTCAAGCTGGCTCTAGACACGTTCATTATGAAAGTTCTGACCCTGGCTTTTGACTTCAGAGGACCAAACTGACTCACCTTCAGGAGGTGGTAGATTTTTCAGTAGTAAATAAAAAGAAACAAGGATCTGTTCTGAAATAAATGCTGTCATTTTTGGTGAAGGCAGAGAATCAACTCAGTGAAATTGTTGCAAATCCAAAAGCCAGAAAGACCCATGCCTCTAAGAATCAAACTTGCTCAGAAAATCGAGGCAAAATCAGAGTGATGTTAAACAAACAAACAAAAATGTTTTAGGCTTATAGTCAGAACAGGAAAAGTAAAAATAAAATAAGGCAGACTGGGAGGATTCAACTGGAGAGAGAGAGATTTCTTTAAGAGACAGGAGAAAGGGTGGGATTTTAGCAACACCCAAAACAGTACGGGAGGAATAACTGAGATCTCAGGGCCAGGAAAGACATTATAAACAAGAAAGGAGATGCACCCCCAGGTCTAACAGGGAAATAGGGGGATGTTGTTAATGTGATCTTGGTTGTTAACAGGTCAGAAACAGTGGAGTCCAATAAAATCTGACAGCTCTGCCATCTCAGGACTTCTGCTGGGAGGACCTCCTTCTGGAGGGAGAAGGCGTCCAGAGCCTCAGGGTCTGTGGTGAGAGCAACTGCAAACTACCATTAACGTTGGATGGATATTCCAAGTGGTTACAGAAAATCTGAACAGATTCTAGAGAAGGTCACCCAGACCAGCATGAAACACTTGAAGCAGCCTCCTCAGATGCATTTCAAGGTGACACAGTCGAGGTGGGACCAGTACATCCTGCCCTGTGAGAACAAGCTCAGGAACAAGAGTTCTATGAAAAGGTACAGCCAAGATGCCCTGAGCCAGGAGGACAGTAATTAGACCAAGTCCAGCCTGGCTGAAATACTCGTCCTCAGGGAAGGGTGCCCTCCCAGTGGAATGACTCACTCAGGAACGGAGTCGTAAGGAGATGAGAACTCCTTGAACAGTGGATAGTTGTCGCAGACCTAGAGCCTTCTTATTTCCTTTGGCTCCCTCGGTAGTCTCACAAGGCAGAGGGTGGAGAAATATCTTAGAACAAAAGCCACGAGGAATTAGGAGAGAAGGCACTCAGATTGGGATATGGTTCTAACCAAAGGTGTGTGGGACAGGAGAGGGAGCCGTTCAGAAAGTAGCTTCAGCTGCTGGAAACTCAAGGGGGCCTCAGGAGGAAGAGGACAGCGGAGGGAAACCCAATGGGGGGCCGGCCCGCCAAGGGAGCTGCAGAGCAAGCGTTCGAAGTACCAAAGTACCAGAACCAGCGGTTTCCTCATGCAGCATGGGGAAGAGACTGCAAACAAGACCCAGGAATGGGCCTTAAACTGTAAATGGCAAAGCTCTGCAAGAAGGCAGCCCTGTCTCACGTATACAGGGGGCTTGTCCCCAAATGAGATGAACACACATCGTCACAATGTCTCGATGCGTACAGATGGTTAACAGGTGCATGAAAGATGCTCAGCAACGCTAATCATTAGAGAAATGCAAATCAAAACTACAATGAGGTACCACCTCACACCGGTCAGAATGGCCATCATCAAAAAGTCTGCAGATAATATACACATGTATAACTGAATCACTTTGCTGTATGCCAGAAACTAACACAACACTGTAAATCAACTAGACTTCAAATAAATAATAAATAAATAATGTCTTGACGGCAGATTTCTTTCAGCTGAGTGTAACTCAGAGGTCAAGGACTTGAACCGATCCTCACAGACTGACGGGCAGCCTGGGTGAGGGGTGCAGTGAAAACAAGGCTCTCTCCATCCCCACCCTTTGTTCACATGCCCCAGGTCCCTGCAAAGCTAAGCACTGGCCTGCCTCACTAAGGTGGTGAGTGTGACACGCGTGCTCTCTTATTCCTTCCCCTTGACACTTGGCCTCTTTAAAAGAGATCCCTCCACCTCCTGAGACCTCAGTGAGTTTCTCAGCCTTGGCTGCACATCAGAATGACCTGGGGAGCCTTGAAGAAGGACTGGCGCCTGGCTCCACCCCAGAGACCCTGAGTTAACAGCTGTGGGATTCGGCCTGGGAGCTGGAGGTTGTACACACTCTACAGGTCTAGCCAGAACCTCAGCATGTGGTCTCATCTGGAACTAGGGTCTTTGCAGATGTAATTAGTTTGCAATCAAGATGGGAGCACACCGGATTGCATGGGGTCGGGGGGCATTACATCCAATGAGAGTGTCTTTGTATAAGAGACAGAAAGGGGCACATAGAAACGCAGAGAAGTCGCTGTGAAGACATAAGCAGAGGTTGGAGGGATGAACCCACAGCTGAGGAATGACAAGGATTTCCAGCAACCACCAGAAGCTGGCAGAAAGCATGGGATGGTTTCTCCCTCAGAGCCTCCAGAAGGAACCAATCCTGACAGCATCTTGCTTTCGAGCTTCTAGCCACCAAAGCTGTGAGAGAATAAAGGCCTGTTGTTTTAAGCCCCTCAATTTGTGGCACTTGGTTACAGCAGCCCCAGGAAATGAATGCACCAGTTGACCATCCTGTGTGGTCAGGCTGGCAACACCGGCCTTTCCAATGGAAGAGACCCCCAGCTGCCCGTCTGGGGGTCTGCCCATCATCCCGGCAAGAATGTCCCTGGCTGAGCAGAGAGGAATTAGAAGCCTGGAGCTTGATTTTTGGTCTTTAATTTCTTTGACTTTTAACTCACAAGGGCAAAATATTTAATTCCAACTTTGATTCCATTGGACTTCTACTGCTTTGAAGTTTAGCTTGTAAGAGGGTTTAATCTTCTGGCTTTATTTTATCCCCAGGAACTTCTTAATGAAGAGAGGGTCTATATTTACATAGGGGGTAACTTATTACCACCTGTTAACTTTTGGAGTATCTTTAGGATGTCATTGGATCCCAGTGCAGAACCTCTGATAGGTGATGTTGAACACAGGGCTAGATATGAGTGTGTGGCCTTGGGAGAGAAGTGACCTTGCGTTGATTTAACTCAGCTGATGTCTGAGCTATTCGGGGGCGGAGTCTGTAGTGCCATCTAAGTTCCTAAGAGAATCCATAAAAGACCAGCGCCTGGTGTAGGGGGAGCACCCCGCGAGGGTGGGAGCTGACATGCCCTGAGGGACTGCTGGTCCCCTCCCCTGAGATGGGGCTTGGTCTCGGTCGTCCATTGGCCCAACAGGTGAGCCGGGCAGCTAAAGAGCACAGTCACCTGGGAGAACCCCTCTGGCTCTCTAGAGGAGGGGCTTTCCCAGAACCCTCCAGACTTCCTACCGCCCCACACACCCAGCAGGGGAGCAAGGCCTGCCGGAGATGCACCAGCCCTCAGTGCCAGGAGCCACCCTGAAGCAACTTGCCTGAGGTCTTCTATGCCCCTGAGAGTCTGTCTTCCCATCCCCCCACCCAGCCCAGCTCGAGGCGGGACAGGGCGAGGCCTGTCAGCTGCACACTTGCTCCCTGCAGGCAGGGAACCAGCAGGCCATACCTGAACCTGGTCTTGTCAGTGACAAAGGTGTTATCAAGGTCTCTATCTCCTGATTGTTTTGTCTTAGTTTATTATTATTCCGAAATCGGGTGGGAGGGGAGTGCCACTTGTTGACCCTGAAAGCAAACATTGTTGACCCTTCCTGAGGGCTGGCTGGGCACCCGGGCTCTGCGCCAGGACATTACAGGAATGTTCAGTATTGTTGTACTGAGTGTTCACTACAGCCTCAGGGAGGAGATGCTCTGTCTCCACGCACAGAGGCACAGAGAGGCTGACCAGGAGCCGGAGAGATGAGACTTGAACCCAAGCAATTTGACCCCGAAACCCTAAAGTCAATGAAAGAAAAGCAAATGTGACTTATTGTTACCAAAGGGGAAAGGTGGGGGGAGGGATAATATAGGAGTATGAGATTAACAGATACATATTACTGCATATAAAATAGATAAACAACAAGGACTTCCTGTATAGCACAGGGAACTGTATTCAGTATCTTATAATAACCTGTAGTGGAAAAGAATCTGAAAAGAATCACTTTGCTCTACACCTGAAACTAACACTACATTGTGAATCAACTATACTTCAATAAAAAATAAAATAAATACATATATATATAAATAAAAAGCACATGTGGACAATACCAAAACCATGTTGACAATATATTATACATATAAAATACATATGAACGTGATAAACTCATTATGTATGCATGAGTATATACAAACATACATTCACGTATGAGTTCATGAGTGTGAGTATATATATGTGAGTATGATGTATATGAGTATATATACTCACAAGTCTTGATACATATGTGCCATATATAGTAAATGTGTGTGTATATGTGTATGTATCCAGCAATTTCTCTTATAAGAATTTATTATAGGGGCTTCCCTGGTGGCGCAGTGGTTGAGAGTCTGCCTGCCAATGCAGGGGACACGGGTTCGAGCCCTGGTCTGGGAGGATCCCACATGCCGCGGAGCAACTAGGCCCGTGAGCCACAACTACTGAGCCTGCGCGTCTGGAACCTGTGCTCCTCAACAAGAGAGGCCGCGATAGTGAGAGGCCCGCACACCACGATGAAGAGTGGCCCCCGCTTGCCGCAACTAGAGAAAGCCCTCGCACAGAAACGAAGACCCAACACAGCCAAAAATAAATTAATTAATTAATTTTAAAAAAAAGAATTTATTATAAGTGCCGTATAAACAGATATGCATAAGGCTGTTCAACGCAGCTTCTTTATAGTAACAGAAAATGGAAATGATATGAATAACCAAAACAGTAGTTGACTAATTAAGTATACTACAATAGAGTCATATAACAGTAAATGGCTTTTTTAAAAGACATACAAATAAGAAAAATGGAAGAGTAAACAACAGCAATAAGGTCTGAAATTTGGGAAGCAGAGCAATGAGTAAAATAACGTGACAGCTAAAAACCTTAAGCAGACCATGAGGAGGCTAAGGACCAAGGAGCAGAGTCCCCCAGAGGTCTAGGAATTGGGGTTAGTGAGGGGTGGCGTAGAGCTCAACCAGGCAGAGCTGAGTGCGAGTTCAGGTAACCCCTCCTCTCAGCAGAAGAAATGCCCCTTCCCACCCCCTGCAAAGCCTGGAAGTAGACGCCCTGGAGAGAGGGAAGGCAATGGCCTCTGGACAGGGTGCCCAGGCTTCACCAAGGGCAGGGAAGTTAAGCGTGTGTTTGCCTCATGGATGCTGAGACCCCTTTCTTCCAACAACTCCAGGCAGGATGCTGGCAGCAGCGTCTCCTCTGGAAAAGGCCAACAAGGATATCAACATCAGGAATTCCCAACTATATACGCAGCCCAGCCATCGGAGGAAACTGACAAGGTCAGAAGATTGGGATCCAGTTTTGCAAAAGGAGTGAAGACGTGACCATGCAGGACAAGCTATTGGCCTTTGTGTGGCTCTTGGGTCACATCTGCCGCCCTGACCACAAACAGTGGCCAATTTGAAGTTCCCAAACTGAACACGATGAAAGCCAGACAGAGGAGATAGGATAGACGGAATGTTCCATAAACACTGGTGAAAATTACACCGTATCTAGGGACACAGCCCAGAGAGAGACACGCTGCCGGGGAGCAAAGATAAGAGCAAAACCGTTGGCCTGTTAGCACAGGAAACAGCAGGTGTTGGTGACAAAGCCCCAGAATTAAAGGGGCCAGAGTGCAGAAGAAACACGGCAAGCGTGTGCTTTCAGGGAAATTCATCGCAGATCTCAGAAGGAAAGAAACACGTCAAGGGAACAAGTACCATAACTCCACTGGACCAGAGGGCAGCGGGGGAAAGAATATGGGATTTGTGGAGAAGAGATAAAAAAAAGATCTTCCTAGTTTCAATTACTAATTGTGACATTCTGCATTTGTTTTGTATGCATCAGTTTGGGGTTTTTGCAACCAAATGAATAGTCCTGATCACAATCACTGGGGGGCCCAGGAGTGCTCTTCAGGAGCCCTGGGGAAGACGTAGTTGGGCACAGCCTAGCTGTTTGTGACCAGGAAAGATGGCCGAGCCACACCTAGCACCAGAGATCTGCCTCATGACAGCGGAAGCAAATATTCAAACAGTGGAAGCCAGGGTTAGAGGGTGTTGTGGGTTTAATTGTGTCCTCTCAAAAAATAGGCTGAAGTCCTAACCCCAGGTACCCATGAATGTGACTTTATTTGGAAATAGGGTCTTTGCAGATGTAATTAAGATGTAAGCTAAGTTGAGGTTATCCTAGAGTAGGGTAGACCCTTAATCCGATATGACTGGAGTCCTCATAAGAAGCGGGCAAGAGACACAGACACACACACACAAGGAGAAGGCCATGTGTCGACTGAGGCAGAGATGGGGTGACACCTCCCCAAAACAAGCAATGCCACGGATGCTGGCAGAGCTAAGAGAGAGGCACAGAGCTGATCTCTGAGCCTCCAGAAGGGACCAACACTGCTGAAACCTTTGATTTGGGACTTCTACCTCCAGAACCATGAGAGAATGAATTTCTGTTGCCTCAAGCCACCCAGTGTGTGGTGCCGTGTTTCAGCAGCCCCAGGAAACTAACGCGAAGGGGTTCAGAGGTGCACCCGGAACCAGGACTAGAATCCATGTCTCCTGACCTGCTTCCCTCCTCCTGCCTCTGCTCATTTGGGAGATTGTTATCAATACAAAACAATGGCTCCACTTGAGAGAAAATCCTGAAACACATGGATTTAGAGAATTGAATATAAATGCAGCCACGCTCTGGTGTTCCAGCATTGACGAAGCCATCAGCCTTCGGCTATAGATTACTGGTACTTAAACCCAAGACCAAAAGCCCTCCAACCTGATTTCCAAGATTCAGTACTGGCACAGAGGAAAATGAGCCTTTGGTTTTCATTGGTGAGGAAAATCTCTCTGCTCAGAAGCAATTGAAGAAAATGAATGTGGAACCGGATGATACCTATTTCCCAAAGCCCCTTTTTTACCTCTTAACTGTGCTCTGCTGTTCTTCAATAAAGGACAATTGGGCCCATTATGGCTGTGTGGTCCCTAAATAGCCACGGGTCTGCGGAATTTGTGCACTGTGGAGCACAAATTGGTCTTCTTTAAATTTCTTATTAATTAGAGTCCTCTTATCTGAACACAGCATAATTTCTGCCTGTTCCCATGGGGAGCCCCTGTAGCTGTGCTAAGCACTGCTGTACCTGATTCCGTGCGTTGGCCCCCACCCAGCTGCAGCTCCAGCCTGGTAGGATGCCTGCTGTCATGTGCTCGCTGGGGAACTGGAATGGAGGATAATTCTGCCAGAGACGGAGAAAGGCTTCCCAGTAGCACCAAAAAACGAAAGAACTTTATTTATTTATTTTTTAATTGAAGTATAGTTGATTTACAATGTTGTGTTAATTTCTGCTGTACAGCAAAGTGTTGGTGGGAATGTAAGTTGGTATAGCCACTATGGAAAACAGTATGGGAGGTTCCTTAGAAAACCAAAAATAGAATTACCATATGATCCAGCAATCCCACTCCTGGGTATATATCCAGACAAAACTCTAATTCAAAAAGATACATGCACCCCTATGTTCACAGCAGCACTATTCACAATAGCCAAGACGTGGAAACAACCTAAATGTCCATCAACCGATGAATGGGTAAAGAAGATGTGGTACATATATACAATGGAATACTACTCAGCCGTAAAAAAGAACAAAATAATGCCATTTGCAGCAACATGGATGCAGCTAGAGATTATCATACTAAGCAAAAGGACTTTATAATGGATATTATTGCCTGCCAACTCTTTTTATTTTTTTAATATGTATGTATGTTTGTATGTATGTATGCATTTATTTATTTATTTCTGGCTGCATTGGGTCTTTGCTGCTGCACACGGGCTTTCTCTAGTTGCAGAGAGCGGGGGCTACTCTTCGTTGTGGTGCACGGGCTTCTTGTTGCAGTGACTTCTCTTTTTGTGGAGCACGGGCTCTAGGCACGCAGGCTTCAGTAGTTGTGGCGCACGGGCTCAGTAGTTGTGGCTCGCAGGCTTATTTGCTCCGCAGCATGTGGGATCTTCCCAGACCAGGGCTCAAACCCATGTCCCCTGCATTGGCAGGCAGATTCCTAACCACTGGGTCACCGGGAAAGTCCCCAACCCTTTTTAATTTCTCTTTTTATTTTACCATTGTCCTGGTACTTTGTTCTAAAATAATCTTAAGACACATACTGTATGATATCACTTATATGTGGAATCTAAAAGCTACAACAAACTAGTGAATGCAACAAAAAAGAAGCAGACTCACCAATATAGAGAACAATCTAGTGATTACCATTTGGGGGAGGGGAATATAGGGATGGGGGAGTGGGAGGCACAAACTATTGGGTGTAAGCTGGGCTCAAGGATGTATTGTACAACATGGGGAATATAGCCAATATTTTGTAATAACTGAAAATGGAAAGCAACCTTTGAAAATTGTATTAACATTTTTAAAATTAAAAATAAAATAATAAAATAATCTTAGGAGCGCTGAGAAAAGAACTAGGGTGTGTTAAAAGGTTGAGAGGGAGAGGGGAAAGGAAATTAGAGAAGGTTCAAAGCAGTGGCAAGAGGGGCTAAGCGCCATGCATATGATGTTTCTTTCTGTGCTGTCTTAGAATTTCAGGGAAGGTCCCATTCCTGAGGACAGTAGGCAATAAATAACTTCAGGTTCTAATATAGAGCCTCAAGACACATCCACACGGGACTTATCCTGAGTTGACCAAGCACGCTCTGTAATCCTCAAACCTACTGGAAGGCTATCTCAGCACAAACTAGAGCTTATCGGAGATCATGGGTGGCAACGGAACAGAGCCAGCCCGTGGGGTGGGGGAGGGGCTAAGGTGTTTCCCATGACTCCCCTCCAACCCCCAAAGGCTCCAAGAGACCCCTCCTTAGAGACTGTTGGTGCCTGTGTCTTTCTCCCACCTGAATGGCAGCTGAGATGCAGAAACTCACTGCCATCCTGCTGCCTGAGCTGAAGCTTAGCGGGAGGGGGGCGCTTGGGAACACTGGGGGCCGCTCCCCACTGGAGGCTCCAAGGGTGGGGACCTGACTGGACCCCCTGGGAGAGAGGGCGATCATACAATAGCACAGACCCCAACACGGATGTGGTACAAATGCATGAGTTTCCTCTGGGCCAAGGGGATGCTGAAAAGATAGCCTGATGATAGAACTGAATTTATGGGAACCCACCCAAGAGGGTGACCTTCAAGACCAAGGGGACCTTGACTGTAAGAGGCTGTGGGGTGGACCCCTGGGGAAGGAGCTGAGGAAACTTGCAATAAGTCAGTCAGGGAACAGCCCGTCCAAAGAGCTGATACCTCGAGTGCGACAAAAGAGCCGATGTTTGGACAACTGTCATGACCAAGAGCTTTGTGAGAGGCTCAGGATGGACAAGGAATAACTGCTGTTTGGGATGAGAGGGCCCAGAAATGTATAGCTGAAGGTGCTGAAACCAGCCCTCACCCACATCCTCATTTGCCTTGAGCTGGCTCCCAAAAAATCTTTGGAAAATCTGTGTGTGTGTGTGTGTGTGTGTGTGTGTGTGTGTGTTCGTGTGCATGTGCATTTTAGTTCTTAAAATCTCACATGTCAATCCTTTATCTATGTTTCCCCTGTTCTCCACCATCACTGTTAGATTAGACATTAAATGTTAAGTATTATAGTCAAAAACAGAATGGGACAGAAAAATGTGGGAATGAATTGCCATCTTCTATGCAAAGGCTAACGAATAGATGTTTCTGTTAAGTAATCCTGATGCTCTGAGATACTGTAACTAGAGAAGCTTTCTAAAAGCTCTTTGCAGATATAAAGGTTCTGGGTAATCAATGGAGCCAAGCAGAGTGTCCAAAAATAGATGCAAGTGCACACAGGAATTGAGCATATGATAATGGTGACATTTTAAATCAAGGGGAAAGGATAGGTTCAGCAGATGACATTGGGACACCTGGTTAGGCATTCAGGAGGAGAGGGGAAGTGATCCTTCCTGCAATCTTAACACCAAAATAAATTCTGGGTATGTGGTTTGCAATACAGTAGCCACTGGCCATGTGTGGCTATTTAAATATAAGTTAATTAAAATTAAATAAGAGTAAATACTCATTTATTCGATCATATTAGCCACATTCCAAGTGCTCAAGAACCCTATGTGGTTAGTGATTACCATTGGACAACACAGACCATATTAATCATCCTAGAAAGTTCTGTTGAACAAGGCTGCTCTAAACGGTTCAAGTGTTTAAATGTAAACCTGTTAAAGCACTAGAAGAAAAATAAATACAAATTTTATAATCTTGAAATCAGGAAATTCCCTGGCAGTCCAGTGGTTAAGTCTCTGCGTTTCCAATGCAGGGGGCAAGAGTTCAATCCCTGGTCGGGGAACTAAGATCTCACATGCTGTGCAGTGCAGCCAAAAAAAAAAAAAAAAAAAGGAAGAAGAAGAATTATCTAAAAACAGCCCCAAAACCTGGAGACCAGAGAAAAGTGGCTCCAAACGCTAAGAAAAAATTTTAAATGTTCTCTGTATGAAAAATAATCTCATAACCAACGTTAGCGAAAAATTGGGAAAGATTTATAACCCATAAGCAGATAAAGAGCTAATTTGCTTAATAAAATAATAAGAGAAAGACAAATACCCAACAGAAAAATATGCCAGGGTCCAGGCATCTTATAGAACCGAAGATATAAATGGCCAATAAATATATGAAAATATGTTTAGCCTCACTCATAATGAAGGAAATGCAACTTAAATAATGATGATACCATCATTAAATAATGGAAGAGGCCACTTTTCAACTATTAATTGGCAAAAATTTAAAAGTTTGCGTGCATATCATGAGCTAGAGTGTGGAAAAATCTGGTGGGTTCATACATTGTCGGAAGAAGAATAAACTAAAGCAACCTCTTTGGAGGCAGTTTGTCAGTAGAAATCTAAATTTAAAATGCACATTACCTTTGACCCAGTATTTCCATCATTAAGAATGTACCCTACGAATAAACTTGCAAATGTGCACAAAGTTATGTGCACAAAATGGTTACTTGCAGCATTATTTATTACAACAAAACAAACAACCTCAATACCTATCAAATGGCCTATTAACTGTGCTGATAAAGATCCCAAGCTCTGTCAATATAATTAAGTGAAAATGTAACACTAGGACAGTGCACGGTAGGATCCTGATTTTGTTTTGTTTTGTTTTAAGATATGCAGAATATATGTATAGATGCTGCATATGTGCAATATGCATAGACATAAGGGTACACAAGAATCTGCTAATAATTACTCCCAATGAGTGGAACTAGTGGATGGGGCATAGTTTTATTTTTCTCTTTTGACCTTTTTGTGGCTGTTTGTTTTGTTTTACCGTTTGCATTCATTTGTTTACATTAGAAAGGAAATAGTTTCAAAAATTGATAAAGGTGCTGTATAAGTGGAAAATACTCATCACTTCCTACCTAAATTCAATTCCAAAGGGACCGTATTTACCCAAGTCATGTAGACAAAGGGACTAAGGCGAGTTTGGGGGCTGCGAGATGAAACTCGGCCCCAGCGCACATTGAAAGCAGGAGTACCCGGTCCTGAGGGCTCAGTGCCAAAACGCCAGGCTAGGTATCACCTGACTCAAGCTACCAGATACTCAGCAAGAGGATCCAGCTCTGACTCAGAGAAGGATCTGGTTCCAGGGGATTTTGTCATCAAGAGCAAATCATGTGACATCCCAGTGAGAGAAACGGCCGGCCATTGTAAAGCTGTGGAAAAGTGAAGTTGGTCTTGGCTCCTGGCTTCACAGAGGTTTTTCTATTAACCGGAGGGGAGCCCAGGTGTGAGGTTAATGGCAAGATGCAAAGGAGGCTGTCGGGCACTGCGGTGACAGTTTACACAGAGAGGAGGACACAGTTGCTGTGACAAGTGGGTGTTCTATTAGAAAACAGAGCCCCGGGGATGGCATGGAAGGCCTCCTGTGGGTCTGGAAACTCAGCCTCAAGGGGACAAGCAGGCTGGGAGGGGAGGCACTGCCGAGGGTGGAAGCTGACAAGTATAAGCCTTGTTTTGTTCTCTGTAGAAAAAATGAAACGGCAATAAGGGAAAATGTCTAAATTTTTCAAATTCCCTAACATCCCACTGCCCTAAATTAACTCATTCGATGTTGACAAATTCTCTTTCTCTCTCCCTTCACATAGACGCATATGTTTCACATTTCTAATTAAAACCTACACAAAATGTATCATTTTTCCTTTTTAAACCATATAATATAAAATGTATCTTGTACATCTCTATGTTGCCCAGGTTGACACCCTGTTCTACTGTTGCCTAGTCTACATGGCGGAATACATTTGACTTGATAACCTGAAAGACACTACTCCGATAAACTTCTTCAATGTATACAGTTTTTTCCTCCTGTTAAATTACTCCCTAAAAATACTCAGGACTGAAATTATAAGACCAAAGACATAACATTTTTGCAAAGTGTTGCCACATTGCTTTCCAGATGGGATATAATAGTATTCAGTGCCTATAAGTTGCTAGACAGGGATGGAGCCACAAAGCCAGGAACACAGTAGCTGTCTCAGTCAGCTGGGGCTCCTATAACAAAATACCATAGACTGGGTGGCCTAAAAAATAGAAACTCATTTCTCACAGTTTTAGAGGCTGGAAGTCCAAGATCAGAGTGCCAGCACAATTGAGTTCCAGTGAGAGCTCTTTTCTTGGCTTGCTGATGGCCACCTTTCTTCTGTCCTCACATAGTGGAGATACAGAGCTCCCTCCCTCTTCTTATAAGGCCACCGATCCTATCGGATTAGGATCCCATCCTTATGACTTCATTTAACCTTAAGCCTCCTAAAGATCCTATCTACAAATACAGTCACACTGGGGGTTAGGGCTTCAACACATGAATTTTGGGTGACACAATTCAGTCTGTAGCATCAGCCTTGCCCACTAGGGAAATTCCTGGACCATTTGAGCCCAGCTCTATCCGAGGATACCCGACCACACCAACCCTTTCTCTGGAGAAAATCCCGAGTGTCATGTGTGAGAAGAAAACAAGAGCTCTGCACCTTTAACAGAGTTTTGGGGACAGACAACAAAACAGAGGGACAGGGAAGGCTAGATTTCCATAGTGAAACCTGGAAACTGATTCCAACCTGCTTTGTTTGTGATAGATGAGCATTGGATATGAGCTCAGCTGAAGCGAATTGGGAATGAGGTTTCTACATTCCAGACTGAACCTGACACTCAGCAATCCGCTCTCAGGTTCTCCCATCTCCAATCTTTCGGACCTTAGGTTGATCTGATACCACCACCAGGACCTTCCCGGCTTCCATGGGATCCTGGGATAGCATCATGAAGACAGGTGTGTTTGGTTAGAGGATCTCTAAAAGCATTTTTGGCCCCCAGACAGCTCCAGCGTCTTGGAGACAGGTGATACAAGAGCTCAGGCTGAACTCAAAGGAGTCAGCTTCACAAAGATTAATGTTGCATCAGCTTTTCCAGACTCCGCCCAGTTCAGTTCCCATCCCCTCCCCTCCATCACCACGATAAAACATATCACACAAGCTGGGCTGTTCCTTTCCAGGCAAGATGGAAAAGTGTGCTGCAAACGTGCCCTTTGCCTCATATTGTCCTCTGTAGGACCCTCCATACCTCCTGGCCAGTCAACCCTGTACAACCCCTTGGGGATCAACATTTTGGCCATAGGGGTTCTTCTGCCCCCCCAACCCAGAACTGCTGCACGAGGCCGTATGAGCTACTTTCAGTGCAACACTAGGACCCTTGCTCCTACCCCCTCACACACACCTGTACCTGTGGGAGAACCCTGAGTGATGCTGCATGCTCCCCCACCCGGTCTCAACACCCCCTCCATCCAAAAAGAAATCCACATCTGGATCCAACACACGTGCAAGTAATGTAGAATTTACTGATTTCCATGGAAAGGAAAGAATGCCATATAGGGGGAAAAATGCATGTCATACAGTAAAACTTAATGCAGTTTCTGCATTAGTCATGTTAATTTTCTCTCTAGGTTTTAGAACAGATTACCTATTGCTGAGCCTCTCACTCTCCCCATCTCTTCCCACAGAGCCTTGAAATCACCTTCTATCGTCCAAGGCTTTTCAATTATTCTTCTGCAAACATTTACTTCCTTTCTTCAAAACAAACAACCCGGGCTTCCCTGGTGGCGCAGTGGTTGAGAATCTGCCTGCTAATGCAGGGGACACGGGTTCGAGCCCTGGTCTGGGAAGATCCCACATGCCGCGGAGCAACTAGGCCCGTGAGCCACAACTACTGAGCCTGCACGTCTGGAGCCTGTGCTCTGCAACAAGAGAGGCCGCGATAGTGAGAGGCCCGCGCACCGCGATGAAGAGTGGCCCCCGCTTGCCGCAACTAGAGAAAGCCCTAACACAGAAACGAAGACCCAACACAGCCAAAAATAAAAATAAATAAATAAATTTAAAACAAACAAACAAACAAACAAACAAACAACCCAGTCATTCGCCAAAACTTGAGCAGATTCTGCTCCTCAAGACTAGACCTTCAGGTCATCTTTCCCATGAAGGTCAAGGTCAAAGAGAAGTTCAGGTGCTACAGGGTAATCAACACATAAACCTGAGGGAAAAGAAAATGGAAATCTGGCCTAGACACTTGGGCTGAAGAAGACACTGAAGCTGATGTAAAGAGCAACTCACCTCAAGTCCACTGGAGCACACACTTGGAATTAGTTAATTAGTGATGAGAAAGTATTTGCTTACTGACAGCTCTGAGAAGGAAGTGAGTCTCTTTTATTTACCATCGTGTCCCAAATCTCCATTACGCTGACCGCCTTGCACAGAGTAGGTGCTCTGTAAACATTTATTGGCTGGTTGACTGGTCCCATTTTATGCTAACCCCAATAGAGCCTATGCATGCATATATTTTGAAAAATAAAATAAGATTTTAGAGGGCACATTTAACCTAACTCAGTTAGACATACTTTGAGTTTGAGAAGAAATGTAAAAGGGCATTAAACATTATAATTGCATGTGTGTAAATTAAATTAGTAACTGATGTTACTAATAAGATTGAGGGTGTTACTAATAAGATTCCCAGAAACATAATTATAATACCGTATGCAGTAGGTGTTTTAGTGGCTCCATTTTATAGATGAGAAAACCAAGGCCCAAAGATGGTAATGAATTCACCTAAGTCATTTAGTTAACAATAGCCAGAATTTGAATTAAGTGGACTGGTGTATGTGGGTTCTATCTGTGGTTAGATTGAGTGGTTCCGGGAGAGGGCTCTGGACCAGATATTTTCTCCTACTGCTACATCTGCCATTGTTTTCTGGGTGACTTGAGACTAGTTTTAGGCCTCTGTTTTCTCATCCATAATGAAGAGCCATCTGGAGGTGCTGTGCACGGTTCTGGCATGGTGACATCACAAGCACAGGGCTGGTCATCACTTCCAGGAAGAGTGGTTTGACAGAGAGTGAGCCCGCACGTGGTCCAGAATACTGCCGAGACACAGGTGGGTGAATTGCCCGGGGCCAGAATTGCTGCCAGAAGCGAAGGACGGTGAGATTCTACTCCAGGTCTGGGGGAAAGAATTGGATAGAACACCTACGTCACCCCACTTAGGATATTTCACCCTATAAACCTGGCGGTGACTTTGTGCTTCTAATAACCAGGCGGGTGATAAGTGGGATAACGGCACAAACAGGCCCTTTGGAGTCCCAGAGAAATTAGCTTTTTGAGGGAAATACAAAGGGATTGCATTCATTTCTAAGAAACTTCTAGAAACTGCTTGGTTTTTACAAATAGTATGGGCTTCCTTAAACAGGTCTGTGATCTAAAATATTTTAGAGAAAAGTTTAATAGCAAGGATTAGAAGAGCAACCACAAAAATGTTTCCATTAACAGCTATGAAGTTGTAAGACCCCATTCCCATACCATCCTGGTTAACCAGAGATTTTTGATGGACCAGGTATACTACATCCTGACTATACCTTATGAGACCGGCAGATGAGACCAACGGCTCCACCTGGAACTTGTAAGTGCAGAATCTCAGGCCTTACCTAAGATCTGCTGAATCAGGACCTGCAGATTTAATAAGACCCCAGGTGATTTGTGTGTATATTAAAGTTTGAGAAGTGCTGGCCTACAGGTCCTCTGGTCCATCTGATATTTTTCAAGCAAGGAAGCAGAAGCCCAGGAAAAGAAGTTTTTACTCCAGGTGACAGGAAGGTGGGGGGCTGTGACAGGGAAGCCCCAGAGCCCCCATGCCCAGCGGAGGCTCGTCCCTACTCCTTCCTCTGCCCCAGCGCCCCCCGCCACCCCACCCCCCAATTATGAGACTCTCTTCTCCATCCCCTTGCCCCAGAGATGGATGGAGGATGGGCCAGCTGTGTGGCCCCTTAGAGCAGCACACAGCCAGGGACACAAAGCACCCCTGCAAGAGAAAGGAGCTGGAGGATGCATGCCTCCCAGAATGCTCTCAGGGTGTGCACAGTGTGTGGAGAAGGATGTGGGCACCACGGCTGGTACCTTTCCCTACGCCCGAGGCTTGCCTCCCAAACCCACACGTGGATTTTCCCTGTGGGAACCTGAGATCTCTTTGACCACAGAATGTGCTAGGTTTGAAATGTCAGGGAACTGATGCCTCAGAAGACAGCCCTTCATAAATGAATTGGTGGGTAAATACCTTGACTTCCTCACCTGTGGGGGACAAGGACCACTTTGGGGTGACCCCATGCAGTCTTCTAGAGGACCTGGGCAAAGGAGCCCCCATTGCCCTACAGCAACACCCTTCTCAGGAGCACACCCTAAGCTGGCTTCCTCCCTTTCCTTATCTTACTTCCCAGCACCCCTTCTGGAGATTCCTGGGATCACCTCCCAAATCAGCTCCTTGCCCTTGAATCCTCTCAGAGTCTGCTTCTGAAGCAATCCAACTGGACTGAGATGAGAAACCCAAAGATGGTCACCACACTGCACTGTAGGTAGGGTGGTTTCCTCCAGAACTTTGGTTCTGTGAATCAGTGATGCAGGTTTGGGGCAGAGCTGAACTGCCGTGGAGAACGGGGACCAGGGCTGGCTTGAGCTACCCCAAGACACCTTTCTCTTTACATTCCTGGAACAGCCTAGCTTCACATCTATGTACATTAGATACTCAGTGAATATTGGTTTGATAGGCACCAAGTTATTCTCCTTCCAGGCCACCCACCAAGCTCTGTCCAGCTTTGTGTGATACTCAGTAAGGTGTGTCTTGGTTTCATAACTGCTTCAAAGACTTGTTTGGTAAAACATAACCAGTGAAATTGAGAAAAGAGTTGCCAAAGCTTGGTGTGTACTGTTTGCATATTCATGAAGTTCCTATGCACTCAGTCCCATGGGCATCAAAATAAAGGCTCTGTATTCATTGTGCTACTCCTTCATTATGTATTCAGAGGTCGCCCACAGAATAGCTGTAGCTACAAGGGAGTCCAGATTAAGGACTCTCTGACTTTCCCCCAGCATTTCCCCTGCTCTGTTACGACTAGAGGTCTGCTGTTGACTCATTTGCGTAGGTTAGAAGGCAGTTGTGCAAACAACATTTTTTCAGATTTTCTTCAAGCATGAGAAAGGTCAATGAGATAAGATGATTAAAATGTTTTTTCGATTAGGAAAAAGAAAAAATGTCTGCTGTTAAGGCAACACCTTTCAGAAGACCCTCTAAAACCAGGCCGGACCCTCTAAAACTTGCGCAGGGGTCAGCAAACTCTTTCTGCAACGGGCCCAACAGTAAGTGTTTTAGGCTTTGCAGGCCTCAGGTCTCTGTCTTAACTACTCAACTCTGTGGTGTGAAAGCAGCCAGTCACAATGTGCAAATGTATGGGTGTGCATGTGTTCTAATAAAACTTTATTTAGACACCCAAATTTGAATTTTATTTACTTCCAAATGTTATAAAAATAGTCTTCTTTTGACTTTTTAAATAAAATGTGGCAATGATTCTTACCTCATAGGCCATCTGGCCTGCTGGCTCTCTTTTGCCAGCCCCTAACCTGGTGTTCTGTCACCCACTCTCCACTCTTGGTGGAGGGAAGGAGGGAAGGAAAATATAATAGAACCGGAGAGAGGTGTTGGGAAGGAAAGCAAATTTCCCCTCTGCCCACATCATCCCTGTGCCCCATCTTCCATGTCCTGTAGAACAAAAACACCCCAAGTAGATAAGGCCTACAGATGATCATGCAGAAATGTCATGGGTCTAGGAAGTTTTTAAGTACCTAGAAAGTTTTTTGACATCTTGTACTGATGTGTCTTGCTTCTTAAGTAACACCCATGCCCCAAACTGAATCTAATGGGGAACCTTGCATGTTAATAAGATAAAAGTGAAGCTTTTATGTAAAGGGAGTCAGTGTTGGGGGTGAGGGAGAACCCCATGCACTCACATCCCACCCCCGCAGCGAGCCGGCTTCCTTAGGGGGCTCCGAGGAACACAATCGGATGACCACTGTCCTAATAAGAGGAGGCAAGTCCGAACACCACTGCTGTTCCTTTTTCAAAGGCAGTCTTACATTCCTGGGATACACGCAGAAAGCTGGCCAGCATGCTGGATGCCGAGTGGGCCCTGGATCCCAGCCGGGCACATGCCAGGGCCTCCTCTACAGGGCACACTCACACCCCGGGCAGAGTGTGACACACAGGAAGGGATTATTGTCAGGCAACATGTTGAGCTGGGTGGGTCACAGCTTAGCAAAGCATCGAATGACAGTCAAAACATGGAGCCTGGTGAGAACAGGAGAGACTGAAGTTAAGGCAGGGAAAATGCTCTTCCCTTCCACAGAAGCCATGCCCACTGATCTAGATCTGTTTGGTAATAGTCTCAACTTCCATATCACAGAAAATGTCTCTGTGATCACACATTCCCTTGTGGGTTTTGTTTGTTTGTTTTTGTTTTTTAATTTGGCCACACCGCACAGCTTGAGGGATCTTAGTTCCCCGATCAGGGATCGAACACAGGCCCTCGGCAGTGAAAGCGTGGAGTCCTAACCACTGGACCGCGAGGGAATTCCTCCCTTGTGTTTTTAAAATTAGAGATTCACTGTGGTTAGAAGGGAAACAGGTGTGCTCACACTCAGAAAACTGGGCTTTACCCTCCAGGTGTGTCGAGTCTGGCTGTAGCCTTGGGCCCGTCACCTCCTCCCTGACCCTCGGACCTCTTGGGTGCACAGCATTAGCTGCCCTGTGATGTCTTAGAAGGTTAAATAAGGTGATGTTGACAGGTGCCCAGCCAAGGATTTAGCGACCTTTCGGTAAATATTTAAACTTAATCTATATTTGGACACCAAGTGAAAACTGAAGAACAGAAAAGCAGTCCTTTTGGGGGGCTGTTGTTTTGTATACTTTCAGAGGGTGCAGCAAAAGGAAGTTTACCAAACGTATTAAATCCTAAACTTTAACAAACCCCCCCCGAAGATATTGTAACAAATAATCCATAAAACAAACAGATACAAAGCACAAGTGCAAAGATGTTTGCAAAAATACATGGCAATTGTGATTAGAAAAAAATAGTTGGTAAACATTACAGAAACCCTCCTTTCAGACGCCTCAACAGATCCTTTCTAAATCAGTTACTTGGTTTTCATATGATCTGGGAGAAGATTATATAATTTCAAAAGTGTCTGTAAACTACTCATTTGCATCTGATTTCTCAATGTCTAATTTGTTCATCAGCCAAAACTATATGTATAAAACCGGCTTTTTAATCAGCTCACAGAATGTGTGGAAGAAAATTAATCTTCCATTATATGAGAGAAGAATTCTTACATTCAGAATTATTATGCATTTTGCACTTGGTACAAGGAGGAATGATTTACAGAATTGTGTTAGCTTGTGTCTCTATAAACATCCACTTTAAAAACTGCTGCAAATCCAAGGTTGGTGTGCTGCATTTTCACACCCCCAGGAGCTGACGTGAACTCGGAACAGAGTTTTCATGGCACACGCAGAAGAGGGCTTGAGCAGGTTGCTAGGAGGATAAGGCATCTTTGCCTTTTGTCCTCATTTGGAAAAGAGAAAAAGAAACAGTGGCTGGCTCCAAGGGAAAATTCTAGGGAAACCGTTCTTGTGTGGCTGTGTTCCTATCAGGCAAGGGGAAGGAAATTGCCACCAAAGCAGTGGAATTTCTCCACTGGAGCCGGCCCCTCCTCCTGCTCTGGCCACCTGAGTCTTAGCCATATGCTGATACCCACGCTGTGTGGGCTCAGGAATTGGTAACTTTCACAGGGTCAGTTCCACTCCTGAGTTCGTTTTTAACAAGTAGTGCAGGAAGCAACTTCACCCACGGGGGCCTCAGTTTTTTCATTGGTGCACGAAAGGGACTCTGAGGTCTCTTCCGTAGTGTTGATTCTGTGACAATCTGAGACCAGACTTCTAACTACTTCTCTCCAGCACAAATCTTAGGAGCTGGAACCCTGGTCTGGAAGCAGACTGATCCTGGTGGAGTGGTTTCCCCCTGACAGCCATCAAAAGGACTTGCCCTGGGCTTCCCTGGTGGCGCAGTGGTTGAGCATCTGCCTGCCAATGCAGGGGACACGGGTTCGAGCCCTGGTCTGGGAAGATCCCACATGCCGCGGAGCAGCTGGGCCCATGAGCCACAACTGCTGAGCCTGCGTGTCTGGAGCTTGTGCTTCGCAACAGGAGAGGCCGCGATGGTGAGAGGCCCGCACACCGTGATGAAAAGTAGCCCCCGCTCGCCGCAACTGGAGAAAGCCCTCGCACAGAAACGAAGACCCAACACAGCCATAAATAAAATAAATAAATTAAAAAAAAAAAAATGACATACAAATGTTACAAATTCCTTAAAATATTGTTTAGGTTTATCAGCAGTTCAAAGTTCTATTAGTATACTGGCTGCTACATCTTGTTAATTAATATGTTAATAAAGAAGCACATATATTCCTATATCATAAACTGTTAAATATCTTGATAATTCTAATTCAATATAACTGGTTTCCTTCATAGTCCTATGTATTTTATTGAATGACTTTTAGAATATTAAATTAAATTTTAGATAAAAATGAGAAGAGCTCACAGTGCTTTAATGTTCCACAGAGAGGCTGGGTTTTTTGGTTTTGTTTTTTTGGGAGGCTGGTCACTAAGCATGTGTTGATGTGGATATATCTGAGGGACAGCCCATGATATATTTCACTGAAATATGCAAAGCCCGTGTCTGTTTCCATTGTCCTGTCAGCATCAGTGGAAGGCACAATCAAGGCCCCCAAAGATGTCTGTGTCCTAATGCTGGAATCTGTGAAAACGCTACCTTAAGTGGCAAAAGGGATTTTGCAGATGTGATTAAAATAAAGATCTTGAGATGGGGAGATTGTCCTGGATCATCAGTGGACTCAAAGTAATCAATCACAAGGTCCTTTAAAGAGGGAGGCAGGAGGGTGGGAGAGAAATTTGAAGATGCTATGATACTGGCTTTGAAGATGGAAGAAGTGGCCACACACCAAGGACCGTAGGCAGCCTCCAGATGCTAGAAAAGCCACGCAAACAGATTCTCCCCCGGAGCCTCCAAAAGGACTGCAGGCCTACGGACACCTTGATTTTAGCCGCATGAGATCCATTTCAGGCTTCTGTCTTCCAGAACTGAGATAATAAATAGGTGTTGTTTTCAGCCAGTAAGTTTGTGGTAATTTGTTGCAGGAGCCATGGGAATCAGATACCACATGGAAACTGCAGAAGAGTTATGCTTAGCAAAGACACCCAAAGAGAAGGCGGGGGTGGGGGGGTGAGAGGTTTCCTTGTATGTTTGTCCTTCGAGAAGTAGTACTTCCTTGCTGTCTTCACAAAACAACAAAAGTTTCACAGAACAACTGTTACCTTTAGACAGCACTCACCCCCACTACCTATGATGCACTGATATTCTATTCTATTTGTTCTATTCTGTTCTATTCTATTGTATTCTATTCTATTCATTGATAAGATTGGTTTTGCAACCTCTTAAAGAATCGTGACCCATAGAATGCATCTCTGAATAACAATTACTCCTTAATTTAGGAAAATATGGTGATTTTGTGTGTGTGTGTGTCCCCAGACCTTTATCCAAAGGAGTAAAGTAAGTTTCATAAAGTGTCGTGGTTTGGGGCAAATTCCTTCCTGGTGATTCAAGACAACTGGGGCCGTGAGGAGAGGAGCAACTGGCCTCCAGAGAAAGGAGGGCTCGAGGGCAAAGGTCAGGAGTGAGAGCTCCACATGGCAGAACCAAGACACTTCCCAGAAAAGTAACATTCAGGGTTCAGCTTCAATTTGCTCCCATCTACCCTGAACTCTGACTTACCCCATCCCACTTTCTGTTGCCCCAAGCTTTCTAAGAGTCCTCAAGAACCGCACTCCCATTTCAGTGGCAGTTGGAGAAATAAAACTTGGATTTCATACAGGAAACATTTTGCATTTTCAGTGGGATTTTGAAAATCTTGATAAAATCATATAGCATCCATTATTAATTTTAAGGATAGCCCATAAACATGGAAATCTTTTTTTTTTTAAATAAATTTATTTATTTATTTTTATTTATTTTTGGCTACGTTGGGTCTTCGTTGCTGCGTGCAGGCTTTCTCTAGTTGTGGCGAGCGGGGGCTACTCTTCCTTGCGGTGCGCGGGTTTCTCATTGTGGTGGCTTGTTGCGGAGCACAGGCTCTAGGTGCATGGGCTTCAGTAGTTGTAGCACGTGGGCTCAGTAGTTGTGGCTCGTGGGCTCTAGAGTGCAGGCTCAGTAGTTGTGGTGCATGGGCTTAGTTGCTCCACGGCATGTGGGATCTTCCCGGACCAGGGCTCAAACCCGTGTCCCCTGCATTGGCAGGCGGATTCTTAACCACTGTGCCGCCAGGGTAGTCCCATGAAAATCTTTTTTAAATGACCTTGAGCTAAATAGTACTATTGCTCATTTTGTTTACTCTGCATATTAGGAAGATATTCTTTTAACCCTGCAAATAAGCACTGACTGACCTAAAAATGTAAGTGCAAAAGAAATGAAGCCTTTAAAGACTGTGTTCATCTGTGTTTCTGTTTTCCATCCCTTTGCCTCAAGAGCTGTGGGGGCCTTTGGGGGGATTCTGAGCATGTTAGTAGTAGGTGACTTATCAGGTTACACAAATCTCATGAGTTTCAAAGGCTACCTGGTACTGAGGGGTGTGGGTGGGTCCAAGGCTGATTCTGGGAACCCAACATTTCTTTTGAAAACCCTTCTAGTTACGCATAGGTAGCTTCAAATGCAACTACTATTACACTTGACAACCCCAAATAGTAAACAACAAGTGCATACTGAACACTGGCAGTGTCTGTTAGTGTGTTATAGGCAGAATAATGTCCCCCCTCCACACCCCAAAGATGTCTAGGTCCTAACGCCTGGAACCTGTGGATATGTTACCTTACATGGCAAAGGGGAATTAAGGTTGCAGATGGAATTAAAGTTATTAATCATCTGATCTTGAAATGGGGAAATGAGCCTGGATTATCAGGTGGGATCAATATAATCACAAAGGTTCTGACAAGTGGGATGAGGCAAAGGAGGGGGTCAGAGTGATGTCACGTGAGAACAACTCAACTCACCTTTGCTGGCCATGAAATTGATGGAGGAGGGGGCCGCAGGCCAGGGAGTGCAGGCAGCCTTAGGAAGCTGGAAAAGACAAGGAGACAGATGCTCTGCAGAGCTTACAGAAAGGACCGTGATGTTGATGCCTTGATTTTAGCCTGATGAGACCCGTGTCAGACTTCTGACCTGTAGAACTACAGGATAACACATTGGTGTTGTTGGTGGCAGCAGTAGAAAACCAATGACTCTGTTTCAGAAGGTGAGTCATGGGCACCAGATAAGGGCTGCCTGGAGAGGACAAGCAGAGCTGATGGGGGAACTGGATTCTCTCTCAAGGGGGCCCTTATTCAGGGCAAATGTCAACAAATGATGAATCAAGAAACAAAAATGTCATATATTCTCACACACGTATCAAGATTCTCATACATTTGCACAGGTTCAAGGATCCCCTCTCCGTTAGTGTCTATTCCTGTAGAACAAGTCACTCTCAAATTTAGAGGCTTAAAACAACGATAATCGTTTATTATCTCTCAGCGTTTTGATAAGTCCAGAATTCAGACAAGGCACGAGAGAACAGGTTGTCTCACGCTACCTTACCTGGGTCTCAGCTGGAAGACTTGAAGCTTGGGAGTTAGAATCATCTGAAGGATCTTGTATTCACACGATCTTGTAGCCTCTCCATGTGGCTTGGGCTTCCTCACAACATGGTGGTCAAGGGCCAGTGAAAAGTGTGGAGGAGGGGTGAGAAAGATAAGACCAGTAGGAGGTGTATTGCTTTATATGAACCATCCTCAGAAATCCTGCATCACTGCTTCTGCTGCCCTCGATGGCTGGGAAAGTTACACGTACAGAAAAGGTGGACGCTGCCCCTCTATTTCTTCCCTTAGAGAAGTGGAGTAAGTCAGATCTGGATTATTTGCTTACTATGGCCTCGTGAACTTGGGAAAGTTGACTGTAGCTCTGATAGCAATAATAATCCAATGTTTTAGGTGTTATAATCTATCTTTTACAGAAAAGTAAACTGAGGCTTATAGAACTCCTTGTTCCATTGCTGGGATAATACCTGCAGTTGACAAAGCATTTGCCCACATACCTTATTCAGATGTTCACAACTGCCCTGTGAGATGTCACTGCTTTCTTCCCTGGGCCAAACAACTGAATGAAGAACACAATTTCAGCTAAAGGGCTCGATTACATGGCCAAGGATGGCGTGCTCCACTGCACTAATAGCCAGCTCTGCACTACCTTCCAACAGTAGGATTATACAGCCACACCTTTGCCACATAACTCTGCAGGGTCCTCTCATGGTGGGTGGGGTGTTCTTCCCTCCCCTATTCTGGGCACAGTCCTGTGACCTGCTTTGGCCACGGGGATGTCAGCAAATGTGAAGAGTGCAGAGGTTTGAAATGAGCTTGCCCAATGGGGCTTGTTCTCCTGAACTTTCCCCATCACTAAGAGACGCACATGCCTCCTGAAGTCCTGCAGTGCCAGGAGGAGAATGAGAGCTACGTGGAGTAGAGAGGCATGGCCCCGCAGAGCCCAGTCTAGATCAGCCTAGAGCTCAAACTGCAAAAATGCCAACACGCTTTGTGTGTGTTCTGGTCCTCACCCCAGAGTCATTTCCTCAGAGAGCAAAATGCAAGATAAGGAAATTTTATCTTGGCCCTTTCTGAATTACCCCTCTTTCTGGTCCCTGCTCTCCTCTCCTGCCCTATGTGGCCCCTCCCCACCTCCATCTGGAGCCCAAAGCCTTCGTGAGATGCTAGTTCCCCGCAACGACCCTCTGCTCTCTGCAGATGACCCTATGAGATGAAGCAACCTCTGTCATATTACAGTCTACACACATGTCAAATAAAAATCTCAGAGCTCCCCAACCAAGCGTGCAAAGTAATCTAATGACATCAATTCAAGCTCAGGTAAATAGATAAAGCAATAAGAATCCAGAGACACAGAATATTTTATAAATTTTCTAAATCACTTCTTAGAGATAATTTAGGTGGAATAGCTATGTAGCTATGTGTAAGGGCACCTGTGCAGGCTTGGGGGATGGGGAGCATTTTGATGTTTAAAATTATGACAATAAAGTTTTTCCCCTGGAGGACACAACTCACACCGTTTCATTTCAGGAGAAAGTAAAGATATATGGCTAGGCACTAGCAGAAATGCCCTAAATTTACACTTTTACTTAGACATGACCGGAATTATTCATCCAACTGTAACTCAGTCACTGAATGTTTGAGTGTGTAAACCCTGTGTTCATGTGCGTGTGTGTGTTGGGGGGGTGGTTCACGGCCACCTTCATTTATAACTATTTTCACTCTCTGTTTACAATCTCTGAGTTGGATTCAGAAATTGAACCCCAAAAGCAATGCCTCTTCTACAGACAGTCCCCTGGAATGGAGGCTCTCTAAGGGCAGGCATCATCTTTTTCATCTTTCTGTTTCTAGAATGTAGTACCTGTCTAGGACAGAGTAGGTGATCAAAGAAGATCTGTTGAATGAATAAATGAGAGAATGAATGAATGAATGAATGGGATGGTTATCAGGCTTTTCCTTGATACTTCTGGTGACAGGAGAAATTCACTACTTTGAGAGCCAGCTTGCTCTCACAGTAAAGTTTTCACTCACAAATTAAAGTCCCTGGAAGGACTATCATATCAAAATTGGCCCGAATTCTTGGCTGTATTCACAGTAAATACCACTGGGTCTCATGTCGCTAGAAAAACTAACTTTCATTTCAATTCAGCTAATATTTATTGAACACCTACTATGTGCCTGGTATGATGGGAGGGGAGCCCTTACCTTAGAAGAGATATTTACTATTTTTTTTTTTACTATTTTTCATCAGTTAACTTGTTGAATATTTATTGCCCCTACAGTGACCAAGGACTGTGCAGAAGAGGGATGGTCCTTGTCTTCATGGAAATTACAATTTAATGGGGGAAGCCATTAATTTGATAAGCATTTATTGGGCACCTGCTATGTGTCAGGCACTTATAGGTGCTGGAGCTAGAACAAGGAATAAAGCAGATGGAAATCCTGGCCCTCATAGAGTTTATATTCTGGTCGGGACACAGAATACACCCAAGATAACTAAGTAAAGTATGTACTGTATCAGATGGGGATGAGTGCTAAGAAAAAATTTAAGCAAGTGTATTAACTTCCTATTGTTGTTGTAACAAATTAGCACAAACATAGTGGTGTAAACAACACAAATTTATTATCTTATAGTTCTGGAGGTCACAAGTCAGAAATGAGTTGATAGGACTGGATTCCTTCTGGAACCTTTAGGAGAGAATCCATTTTCTTGCCTTTTCCAGCTTCTAAAGGCCACTTATTTTCTTTGGCTCATGGTCCCATCCTTCTATCTTCAAAGCCAGCAGTGTAGCATCTTCCAACTTCTCTCTCTCCCTCTCATCCCTGCATCTATCCTCGTAGCTCCTTCTCTGACTCTGACCCTGATGCCTCCCCTCTTATAAGACCCCTTGTAATTACATTGGACCCACCCAGAGAGTCCAGGATAATCTCATCTCAACATCATTGACTTCATTGCATCTGCAAAACCCCTTTGCCATGTAAGATAACATAGTTATAGGTTTCAGGGATTAGGATGTGGGCATGTTTCGGGGCCATGATTTTTCCTGCCACAGCAAGGAAGGAAGACGTGAAGTGTTGGTGAAGAGGGATGCCATTTTAGACAGGGTGTCAGAAGAGGCCTCACGGAGAAGGTGGCTTTGGAGTAATGTGTGAAGGAAATGATGGAGCTGCTGAAATTGCTGGGGGAAGAGCATTCCTGACAGAGGAAACACCATGTGCAAATACATGAATCGGGTGTGTGCCGGGTATATTTAAGGAACAGCAAGGAGGCCAGGCAGCGTGGCTAAAGAGGGGAGAATGGGGCAGAAGGACAGATGCTGTGGTGGGAGGTGTACCAAGAAGCTAGGGGAGATAATCCTCCCTAGGTCTCTTGCACTTCTGCATGTCTGAGTGAAGAGGCATGGACTGCCTTTGTTCTTTTCAAAAAACTTTTTTGGCTGCATTGGGTCTTTGATGCTGTGTGTGGGCTTTCTCTAGTTGCAGCGAGCAGGGGCTACTCTTCGTTGCAGTGCACGGGCTTCTCATTGCGGTGGCTTCTCTTGTTGCGGAGCATGGGCTCTAGGCATGCGGGCTTCAGTAGCTGCAGTATGCAGGCTCAGTAGTTGTGGCACGCAGGCCCTAGAGTGCACGGGCTTCAGTAGTTGTGGCACACGGGCTCAGTAGTTGTGGCTTTGACTGCCTTTCTTCTGAACTACCTTTTCAAGAACTTTTGTAGAGCAAACAGCCTTGGGAGATGAAGATAGGGTTTCCTGTCACAGTTATAGGGCAGAATGCTTACTGCCCATATAAAAGATTGGGGTTCTCTAAGCTCAGGGTTCCTGTCCTATAGGTCAGTCCGCTATATGCGCATCTGGACCTCTTGGCCCTCTGGGAACTGGGGCTCCGTTAACTACCAGCTCATGAAAATGCTGATCCTCTAGCTACTACTATTGCTATGAATAATAAAGTCCTTTGTTTCTGACCCAGGAGTCTCGTGTCTTTGGCAGGCTACCTTGTTAGCTTACAAGTAGGGGGAACCATCACACCCCGCACAGCTCTTGATAGGCTCTAGTGTGTGTATGGCTTTGGAGACCACAGTAAGGAGCTGAATTTTACTCTGAACGGGACAGGAGTCACGGGAGGGTTTTGAGCAGAAGCTTAACGTGACCTAACTTGGGTTTTATAAGGGTCACCAGGGCTGCCTTCTTGAGAACAGACTGTAAGGGCACAAGATAAGAAGCAAGGAGATCAACTGCCAGATCAATTTCCTAGCAATAACCCAGAGGCAAGATGATCACGACTTTAGCAAGTTGGTGGCAGTGGGGTGGTGAGAAGCTGTGAGATTCTGGATCTTGGGGAGGTAGAGCTGACACTATTTGGGGTATGGGGGAGAGAGGCATCAAGGATGGTTGTTAGCCTGAGCAAAAGGAGGCCTGAAGTTGCCCATAACTGGAACAGAGAAGATTTCAGGAGGAGCAGGAGGAGGGCATAGCAAGAGTTCAGTTTGAGACACGTTAGATTTCAGTTGTCAGCGGGCATCCAGGAGACGCTGAGGCAGCGGTTGGATATGAATTTGTGATTCAGGGTTGAGGTCTGGGCTAGAGACATGAATTTGAGGTTCATTAACCTGTATATGATATTCACACCCAAAAGACAGAGATTCCCCGCTTATAGAAAAGAGACCCGGAGATGAGCCCCAGCGGCTCGCCATATTAAAAGGTTACAGGAGTAAGAGGGGATCACAAACCGGACTGAGAAGCCGGGAAGGTAGTGGGAAAGCCTGGTGATCATGTTATCCCAGCAGCCAGGAGAAGGGTTCAAGGAGGGGACCGACCAATGACTGCTGATACGTTAAGTAAGATGAGGCCACATTGTCGGCATCTCAGTTACTACGGTTAGGTAGGATGAGAGCAAAGCCAGAGGCATATCACAGAGGGAGCCGCGAACTCTGCCTCAGGCATCAGGGACCCTGCTGGGATTTGGGGATAGGGAGGAGGGCACGAGCAAGGGCTCAGAGTGCTGAAGGTGGTCGGCACATTTGTCTGGGGGAAGTGTGAGCCCAAAGAGTGTAACCCAAGCAGGCTGGATACCAGGGTGAGTAAGCCACAAGCAGGCTGCACATGAACCAGGTGAAGGCTCAGCTGGCTTTGATCAGGGATGCCAGGGCAGCGGACTCGCGTTTCCAAAAGGTCACTTGGATGGGCGGGGGCAGGGACCAGGCCGGTGCGCACAAACTTGGCGCCGGTGCTCAGCACATCTGCAGCTATCCGGTTTGCCTCGAACCTGCGGGATTAGCCTTCTGCGCGCGCTGGGCCCACTGCTGCAGTGCGGTCCGGCCCCGCGGGGTCCCGGGCGCTGAGCTTACGCGGGGATTGGGGTGGGTGAGCAGGCTGGGGACCCACATCTCAGTTTGCTTGTTTTTTTTTGTTTTTTTTTTAATTTTAAAGGAAAAGGATGCCTCGGGAGACTCCGTGGTATTTCACAGCACCTCGTGTCCCCGTCTAAACTTCACTCCTGGCCTGTGAATACCCACGCCGCCACGGCTAAGGAGGCTCTTCGCCTTCGGGAAGAAATTTAGTTTATTTAGAGGAAGCACTCGTGCCACTTTCGCAAAAGGAGACAGCAAGTGAAAACTGGGGCTGGGGGGAAGGGAGGCAGCAAAGTGCGGTCGGGGGACACGGCGAGTCGCAGAGGCTCCTCTAGGCAGCCGCTCAGAAACAAACAAAAACGCGGGCGGGGTCGCGCACCGCCTCCCGGGTCCCGAGGCGGCGGGACAGCCGCGGGGCAGCGCAGAGACTCGTGGAGAGGCTGGGGCAGGGGCCCGGCCGCGTCGCGGGTCTGCGAGCCCGTCAGCCCAGCCGCTCGCCCCCGGGGCCCCGGCCGCACGCGGGCCCCGGGCGTCGTGCGCGCCTCGTCCCCGCGGTCCCGGCGGGGCGCCGACGCGGCGCGGCGCGGCGCGGACTACAAGTCCCAGGAAGCCTAGGGGCAGGCGCGGGGCGGAGCCTGGCGCAATTCCCCGGGATCCGGCGCGCTGGGAAGCGCCGGGGAGGACGCAGCGGCGGCGGGCGGCGGGCGGCGAGCGGCGAGCGGCGAGCGCGCGGGCGGGCGGGGCGCGGGCGGAGGCGGGGCCGACGTGGGCCGGAGCCCTGCGTGCCAGGGAGGGGGCTGGCCGGGCAGGCGGCGGGTGGCGCTCGGCGCGGGCTCCGCGGTTTGCAAGGCGCCTGCGGCTCGGTCCCGGCTCGGCGGGCGGCGCACGGCGGGCTCGGCGCGGGGGCCCCGGCGCGCCGGGCGGCGCAGCACGCAGCGCGCGGACCCACGCCGCGGCCGGGCGCCCCGAGCGGCGCGGCCGCTGCCCGGGGGCCGGCCCTCGGCCCCGGCGCTCAGAGCGCGGCAGCTGCCTGGGCTTTAATGGCTGCTCGGCGGGGCAGCGCCTAGGGGTGGAAGGCGGCTGCGGCGCAGGAAGGCGCCCGAGCGAGCCTCCTCCGGGGCCGGCCGCGCCCGCCGCGGCGCTCCATGGGGGCCCGCTGACCCGGGGCGCCGGGGCCCGCTCGCTCGCCCGCCCGCCGGCCGCGCGTCCCGGCCATGAACTGAGTCGGCGGGCCGGCCCCGCGCCTGCTCCGCCCGCTCCTTTCTTCTCGCGCCTCCTCCGCCCGCCGCCGGCGGGCCCGGCTCCCCGGGGGCTGCGGCGCCCCGGGCTCGGCGGCCCGCGGGCCCCGGGGCGCGGGGCGGCGGCGGCGGCGGCGGGGGGCGCGCGGCTCCGGGCGCGGTGCCTGCACCATGAACTACCAGCAGCAGCTGGCCAACTCGGCTGCCATCCGGGCCGAGATCCAGCGCTTCGAGTCGGTCCACCCCAACATCTACTCCATCTACGAGCTGCTGGAGCGCGTGGAGGAGCCGGTGCTGCAGAACCAGATCCGGGAGCACGTCATCGCCATCGAAGGTGAGGGCCGGGCCGCCGCGGGGCTTCTGGAAGGCGCGGGGGAGCGGGCGGGCGCGCGCGTGTGTGTGCGTGCGTGTGTACACACGCGCCGGGCCGTGGCACGCGGCTGCCCCGCCGAGTGGGCACTGCGGTGCTTCTCACCCCACAAGGCCGGGCGAGAGCGGAGGGGGAGGCCGAGGGCCGGGCGAGCGCGCCGCCAGCTCTGCCAGGGAAGATGGATCGCCGGCGATAATGTGCTAATGGGCAGTAGAGTCTCCGGTGAGAAAGTGGCTCCGTGTGGCCGCGTCCTGGGCCACCCGAGTGACCCGGCCCAGCCCAAGCCCCGGGGCAGCCGGAGGGGTTGGCGCCACCGGACCGCGACAGGTTACCAGGCTGGGGCCGAGCGTCTTGCTGGACGTTGAAGAGGTCTTTTGAGAAGTGTTGCTGCTGGGGGCGAGGCTCTGGCTGGGGTGTTTAGGCGGGCAGGGCCAACCCCTTTGGTGTCTTTGGCCATTTCGGGGGCACAGTGGAGAGAGCTGACCTTAGCCGGAGCGGAGAGCCAGCCCCCGCTGCAGGCTGCATCGTGTCCCGGTGCTGGTCCACCTGCCCCTGTTCAGAAGCTGGCTTCTTGTATGGCGTGTTTTCTACCAAAAGTCCTGGGTCACATCAGAAGAACCCTCCCTGGGGGGGTCTCACTGTCACATACCTGGCACTGGGAGGCCACCCACCCTTCCTGCAAGTCAGGCGAGGCAGTGATCCTAAGGAGCCCTGCAGCCGAGTTCTGCCTCTCCTGGGCCTGTGCTTTCTCGGGTTTACCATGGCTGTTATTTCCCTGCTACTCAGCTTCCGGTTTGTTCCCTTGCTTCCCTTCTCACTGCCATTGGCCAATGATGGTAAAAGAACTGAAGCGTGGGTTGTCCATAATATAGAACTGTTCTGACCAAAAGCCACTCTGGCCGCAGTTGAGGAACACTGGGAAGGTTCTAGGGCCTGGCAGGAGTGTGTCGGGAGCCCAGCCGCAGGCATCGCCCCGCTCCCCTCCATCTGCAGGTGAGGGGGCCCTGGCCTCAGGAGAGCATTGCTCTGGCGCCGTGCTGCCTGAGCTGCTCACCCCGGAGTGTCTTGGTTTGACGCGTGACCAGTTAGGTGGGGAAGGTGGATGTGGCAGTGCTGATCCTCTTGGCATTTGGCAGCCCCGTGGACTTGAACAGCATCCCGGCCAGGATGCTCATTGGTCGCCTGCATCCACAGGGGACTTGCTAATCCCGGGGAGGGTCTGAACAGCGCTCCAGCCTTATGTGGGCCTGGCTCTCAGAGCACCTGGCCGCCCTGTTGGCGATTTAAGATGCTTCCAGATTCCTCGAGAGGCAGAGGCTGCAGTGTGGCTCTGACAAGACTCGTGGGAGGCCGCGGGACCGGCACACGGCTGCTGATGCTGGGTGAGCTTGCAGAAACGTCCCTCCAGAGCCGGGGCTCTGGCTCCGTGGCCACCCAAGTGAAGGGCTCCTGTGCCTGTTTCCGCTGTCTCTCTGCAGCTCTCTGGCAGCATCCATAGGAGTCTGATGAGAAACACTTTGAAAGCTGGTGACGAGCACTGAAAGCACCGGGCTGAGAGCACCTAGCCTCTGTGCAGAGACCTCTGGCTGAGTGTGAGCCATGCTGCCTCGTTTTCATTTCCCTTCGCGAAGCCCGCTTCCGGGGTCTCGGGCACCCCCCGCAAAGCATTTTGACTTTCTAGCAAGAGGATGTGGTTTCATTTTTGTGTTCTTCTCCTTCTTTCCTAAAAAAACCAAAACATTGTGTGGTTCCCAGATGGTGGTTTCTGGTAGCTTGCTGTCTACCTGCGCTATGTCAGAGTTTAGGCCCCTTCTTGGCTAGAAACCTTGTTATCATTAATAAGATGCAGAATCAGTGATGAATCCTGCTTGGGACTTTGGCAATGCTATTATTTTTTTGTTAGAAAAAGGAATGTTTATATCGCGTCAGGGCTGTGGTTAATTTAATGAGGCTTAAGAACCATTCAAATATGATTCTGTTCTTTGCATTGTCATTAACAACGATACCACTTTTTACTTGTATAGAACTTTAGCAAGCATGCTCTTGCATTCATAAGCTGGATGTGGGGCTGTACCAACCCTGTGAGAGAACGTGGGCCAGCTTCATTCAGTGAAGGACAATGACCTCCTGAACGTGTGACTGAGGTCAGAGTCGGGTCTGAACCAAAGGATCCTTTGAACCTAGGTCTGCAGCCCCCCAGAGAAATATAATGCTCCTCCTAATGAAATATAAGTTCATTTGTTATAATGAAATGTTCTCACACACTACCAATTTTAAGATACGGTTGTGATTTATATCTACATCATTAATATTTTGGAAATTGAGAAGATTGCTCAGTTGTGGCAGGATGACATTTTTCCTGTGAGGAGAGAAGCATGCAGAAACAGTTCTGTGCAATTGTGTAGGATATGGGTTCTTCACTCACACCAAGTAGGAGAGCATTGCCGTGGGGTACGGAGACTGCAGACGCATTTAACTCTGTGCTGTAACTGAGTGTGCGCCCAGAGGATCACAGTACCTCGAAGAAACACACGCAGATCTGCCCCTGCCTGTGAACCTTGCAGGTGAGGATGGTATAGTAGCAAAACGTAAACCTCTCTGAATTTTAAAATAAGACCGTTTCCAATCAGGAAAGTATATGCACGTCATAACAAATGGTTTAAACATCGCTTGCCTCAACAAACAGAAAATTGCCTGCATTTTAGAGGAGATGCAGCTAGGCTTTTTTCCTTCCTCTGTGTGTACCTACGCAAAGTTGGAGTCATACTTACAAAACTACCTGATTAGCATAAAGTGAGCACTTTTCAACGTTATGAAACAATTTCAAAGATACGATTTTTCACGTCGGCGTAATATTCCAGCGTTTGACTGTGCCATAATTTACTTAAAATTTGCCTGTTTTCCGGAGTCTTTCAAGAATTGTTGGCTGTTGGAGTGAGGAGTGGACTTATCAAAGGGGAGGGTGTTTCTGCTAATGCTTATTTCACAGTGATTCTAAGAGGGTCTGGACTGGAAAGTCTCTTAATGATGGTCCGAATTGTATATATTTTAGTCGAAAGAGCTCACCAAGATCCCCAAATCTGAATGGGTCTGTGACCCTGCTTGAAGGCATGGGGAATGTGATTTAGTTCTCAGTCCTGTTTTAAAACATTACCTTGCCAAAAAAAAAAAAAAAAGAAAAAGAAAAAGGAAAGAAAGAAAAGTGTTTTTTCAAATCTTTATTTTGGACTTTGAGAGATTTTTTTTTTCTCCAATCTCTGGAGTTTAAGGAAGCATTGCCTGTTGTTTTCAGATTGACCTGGTCAGATTTCTGGGCTGTCCCCCAGGGGCGTGGCCGGCACCCTGGGTGTCCTCCATGCCTGGAAATGAACGGGGACCAGCCCGCCTCCTGGGTGAGCAAGCATCTTGCCTAGGGTCCCCCCTCCAGTTCTCCTTTAAAAAGCCCACCTGGGGTTGATGGGGGTTGAGGTGAATGAGTCAGCTGCCTTTCTTGTTAAATAAAGCTTGTTCTTCTAGTACGGGTAAAGCCTCTGTTAGCCATTGCACCTTGTAATTCAGCTTGCCTGCCTGCCGCAGAACCGCGATGCAAACGATAACCCGGCCAGCTCACTCAGCCGGGCCGTGGCCGAGCCCCTAACCAGCATTCATGCCTCCACGCTCACCAAGCAGCTGCTCGGGGAGCGGGGCACCGAGTTCCCCACTGGCCCTGCCGGTGGTTTGCGTGGCTTCCTGGGAAGGCTTGGGGAGGTCCCAGTGGCCCAGTGCTCGGCAAGAGAACTCCTCCTGGCACCCCTGGTCAGGGCACTTACACAGGGGCATTGAAGGGCTGAGCCCCGGCATTTGGGGAGCCTGGGAAGATGGGGCAGGGAGCCCCTTTCATCCCACCATGCAGCAGCTCTGTTGAGCGCCTGCGTGCAGCAGAGCGCCGAGTGCTTGACCTGCGTCATCTCAGTCCATCCTGTGATGATTCCATGACACAGATGCCACCTTGGAGGCCCAGAAAGGGTGGGAAACTTGCTGGAAAGAGATGGGCTGGGCTGGTCAAACCTCATCGCTGGCTCTCTAGCCCTTTCTGAGCTAGGAATGAAGTTCTTGGTTATTCATAGTTCCCACAGGCTGAATGTACAAACCATCCCAAGCACGTGTCCCCTTTACCCAAGACAGGAAGGGGTAGCGGATGTCACCACTAACCGAAAGCCTTACGCGCTCTGTGTGGTTGCTTACCTCGGCAGAACTTCTGCAAGAGTTTGTTTGCCTGTAAGAATTTATTTAATCTGGTTGGGGCAGGTGTGTGTGTTTAAGGAACAAATCCCTTCTTCCTGCCGTGAATGAGCATAACCCTTCCTGGATACTCTTGGCTATGTTCGTAATCTTTCAGGCTTCATACGAGCTGTAAGTTTGGGGCCTTTTCGTTATTGGTATGAGTGCCACAGTCTCCTCCTTCAAAATAATTCTCGGGTGGCGGGCCGTCACTTCCAGGTGAAATTTCATACCTTAACGGTCTCCGGACCCTTCCAGATTCCGGGCGTCCCTTCAGCCTGGCTGAAGTCAGCATCTTCCCTGTCTGTCCCAGGCCCCAGCTCCCAGCAAGGACTGGGGGCCCTTTGAGGAAAATCAGGTCGTGCTTGTGTTCTGTCTCCTCAGGGATGCGGTGTGTCGTGTCTGGCCCTTGGGGGACGCCCGGGAATTGTTTGTCGAGCGGGTGACTTGTCAGAGGGGCTCACGTTTTCTCTGGCGTTTGGGTCCTCTTGCCCCTCACTGGTGATCTGAACAATGTTGAGCCTCTGGCAGGAGTGACGGTGTTTTGATAGTTGTCACAAGAGCACAGGTGTTAGGGCCAGGGTGTTTTTGGGTCTGGTGGGTTAGCCTGGGTGGAAACTAAAATCTGTGTGGTGTTTGGGTGGAAATGAAGTTTTCTCTAGTGCATGTAGGGGAAGAAAAAGATGTGCTTGCTTAATCCTGGCAACTTTTTCAACCTGGCTCTCGGCAAAAGGGTGGTGTTTCTTCCTCCTGGGTGTAAGTGAATTTCAGACGTAGCGTCGATACCGTTGATAGGGATGGATGAGTGACAGGCTGGGTGGCTGACGTAGTATCTTCAGTGGAACGTTGAGAGCCTTGGTCCTCGAAGTTAAGCGCGCAGTGGAATCACATGGAGGGCTTGGGAAAACAGGTTGCTGGCCCTGCCCCCAGAGTTTCCAGTTCTGTAGGTTTGGAGCAGGCCTGAGAACGTGCTTTTGACAAGTTTCCAAAGGATGCTGGTGGTGTCGGTCCAGGGACGGCACTTTGAGAAGCATGGCCGGGGAGGGGAGGGAGCCCCGGCGGCGGCGGACTGGGCGTCGCCTCTGGGCCAGGGCTCCGCGCGGTGCTTTCAGTCAGCGGAGGGGCGTCCTCCTGTCCTTCCCTGTGGGTGACAGCAGCCCAGGGCGTTGCTTCTGGTGACACAGCTTAAACGCAGTGGAGGAGGCCCTGAAGCCCAGGTTCGAATGGGTTCAAGTCCAGGTTCACTCTGCTTCCACGGTGCTGACGCTGAGCGCCCTGCAAGGAGCGTGGCTGGTGGGTGGTGGACATTGCCAGGGGCATCCCTTAGGGAGGGAGACCGTAAATCCCAGTCCGGGGCTCTGTGGACTTCCCTTCCTGTGTCTCCGCGGTCGTTGATCTTTAGCGTAGTCTCCTGTGTGTTTAAGTGGGGTTCTTCCGTATTCACTTGTTATGATAATTTGGCAGGTGATACATTTTGTTTTTGTTGTGCAGCTAAAAGAGCGTTTCTAAACAGGGGAGCTGTATGTTATTAGCAGTTTAAGAAGGCTGTGTGGGGAGCCTGGTGGAAGTGACTCAGAAGGGAGAAGCAGCCCTGGCAGCTGCAGGAACCTTCACAGCGGAACCTGGAGCCCTGTTACTACCACCTCTGTTGTTGTTGTTGTTGTTGTTGGTTTTTTTGTGTGTGTGTGTCTCAGACTGAGTTTTTATTTTGTTAAGACTAAAATCTCTTATTTTGCATCCTTTTTTCCCGTGTACCCTGCAGGTGTTTACAGTTGGTGCATCTCGCTCTGGCTTGTTTGAACTACTGATTTAGTCCTGTCTCTTGTTTCTCGATGTTCCAGCAAACCCGTGTCCCCCACCCCTCCCCCGCACCCCCTGCCCAACGCTCCAGATTCTTTGAGGCCTTCGCCTAAGTGATTGAGTTTGGCAAAGCGGATCAGGCTGAGTTATTTTTAAAATCCAGGGTTGGGGGTTCTGATCTGGTGCTTAGCCGCATAATTCCTACCCTTTGTTAAGTACCTTTCTCTGAGAAGGAAAATGTACTCTGCAGATGTTCATCTCTAATCTCTGCAGCATCTGTGATTTTCCTCGGGTTCTGAGCACCAGGCCCGGTGTGTGCTGCCCTGGGCCCCGTCCTTCCGGGAGCTGCGGGCCGCTGAGGCTGAGGGGGACGTTGGCTCCCATCTTGTGGTGTGGGAAGCCTGCACACCGGGTCGCGGTGATGACCCATCCGGGGGCAGGGCTGGCATCGCAGTGGGTCCCACCCCTCCACCTCCCTGTGCTCTCTGCTCACGACTGACCCAGGCCGGCGGGTCTGTCTTGGTTGCATGTGGCGGCCAGGGAGGGAAGGAGAGAAGGTACCTGCCCCAGCAGAACAGATTTGTTACTGGACCCTTTGAGCAACCGGCCAAAGAGCTTGTCTGTGTGCGAGGTTGGGACATTTCCACAAAGAGTGGACTAAATATAGGCCGGAGGATTGGGCCCAGGGCCCGAGCGGGGGCTGTCATCGCTCTGATACTGTTTCTCCCACTGCTAATCAGAACTCGCCACCGGCCCTGAACAGGTGGCCACCCTGAGCTCTCTGCGAACAGACTGGTGTTTTTGTTTAACCAGGGGCTCCTTTGCAGATGTCACACTTCTCCCGCTGTTTGATGCGGACTGTCTTCTTTTGGGCTGCGGTGTTGGAGTGTTTGTGCAGTGTTTCTACACGAGCGACTGTGAATCTTCAGAAACTGCCTATGCCGTCTGGTTGTCATTAGCGTCCTGGTTAGAAGCTGCTTTTTTTTTTTTTTTTTTTTTTTTTTTTGAAAGGGTGGGAAACACTTTTCATGGTTCTGGGAGAAGAATTCCAAATAATTACCGGCCATGTTCACAAACGATTTATGTTTGGTCTTAGAAATGTCAACATCCAGCAGGCTCTTGCAAAGACAACCATGTCCCTTTCCAGCTTAGCACACAAAGCTACTGTTACCGGATCCTCAGATAATAGTCTTAAAGGGGGAACGGTATCTCCAGGCAGTGAATTTAGTTTTCATTCAGTGAGTTTGAGGTGATATGGACATAGTCTACCAGCAGTACTGAGCATACGACAGAAAAAAAATTTTTTTCGTGAGTACCTACAACAAAACAAGACCCACCTTAGTGTCCTGAAAGAGTTTTTATTCCTTCGTATTCTCTGTGTGAGGGCAGATGGTGGCCGTCAGCAAGATTTGGTCTTATAGATGTGGTAGCTACTGGCTCCCTTTTGTAATGAAATAGAAGTGGATTTGGAGAGAGCGGATTGCCCTGAGAGTCTGCTGTTTGTGTGTCCAGTTGTCCTTGTCTGAGAGGGGAGAACTGGCCTATTTTCCAGGGAGGGGACTTCCGTGGGCCTGCCTGCCTGCCCTTTGCTGTGGTTTCCAAAGATCTGGGTGCTGCTGTGAGCAGTGACTCAGTCTCCTCATGTCCTGACCCCGCTCCTGTCAGGTCAGGCTGGTGAACCCTAATTTCAGACAAACAAAACAATTGTTTCAGTTTTAGCTTCGACGATCAAGCCTGGATCTCTGATTTTCCGTATGTTACTATTAGGAGTTTGGGATTGGAGGGATTGAGACCACTTCAAACGTCCTAGTTTTTTTGAGCTCTTTTTTTTTTTTTTGGCATAGAACATAGATCCAGAAGCCCAGGTCATAAGGGAGGGTGTTTTCACAAACTGACCACACGGGTACATCCAGCATCCAGATCAAAAAACCTGAGTTGGCTGAGTGGCTAGCGCAGGGCGAGACTCATCTGTATTGCGTGTGGTTGGAGCTGGTTGCCTCCGTTTACTTCCCTGTTCTCCCGATGATGGGCACTCGGGTGGTTTCGTGTTCGGGGCTGGTGGGAATAGGGCTGCCGTGCCTGTGGTGCCCACGTGTCCCCGTTCCTGTTGGGGGGTGCACGCCGGGGAGCAAGCGCTGCGTCCTGTTACCCCTTCTCGCAGGTCAGCGCAGCTGCTCCTGCACCCGCTCCGTTGGTGGCCCCCGTCTGGAGACCTTTCCTTGCTGTTCAGGGCTCATTGCAGACACTCAGGATGTGGCTGCCTGCTGCCTCTGTCCTTTGCTTCTCCTTCTTTCCAGCCGTTTGTCCAGAAACGAAGAGTCAAGTGCTTAATACGTTTCCGGCACTGTCTTAGGCGTTAGGTTCTTAGCTCTGGATATTCTATAGGCTCTTCATTCCCTGTTAGTGGAATAAGTGTAGCTTTGTAAGTGGAGCTGTGAGAGTGAAATCCTTCACCAGGAAGTGTTTTCCTTGAAACTGCGGATGGCGCTATTCCCCCGGGGCTGGAACGGGGTCCCCTCGGCTCTCCCTGGCTCCTGCCCGACATCAGTGGTCAGTGGGGGTCCTCCTGGCTGAGCCCAGACCAGCCCCGAGTCCATCTCACACCTCGGTGCCGGGTTTTAGGTGACCTGTGCGTCTCTGTTGGCATGGGAAGGGAAACTGCTTCTGTACTCCCCGTCCAAACTGATCTGTGGTCTTAATGGTTACGTATTAGCGCTCTTCAGTCTCTGTGGTTCGTAGCAATTATGCGGAGACACAAAAGGGAAAAAGATCAGCGAAGTGTTGCCAACTCTCTGTTACTCCCAAGGGGTTATTTTCTTTGTTCCTCCGGCTGTGTCCTGGGAGCCGCCCATCCCCCTCCACAAAGGCCACGCTCACGAGGCCAAACCCGGGAAGCTGGTAAGGACCCGAGGGCCTGAGAGAGAGAGCCGGGTGTGTGCTTGTGTGAATGTCTCCAGTGGCTGTACAAATGCAAATATTTATTTCGAGGGATGGGGGTGGGGAGGGCCGGGTATACCCTCACTTTGTTTAGTATGGGCAGTGGCCAGTATGAGAATCAGTAGACCAGATTTTATCGAGCACCAATAGTGGGCAAAGCGCTCTCTTTGCATCTGGGGGTACAGGCAGACGTGTGGGCTCGGAGCCCCTCTTCCAGCGCAGTCGGGCCTAGCCCAGGAGGCCACACTGGTCCAGACTGGGATAAGCAGGTGGTGTGATGCAGGGGAGGGGAGTGGGATTAACTGGACTTGGGAGCTGGGTGGGAATCAGGCAGTGGAGGCTTTCCGGGCGGGTGGGTAATAGGAGTGGAACATCCAGAACCCATTCTCTGCAGCCTGCGGGGACCTGGGGAGGAGAGGCCGGAGGATGGAGAAGAACCTGGTGAGCCCCAGAGAGCATGCTGGGAGTGCTTTTATTTATTGGACCGTGGAAATTACAGATTATGGATTTCCATTTGGACAGGGTTGTGCTGTGATGCTCGGCTGTTACCAGGCAGGATAGAAATGGTGGTGGCGGCCGGTGGTGGGGAGTGGCAGGGAGGGTCCACAACTGGGCTGTCAGGCTTCCCTGGTGGCACAGTGGTTAAGAATCCGCCTGCCAGTGCAGGGGACACGGGTTCGAGCCCTGGTCTGGGAAGATGCCACATGCCACAGAGCAAGGAATCCTGTGCGCCACAAGTACCGAGCCTGTGCTGTAGAGCCCGTGAGCCACAACTACTGAAGCCCACGTGCCTAGAGCCCATGAGCCACAACTACTGAGCCTGCACTCTAGAGCCCCTGGGCCACAACTACTGAGCCCACGTGCCACAACTACTGAGCCTGTGCTCTAGAGCCCGCGAGCCACAACTACTGAGCCCGTGTGCCACAACTACTGAGCCTGTGCTCTAGAGCCCACGAGCCACAACTGCTGAGCCCATGCACCGCAACTGCTGAAGCCCGCATGCCTAGAGCCAGTGCTCTGCAACAAGAGAAGCCACTGCAATGAGAAGTCCGTGCACCGCAACGAAGAGCAGCCCCCGCTCGCCGCAACTAGAGAAAGCCCGCGTGCAGCAACGAAGACCAACGCTGCCATAAGTAAATAAATTAATTAATTAAAAAAAAATTAAAAAAGAAAACAAAACTGGGCTGTTGCAAGGGGAGGTGGGGGCCTGGGCAAGGGAGCAGGGAAACAGAGATGGGCCCCCGAAGATGCAGGTGCAGGCCTGAGGTTGCCTGTGAGTCTCAGGAGGAGGGAGCGAAGTTTGACGCAGGGAACGCAGGAGTGGGGCCGTGCTGGGGGATTGCACCTCCAGATGCCCTGGAAGCCCTAAGGTGTGGGCCAGGGGGGTGCTCAGCCACAGCAGGGCGGTTACCCGGTTCCCTGGGATTGGTGGTGGGAGGACCCTGCCCCTGCAGGGTGGGCTCGGGTGTACAGATTCACGAGTCACGCCCGTCTGTCACCCAGGCTGAGGGGCAGGCATCTGGGATGTATGGCAGCCAGTTCCTCCCCTGCAGAATCTTAACTGGGTGTCTGAGGGGCACGGCAGCCTCTTAGGAGTACAGCTCGCGTGCACTGCTCTCCAGGAGCTGAATCAGTCCGCGGGGGGGCGTGTACGATTGAGCCTGGGCTCTGGTGGCCCTGCGGTCCTGCTCATCCAGCCAGGTCGTCTCCTGGCCACCTGTGCCTGCCCCAGAGCACGTGTCCCATGGTGCTGGACTGGTGCCTAAATCTCTTCTGCGTCTGTGTCTCCCTCTCTCTCTCTGTCTCTGTCGCTATACCGTATCTGTCTATTAGGTGTGTATTTATTTTTTCACTTTATGGCTTTAATCCGTAGACTTGTAGAGCCACGTGCTGGGAGCGCGGAGGCGAACAGGCTGCTTGCTGTGTAGGTCAGTGCAGGCACAGGCTTCGGGCCGGGTGTGCAGTGGGCTGGGAGGGCTGGAGGGGGTGCCCTGAGGAGCCCAGGAGCTCCTGCAGGAAGCGCTGTTTGAGCCCCAGAAGATGGGAAGCTAATGCCATTTGGGGCAGGGGGTCGCTGACCGGGCATCTTGGCATCTCGCTTCCGAAGGAGGCCTTTGGAATCTCTCGTCTCTGCCCGAAGAAATCTCACTGTCTTCACACAAAAAAGTGTGTTTCTATTTTTTTTTTTTCACTTGGATAATTTCAGTTTTACCCAGGTTTCTCAATTTGGACTTGCTCTTCTGGTCATCTTATGCTGGGGCATAAAAATATTATATATCTATCTCTTCCTGCCTGCTCTCTAAATCTAGAGTTCCAACCCCCCCCCCCCCAAACCTCCGAAGCCCCAAACTCTTTCCCTCAACTCCTTGCTTGGCAGGAGAATTGTGGGGTGGGGGGGAAGTGGTAGGAGCTCAGATCATGGGCAGTTGGCTCTTGTGCTTCTGTCTGTGCATCTTGGGGACCCTGCCCGGATGGCGAGCTGGGTCTGGACTTCGTGGCAGTGCTGCTTTTTCTGAAGTGGCTCAGAATTCCAGACTCAGACGCCAGAGCCTGTGTTTCTTCTAGAATCCCAGCTTCAACTTCTGAGGGGATGCAGGTTGAAGAGGTGCACTTCTGGGATTTTCAGTTTCCAGGTCACCTGCTTGGACATAAAAGAATCTCAGCGCGGTGCAGTCTCCCTCATCCGGGAAGATGGGACCCTGCTCCACTCTTTGGTATAGACATCTGGGTGCTTTGTGTGGCGCGGGGCGTGGCAAGGGAGACCCCTCACCTGAGTCCACGGAGCCCTCACCCCCTGGGTGGACTGCAGGCACCCCCTCTGGGTCTCTGGGTCCCACAGCCTAGGGTCTGGGATTTGTGTGAGCAAGACATTTTGCAATTAAAAGAGATGAACATTGTTTACAAGTTGAGGAGGATCTGTTTTCCTCAACATATTGTGATGAAAAATTTTAAATGTGGAAGAGTTGAAAGAACATTCAGAGTGAACTCTTACATACCCATTGCTTTGCTTCTCCGCTAGTGAATGTTTTGTATATCTCTCCATCCAGAGGATGATAATTCAGCAGGCATTTTTAATAGAATGCAGGGTTTTCCTAGGCTGGCTCCGTGTTGGCATGGAATCCAAAGGGTTTCTGGAAACGGTACCGTCTGGGTGTCATGGTATCAGATTCCAGGTGCAGTGCAGGCACAGCGGGGACAAGGTGCTTATTAAGTGCGGATGGAATGTGAAGCGTCTCCTTCTGCAGGGGAAGTTGGTTTAACTTGTACTTCGGAAGGACAGTTTTTGTTGTTAATCTTTTTTTTTTTTTAATTTATTTTTTAAATCAACTATGCTTCAATAAAATTTTAAAAAATTAAAAAATTTTTATTTTATTTTATTGAAGCATAGTTGATTTACAATGTTGCATTAGTTTCAGGGGTACAGCAAAGTGATTCAGTTATATATATGTAACTGAATATATATGTATTATATATAACTGAATATATATATTCTTTTTCAGATTGTTTTCCCTCATAGGTTGTTACAAAATATTGAGTATAGTTCTCTGTGCTATACAGTAGGTCCTTGTTGGTGATCTATTTTATATATAGTAGTGTGTGTTGTTAATCTCGATACAGTTCAACCTTGAACCCAAAGGGACACTTTGAATTGAGCTCTGACTTGAATTCTATGGCTGAGCATATGTGTGTTTGGGAGGGCAACCCCACTTTGGGCCTTGGTGGTTTTGGTTGATGCGGTGGCATGCCATCCTCTTTGTCCAGGACTTTGGTTTTAGGAATAGTCCATGTGTTGATACGGAGCACAGGCATTTTCTTGTTGGATCATGTTACACCAAGATCACTTCCTGGAAGCAGAATGATGTTGTGGAGGATCACAGCCCTGATGACTCTATGTGACTGTAGGGGGACAGGCAACCCTAGCCGGGGGAGCCAAGACAGGCTCGTGCCTCAGTGACTTGCTATGGAACCCTTGGGAAACACATGTGTCTCTTTCGGCCTCAGTTTCAGAGTCTAGAATCCATGGTGTTGAACTTTGATTGAGCTCAATGTTCCTCCAGTCTCCAAAGTGACTGCCACTGTCCCATCCATTGCTCCTCAGTCCCTGAACCGACCTGGTCTGGTAGAGGTGGAGGGGAGGGGATAGGGAGGGTGGGGAGGAGAAGACTTGGTCAGAGGAAGCCAGATTGTCCCAGGGCATTGTGTTCAGTTGTGCCACCCACAGTCTTCTTTCCCTCAACAAACCCAACAGTGAAATTTCACTCAGTAGAGTAATAGCCAAAAAGGGAAGAAAACATACTGTATGTGTGTATGTAATCCATGTAGTACGTGGATGATCTAGCACTTGTGTGCCTTGTGTAACGGGTGCACACACGTTGAAGGCCTTGTTATGACATCTGAGAGTGTGCAGGGGTCTGCAGAAGGAACCCTGTCCGTGATAATAATCTCCATCATCCCCACTATACCCTGGTTCCCCAGACTTAGCCAGAGATGGGAGAAGCAGATGTGGAACTGTCTGTAATCCTGGCCGCGCTGTGTCACTGTCACTGCGGTGAGCACACGGTAGATGCTGCAGGCGTGGGTAACGAGCCTGTGTGTGTGTATGGCCTGTGTGCTAGGTGTCTAGTGCAGCTCTCATCACCTCTCCAGTTTATGAGTTTAGGGGGCATCCTGGGCTGAACTGGGAGCCAGATTATAGTGTGATTCCTGTCTCAGCAGCGTTAATTACAGTGTTAATTACAGAACCTGATTCGGCCCAAATTCCTGTTCCCCAGACTGGGCCCTTATGGGGCACGTCTTCTGGGTTGTCCTTGAGCCAGCGATGACTTCACAAAGGGCTATTAGTCCGTAGCCTCCTCCTCATCCGACCCCCTGCAGCTCCCTCCACATCCTGCCCAGAGCTGGCCTTTGACCATGCAGCCTTTCAGGGGGACTGAATCAGCAGATTCCTTCCCCTGTATAGTCTCTCGATGTCTTCGCCACGGCTCCGTGCTGCTGTCTGCACGTCACAGGGTGCATCTCCGGGCTGCACCCAGGTTATGCTGGCAGGTCAAGGCTTTTTTCTCCCCGGACTCGAGCCTTCAAGCCATCTTAGCTCACAGCTCTGCCTTTGCTTCCAAACCAAATTTCCATTTGGTGAGCCTGTGGGTCTAAAATATCCAGCCAGAGCCCTGGTTTTTTTTTTTTTTTTTTTTTTTAATAGAGAGAAAGTCTTTTTTATTTATTTATTTATTTATTTATTTATTTATTTATTTATGGCTGTGTTGGGTCTCCGTTTCTGTGCGAGGGCTTTCTCCAGTTGCGGCAAGTGGGGGCCACTCTTCATCGTGTGCGCGGGCCTCTCACCATCGCGGCCTCTTTTGTTGCGGAGCACAGGCTCCAGACGCGCAGGCTCAGTAATTGTGGCTCACGGGCCCAGTTGCTCCGCGGCATGTGGGATCTTCCCAGACCAGGGCTCGAACCCGTGTCCCCTGCATTGGCAGGCAGACTCTCAACCACTGCGCCACCAGGGAAGCCCAGAGCCCTGGGTTTTAACTTCCACTTCGTCATGGTTATCTCTTCAAAGTCCAGGCTGGCTTTTAGCTGAGGGGCACTTATGACAAAATACATTTCAGTTGTCACCTCTTGTCACTCGACTAGGGATTGAGCTTCTGGGCGGCTCTGAGTGTCCATCCCTTCCTCCCATGCTCTCCTCTGACTTGCTTACAATGACCACCTCTCCCCACAAAGTGGGGAAAGCTTAACTTTCGAACATGTCACCTGCTGATGGGACAGGGATTCTCTCGTTCGAACAGTTTAGTTAGAAAAGAATGCTCCCGGAAAAGGGAACCCTCCTCCACTGTTGGTGGGAATGTAAATTGGTGCAGCCACTATGGAGAACAGTATGGAGGTTCCTCAGAAAACTAAAAATAGAGTTGCCATATGATCCAGCAGTCCCACTCCTGGGCATATATCTGGACAGAACTATAATTCGAAAAGATACCCAATATTCACAGCAGCACTATTTACAGTAGCCAAGACATGGGAACAAACCCAAATGTCCATCAACGGGTGAATGGATAAAGAAGATGTGGTACATATACACAATGGAATACTACTCAGCCATAAAAAAGGAATGAAATAATGCCATTTGCAGCAACATGGATGGACTTAGAGATAATCATACTAAGTGAAGTAAGTCAGACAGAGAAAGACAAATACCATAATGCTATCACTTACACGAATGAACTTATGTACGAAACAGACTCACAGACATAGGGAACAGACTTGTAGTTGCCTGGCGGGGGCGGGGGAGGGGTGGATTGGGAGTTTGGGGTTAGCAGATACAAACTGTTATATATAGGATGGATAAACAACAAGGTCCTACTGTATAGCACAAAGAATTATACTCAATATCCTATGATGAACCATAATGGAAAAGAATATGAAAGGGAATGTGTGTATGTATAACTGAATCACTTTGCTGTGCAGTAGAAATTAACACAACATTGTAAATCAACTATACTTCAATAAAATAAATTAAAAAAAAAAAAAGGAATGCCCCAGCCTCCGTGCGTTTTCATGGTGGAAGGATTTCAGATATCTCACTTATCTATTTCAACAACAGGCAACCAAAATTCTCCTTAAGGCTTGATTCTCTCTCTCTCTTTTTTTTTTTTATGGCTACAAGGCATGTGGGATCTTAATTCCCCAGCCAGGGATTGAACCTGTGCCCCCTGCAGTGGAAGCTCAGAGTCCTAACCACTGGACCGCCAGGGAAGTCCCCTTTGACTCTCTCTTTTTTTTTTTTAATAGCTACTTTATTTATTTATTTTTGGCTGTGTTGGGTCTTCGGTTCGTGCGAGGGCTTTCTCCAGTTGTGGCAAGTTGGGGGCCACTCTTCATCGTGGTGCGGGGACCGCTCTTCATCGCGGTGCGCGGGCCTTTCACTATCGCGGCCCCTCCCGTTGCGGGGCACAGGCTCCAGACGCGCAGGCTCAGCAGTTGTGGCTCACGGGCCCAGCCGCTCCGTGGCATGTGGGATCCTCCCAGACCAGGGCCCGAACCCGCGTCCCCCGCATTAGCAGGCAGACTCTCAACCACTGCGCCACCAGGGAAGCCCCCGACTCTCTTTAAGTATTAAAAAGCCACTTGTTCTTGGGGCCTTACCTTAAACCCCAGGGACCCAGGGAAGTAACCTCGGTCACCCCTGCAGCTGGGCTCCCTGTTGGTGTTTCCCCCGCCCCTGTCTCTCATGGAAACGTAATGTGATTTATACTTACATTTGTGAGTGTGGGTGTTTGTGTGGATGTGTTAAGGTGTCTTTTCCCGAGAGGGCAGGAGCACGTAGTCTTGTTCTGTTTTATCCCTAGAGCTGTCCCGTCAGCCTTGGCAATTGCTCGTTAGCAGGTGAGGGATGGAGAGATGCATGGACCGTCTTGGTTGGGGTTCGAGTCTTGTAGCCATAGGGGACAGGACCCTCCATCCTGCTGCAACCATGTGTTGATTCTTAAACAACCCCTGTCTGAGAATTCTGTAGGAAGATACTGTGCAAAGCTAATTGCAGTGAACTTTTCCAGTAACTTGTGTGTGGAATATCCATTTTCCATGGTTACTGTTACCTTGGCTGTTGTTACATAACTCCTGTTAGATTCAGTTACTGGGGTTTGTTAAGCCTGGGTTCCAGTATTGAAAAAAAAACATGACCTAAAGAGTGATGACTTTGAGATTGCCTTTTTAGGGCTTTCTGGACACAAGAACAAAAATTTTAATCAGAAACTTGAGTTTGTTTGACCAAGAGTTTCTCTCTTGGTTTCAAAATGTGATGTCACCGAGACCATTCTTGGTAAGGAGCTGTGAGAAGCTGCATCCACATGAGCAGGACCACTGAGACTTGAAGCCACCAGTGAAGGCCCAGCACTTACTCGTGTTTTCCTCCACCCAAATCCGTGCTGCCTTCTGTCCTCTACCGACACGGCAAAGAGGGGAGACATGGGGCCTGGTGGTGGACAAGGGACTGAGCGGACAGGGCACAGTGGACAGAGACCCCAGCCATCTGCCCAGTGTGTTTTCTTGCTCTTTTCTCCGTGCGTTACGATCTCTGCTATTTAGGTTCCGGTCTTTTTTTACGAGCTTGGAGGGCGCTGGAGCTGGAGCGGCATCTTGCTGATTCTTCTCCCTAAAGCCCCCCGGCGGCCAGGCCACACGTGCTCTGGGCCGACCCTTTGGAGCTGAGCCCTTCTTCAGAACTTCCTGCTCTTTCATCGGGGCATTATTTTTGCCATCATGTGTGGACCTTTCTCTGTGCCCAGCTTCGGTACCTGGAAAGCCCTGAGGGAGGCAGCTGTTCGGGATCTGTCACGTGGGAGCCGATGGCTGGTGACGGCTGGTGCCGTGGGCCAGGCTCGCTCCCAGGCCAGCTGGCTAAGGAGTCCCAGCCCCTGCCTCCCCCTCCCCCAGTGGTTCCCTTTCAGACTTCAGTTATGAATTCGTTTTGGGGAACAGAGGACAGGAGTAGCTACTTAAAAATGCCCCGCACCGCGAGGACAGTCGGGAGAGGAGGCCAGCACGAGGCGGTGGAGGGATGAGTGGCCGGGCGCCCTGGCGGAGGAGTCTGGCTCGGCCTGTGGACCCGGGGTGCAGCTCTGCCCCAGCAGCCGCCGGGCGTGGGTTTGCCTTGTAAATGACACCGTCGTTTGGAGGCATCCCTGACAGCTGCTCCTGCTCCAGATTCCAGAAATTTCTATTAAACATTTCATGAACACACTCCTAGTTCCTTCCCTTTTCCTCCCTTAATAAAATCCGTAATAGCACCAACTGTTTATTGCGTGGGGGACCCCGCCCTGTGTTAAGGGCTTAGCATGCTTTGTGTCATCTTATCTGGTCACCCCAGGACAGAGGTGGTAGAACCCTCATTTTGCCGGCCGGGAGCTTGAGGCCTGGCGTTGAGAGCTTTGCCAAAATCCACCGACACCTGGAGGTGGCTGGGCTGAGTCTGGATTCGAACTCAGGACTCACCCACTAACCCCGCCCCCCCCCCCGCTCCTCCCCCTCCCACCTACCTTTCTGCATGTTTTAATGATGCAGAAAGGAGACCTCTCAGATCCGCCCAAGGTGTACAGAGGGGCTGAGGAGTTCTCTGTGGTCCGTGCTCCTCCTGCAGGTGTCTCTTACTCACCGTGGTCCCCAGGGGAATCACAGCTGCTAGCTTGCTTTTCCTCCGTTGCTGTGATTGGTGGCGTCGGGATGCTGGCTGGCGGTTTTGACTGCACGGCAAGGACACGCGGCACAAGCTGGCGGCCTGCGGTGACAGGTTCCCAGTCTGGGAGGAGGGAGGGATTCCAGACAGCGTGGCTTTGAAAATTCACCTGAGTTCGGAACATCTGTGACGTTTTTTTTCCGGGCTGGTTGAAACTATAGCTATTAAATTTAAGGCACCCGAATTATGTGACCTTTTAATAATAAAGGTGCTGGCAAGCAGTTCATTTTAAACACGTATAAATAGAAGTTACTTTTCCTCTGAGCTATAATTAGCACATTATGGAGAAATTGCTGCCCTGAAAGTCAACGTGATTGACCTGAGGTCACGCAGAGCCAGGCGGCAGGGCCGGAAGTGGCCGAGTCCTGTGCTCGGCTCTGATGCTGGTTTCAGGGGGGAGCAGAGCCAGACTTGCACGTGGGGCTCGGCACGGGATTTGCTTTCCACCGCAGGTGTGGTCGGGCGGCTCAGACGGCACCGTCCCTCTTTCAAAGAGTGGCTCTGGGGACGGAGAGAGGCGAGGCTCACCCAGGCTTGCCCTGTAGTTGGCTTTGTCAGGCTGGCAGTTCTTTGATTCCCGTCTAGTGCTCTGTCCACAACATTCCTTCCAAGGGCATTTGGTGACGGTCTGCATTCTTGTTCTGTGCCAGACCAGACTCGCCTTTCAGGCGGGGCTTAGTCCCCATCTGTGCAGGGCGCAGACCGCTGTACTTGCCCCAGGCCGGGGAGGGGCGATGGGCCCCTGGGTGATGGGGAAGGAGTGGGAAGCGTAGGTGGTGGCTGTGTGCCCATCCCCTGGCATCGTAGCAGTGTCGGGGGAGGGGGTGCAGCGCTGCTAGCCGAGAGTTCCCACCTGAGCAGTCCCCACCTGCTTAGGCAGGACTTACCTGTAAGGTCCTGTGACCGCCCCCCCCCCCCCAATGGGACATTCCGTCCAAATTCTCGGTGAATTTTACAGCTGCCGTGCCCTTTCTGCACTTACTTTATTTTATTCTACCACTTTATAGACTTAACAATTTCTGCAAGAGAAACTGTGCACATTGAAAGTTTACAATTTGATGAGTTTTGATGGACCACCCCGAAACCACAGTCACGCTGTCGGACGTGTTCGTCTCCTCAGGCGTTGCCCCCTGTGACCCATCCCCCCACCCCCATCCGCTCGCACTGATCTCCTGTCACTGTGGATTAGTTTGCATTTACTAGAATTTAACAGAAGCGGAATCACATGGTAATGGACCCTTTCTTCATCTGGCTTCATTCGCTCAGTGTCAGGATTTTGAGATTCATAAAGTCGCTGTGTGTATCAGTCGCTTGCTCTTTTTTACTGCTGAGTCGTATTCCATTGTATATGCTCCCCACAGCTTATCCTGTTGTTGGATATTGATTGACTCATTTCCAGGGTTTGGCTTTTACAAATAATCTGCTGTGAACACTCACGTACTGTTCTTCCTATGGGCACGCGCTTTTGTTTCTCTTGAGTAAATATCTAGCAGGGAGTGGCTGGGAGATGTCGTGGGTGTGTACTCAACTTTTTAAAAAACTGCCACACTGTTTTCCAGATTGGTTGTTGGATTATACCCTCCCGCCAGGAGTCTGAGCGTCTTTGCTCTGGGTGTAAGTTCAGCGGGCTGTCTGAGGACAGCACCTGTCCTTGAGAGAGAGGATTTGCCACCCTTGTCTCATGGGTTGGCAGGTATCTTGCACTTTGTGACCCCCACTGACGTCAGTTTCGCTCCTTGTCAGTCCAAGTGTTTGGCTAAGATCTGTGGTTCTTAACAAAGAGAGGGAGCACATTTTGCCCCCAGAGGACATTTGGCAGGGTCTGGAGAAATTTTTGGTTGTCCCAGCTTTGGGGAGGCAGGTGTTAGTGGCATCTGGTGAGTGGGGACCAGGGATGCTGCACAGGGTAGCCCAGAATCTCAACAGTGCTGGGCTGAAAACCGCCAGCCGGACTTCCGTGGACCCTGCCAGCCTCTGATCTGCAGGGCAGAGCTCTGCGCTGACCCAAGGGTCAGCCTGGCACACGTTGCTTTTTCAGGTGGGAACCAGTGGCATCACCTGTGGGGTAATGGACCCACGTGCTCACCGGGATCAAGCACTTCGCAGTGAGGGAGGCTGGCCTTGTCCCCTGGGTCTGACGTAGCCTCTCAAGGTGGGCGGGGGCTGTGTGAGACCCAGCCAGCACCTTCTCCTCTAGGGCTTCTAGGAAACTGGCTCCTGGGTGAGGATGTGACTTTCCTGTCCCTCCTCCAATCGCTTGAGTCGGCAAATTCCACCCAGCGCTTTACACTAACTGCGTGGCAGCTTGAGCTCAGGGCCGTCTTAACGAACTTCTTTGATTATTAACCTTTGCTTGGCTCAAGGAAATTACTCACTTGTTCTCTGGCCAAGAGTAAACCTCCTGGAAACTTTCACACTTAAATCTTTTTGACAACTCCACATTCTGGAGCATTCCCTTGGCAGTTCTTTTACTTATAGGGTGGGGAGAAAACTCTGTGTACTTGCCTCAAATCACGGATTTTGCTCCTACAAAGCTTTTCATAGACGTGTTCATGGTGGGGCTCAGTGTGTGTCAGGGAGATGACAGCCCGTGTCCGCGTCAGCCGTCAGTTCCTGCCGCATCAGCAAAGTACTGCAGAGCTGACTTTTATCTGCTTGGGAGTTTGCTTATTTATTCTTTTTTGCTTATGGGGGATAATAGCAAGGATGGGAAACACTGTGTTTTTTGACACAGGAATAAAAAAAATAACCCCTGTACTTCCTTCCCCATTCCTGCCTCACTTTCTGTTAGGAAGGATGTGCCGTGGGCTCGCTGCTGGTTGGAGACCTCTGAACTAGAAGTAGACCCTGACCTCTGAACTGAAAGCCGACCTTGACCTCTGCACTGGAAGTAGACCCTGACCTCTCTGGGGTCCTGCCACTGCTCAGCAGCCCCGGTGTCCCCTCGAGGGCCAGCTAGCTTCTGCACCAGTCAGAGAACCTGCCCTTTGCCTCCCTTGCCAGGACGTTGACATTCACGAATATATTATTCGTGAAATATTAAGTGCTTGGGATGTTATAAAAAATGCACTGTGTGTTCAGAAGAGCGAGGGGTTCCTGGCTGGTCGGTCCCCTCTGCAGAGCTGGGGTTCTTGTCCACAGTGGTGCTTGGAGCCAGGCCCTCCCGGTCCACTCAGGGTCATTCCTCAAGGTCATTCCTCAGGTCAGGCCCTGTCAGGTTAGGTCACTTCCCTTCGAGTCTGTTTTGCAGTTTTCTTGGGCTTGTTTATGCTTTTCTAGTTCAAACGTGGCTTCCTTAGCTTCTCTTTGATACCAGACTGTCTTAAAGGGTTGAGATCACGAAATTTGACGACATAGCACGTGTTGTTTTCTTCCCCCTGTGTCCCCATCACTCTGTTCAAGAGCTGCTGTGTTGCCACCGCGGGTTTGTAAGGCGTGGCTTCCCTTCCCGTACACCTGCTTTCGTCCCTCCGCAGCACCTGTCCAGGCTGGCGGGCCCACCCGCCGGCCTGGCTGTAGAGCTGGTGGCCTTTAGAGCAGAGGTTCTCAGAGTCACCCGGACAGCGTGTGAACGCCGGATGCGCGCCACAGGCTCTGAGCCAGGAGGTCTGGGGCGGGGCCTGGGTTGCAGCCTCCCTGACAGGTTCCCAGGGGCTGCCCCTGCTGCTGCTGGGTGGGGCACTGGACTTTGGGGACCACTGCTCCGGGTCTCCCAATCCTGGTGTCACAACGTGAGGAGCGGTGAGTGACCTGAATCTGGAATGTGGACAGGCCCTGTGGGCACGTGCCTCGTTGGTGCGTGGAGGACCCAGCGTCCTACCCAGCGGGCTCAGGAAGCATCGGTGGTGTGGTTTGCTGTCAAGGGACGCCCGTGAGCTTGCCCCCTTTCACAGGCCTTTCTTGGTTAAAAAGCCAGAAGGCCCAGCAACATGCAATCCCCCACATCAAACCTGCTTGAGAATTGCTGAGCTCTCCGTATAAATAAAGATTTTATAGCTTTTCAAGTTTTCACAGTGTGATAACCCGTAGGATGCCGCTGAGATGTTTTATGATCAGCCTCACAGGTTGTGTGCTGTCCCCGCATCTTTGATTGAGTGTGTAATAAACACGTATTTATATTTACGTGATCGAGCACCGGCGATCCTTACCAGCCTCCCTCGGTGTGTGCAGGCGCGTCTCTGCTTCTGTGCTCAGATGTCCGAGGACGTTGATGTGGTAATTCGTGTTTGACAGCTTAGCTAACCCGTAAATAGATTCCAAAACAAATCTGGCCAGGCCTTGCCCTGCTTAAAAGCCTTTAATGGCTCACCAGGCCTTTCAGAGTGAAGTTGAAATTCCTGGCCTCACCCCCTTAGCCCTTTTAGAACAAGTCATGGGGTAAATAAAGAAATGAAAATGGAATTGCTTCTCTTAGCATCCGAGGCCCTTGGTGACGGGCCTGCGTGGTCTTTGCCCCTCCCTGCAGGCAACTCCTCTGCAGACAGCTCCCTGGGGCCACCTGTCATCTCGGGCCCCACCACGGCCTCTGGTGGTCCGGGTCCTGCCCCCAGGCAGGCGTGTCCCGCCCCCAGGCAGGCATGTCCCTCTTTTCTTAACCCAGCTGACGTCCTCACTACTCAGCTCAAGTGTCACTGCTCCCTGGAGGCCGTACGGACGTCTTCTGGCTGAGACGCCAGGCGGGCAGCCTGTGCCCCCAGCTCTGGTTGTGTCCCCACCCCCAGCCCCCCAGTCTCTCCCCAACGCAGGCTCCAGGTGCTCAGGGACTCTGGTCGTGGGACCAGACCCCAGGATCCCACGCAGGACCCACTGTGCGGTGAGAGCTCCGTGGAGCTTGACCGCGTGAGAGGGGAGGACCAAGCTCCTGAAGGCATCTTTCCTGGAATGAGGCCGTATGTATATGTAGCAACAGGGAACACGCCTGATGAACACAGACCGAAGGACTGAAATACCCAGAGAAGAGGCCCGAGGCTATAGTAACCAGTCCGTGAGGCCGGGTACCCAGGACTTTGAGGTTACTGTGGCTGCCATTTTGGGAATGGCCTTCAGAACTCAGGGCACTAAAAAAAGTTCCTAAATTCAGGCAATCTTCTCCCTCAGCAGGTGGCCTTTGCCTTTTAGAATAGCCAGAACTTGCTTACCTTTTAAGCTGGGGAGCATGATAAATTGGTCTGTTTGGGTCCATGGTTGAAAACATCGGAATCCCATTCTAGCAAATTCCAGCGGATGAATTTACCAGAAGGATGTGGGGGGCAGTCCTGAGCATGGGAGGCCAGTCTGAGAACCAGGCCTGGTGATGGGCTGAACCAGGGCCGCTGAGGGGTCCAGGACCCCTGTGTCTTTGGGGTACCGCACTTCTTTCCTGGGCCACCACTTGGGCTTCCTGTTGCCAGAGGGAATCAGCCACCTCTTGGCCACCTTGATTGGGGGTGCCAGGAGGGTGGTAGAGAAGAAGAGGGGCAGGTCCTCACAGGCTGGTGGAGGAGCTGCCTCCATGGACGCCTGGCTGGCAGGAGCGGCGCCAGTGCATCACAGCGGGGAGGACACGCGGGCTGTCCCGTCAGCAGTGAGATGCTCGTCCTGAGTCTGGAGCGTGATGTCCTGCATCTGCCCAAGTCCACTGCGTCCTTACAATTCTTCATGAAAAAGTCTGGCTATGGTTGGATATTTTGCAGTATTTCAAAGAGAATGGGATGGGTTCATTGGTGACTTTTGTTTAAGATGTGCAAACACCACGTGTCAACTGGTAAGCAGCTTCAGACATTCTAAATTCCTCCTTGCAAATGTGAAGGCCGGAAATTAAACATCCAGGGAGCTGGGAAAATGCCAGAGGACAGCGCTGCCTTTTTAAGTGTTCACTGAAGTGAGATAGTTTTCAGAGCTGGGGTAGCTGAGCGACGTGGCTCGAGGGCCTGCTAGGTGCAGGGAGAGGTCGCTGGGCTGCCTGTGGGCTTCGGATGGTGACAGGTGGCTGGGCTGCCTCAGCGCTCGGGCTCCAGCTCCCCGCCTCCCTCTCGCCCCGGGACTTTGCCGCTCCTCCCGCAGACCAGGTGGTTGCCGTAGGCACACACTCGCCTGGCCTGGGCTTCCTTCCTCTCCCGGCCTTCGCCCCTCGGGGCACAGGCACCCCAGCTGCACACGTGCCTGGCAGCAATAAACACCCCACGAAAGCTCTGCTCGCGAGAGGGACGCCTTTCCTGACTGTTCTACTCTGCTCCCCGAGCCCGGGAATAAAACAGAAGTGCTGTGCCCTTGCCTTCTCTCATACCCGGGCACATTTTATTTGAACCTCCCTCCTGGCATTTTCTGCTTTCACTCCGTCATATTAACTGCCGATTGTGGGGCATATACTGTAGTGTCTAAGGAGAGTGTCTGAATGATGTCTGGTCCTGCTCTTCCTAGCTGGGTGCGTTTGGGGAAGCCGTTTGGATTCTGACCCTCAGTTTCCTCCTACTTTACTTGGAGGAAGTGAGTGTCAGCACCTGGTACCCTTGGCTGCTCTTCCCGCTGACTCTCCCCTCCCCACCCGCTGCTCAGACAGAGGTCTGTTGAGTGGATGTACATTCGTTCGCCCCTCTCAGGAGACTTCACATCTTCTCCATGTCCTGAGGGTCAGCGGGGTGGATGCTTAGCTTGTGAGGGTACGCTGTGTGGAGGGTGATCCTCCCCCGGCTGGGTCTCCGCAGTGGGGTTCACCCTCCCTAACGTGGTTGGCCCGAAGGCCAGCCATGCAAATGCTGCTGATGGACCGTTGCCGGCAGAAACATCCTTGGTCGTGCAGGGTAAGATCTGACTGGCTGGGGACATGGTGGCGTATTGGAAGGGCTTGGTGTCTGTGTCCATCTGCAGGGTAACAGACTGTCACAGACCGGGGAGCTTAAGAAACAGACATTTATTGTCTCACAGTGCTGAGGCTGGAGTGCGAGATCAAGGTGTGGCCAGGGTTGGTTTCTCCTGTAGCCTCTTTCCTTGGCTTGTGGATGGACACCTTTTCCCTGTGTCCTCATGTGGCCTTTTCTGTGTGCACATCTCTGGGGTCTCTCTTCTTATAAGGACACCAGTCCTATTGGATTAGGGCCCCACCCTTAGGACCTCATTTGACCTTATTTACCTCCTTAAAGGCCCTGTCTACAGCCGCATTGGGGGTTAGGGCTTCAACATAGGAATTTGGGGGGTGGGAGGACGTGGTTCAGTCCATAGCAGTGTCCTTCCCTGCCCCGGCCTCCTCCATATCACCCGTATGTGGTACCTGAGCGTTTGTTCATCACCCACTCAGATGAGGGCTCCGACTGCACAGCCGTCTCCGCTACTGCAGGTATGGGGCGCAGCCCGCCCTTGACTTCCAAAGTGGATGGAACCAGGGAACAGTGACTTTCTGAACCTGAGATGAACTATTTATTTTTTGCCTTTATTATAACGTATAATATCTTTACTTCTTTATTAATATTTTTATTTACATTATATTTGATTATATTTAGCATATCTGTATTTTATATGTTTATTATAATTTTATCTTAATTGAAGTTGCAGAGACTAATTTGTACTGGGAAAAAAATAATAGCCATGAGGTTACTGTTTTATAAAAAATGTAGAAGAGTATGTTTAGATTAAAGCAGTTTTTTAAAAATATAAAATAGATTATAAAAAAATAAAAATTTGTTTAAAGAAAGAAGCGTAATGAAAAGCAGAAGTAATTGTTCGCAGTGAGACTTGAGTGCAGGGATGCCTCCCGGGGTACCCCCCCCCCCCCCCCCCCCCCCGCCACCTTAGGGTTATTGCCCCAGGGGCAGGTGAGCCGATCCAAGCCCAGCCAGGCCTGGGCCCCCGGGGCGCGGAGCAGGATTGAACCAGCAGCCTGTCCCGCGAGCTTGGCCCAGAAACGTTGTCCAGAAGAGAGCGAAGGGCCGACTGTCTTCCCTTTGCCTGAAGACCACGGTTCTGCCGCATCCCTCTTGCCACGGTCAGTTCTTTCTGTATCTCTGGCACTCGATCCACCCACTCTGGCACTCGATCCGTGTTCGGAGTGCATCTCCGAACCCAGCTTTGGACAGTCTCACGACTTCGATTCTTCTTTCATCTACTGTCTTTGAATGCTTTTAAAAAAGGGTTTTGGTAAAGAATTTTAAAGGTGACAGAAGTAAAATTGGCTGTCAGCCCAAACCCCATACCCCCTAAATGGTGTCTTTCAAGACGTTTTGTGTTACGCCCCTCCCCCTGTTGGCTTCCTGGAATTGACTTTGATCCCCCGGTGTCCTGACACGAGAGCCACGCTGGCAGTTGCAGGTCAGTGCTTGTCAGCTGTGCGCGGTAGCCTTTGGGAGTGGCGCAGAGCTTCAGCTGGTGTCCCCTGCTGTAGTCCAGAGAGACGAGGGAAAAAAGAATGGTTATTCACTTTTAAATCCTCAAGGTAATACGATTTTCTGCGTCTTAAACCAGAGGGACGAGGGCATAGCCATCAGTAACGTGATCCTTAGGTCACCTCATTTCCAGGCCGGTGACTCTGACATTGCTCCTTTAGTGCATCTTGCCCCTCTGCCCTTGATCCTTCTTGAATTCATAGCAACAGAAGGCCCCCGCCAGGAGAATTGTCAGAGCAAACCACCTTGGCACGTTTGAAACTGGTACTGTTAGCGATAGCAGTTCACAGGTTATGCGACATGAATTATGTTAATCAGCTTATGTTTATTAATTGGTTTAATCCTCAAGTGACTCTAAGACGTAGATGTAATTCTCGACTTACAGATGTGGAAACTTGAGACTCAGAGTGGCATGATCATTCATTTCGCTCCCTAAGGAGAAGGTCTAATGTATGCATAGAAAATAGAGAATTGTGTGTACGTGTGTGTGTTTTCATGTGTATATATGTAGGGTGTGTATAGTGAGTGAAGGTAGAAGAAAAGTCTAGGCTTGAACTTTTTGAGTTAAGTATTGCTTTCTAAAACTTACAGAGCAATTCAAACACGTAAAATGTATATAGAATAGCATAATCACCTCCCAGATACCCATCACCCAGCTTCAGTAACTACCAACCCGTGGCCAATCTTACTTCCTTTAGACACCCTGCCACCCACCAGTATTATTTTGAAGCAAGTCCAAGACATCCTGTCATTTCATCCATAAATATTTCAGTGTCCATCTCCAAAAGAGGAGAACTCTTAAAAAAAAAAAAAAAAAAAGCACACGTGACCACATCACCATTATCACACTTAAAAAATGAACCATTTCTTAATATCATCACATACACAGTTGGTGTCCAAATTTCCAGTTGTCTCAGGAGTATCATCATTTTTTTTTTTTTTTTTTTTCAGTTTGTTTGAACCGGGATCCGAATAATGTCCACACTGTGCAGGTGGTTACTGCTTCTCCTGAGTCCCTTCCGACGTGTGGGTTCCACAGCCGTCTTCCTTCTCTTCCTGTGGAATAGATTTGTTAACAGAACTGGTGCGCCCTGTGGCACTTCCTTGGTCTGGATTTTTTGGGACCGCATCCCCTTAGAATTATTTAACATGCCGCTTCTGTGTTTTCCTGTAAATTAGTGGTTGTGGAGGCTTGTGTTGACTCCAGTTCTGGTTTTGTTTGGCCAGACGACTTCCTGGGTGGAGGCCGGGCTTCATCACGGGATGGACCTCTGAGTTGTCTTTCTTTGATGTGAGCAGTGCCTAATCGTCATCTTCCGGATCTGTTCATGCTAAGAGGTTGCAAAATGGAGATCTTGTGATTTCGTCATTCATTCTTTCCAGGTTGTTGGAAAGCTCTTGGGGAGGAAGTGTTTCATTCCCTGTGCAGGCCTGGTCTCTGCCTGCCTCTGGGGCATGGCGATTGCTGATACATTTCAGGGGAAGGCAGCGGTTTTCCCCACGCTGGGTTTGTCAGTGCCTAGGACGAGACCCAGGCTGGTGTGGATGGCGCGTCTCTGGGTGCTGGTTCCTGGGAGCAGGGGTCCCGGTTTCCACCCAAGGGTGGGAGCCATCTGCCGAGCACCTGCCCCAGCCCTGGTCACCTTCACCAGGATAAGCTGTGAGAAGTGTTTTATGGCGTCCAGGGATGAAACAGCAAGTGTGTACCCAGGGGCAGAGCTGGCTGGACTGGATGCCCATGGGGGAGGAACCGTGTGGGTGGACGGGAAGTGGGGGGGGTCGTGGCCAGACAGCCTTGGTTTGAGTGCCACTTGGACCTCCCTGTGACCTCGGCAGCTGGTGGCATTGAGCTCCACGCCCCTGGCGTCCAGCGGGGACGATGCCGCCCATTTCCCCTGAGTTCTGTGCTGAGTGTCCAAAGGGGTGATTCAGGCCAGCGCTGAGCACAGCGCCTGGGACGGTGTAGATGCTGCTTAAGCTGTGTTCCTAGTTACGACCACAAAAGGGTCATGACAGTGGGCGGGGCGGGGGGGGCACCACTGTCACGTGACAGCTGTGTTCCTAGTTACGACCACAAAAGGGTCATGACAGTGGGCGGGGCGGGGGGGGCACCACTGTCACGTGACAGCTGTGTTCCTAGTTACGACCACAAAAGGGTCATGACAGTGGGCGGGGCGGGGGGGGCACCACTGTCACGTGACAGCTGTGTTCCTAGTTACGACCACAAAAGGGTCATGACAGTGGGCGGGGCGGGGGGGGCACCACTGTCACGTGACAGCTGGCTGAACTTGGCTCCCCGTGGCTAGGGCGGCCGACCCTGATCCCAACGACACCCACGATTAGAAGTCCTGCTCAGAGGGAGTGAGCGTGTCACGCCGGGCGGGGGATGGCTCAGGCCCAAGATGTAACCTTAACGGTACAGGGTGGCTTAGGTGTACTTTGTCTGCAGGCTCCAGGGACGGTGGAAAGGGGTGGAGGCAGGTCTGGAGGCTTTGAGCTGAGGATGTGGAGAGGAGAGGGTGCAGGTGGACGGCTGCCCGCAATCTCTTGTCAGAGGACGGGGCCTCCGGGGTCCTGCCCGCGAGTCAGTGTGACCCCCATCCTCCCGCCGTGTGCCCGGGGCCTTCCCCCAAAGGACGAGCTGGCTGTACAGCCCTCACGCCTCCCTTCCAGGGAATGTTCTTGTCACACAAAGCGGGAAAGCAGAAGGTTGTACTGGAGAGCCTGCCCAACAAGGCCCTGCTCACTGACTGGGGGGTTTGGTGGGGGGGGGGGATGTACATCCAAGAGAAGCAGATGGTGGGCAACATACCGCCCTTATCGACCTCGCCGGGCACATCTGGGCCCCAAGATGACGGAGGGAGGAACCCTAGAGATCCTGCATCTCTTTGGGTTGATTCTTGGATTTTGCTGGCTAACTATGTATTAAATTCTAGATCAACTAATTCTGTGCACAAATTCTAGGTAAAATGTCTCCATTGCAAAATAGGAGTTTTCATTCAAGAAAAAGAAAGCTTGAAAATGTATCAGGTATTCCTCCTGAATCTGCACGATGTGAATGTCATTTTAAAATTTCAGGGTTAAATTTCTTAAGGTGATGAGATAAGGCAGGGATGAAATTTAGCAGAGAACATTGAGATTGATCACTTTAATGGACTTTACCCCCTTTTTTGGGGTGGTCACTGTTGAATGTTGAATTTCTATTTTATGTCAGGGTCTCCTTTGAAACTGGAGGTGTTGATGTGGTCTTCGGCAAATGTCTCCATTGCAAGAGAGAGGACTAGTTTATAAAGTGGGCAGGCTGCGTGGGAGTTCTGTCTGATGTCTGTTTTTCAAAGTCAAGGCCACTTAGCCACATGGATCCAGAGGCATAGCTGGGTTGTCCCGGTCGATGCAAACCTGGGGACCAGCTGTGACGGGCGTCCACAGAGCAGCCCTGTGGGAAGACCTTGGGTGTAGCACATGTGTCCTGGCCTGTCTCCTCCCAGGGGAAGGCTTGGGCATGGCTGTCGCCTTTGCTTATGATTCATCTCTGTTTACTTGGAGACCGTGAGTTAGATTTTTATTTTTTGCAGCAAGAAAATCATTTGAAAATGTGGAATATCACCCTTGTAATCCTGTGATAGAAAACGATTTACATTAAAAAAAAAAAGCCTCTTGTGAATAAGTTATGGCAACAAGGAATGAATTATTTGGAGAAGAAAAAAAAAACCCTTAACAAAGCATACACTGAGAAGCAGTAGGAGCTTGGCAAGATTGTTGTGCGTAAATTAAAATCAGAAAGAGATGCAGATAAGGACGTGAGCTACAGGGACTTTGTGAGAAAGTTCACCACCCTCCTGAGGTTGGAAACTGGAGGCACTTGTTGCTTCTTTAGGTTGAGAATAGTGATGATGTGTAATAAACCTAAAAATTAATGGAACACTTTTCCTTGCAAACTGTAAGTGAATGTGGGTGAATTCTTGTAGCATTTATCCCAGAACTGTACAGGCAAACTTCCACTGATGGAATGAAACCGTGGAACTGATAGAGTGGATTGTTTTGGGAAGCATTTCTCTCCATACTTCTGGGATGGTGGTGGTCTAGTCTTGTTTTTCTTCTGAGATGGAAATACTGTCAGGCTTGGAGTCTTCTATGAAACTGTATCAAGCGAAAGTAAAGTAGTAATTCTTCTGTATCAACTTAGTGTTTTGATCCTGGCAACAGTGGTCAGTAGGAATCCATATGGAACGGGAGATTGCAAAATCCCCAGGAAAGCGGAAATGGGGGGTGGTGTGTGATTTTGGGAGGAGGATCCAGGTTGTCAAGCCACTGGCCAGACGTGATACTCAGTGTGGAGGTGTGGCCTGGGATGTATTTAAACTGACCCAAATCAAGAAATTATTAATAAGTGGGGAGAATGCCTGAAAAACAGGCATCCAGTTTTTTTTTAATATAATTTATAAAAATTTATTTATTTATTTATTTTTGGCTGCGTTGGGTCTTCATTGCTGTACATAGGCTTTCTCTAGTTGCGGCGAGCGGGGGCTACTCTTTGTTGCGGTGCCCGGGCTTCTCATTGCAGTGGCTTCTCTCATTGCAGTGTCTTCTCTTGTTGCAGAGCAGGGCTCTAGGTGCGTGGGCTTCAGTAGTTGTGGCACGCAGGCGCAATAGTTGCGGCTCGCGGGCTCTAGAGCGCAGGCTCAGTAGTCGTGGTGCACAGGCTTAGTTGCTCCGCGGCATGTGGGCTCTTCCCAGACCAGGGATCAAGTCCGTGTCCCCTGCATTGGCAGGAGGATTCTTAACCACTATGCCACCAGGGAAAGTCCCATCCAGTTATTTTTAAACAGACTATTAAACAGACTGCTTAAACATTTGTAATTTGTGTTCATTGTAGGATTATTCAAAGTAGAGGTGGGGAAAAAAAAGCCCATAACCGAGCATTTCAAGATGTAGTGTTTAGGTTTTTTTCTTATGAGTTTCAGATGGTCTTTGCTTGCTTCCTCTCACATCTTAGAACAGAGGCTCTTATGGTGCTCAGAGCCTCACACCCTGTGTTTAATACCTGGTGATATAACTAGAGCATCTTTACCAAATTGCATGTGTATTATCCTTTCAAATGAATGGATGTTTCAGAATTAGCCACACTCTGTTGGGCATTTAAGGTGCTTCTGAGTTTTTGCTGTTCTAAACAATGCAGTAAAGGATGTTTTCATAATAACAGCACTGAGCATTATTTCTTTGTGATGTCGTTCTAGATGGGTAATTGCTCTATCAAAGTTTTTTTTTTCCCCCCAAATAAAAGTAATGTATTATTGCACCGATTCCAGAAAGTTTGCACCAGTTTATCCTCCCATGAGGAGAATGGACCCTCCCTTCCCCACCCCACACTTGGGCATCGCACTCCAGAGGGAAGGGGTGGAATGGGGTGGCCTTTACCAGCCCAGCTGCTGGAGCAAGTCTGTCCTTTCACCCAGCAGGCCCCTGGGACAGACTGCCACTTGCACACACGGGTCATCCCCGCCTTCCGCCGCTGTCTGTGATTTCTTAGGCTTCATGAGGATGTTGATTATGGACTTTTCATTTCAGGTCTGGGACTGGAGGGTGGGATGGAGAAGTTCCCAAAACTCTGGGGAAAGTAAAAGCAAAGTGTGTGGGAGTTGCCTAGGGAGAGCCGGCTGAGACTGTCATTGTCATGTAGTCGGTGAAAGATTGGCTTCTCAACAAAGGGTCTTTTTGCCCAGCTTACTTCTTGCAGGAACTCTGGAAGAACACGTGTTTCCATCCTTTGTGAGCTTCGGTGTGTGCAGGCATCCCTGTGTGTGATGAATAGTTCTGATCACAGTTCGGCTGTCGGTTACTTGATTGTTCTGCTGTGTGTTCTTCTTGTTCCTTCCTTGTCTGCAGTGCCGATGGTTTCCACGTCCCCTCGCTTGGCCCTCTCCCTCTGTGTGGCGAGTGGCTCCGGGCCCTCCCGCTGCCACCTGGTCGGATTCCTGCTGCGCTGTGAGAAAGCCCCTTTGCTGCCTTGTCACAGTTACAGCCCTGGTCCTTTTATGTTGTGGGAAGCAATTGTTGTAAGTCCTCTCCAGGGAACTCGGATCTCTGTACCGTGTGCCGGAGCTTGCTCTGGGCTGGTGGTTGTAATACCTACAATTTAGTGGGCATCAACCGCATGTCAAGAATTTTATGTACATTGGCTACCTGTTGTAATAATCTACAAAATCCCTATTATCGTGGCAGGTAGGGATTAAGAGACTCAGAGAATACGAATGTCATGTAAGGTCCTACAGGTGGTGAATGGAGAAATCAGGCTTGGTATCCAGGTGTGCCTGACCCCATTGCACATGGTATCCATTGCACATGGTATCCATGGGACACGGGACAGACGTGCACACAGCCAGCATCAGACTGGGCAGCTCCAGGGAGCTGGTACAAAATGCTTGAGAGCTCGGGCCAGAAGAGTTCAGGCCCCCATGTCTGAGAGCTGGAAGGGAACAGTGAACCTCTGCATTCAGGTTATTCTCATTATTGTGCTAACCTGTCCCCACCCGGGATCCCCTGTGTGAGGTGCACACGTTGGCACGTGCATCTTCTTCGGGACCGTCATGCATTTCATCCCCTCGGCCTGACCTGTGAGTCAGGGCTGTTGGCAATATCGGGAGTAGAGGTTGAGCAGTGGGGGAGAGAAGGGAAGCTGGGTGGGCAGATCTCTGGCCCCTGGCTGCCCACCTGAGCAGTTGGAGGAGGGCCCGGAGCTGCGATGGGGCAGTGATTGGGCTGGGCAGAGGCTGTGTGCGCCTCATTGGGTAATGGGATGGGTTTCAAGAATCCCTGTTCTCTAGGACTCAGAAGGTTAGGGTAAGGTGTGTTGCATCCTTACTCTAAGGTGTGTGGTGTTGGAGTCAAGTAGGGCCGGGGAGGCGAGAATCAGCCCCCAAGTACCAAGAAGAGGAGGCCGGGCAGCCTGCCGTCTCATGCGTCTTGTCTTTGTCAAGACGTTTATCATTTATCTCTGAAGTGGACAGAGCTGGAAGCCTTGAAGTTTGTGTCGAAGAAAGGGTGTGAGTTGTAAAGTACCTGTGATACCCCACTGTCGTGCTACCAAGGGGGTCTAAAAGATGCAGTTACATCTAGAAGATGCAGTTACATCCAGAAGATGCAGTTAGGGGTCAAATTGTTGCCAGGTTACTAAGCTGTCTGGAGTGAGTGTGGCCAGTTCTGAGTGTCGGTGTCTCAGACTTCATTACTGAGGTCTTCCACACACTACTGGTTTGCTGTATGACAAATGTAATATCCCCGTAGATTGTGCTGTACTCCATGGAGCAAGTAGTTCCAAGGACTTTCACAGGGTCCCTTGTGACCTTGGTCTGGTATTAGTTTCCTGTCGCTGCTGTAACAAGTCACCCCAAACTTAGTGGCTTAAATCAACATAGATTTATTCTCTTACAGTTCCAGAGGTCAGAAGTCCTAAAATTAAGGTGTTGGCAGGGCCGTGCTCCTTCTGGAGGCTCTAGGGAAGAATTCATCCCCTGGCCTTTTCCAGCTTCTGCGGGCTCCGCGCACTCTTTGGCTGGTGGTCCATTCCTCCATCCTCGAAGCCAGCCGTGTAAAGTCTTCAAGTCTTTCTCTGATCGCTCCGTCCATCCTCACATCATGTTTTCTCTTTCTTCTGCTTCCCTCTTCCGAGTTCTCAGGACTCTCATGATGACATTGGGCTCATCTGGATAATCCAAAATAGTTCCCCTATTTTAAGATCCTTAAACGTAATCACATCTGCAAAGTCCCTTTTGCCACGTAAGGTGACATAGTCTCGGGATGTGAGGATTAGGATGTGGGCATCTTTGGGCGGGGGCACGTTGCTGCCCACCGCAGTCCCCTGGGACTGTTCCTCATCCGGGCCAACGTTCCTGCAGGTGATTCTTCTCCTGCCGTGTGGACGGGCCACACCCGTCATCACTGGGCTCTGCTCTTCACACGGTGGGGGGGGGGGCGGGCAGCGGCGGGAGGGCACTGCGGAATGTCAGGCTTTCTGGCTCTCTCTGCCGACTTCCACTTCAGTTCAGGAAGTACAGTTAGCAAACGGGTACCGATCCTGGGCAACCGTCGCGACCTGTGAACGCACGTGTGCCACAAACCTAGACCCAGCACGAAGAGGCTGACCTTGGAATCCCAGCGTACCCTCGTCGCCCAGACTGAAGCCTCTGGCTGTCCTGCACCGACTGGGCTTTCCCCTTTTCGCTAGGGAGGCAGAGTGTTCCTCTCGCAGGTGGCCTCGCCCCCTGCTCGTCGGCGCGAAGAGGCCTTCTTGCTCGCCTTCCCACAGCTTCCTCGTGGCTGGACCTGCTCCTGTCCCCTCCTCCACTCCTGCGGGAACACCAGTTATCCTTGTAGCCTCGCCCAGGGGCTGTGTGTCCTCATCTCCTGGACGGTCTTCTCTTCTCAAGTCCCATAGCTTGTGACTGACCCTCTTCGCGTCACCTGCCACTTTCTGCCTTGAGATGCATAATGAGTCGTGCACGGGTCCTTGTGGTGGGACAGGGTTACTGGGAGGCCCTGGTTCTCTGCCCACCTTTGCCTCTAGGTAAGCAGGAGCCCCGACCCTGAGAAGTGATACCTTCATTAGATTGTTCACCCAGCGGATGCTTGTCTGGGTTTTCGAGTTTTCAACAGGAAAAAGAGAAAACAGAAAAGGTAGAGTTGATCACAAAGAGGAGAATTTGCAGGGAGTGAATCAACCCTTTTTCTGATTATTAACAGGTTATATGCTCAATATAGAGAATGAGGAAACTATAAAGAAGAAGAAAAATTGCCTGTGATCCTTCCATCTGGAGGCAACTACTGTTACTCTGGGGAGGTTTTCTCTTTTTCCCACCTTGGTGTTTTATGAGGGTTGGTAAGTGTCACCTACGCAATGGTGTGTCCAGTGTTTTCCTACTGAGTCTTTGTTACGATGACATTTCCCGTGTCCTCGCCTTTTCATCAGCGATCTTTTTCATGGCTGCATGATATTTAAGTACGTGGATGTATTGGAATTGACTCATCCCAAAGTAGATTAAAAAAAAAAACAACCTTTTTGAGTGCATCAAATAAAAAATGACAAAAATTAATATTTTAAAACAGATGAAAAGAAAACCCAGAGCCCCTGCCGCAGTTTACCCCCGTCCCCTGCCTGTCTGCGGGTGGCAGGGTATGTGCCGGCCTGCTCCCTCCTGGTCCTGGTGAGTGGACGGGGGGCCGTGATCCTCAGCATGAACTGTGGACGGTGGGGTCTCCCTTCCATTCAGAGCCGCTTCTGTAAGTTGGCAGACACGGGTGTTGCTTTCTTTGGTGCAGTTGTGTCATCAGTGCTTCAGATTTGTCATGGCGGTGATGGAAGGAAAAAAAAAAAGAAGGGAGCCATCTATGGCTACTGATGGTAGAAAGGAAAACAAAATCAGGCCAAAACTATTTGTGAGGCGCCAGTATAATGAGAGTGAAGGGAGATAGAACACACCATGAGCGGTTAATGAGCACCAAAAGCAGGGAGTTACAGCCCTCTTTGGATGTCTTTGCTTTGAAAGAATTATTTTTCAATCTAGTAATAGTCCATTAAATACCAGAAATGATCAAGTTCATTAAAAACCACAGTCAGTTGCATTCTGATGAGAGAGGTTTTGACTTTCTCCCTTTTAGAACTAATGAAGATCCAAATGTTTGTGGCAGGCAGGAAATCAAGTGGATTTTAATAGGAAATTATGTAAGAAATCTTAACGACTAATTTTTCTGGATCAGACAAGTGGAGAATGGTCTTAGGGAAGTGTGTGCATCCGTTACTCGTTGTAATTACCATTGTATAGAAGCACGTCAGGTAATTAGAAACTAGGTGGCATTTTATGCTAAGCATCACAACAGAGATTTTGCTTGGAATGTTGAGCAAAATTACGTTCTGGCTGAGATTAAACACGTGGCAGGCGTCCTACTCCAGTTTTTAAAATCATCAGACAGGCTTTATTATATTTTTTTGGTGTTTGTTCTTCTGTCTCTTGCTTTAATGAGAAGGAATGCTCGGAGAATGGCACTGGGAGGCTGGCACGAAGTCAGCTTTGGGATTTTTCTCTAGTGTGGGGACTGATCTGCCCCGCTGCCCTCTCCCATTGGCTCTTTTTTTTTTTTTTTTTTTTTTTTAATGGCTCTTGATTGTACTGTTTTTGTCTCCATAACCCATGTCAGCTTCAGGGCCATTTATTTACCTTTTTTGATGAACGTTCGAAACGTAATCAAGCTAGAAGCTTATTGATATACACACATTCATGTGTAAATTATGTCGTTCTGTTTAATCATAACACATGCCCTCTGCAGATTGTTTGCTTAAACCTCAGGGATGCCCTGTGCCTCGGTTTCCTCATCTCGAAACACCAGGGGTAGCGCTGGCACCTCCTTAGAGCAGCGTCTGGAAATTCAAGTACAGTAACTCGTGGAAGTGCTCACAGCAGCCCACCGCACACATCAATGCCCAGGAACGGTGGCAGGCTGCCGTCTCTGTCTCTTTCTCTCTCAGATTGTCAAGGCATCTTGTTTTAACCTCATTCTGCCCTGTCTGGGGTTCCTTAGATGAGTTCTCAGTTGTAGTATTGACCTTTTCTGCAAAAACAGTGCAGCGAAGCCCAGGAACGTGACAGCAGGAAGCCAACGCCAGCCTGCAGCCGTAGCCCAGGGGTGCTTTCCCCCTGCAAATGCCTTCGGCCCATTTCCTGGTTCTCCTGTGCTGGAATTCGGGCTTTCGTGTCAAGAGACCAGCTGTTGACATGAATGGCTTTCTGCGGCCAAGGGTTTTCCAGGAGAGCCGGGCCGGCGCTGGCAGGAGTGTGGGGAGGGATGGTCCGGTGCCTCCAGCGCTGCCCGGATGGTCCGTGCACGCATGCGCGTGCCAGCCGCTGGCTGAACTGAGTTCAAGAAAGGAAGGGCTGTGTGTGCCGAGCAAGTTCATTGAAGAGGGTGTGGAGGTCGCCACTGTCGACCCTCATTATGTCCTCACTGCAAATGAAATGAGAACTTGACCGCCCCTCCCCCGCGGGAGGAATGGATCTCAGAATAGCATCTTGGATGGAAACAGCGCCTTGAACACTTGAAACGCCGCCTCTTCTCTTTATCCTCCCCTCTCTGTGTTCTCCGCGGCGGGTAGGAAGTCGTGGCGAAAGTGTCCTCAAAGACCCCGGGCCGGGCTGTGCGTCCTCGCTGGCTCGGAGCTGCGACCCTTTCACGTGCCCGGCTCTTCCGGGCTGGCACTTTCATTCCAGAAGAAAAGGTTTTTGGCAGCCTTGAACAAGCTTGCATGTTCACGCCTAAGTGTGTAAGTGAGCCGGTGTGCCCCTGATGAGCTCAGAGGGTTGGATCCGGAGGCAGGTTTGCTGGGAGGACCTGCCGGTGCCTGGCTCTGCACATCCCTGCCGGCCAGAGGTCGGCTTTCTGGAGCCTCCTCCACGGGGGGAGCACGCGTTTGGAGCCCAGGGCCCCGGCTGCGCTACCTTGAGCTCTCCAGGGTTTGGCCGCAGAGGCCTTTCTGGCTTGTCCTGTAGGACTTAGACCTTTGCTTCCTCCCTGTTACTCACGTGTCTTCCAATGAGCCCCACCTTTTAATTTTAACTCTTGTAATGCTAAAGGCGCCTTGCATTTCCCCTGGCTTTGACTTTTTTTTTTCCGTCAAGAATAATCTCTATTTCCGTTAGTGGAAAGCTTTATAACACGTCAAGGACAGATCAACTGTTCAGTTTCCCATGAAAGCTATCTCCCTTTCCTCCCTATGGGGAGGGGGTGCCTGCCTTCTTTGTGGCCCCTTCTCGTTTGCTTACAGCACAGGCACGCGGAGCCCGGTGTGCGTGCACGCACGTGTGTGCACATGAGAGTGTGTACGGGTGTGGGCGCACGTCCCTCAGACAGGACACTGTGTCCATTCCTGCCTGTCCCCACCCTGGGCACCTTGGTGCTTGTTGCGCAGGGCCCAGTGCCCCGTGTGTGGGCACCAGCTCCCCCGGAGAGGACGGCTGTCACCAGAGTCTCACACAGAAGTGATTAAACTGTGTCCAGTTGCAGGCGTCGGGGCATCAACAGCGAACAAACAGGTGCGAACGCACCTTCCTGGAGCTGATATTTTTGGGGAGGATGGAGGATACAAGCAAACAAAGCTCGGTAAAGTACTAGTAAAATGTACAGCCAGTGAGAAGGACAAGGAAAAGCATACAGCAGGGAAGGGGTGTGAGTGTGTGTATGTGGGATGGGGGGTGTTGAAAGTGTAGTGGCCTCGTGGAAGGCCTGGCCGAGAGGGGCAGCTGCCCGCAGGCCTGGATAAGGGCGCACGTGTGGATGGACAGGTCTGGGTGGGAAGGCCTGAGCTTCTGGGCGGAGCCCTGAGCTGGGAGGGGCCCTGAGGCTTTAGGAACGGAGGGAGGCAGGGGGGAGAGGGCTGACGCGAGCTCAGAGAAGCAACGTGGACCAGATGAAGCGGGCCCTGTGTGGGCCGAGTGGTAGCAGGGAGAGGATGGACTCTGGCGGCCGTTGGGCCCCCGGGAGAGGGTAGCACTGCAGTGACAGCACAGCCTGGGTTCGAGTGTCCCCTCCCCCATTGCCGGCCGCGGGTAAAGCAGGAGAAATCCGAGGAGCCCGCAGCTCTCCACGCCAACACCGTCACTTTGAGTGTAATTATCACTTCTAGTATTAACAGTGCTGACCTGTAGGAGCTGTCAAGTCCATATCATTGAATTCTGAATCCAGTCCAATAATTATCTCAGCAACTGAGATACCATTGCCTGCGGGTCATGGATGTTTTAAGGCCAAAGTCACCGAGTGATCCGGGGACTTGCTGCTGGAAATCACTTGCTTTTTTTTTTTTCTCTTTCTCTTGCCCTCCTTTTCTTCCTGCGTGGCATTAAGTCAGCCACATTAAAAATTTTGTGCATCTGTCATCGGAAAAACCAGCATGCTTTCCCCTGAAGAGCAGGCGTGAAGACTTTTTCTAATATATTACACCAGCCACACCCCAAGTGGCTTCAGGTTGGCTCTTAATTCATATTTTCTGCAGCTGCTAATACGTCCGATAGTCATAATTGTTGCACATTCGAGATAAAAGCTAAATCTCAGCTTATACCCTGCCTCCCAGGAGAGATTCAGAGAACAACTATAAAGCCTAATCCATACTGTGATGTTGTTGAAAAGAAAATAGGGTTATAGGCTTATTTGGAGCCTTTGAGTGTTTATGGTCATGCAGACTGGGTGCTCCTGACTTACAGTGTAAAACCTGAATTTCCAGCGCAGGGACCAGATTAGTTTCTGGCTGACGCATGTTGTGCCTGTGATGGGGCGTCATCCTATTTTTATGTGATAAGCATTATTCGGTCCCAGAATGCATTGGATTGCACGCAGACTGTCTGTCTGGGGATGTGCTGACCGACTTCTCTCCCAGGCTTTGGAGGAAAAGCCCCAGCCGGCGTGTGTGTGTGCGTGTACGTGTGTGCACTTGCTCACCTCTGCACAGAGGATGGGGCATTGCTCCTGAGCCCAGGGGTCCCTTTCTCTGGAAAGTTCTCTCTGCACAGGTTTCTGTGCTCCTTGCTGGGTCCCTGTGGAGTGCCTGGAGCAGATTATCACCTGGTGGTCCTCCTTCGGCGGGAGCTACCCTCCGCCTCCTTGGTCCAGACTGAAGCATCTCAGGCCATCAGCCCTCCGCGCAGGGCTTCCTTTCCCACCTTCTCATCAGCGTTCCCTCCTTTGGATGAGTTTGCCTTGTGGAGGACACTTTTGAAGTGTGTTTTCCAAGGTAGGATTTAGTATTCCAGAGCAGAACAAGGATTACCAGTGGGGGAGAGTCAGATTACCAGAAGGAAAAAATACGAGGAAAGATGTTTTTTAAACTATTACTTTATTATAGCATTTTAACACCATTTAAAAAGTCAGTGGAAACTGTTGAACCTGCTATTTTATTATAGTGTTTTAAACCTTTTTTTTTTCCTGGTGGGAGGCAGAAAGAAAAACTTGGTTGGGCCTCATCAACCACTTTCTGAAGTGTGAGTTTTATTTTTTTAAATTTTTTCAAAGAGCCTTACCCTTTTTTTAAAAATTTAATTAAAAAATTTTTTTGGCTGCATTGGGTCTTCGTTGTTGCGCGCGGGCTTTCTCTAGTTGTGGTGAGTGGGGGCTACTCTTCGTTACGGTGCGCGGGCTTCTCATGGCAGCGGCTTCTCCTGTTGCAGAGCACGGGCCCTAGGCGCACAGGCTCAGTAGTTGTGGCGCACGGGCTTAGTTGCTTCACGGCATGTCGGATCTTCCCGGACGAGGGCTCGAACCCGTGTCCCCTCCATTGGCAGGCGGATTCTTAACCACTGCGCCACCAGGGAAGTCCCGAAGTGTGAGTTTTAAATCGTTTATTTATTGTTCACAGAGAAGCAGCAGCTACTTTCTTACATGCAAACTTTCAGATATTATGAAAAAGCACAGTGAGCCGGCACATACGCTTGCCTTTTCCTGATCGAAAGTCCTGGTCTCCCTTGGTCTGGAAGACCCCGTGCAGCATTGCAGCAGTTGGTGTGCAAACTTCCAACCGCATTTATAACTTACGCTTTGCACAGCTTCTCCTTGGAGAAAGTGTTAGGGATGTTTCTTCTGGGGCTGAAATTTTATGATGTATTGTGTTGTTTTTGCTTAAAGAGGCTAGCATGGAGCACGTAGAGCACAGACAGTGCTTTGGAATCTAAAAATGTGCCAGGTAGCTGATCTCTTAGGGGCTTTTCTAAATTAACCCCACACTCTTGAGATATGAGGATGGATCTTGTCCCTGCCTGGGGCTACCTGGGGAGGGGTTTCTGGCTCAATTAAATTGAAGGACGCTGGTCTCCTGCCTCCTACTCTCGGTCCTTTTCAAGATGCCATGCTTGGTCCTTCACGATGAGTGGCCTTTTTTTTTTTAAATTTATTTATTTTATTTATTTATTTTTGGCTGTGTTGGGTCTTTGTTGCTGTGCGTGGGCTTTCTCTAGTTGAGGTGAGCAGGGGCTACTCTTTGTTGCAGTGTGCGGGCTTCTCATTGCGGTGGCTTCTCTTGTTGCGGAGCATGGGCTCAGTAGTTGTGGCTCATGGGCTCTAGAGCACAGGCTCAGTAGTTGTGGCACGTTGGCTCAGTAGTTGTGGCTCGCAGGCTCTAGAGCGCAGGCTCAGTAGTTGTGGTGCACGGGCTTAGTTGCTCTGCGTCCTGTGGGATCTTCCCGGACCAGGGCTCAAACCCATGTCCCCTGCATCGGCAGGCAGATTCTTAACCACTGCGCCACCAGGGAAGCCCGAGTGGTTATTTTTTGTGTTGAACCTACTTTTGTAATTTTCCTGCCCACCCTCCATCCCGTTTTCCCCATCAGGTGGGAGGGAGGAGACGGAGGTGTGAGGTGGCCCTGGAGGTACCACAGTGGGGGGCAGAGGTCACTGAGGTCTGTCTCATGTGGAGTCCTCCTCCCCCTGGTCATTGTGTCTGAGAAGAGAAGCTTCGATGAAAGGTGTTTCAGCGCGTGATCGCAGCGGCGTCCGCGTGGGGAGCGTGTTAGTGCGGGTGCCCGTGGTGGGCGTGTGGGAGCGTGTTAGTGCGGGTGCCCGTGGTGGGCGTGTGGGAGCGTGTTAGTGCGGGTGCCCGTGGTGGGCGTGTGGGAGCGTGTTAGTGCGGGTGCCCGTGGTGGGCGTGTGGGAGCGTGTTAGTGCGGGTGCCCGTGGTGGGCGTGTGGGAGCACGTATGAACGAAGACCGCAGGGCAGCCCGGGAAATGTAGCTTGCTGACCCACTAGGGTTTTGGGCGTAAGAAGTTAATTTAAGGCCTTTCAGTCTGGGCCAAGGAAGCACCTCGTGCCTGCACTGGAGATCCACTTCGGTCCTCCTGGTCTTGAGTCAGGCCCAGGGGACTGTGGACACCGGTCCTGCCCAGAGAGCCACCCGCATCCTGCTTCCTCCCCAAGGGTCCCTGGAGAGAGGAGCAGGCAGGGGCCGAATGGATGCAGGGAAGGACACTTCCCATTGGCCTCCTTTTCAACCCTTTTCTCTATCCTTGTTGAGGAGAGAATGCCGTTTTTATTGAATAAGATCAAAAAGAAAAAAGAGGCTGGTTATCAGAAACGCACAAGAAACGATGCTTTTAAGGACTGGGGAAACCCTCTACTTACTCTCCTGGGTGTGCTTTCTTTGGAAGGGAAGACACTGGAGAAAATCTCTGCAGAACCTCACAGTGTCTGAGAATGAGAGTGAACAGATCTTTGAAGAGGAGACCATGATGAAGGGAAAAAAAGCACAGGAGGATATGGTGTTACCTACAAAGGTCGCTTGTTTATCCAGTTCATGCCTCACAGCGTAAAAGACAGGAGGAGGCACTCAGGGCCGGTGCACAGCGTTATGGGGAAAAAGGGCTTCCGATACTTGGGGCATAGAATACACAAGTTGCGGATTTGGAGGGATGTTTGTAGCTAATTTCTACCCAGCATGGTTCTCTATGTGGTCGCTGAGTTGCTTGAGCAAAGTCTAGATAGACCTAGAGTTGAAGAGAATTTATTTCTTAATAAAGTAGTACTCGCAGGACTTCCCCAGTGGCGCAGTGGTTAAGAATCCGCCAGCCAATGCAGGGGACATGAGTTCGAGCCCTGGTCTGGGAAGATCCCACATGCCGCGCAGCATCTACGCCTGTGCGCCACAACTACTGAGCGTGCGCTCTAGAGTCCGTGAGCCACAACTACTGAGGCCCGTGTGCCTAGAGCCCGTGCTCCACAACAAGAGAAGCCACCGTAATGAGAAGCCTGCACACCTCAACCACCCCGCTGGCCGCAACTAGAGAAAGCCTGCGCACAGCAACGAAGACCCAACACAGCCAAAAATAAACAAATAAATAAAAATAAAATAATACTCGCTCACAGTGGGGGGAAAAAGGAGTATAAATATCAAAAGTAATTATGGTTAATTTCTTTGCACTATTCAAGAAATTTTCTCGTCTTATGTAAGCATCGATCTCTGTCTTATTCTTTCTAATGGCTGCATCATTTTGTCCCTGCTGACACTAAATGTTATGTGACATTTTTTTATATGGATAAGGGCCCAGATGGTGAATAATCACTGTTCCAGGAGTGAAGTTGATACTCTCTGTGGAAGCAGGGGTGTTGCTCTTCAGGCTGGAACTGTTTGTGTATCTTTCACTTTCATTTATTGCGACAAATCTTTAGAGCAGGACCCAGGGAGCAAAGTACAGTTCAAAGAGTGGGTTCCTGTAGGCTGGTTGCCAAAAGCCGGAGGTCAGGTGTTAGAAGCCCAAGAGCGGGGACCCATCCTGAGCACAAGGGCCAGGGCCAGGGTTGGGGTCTCGACCTTGGCCTCAGGGAGCCTTTCCTTGTCTGCACACGTGGGAGTGGAAGTGACTCCTGAGATGAAAAGGAAGCAATCAATGGAGTTTGTTTCCTCCTGTGGTTTCAGGCAGCGCTTTCTCTATCAGATCAAAAGAGTCCATCAACTCCCAGCCTCCATCACCGAAAAATAAAATCTCATTTTCTTTCTGGTAATACACGTTCACTGTTTAAAAAAAAAAAAAAAAAACACTACCAGAAAAAAAATCCATAAATTCTCGTCACCCATCTGATACTAATACATGAGTTTGATGTGTCCACTCAGATTTTAAAACGTGCTTATGAAACTATATATATTTTACATGTAGATGATCTTAAAAAGAAAGTTGAATTTCTCTGAGACTTTTTTTTTTTTAATTTATGGCTGTGTTGGGTCTTCGTTTCTGTGCGAGGGCTTTCTCTAGTTGCAGCAAGCGGGGGCCACTCTTCATCGCGGTGCGCGGGCCTCTCACTATTGCGGCCTCTCCCGTTGCGCAGCACAGGCTCCAGATGCGCAGGCTCAGTAGTTGTGGCTCACGGGCCCAGTTGCTCCGCAGCATGTGGGCTCTTCCCAGACCAGGGCTCGAACCCGTGTCCCCTGCATTGGCAGGCAGACTCTCAACCACTGCGCCACCGGGGAAGCCCTTCTCTGAGACTTTTAAAAAAGTTTGCCACATTTGCTTTATTTATGTATACATAAATTTTTGTGGTTTTTTTTTTTTTTTTTTTTTTGGTTTTGTTTTGTTTTCTTGCAACTGCATTGCAGGCATCCTGAACCTTCAGCATCAGATACTGCCACTTGTACCTCCTCAGTATCCACTGACCATAGGACATTAACCCAATGCCAGTCTCCTGTGCTGGCCTTATTCACAGCCCTCACTTGCCCACTCATCTCCCAGGGGCTTTTAAGAAAATTGTCTGCATTTTACTTTCACTTGCATGAACTGAACTACTAGGAGGACCAAATTGCAGCTGGGATTTTGTCCTTCATTTTCAGGACTTGGGCATGTTCTGATCGAGTGCTCCCTGTACACCCACGTGCTGGCTTTTCTTCAGGACCCGTTGGGCAAGTCGAGGCACTGTCCTTCCCTGGGCAATGTGGCTCCCACCCAGTGTGATGGGCTGGATCAATCCCCTTCCCCAGGCAGCTCTCAGGGACCGGCTGGGCCCTGAGGAGGAGGGCTGGCTGTGGCTCCACCTAACGGAGCTCAGTGTCACCGGCAGGTTCTGATTGGGGATGGGACCGAGCAGGGGCAGGTGCTGAAGCATCAGGAAGAAGTACCTCCGGTTCGGATGTAGCCAGTCTTCAGGACACAACGTATCTGCTTCGTTGCTATTAAGTTTCCAGTCCTGCGGAGCATGCTCAGTGGGAGATGGTTAAATTCGAGTCTGGAATTTTGGTAGATGTTCCATCATTGCGTATGGTAAGAATTACTAGCTTTGCCTCTTCACTGGGAGACTGTCAGAGCATCCAGGTGAGAGGTTGGAGGAAGGGTGCTGCTGGACTGAGCTCCAGGGCAGGGGCTGTCTGGGCTGCAACTATGCCCTGCAGGCTGAGGGGCTGGGATGAAACCATACTCTGCAGCAGGAAGCCTTCTCCGGGGCGGGCCTGACCCTGGGCTGCCCTGTTGCTTTCCCTTTGAAGTTTAACCTCTCCCGCAAAGACCTCTTCATCCTTCAAGTCTGCAGTGCCCCCCAGCTTTGCCTTGCCTGGAGCATTGGTGCTTGGAAAGGTCATTTTCCCTGGTCTAGAAGCAAAGTATGTCTGTTAACTGTGACCACCTCCAGAGGGTACAGACCCTGTCACAACACGGAGGAACCCAGACACGGTCACCCTGAAGGAAGGTAGGGCCAGCCTCTGACCGGGCGTTGGGGTCAGGGCGCCAGCACCTTCTTCTACGGCAGGTACCCTGACTCCCTCAGGGGTGCGGCTTTCTCCTTGGTGGGGTTAGATGGTAAATCTGACATGCTGTTTCCGAATGGATTGAGCAAAAGAAGGGAGTGATTCCATTTCCTGCACCTTTTTCTAGCAGCTTCTTGAGCACGCTTCAGCAGGGTAGACGCTCCCGGGAAGAGCAGGAGCTCTCTTCGTGGAAGCCTCGTGGCTCTGCCCTTGAGGGCGGAGAGTGAGTCCATGCCCAGAGGCTCTACGGGCTTCTCCAGTCCCTCGTGCAGCTACAGAATAACCGTGGCCGTGGCCACAGCCGAGAGCCCCGCGGTGAGCTCGGCCTTACATGTGTGCAGGAGCCTTGGCCACTCGGACCCCTGCTTGGCCCAGCAGGTGTTCCTTGGGGCGTCCAGTGGTAGCATGTGCCCTCTGAATGCATGACCTCGGGGGAAATCACAGGCCGCATCTAAGACAACATCCCGCCGGGGGCTCGGCAGCCTTTTTTACAGCGGCGCCTACATGTGCTGCCCGCACCCTGGCACTGCTGTGGCCTGAATTCGGCTGGCTCAGGCCACGCCCTGGTCCTCGGGTGCTGGCTGTTCCGTCACCTCTCTCTCCCTCGCTTCAAGGAAGCATGTTTGAATGCAGAGTGACCCCGGGGGGAGACAGTTTTATAAGGCTAACCTTGAAGGTGCACAGATGCTTCACAAACATGTGAATGGCCATCTTGATGAGTGATGACTGATCACTCAGATGTGAGTTTCACTGGTTTCAGGAACTTGATGGAAGTGCGTGGCAAGAGATTTCCCATCCAGTGGTCCAAGCAGTGGTCCAAGCAGTGGTCCATCAGGCGTTGGGGCAGGAGAGAGCGAAGCCAACAGAGACACAGAGGATGCTGCAGTTTGCCTTTGTGAAAGCTGTGCAAGAACAGTGGGAGATTTGTGCCCCCTGGAATCACTTACAAGGTCCCCGAGTCTGCAGGGATTGGCTTTCCCCCTCTAGGTGGGTCTGTGTTTAGTTTCTGTTATGTAAGTTTTAGAAAGAAGAATGCTCTCTGGGGCGTGACCAGCCTTTCTGAGGTAGAAATAGGATCCTTCTCAGAGTCAGTGGGGCTGGAAACAGGCTTCGTTCACCGCAGGTCAGGCTCTCAAAGCATGGGGGCCGCGCACCTGAGCCTCTTTCCCTGTTAGTTACAGCGAAGTAACCCAGATGTGCGAGGGCCTGTTGCCTGGCACCCTCAGGGTGGGACAGTGTGTGCCTGGCCAGTTGGAAGTGCAGAAGCCTGCTGGACACCTGCCCCCATAGCTGTCAAACTCGAATTTCTAGTTGATTAACCAGGAAAAGCCTTCCTGCTGGAATGTTGACTCTAGGGAACCTTTTGTGTCAGGTTTCAGAATTCCTTTGTTTCCACCTCCTTAAGACTGGTCCAGGGTCACATTACCATCTTCTCAGTGGTCCTGTAGTCTGTGGGTGGAGGTTTTTGATAGTTTTAAAATTTTGGCTTGAGTTAAAAAAATATTCTAATGAGATAAGCAGTCATTTCAACATGCGGATGTATCTTTTACACCCTGCGTAGTAGAATTACACTGTTTTCTCAGTCTCCTGTCTCTTACCCTGGTTATCGCCATTTTGTTGTTTAGATCATTCTCTGCTCGGGAAAATGAGACACCGTGTTCTCAGCGACGTGGACACTCCCAAAGCTGGGATCCGAATGATCCACCTAGGTTCAAAGGGCTTGTTAATAATAGGGCTGTTGGTGAAAATCATTTTGACTCTCGCTTCCTTGTCCTGTTGAAAGTAGTGTAAGTGTTCCAGAATGCTGTTGGTGAGACACAACGCAGTATACCTGAACAGCTGAGTGTGAGCATTCCGCTTCTGAAAGGAAGGGATGATTATTCAGAGGCTGTGCGTTTCAAGGAAACCGTGCATCCGTCCCAGCTACGGTTCCGGAGGGCCAGTGAAGGAAACCTCAGTTCGAGGTTTATTTGGAGGAAATCTGAGACTGAGCTGAAACCTACCTGGGTGTCTTGCAACTGCTGAGGATGAAGCAGGGGAAATAGTAGATGGAATTTTCTGCTTCTAACTCAGGGTCAGATTTAGTCGACCTCAGTAACTGCCTCCTGAAGCCATTTACTTCCTGCAGACCTCGGGCTCGTTGGCCGTGGGGAGGCCGTGTCACTGTGGCTAGCTGGAGTTGTCTCCTGCAGATTCTGCTTGTGGAACCCAACACATAGCAGCTCCAGTGCCCCTCTAGGGAGCTGCCCCTGGTGGCTCCAGCTCTTCTGTCTTCAACAGTGACACCCTTTTATTCTGGCCCCGTTGGGTGTTGCTTTGTGATGGGTAGACTGGACCCTGTGTGGCCCCACTGGTCCTGACGGCGCCAGGGACCAGAACCACCTTTTACGCACCCTGTTGTCTGCCGAAGCACCAAGTGTTGGTTGGCGCTTACTGAGTACTTGCTGGATACAGAGCATGAGAGAGGTTGAGGCTCCAGTACAGGTGGGGCAGGCAGGGCCCAGAACGGGACACCCCGACCCTGGGGGACATCCACCCGCTGGCGCAGAGCAGGGTCCGTGCTTGTTTCTTCAACAGCCCAAGCTGCTGGTAATCCCTTTATACAGTGCATTCTCAGTGGTGGTGAAAGTTGGTTCCTGAGAGGAGAAAAAAAAAATCCTAGATATGACCAGTGGTTTTGGTGGGCCACAGGCTGTAAACAGGTGTATGATATACCTCTGCTATTAAAGTTTCATGGGGGAGAGCGATTAGGGGGAAAAAAAAAAATCTAAAAAGGTGTTTTAGGACAGGTAGTACTGAAAAATGAATTAAGAAACTCTCTATGCCACCTGAGATTCTCCCCTGCAGGCCCTTGTCCATGGGGTCCTCTCTGCCCGGCTGTCACCTCCCCACCCCCAGGGTCTTGGCTGGGACCTCCTCATTCTCCAGGATTTGGCCCAGCCTTTGCCTTACATGGGGAGCAGTTTTGCACCCTGGACTGTAATGGTCTGTCTGTGATGGAGGGGGTCAGAGGGCAGAATTTCAGGGACATGGGAACAGCTGTCACCACAGCAGGCCAGAGCAATCCGGGCTGTCCCCCTAGAGCTCAGGTGGTTTTTTGCCTCGTATGTGAATGTCACTCATCGGAGCCGAGAGTGGAGCTGCAGGGAAGCCCACGGCTGAGTACCCAGCAGGCCCTCCGCCCCCCAGTGGGGTCATCCTGCTTCTTCAGGGTCTTGATCTTCAGGGGCAGAGGGGACAAGAAAGTGGAGGTTGTAGTCTAGAAGGAGCCTGGTTGTAAATTAGCCCAGGTGTTGAACTCCTGGTGGTTCCTGGCAGCCTAGCAAGGGGAGGAATTCTGGTTCCAGAACCATGCCTGGGATCAGCGCATCTGTCCCGGATCTCTGTCGAGAAACAGGGCTGGTGGGGTCCTTCCAACATGACTCTGGTTCCCAGCCAAGAATCAGGTTATTTCCCAGCTGATGGCGATGATGCCAGAGATGGGGTGGGAGCTTCGGGGTGGGTATTGGGGGTGATGGGGGGGTCCTTGGGGGTGCCGGTGATGGCTTGTCTGATTTCACCACCAGTCCTTCAGTCCAGCACACGTGGGTGCCCTTGTGTGGACCAGGACAAACACTGCTGGTCCGAGATCTCAGGTGCTCCTCCATGCCTTGAATGCTGCTTTACCTCTGTGGTCTTCAGTTTCTTCTGTGACAGACGGAAAAGATTTTATTTATATGCTGCTGTGAATCTTGAATCAGATTAAAGAAGGTTAACGAGAAGCAAGCAGTTTGTGGAAGCAGACCATCTGTGGTACTCGACGCGTGGTCCATAGGGACCTGCTCTGTTACCCAGAGAGCTGTGCAGAGGTGAACCGCGTCAGCAAAAGAAGACACCTTTGGCCGTGTGACAGAAGACACACGTTTTGAGGATGGTGGTGTAGGATGCACCTCAGACAGATGCTCCGCTCCTCATCAGAGAGCAGCGGTGATGGCAGTGGTGGACTTGGAGATTGGGCCCCAAGGACATGGCTTAGCCACGTGGTACCCCCGCTGCCAAAGTAACATGCTTCTCTTGTGATTCAGAAGGCTTTGAGAAATCTTTTAGCAAACCTTTGCCCTCATATCTTATGTATCTTTTGCTTCCCAACGCCTGAACAAAGCTCCAGGCGGTAGTAATATGTTGCCGTATTGATTCTTCTAGTGGCTTTCTCAACTCCCATCTCTTGACAGAGCGACCTTGAGCGCCCTTGCTCCTCCTGGTCGTGGGTATATGAACATTGCTTTACTGCTCAGAACATCTGTAACATAATAAGAGACACAAGTCACATTCTTGCAACCTTTTCCATCTGCCACCCTAGGAAAACTACACGGAGATGAATGAGACCACAAGGCGTTTGAGGCCACACTTCCAGCCTGGCACGGGCCAAACCCGTGGGTGCCATGAAATCCATTAACACAGAGATGAGCGAGCCCTAGGAGAGCACGTCTGATGGGAGGGGGAGGGGGCCTTCAGTGTTCCCGCTTGCTGGCGTCCCTGTGGCCTGCCTTCATGCGATTCATGCCTCTGCCCCGTTCCCCACCAGCCTCCCGGATTCAGCCTTGGGGCTTGCGTGGAGTGATGTCATGATGCACATGCATCTCGCGTGTTCCATGTGGAAAGGAGTACGTTTCTTCCAGGAAACACTCAGGTCCCCATGATGTCCACCTCCCGGATGACCGCATCCTAGCTTGTGTGAGTCCTTTAGACTGTGGGGTGGCCTTGTTTCACCTTGTCCCTGTGAGAGGCTGGACTTGCGGGGGTGGCGGTGAACCTGGGAGTGGAGACGGCAGGCAGGTGCTCAGTGTCTGTGCGTCGAAAAGAAAAGAGCCCAGTGAAATTCCGGCGCACGGTGGTTTTGTGAAAATGCGTGTGCAGTAGTAACAGGTGCAGTTAATATTTGTGATCCAAGCCTTGGGGGGTTAGCCTCTGGCTGCCAGTTCTGCCCAGGTGTCATGAGAAATATTTATGTCTGTTTTAGAGCAAGAAGACAATCAGAGCGATTGCTATAAGGTTCCTGGTAGTTCCAGAGCAAAGTCCAGCGCTTCAGGCATTAATTCAGTGCTCAGCCGACGGACTGCGGTTTGCCTTTGAGGGAAGGTGACATGCTAACCTGGTGTGCCCGGGGCCCTGGGGTGTGCAGTCTTCCCCACATCCCTGAGGATGTTCCAGTGGTGGGATCCGTGTGCTGAGATGCGCTGAAAATGGCGCGTCGTGGGCTCATTTTCTCCTTTTTGTTTCATCCTCTCTCACCTCTCCCAACTTCCGGAAACACTGGGGTACATAAAGGCCCATAGCCCCTTACCTGGAATTGGGAAATCCAGAAGCTCCTAGGTCTGCAATGCTCATTTGGCAGCAAAGCCTGAGCTGTTCAACGGGGACGCTGCTTGTGTTCTTTATGTATGTGTCCGTGCACGTGAAGGTGCTTGCGCTTCACTATGGAATTATCCACGTGTTTGATTAAAGGTGGGGGAGGTCTGGAACAGGGGTCAGAAAACTGTAGCCCGTGGGCCAAATCCAGGCCACCGCCCCCTGTTTTTGTTAATGAAGTTTTATTGGAACAGCCACAGTCTTCTGTTTGTGCCTCGCCTCTGGCTGCTTTTGCATCTGGCCTTTTACAGACGTGCCTCCACCCCGCCCTGGTGAGACATGTCCTGCCTGGGGGGTGGTCCAGGGTCCAGGCGCTGGGGCTCGTGCAGGAATGGTGACCTGCTCGCTCTGGAGAAACAGCCTCTAGTCCTGGGAGCTCACGCAGGTGACTAAACAGCTTCAGGCTTCCTTTTCCCCTGGTATCGTGTCCCTCACAGTTTTGGAAGAAGGTGTGCGAGGTCAGTGGGGTTCTCCAGACCCTTCGAGTGTAAGGAATGCAGACTAGAAGAGGCTCCCGTAGGTAATCGAGCCGGGAGGAGCAGGGAGAGTCGGTGAGGGCAGCCCCCGGGGTGTCCCAGGGGTTGACGTCGCATTGCCTCCCTCTGCAAGGACAGAGTCCAGGTTCGCAGCCTACACCAGCCTGCCGCTCTCGGAGGGCTCCTGGGTTTGGAGAGCGGCGTGGGCGTTTGGAGGAGATGCAGGACCCTCACCAGCAGTGAGCACGGCTCTGCAGCCAGCTGCTGTTTCTAGCTCGGCCCACCTGTCCTAGCTTTCCTCTTTCAAGTTGTACTCGCCCGTTAATCTTCCGTGGGCCTCGTGGTCCGCTTTTGTTCCCTTGGATTAGTTTTTTTGTTTTTTTTTTTTAAGCCCTTTTCACAATCTAATTTTTTAAAATGAGGGTAACACTGTTTGCATTTTAGCACCTGGTGAATAACATGAAGAGTATTGATATTTCTGAGCACCCGTGTATTTTATGAGTGCCCATGGCGGTTTCCGTCTATAGAGGAGAACCATTTAAACCACTCGGAATTGTTAATTCGAGACGCAAGGCAGGAAATATGGACGGCACGTCACTGAGTGACTGGAAGACAGCGTCGTCCGGGAGCATGTCAGAAGTGCAGGCGTGTGCCCGAGTCGTACTTGCATTTGGATTCCCACGTGACGGGGACGCATTACAGTTTGGGAGGCTCTGGTCAGGCCCGCTAATCGGTCATCCTTCTGTTTTGCGGATGTGGAAGGAGACAGGAAGGTGGGCGGTGCAGCCCTGCTGTGCCCTCTGGTTCTTGGTGCCGTCACCCCGCGGGTGTGGTGTCACCTGTACGGGCAGGCACCGCCCCAGGGAGGCCACTGTGGGCCCAGGAGCCGGTAGCTCCTCCTGCACGGCCTGGGGCCTTCTCACAGGGAGTCCTGGCCGCTGGGAGCCGCCACCAGCAAGAGGGACAGTCACCCTCCCAGGGTTCCTCCTGGGCTTGTCCTAGAGCCACTCCGGCAGACTTTGTGCAGAGTGACCTGCCAGACACCTGATGTTAGAGGTCTGTGATGGGTTCGGTTGCCAGAAGGTCACCCTGATCTGGTGGTGATGGCACCCCTGCCTCTCGTTACCCAGCTTTCAGGCTCGCCTGAGATGTTCCCGTGGCCACTCGGTAGCCCCCAGCTGTCACGGAGGAAGGAGGAAGAGCTGCTGGAGAGAGTGGGGGACAGGGGCGTCCCAGGGGGAGGGCAAGGAGAGGCCCTGGGTCCTCTGGTGGCCGCAGGTCAGGTGTCTGGGCCTCCGCGAGGGTTGGTCCTCGGCTCTGTGGACTCAGCTGGCTCTTTGGTGGTCGCCGCTATTTAAAATGATGAACGTCCTTGTATCTGTCCTTATGAGGCTGGGTGGATTTTAGGGAGAGCTGGTAGGGTTGGTGCTTTAGAGATGTGGTGCAGGTCCCCGTCCAGGGTAGAGCGCTGGGCGGGGGTGGGCAGGGCCTGCATCGGGACCGCAGGCTCTGAACCCACAGGTGGCCCGAGGCTTTACTGCTCATGGTGCTGCAGGCGGCGGCCCTGGGCACTTGGGGGCCTGTCCCCAGTTCCAGCCCCGCAGCTGGACTCTCCTCCGGGATCCTTTCCCCGCCTTCGCCTTAGGAGCTCTTTATAAAATTGAAACCCTTTGCTGCTCGGGGGGGCGTGGGGGGCTTCTCCTGGCCCTTCCTCCCACAGAGGTCAGCTCTGCGGGCAGGGTGGCTCCTCAGTTCGTGGTCCAGCCCTTCCTTCTTCACCCCAAATGCTGATCCTTGACAGCAGTGACGCCACCAGCAGTTGTCAGGAATGCCAGTTCTCGGAGCCCCCGACCTGCTGACCCAGGAAGTGCCACGGGCTCCCATCTGGCCGCCGCGGACAGGTGTTTGCCTTGGTGGTGTTGACGGTCAGGGGAGACTCGGGTCGGAGCCTCTTACGTCCTCAACCCAAGAAGCGGGCCCTGCAGGTGCCATGCCCAGGGTGGTGGGAGCCTCTGTCCTTCCTGTGGCTGAAGAGTGAACTCGTGGTCTGCTGATAAAACAGCATTTTTCAAGAGTGAATTGACCTCAGAGGAGAGAGGTGGGAGGCTCAGCAGGACCGGATGCGGCAGCTGGTGCTTGGTCTGTGGGGGAACGGAGGGAGGAAGGAAGCATCACGTGAGACCCACCTCCGCACAGGTGAGACCACCTGGGAAAGGTCAGCCCTGTCTTTTGTGTCTCACTCTCAGGAGCTGTGGTCGATTCCCTTTTGCCTGCTTGTCTGTCTTCTGGGAATGGGATTTCCAGGCCTCTGGATCTTCCGAGTTGATTCTGAGCAGGTGAGGAGGGAGGAGCTGGGCAGATTCTCAGGCCCCTTTACGAGACCAGTTGAATCGTTTTCTTTCCCAGGCATGTACGTGGCCAGCGTGTGCTGAGGGTTTGTGAGTGGGGCACCTTTAAAGAAAGAGGGACAAGCCGGGAGTTTTCTCTGGGATGTGAAAAGGGGCTCACTTCTGTCCTTCCCTGGACGGGCAGGTCTGGGAGGTGAAGCGGGGGACGCTCTGTGCAGAAGAGCAGAGAGCGGTGTGCCGCCACGCTTCCGGCGATGCCCACCGCTGCCGCCCTTGGGCTCAGAGTGAAGGGGCAGGAGCCCGACGGAGGAGGAGGCTGGGGGGCGGGGCTTCTGTCACGTCTCTCCAAAGTCTCTAAAGAAGATAGAGGAAGTTCGCAGAGTCCCTTGAAGACCTCTGGTGTGCAGTTAAGGTACAGATGGTTTCAGTCTGGTCCCTGCCAGCCCCTTGAGCAGGACTTGGGAGAAGCGTTAAACGGGTGAGTTTGAGCCTCGTCTCGATGCTGTTCGATCTCCCCTCTGCCACGTTCATCTGGAGGGCTCTCCTCAGACACACTTTCAGTTCTGCACATTGCTGGCATCGAGAAGCACGGTTACTGCAGGGAAGAGAGGGAAGTTGGCGCCCAGAAATCCTATCGAGGAATGTTTTATAAGTGAAAATAGTGAAGGAAACCAGGTTTGGAGCGCTCCCCTGGTGTGCTAGCAGTGCCCGTGGGGTTTCAGTGCAGGTCTAACTCCTGCCTTGGTGGAGGCCAGGAAGACCAGTTGAGTTGCTTTGTCAAGTAGAACCATTGGCTGTTTGGAGAACGTCTGGAACCCCGGGGACTGGACTTTCCGGAAAGGGTGGAATTCTTCCGTCTCTCCTTCACTCCCCGAAAATGTCAGAGGAGCAGCTCCCACTCGCCGGGCGGTGGGGACGCGGCGGTGGGCGGTGGGCAGGTGCACGCACCTGTCAGAGGTCTGCAGACAGGTGTGGCCAAAGCATGCAGAGCTGCTGTGGGTGCAGAGAGGGTCAAACTCAGAGAATGGAGGGTTCATAGAGGTGTGGTAGAACCAGGTGAGAGCAGCGTCTGCCGTCCAGAGAGCTGAGTTTCAGGAACCCAGCCGCAGACTCTAGTGTCCGCAGGTGAGTGTGATAGGCTGTGTCCTCTCACCTGAGCAGTGGGGGCCTTGGCCGTGGGCCCAGCTAGTGCAGAGAGACCGTGCCTACCTTGGTCCTAACCTCTGATGCACGCGTGCACGCACACACAGCGTGTATCTGGGTGTGAGTGTGATGACCTCCTAGTTGTGCCTCGGTTCTGTTTTCTCCGCAGGTAGCATTAATGCCTGTCTTGCGTCGTTGTTAGGATTAGTTAAGAAAAACAGATGCCAGGACACTGGCACATGGTTAGTACTTAGTAAGGGGTCGCTGCTACTCCAGTCCTCGTCACCGTCCTCATCGTCTGTGTGAAGAGGGCGGGTTGGGTCTTGGTGTTTCAGCACACCTCCCTGCCCTGTTGGGTGGCATTTGGCGGCAGTGAGTCTGTGTGAGAAATGGTGCCTGGTCCCCGAAGACGCCGGTTAACAGCTTCCATCTGGAGCCACAGCAGGGCACTTGGGCAGCTACCTCGCGGGGCCTCGGGTTTGGACTGAGCCAGGAAAGGGCAGGGCCTCTGGCAGGTGTGGGTGGGAGCCACTCAGGGCGCCCGCAAGCACGTGTGACATTCCTGAGCGGCACTCTCTGTCCTCTGCAGTGGAAGTAGTAGTCGTCCCCCTTGAGAGTGGCTTAACTGAGCTTTGATTGGCGCGTGAAAGCGCCTCAGCTTAGGGATCCGAGAGCTGCCGTCTCCTCCACTCCCCACCCCAGCTGGTGGGGCCCCGAGCTGCGGTCACACCTCCGGGGCCTGTTACTGGGTGGACAAAGAGTTTTCTCCACCAAGTCACCTCTGCCCAGAGATGCAGGGAAGCTTATTTGTAATAACGAAGGTGGAGTCGGAGTCTCGGCGGGAGGCTTGTGGAAGGGCCCCGGGGACCGTGGTCTTCAGAAATAGAAAGGTTGATTGAAGGTAGGCTTTGGGGACGAGGAGGAGGGAGTCTGTGAGGCAGCGCGTTAATTTGGCAGGTAATTGGGAGCCCTGATCTCGAGCATCTTGTTTTAATTAGCCTGGCTCTGCCCGGTGGTGTCTGTGCTGTAGCAGAGCGCGTGGCCTGCTTAGCTGCGCCTCGTGGTTTATCGGGGTTTCTTATGTGGGAAGTTTGCATGGGACTGGGGCTCTGGGTTCCAGCCCTAGCTGGGAGCTGGCCACCTTCTCTAGGGGACCCAGGGAGCACTTGGAGCTTTCCTGGTAAGAAAAGAAGACCAGGACCCAGCTGCCCTTCCGTAGCCTTTTAACCAGAGGCGCTGCCTGACCCTGGGCCTCCTGCTCCCGGACTGCTTGGGGCGTCACCAGGGCGGCCTCCAGCTTTGGTCAGGGAGAGAAGAGACTTCCATTTACACGCCTGTAAGTTGGAGGGCCTTGTGAGAGCCTTGATGCCACTTGGAAATGTTTTTTGAGTCTGTCAAACAGTCTTTCTCTCCAGCCAGTAGAATCGCAGGGAGGTGTGGGGCGGTGGTTTCCTGGGGTGGGTGTGAGCAGTTGGGTTCTTGGCATCCCGGAACCCCGGGCAGCCCTGGCGAGGTCGGCTGGGATGGAGGGGCCCAGGGTCCTGGTGCCTCTAGGCAGAGCTGCCGCGGCTCTGTGGGTCTTCTCTCCAGATGGATCGTTTTCTTAGGAATCTGGGTTAGTGAGGAAAGCATTGCTTCTTAAAGATGCCGGAGGTTCGCCTGCTCTGTAATGCCACCCTCCTAGCTGTCCCCGTCCCTCTGTGATGTGGAGAGCCTGCGGTCCTGCTCCGTGGCCGTCCTGCAAGCATGGTGGGTCTGCTCAGCTCAGAACCAGGGAGGGGGCTCCCTGTTCACTTGTGCCCGTCCCGTTGTTCTCCATTTCCAGTCTCTGAGTGAAGCCTGTCCCCAGCGCACGCCCGGCCGCGGGCACAGGGAGATGCTCATCTGTAGACGTCCTGCACCTGTCAGGAGGGTGCAGGCGTGTTAGCGCAGCATCCAGGGCTGGCGGGGGCCGGGACCTCGCTGCTGCAAGCGAAGGAAGCTTGTGCAGGGACCAACCCCTCACGCCCACCAAGCTGTACGGCAGGAGGAGGCAGCCGTGCTCACCGTCGGTTCAGCCCTCGTGTCCTTTCGTCAGGTCGCTTTCGGTAAGATAGGAGGACGTTGACCCAGAGCACACGTGTGAACTTCGGCTTTGCTCTAAGCGGCCTCGCTGTGTGATTCACACCTGAGTGGCTGAGGTGCTCGGGAGAAGAGGCCTGGGGGTCGCTGCCCGTATCCGAGTCACTGAGGTTAAAAGCTACGTGGTGGGTGGCGTGCCTTTGGTCTGAGGCTGGCCAGTGGCCGCTGCAGCTTTGGCCAGGAGGTTGGTTGGGGTTTTGGGGCACCTCCTCTGGGCCGTGTCCGGCCAGGCTGGGCCCCTCAGACTGGAAAGCAGGCCTCCCAGGCCTGCCTGCCGCTGTCCTTGAGTTGGTCTGCGGGCTGAGTGGGAGCTGCTCCTTGGAGGAGCCTCCGGGGAGAAGGGGGGACGGCTGCAGCCTCGCTCAGGGAGGACGGACGGGGGGACTGAGCTGGAAGGGTGTGTGTACGTGGTGGGGGGCCAGCCTGGCCGCGCCTGTCGCCTGACCAGCAGCGGAGGTGCCCCCGGTTTCTTGGAGCTGCCTCCTGGTGAGCTTGGTATCATGGCTCCCACTGCCCACTGGCCCCATTTCAGGAACAGACCTGTGACCCCCCCCCAAGTCCCTTTGTCCTTGGCCTGCACCTGCCTTCTAGGACTCAGCCACTGCTCCAGTGGCTACAGACAAGATAGGAGGACCCTGCCCCACGGCCCAAGCCAGGCTTGTCCCAGCTGCCCACGCCAAGGCCTTCCAGGATGGAAAGATGCCCGGGGGCAGCCCCCGGCCCCTCCCCGTCCCGTAGGTGAGCCACGTGGGAATCTGGGGTGCACAGCCCCAAGAAGGGCGTCAGTGGAGACGCCACGAATGCCTGAACCTTCACCCTTACGGTGCTCAGAGTGGCCCGGGTGTCGGGACCCCTGAGTGACCCGCAGCTGGGCAGGGAGGGCGTCTGGAGCCTCCTGCAGACTGCAGTGGGGATTCAGTTCTCTGTGCGTGTCCCCTGCCTCCGTGTGTGCACACGGGAGTAAACTAATATGTGTGCATCCATCCAAACCAACGTGCGTTCATCTACCCGGCTGCCTTAGAAAGTGCCGTAAGCTGCGTTTAACTTTTTCTCTACCAAGGTATGAGGTCAGGAGTGTAGAAATCCTTTCGGTTGTGTATTGAGCGGTGGCGTCATTGTGAGAGGGAGACCAGTGTCCGTGTGCACTTACCCCATGGGACTGTGTGTGTGGACGTTTGTTTTGGACACAAGCACAGGCGATCTTTTGCATTTTTGCGGAGGAATGTAGAAGTCAGGTTTGAACTAGGCTGTATCATTTTGGAGCCGGGCTTGATTGTTTTCCGAGGTCCCAAGTATTTAGCAGGTACCGTTGTGGCACCAGGGCTTTCTGGAGATTGGAGGTGGAAGCCCAAAGGGCCGTCCCAGGTTTCCCAACCGGCAGGGACCCGGGGTCTGTGGTGTGGTCTGGGAAGGATGCTGGAGACTGTGGGTCTGTTGCCTTGCCAACCAGGTCTGCTTCCTGCAGGCTTTCACAGTGGGTCCCGGAGAGAGACCGGGGATGGGAGGGAAGGGTGGGCAACTGAGCCACCACCACGGGTTTGCCCAAACCCGCCCACTCCTTCCCTGTGATTCACAAACGTCTTTGCTCTTCAGAGCTGTTCCTTGCAGTGTGTTGATGTTATTTTAGGGCTGGAAAGCCTTGCTTGGTTCCTCCCTTCGGGAGGACCAGTGCTGTGGGTGCTGGCAAACAACGCAGCAAGACAGTGGCGCTGGCCAGAGGCTTGGGGTTATTTTGATTTGGTGAAAGGAATGGAGTCCGAACTCATTCCAAAGAGCTGGCTTTAAAAAAAAAAAAAAAATTTTTTTTAATTTATTTATTTAATTTATTTTGGCTGCTTTGGGTCTTCGTTGCTGTGCGCGGACTTTCTCTACTTGCGGCGAGCGGGGGCTACTCTTCCTTGCGGTGCGCGGGGCTTCTCATTGCAGTGGCTTTTCTTGTTGTGGAGCACGGGCTCTAGGTGCGTGGGTTTCAGTTGTGGCTCGCAGGCTCTAGAGCGCAGGCTCAGTAGTTGTGGCGCGTGGGCTCAGTAGTTGTGGCTCGCGGGCTCTAGAGCACAGGCTCAGTAGTTGTGGTGCACGGGCTTAGTTGCTCTGCGGCATGTGGGATCTTCCCGGACCAGGGCTCGAACCCGTGTCCCTTGCGTTGGCAGGCCGATTCTTAACCACTGCGCCACCAGGGAAGCCCCAAAGATGCTGGCTTTTGAGAATTAATGAGACATGGAAAACGAGAGTTGATGATGATGGTGGCAATGACGTGGATGAACTTTTGTTGGCTTTTTCTCTGTGCCAAGAGCTCTTGAGTGCTTAACCCGAAGGAACCCACTTAATCCTTCCACCATGCTGTAACTAGAGCTTGCTTTGCTGTTCAGACAAGAAGGGGAAGCACAGAGGCTTCCTGAACTTGTCCTGGGCCACATTGCAGTCGGTGGGACCAGAGCCCACCCAGACCACCTGAGCCCGGAGCGGTTCCCGCCTGTGTGTCTGGTCCCGTGTGTGAAAGTGACTGCTTAGCTCTGTTGCAGAGGCGTTTTTGATTTGCACTGAACTATTGCACTGAGTGACATTTGAGGTCCACTTCGGTGCTTCCTCCAGCCCTGCCTCATGTGAGTGACGTTTTGGTTCTGGACAGGTTCGCTCACCTGTTTGTAAAGTGGTAGGTTTGGACTGAGAGCAGGGGCTGTAGGGGGTGTAGAGGCGGATGTGCCCGGGCCTGAGTCCCAGCTTCGCCTCTTTTTCTGACCCGGGCCCTGGTATTCAGGCCACCTGAGCCTCAGGCCCCGTCTGTAAGTGGGAGGAGGGCCATTCACCAGGGCTGCCTTGTGGAGGGATGAGGTCCCCCTGCATGAGAAAGGGTATCGCTCTGTACTCGGGGTGGGGTGGGGGACAAGGTAGGCATGCAGGTTCATGGAGACTGTTCACATCCTCATGGGCCTGTGTGTGTGTGAGCCTGTGTGCGCCTGTGTGTCTGTGAGCCTATGTGTCTATGTGTGTCTCTGTGTGTCTTTGTGTGCAAGTGCACGCCTGTGTGTGCGCACATGCCTGTGTGTCTGTGTATGTGTCTGTTGCGTGTGTGCGCCTGTGTCTAAGTATGTGTGTCTCTGTGTTGTGTGTCTGTGTGTCTGTCTCTTTGTGCGCATGCATGCTTGTCTGTGTCTGTGTGTCTCTGTCTCTATGTGTGTCTTTGTGTTTGTGTGAGCCTGTGTGTCTTTGTGTCTTTGTGTGCAAGTGCACACCTGTGTGTGTGTGAGCCTGTGTGTGCATGCATGCCGCTGTGTGTGTGTCTGGTGTGTGTGTATGTGTGCCTGTGTGTCTGTCTCTGTTGTGTGTGTGCATGCATGCTTGTCTGTGTGTGTGTCTCTGTCTCCCTCTGTGCGTGTGTCTCTGTGTGTGAGTGTGTGTGTGCACTGATGCCGTAGGACTGCCCACATTCTCCTCCTCTGGGTGGGGAGCCCCGAGCGTTTGGCTTTTTTGGACGCAGGTTGCCTTGTCTCCCCCATTTCATAATTTATTTCTTATTTAACTCTCTGTTGTCCTTGTTGCATATTTCCCTCAAATGACATTAGCCACCTGTTTCCCCTGTATTTTGAGCCACTTCCCTCCCCTGAAAATCCTTCCTGGCACCTCCTCCTCGTGTCTGCCGTTGTCCATGTCTGACTGGCTTTTGCCCCTTGGGGGCCTCTCTGTGTGTCTGCATCTCGGTGGCCCTGTCTCCTGGTACCTCTGATGCATGTGATGGATTCTAAGAATAGAGTGTGACCAGGAAAACCAGATGTGTTGAAATCTGACCTCTCAAGTCTTGGAAAATACTCAGAGCCCTTCCAGAATGTTCTCCCATCTCCATCCACTTCCTTTCTCTCTGCTTGATCCCAGCTACCCTCCAGTCCTAGCTGTCAGAAGCAGAAGGGCCCCAGAGAGTCCAGTCCTCTTCCCTCACCCTGAGTTCCAGGAAGCCTTGTCTGCGTTTCCCAGAGGAGCAATGTTTTGATGGGATCAGGGCCCCATTCCTCACAAAGGATGCAGCCTCGGAAGGTTTGATTAGAAAGATGCAACAACTGTCAAGTGCTGTAGTTTTATAATAGTATGATTACACTCTCAGCCAGAAAGATAACTTTCCAGATTGATTTCACGAGGAGCCCCAATGTACCGGGGGGTGAAGTACAGCGTACACAGAATTGAGCTCTGTGAATGCATTACCATAGCCTCAGACAGGTCTGTTTGTAATTAGGGGAAAAGAGTTCATTACACATTTCATAGAAGGCTTTTTTAAAAAAAAAAATAAAGTATTTGCCAGCTTAGAATTTATGAGGATATGATGATGGGGGTTATTTGAGTGTCCTGAGACTGTTTGGAAATCGTCCAGGGAGCTGAGCACTGATGGTCTTGGGTCTTGGTGGCCATCTCTCTGGCAGGTGGTGAGGAGTTGCAGAGAGCACGCCTTGTGCGGGGCAAGCGGGGTGATGGTGGTGTTAGTGGAAGTGTCTGTCACTGTAAGGAGTGTTCTCGAAGATTAGTCAGTTTTTCATTATGACATGTGCTCACTGGAGGAAAAACTACATAGCCCAGAAGATAGTTAAAGGACCCCCCTGATCCAAACCCCCAGAGGTAACTACTGTTTCTTGGAGATCCTTCCAGAAATGTTCTATGCCCATGAAGTCCAGTATATAACTTTTTACTTTTAAAAAATAATAGGCTTATTGAAATGTAATTCACATAAGATTGACCCCTTTAAAGTGTACACTTCAGTGGTTTCTGGCGTATTCCCAGAGTCGTGCAACCATCCGCCGCTATCTGGTTCCAGAACACTTTGGTCACTCCAGAAGAACCCTGTACCCATTAGTAGATACTCTCTAATTTAATTTCTGTCTCTATGGATTTTGCTTATTCTGGACATTTCATGTAAGAAAGAATCATAGAATTTGTGGTCTTTTGTGATGGGCTTCTTTCACTTAGCCTGGTGCTTCCAAGTTTCATCCATGTTGCAGCATGTCTCAGAATTTCCTCCTTTCTTAGTGAGGTATACACTGCTCTGTGTAACACGGGTAACTAATAAGGACCTGCTGTATAGCGCAGGGAACTCTGCTCAATACTCCATAGTGACCTGTATGGGAAAAGAATCTAAAAAAGAGTGGATACATGTATATGTATAACTGAGTCACTTTGCTGTACACCTGAAACTAACACAACCTTGTACATCAACTGTACTCCAATAAAAAATTAATTAAAGAAAATAAAATTAAAAAAAGAATTTCCTCCCTTTTAAAGACTGAATTCTATCGTATGTGTGTGTATTGGGTTTTGTTTGTGGATTCATCCACGGATGGACACTTGGGTTGCTTCCGCCTTTTGGTTATTGGGAATAAGCTCCTACTAGCGACGTGTGAGGGTTCCAGTTTCTGCACGTCCGTGCCAGTACTTGCTCTTATCTGTCCTTTTGATTTAGTGGGTGTGAAGCCATAGCTCATTGTGGTTTTGATTTGTATTTCCCTACTGACTAGGGGTGTTGGACATTTTTTCACGTGCTTATAGGCCATTTGTATATCTTCTTAGGAGAAATGCCCATTCAAATCTTTTGTCCATATTTTAATTGGATTATTTGTCTTTTTATTGTTGAGTTCTAAGTGTTCTTTGTGTATTCTAAATACTGGACCCTTATCAGATACATGATTTGCAACTGTTTTCCACCATTTTGTGTGTTACTTTTTTCATGACAGTGTTTTTTTGATATACAAAAGTTTTTAATGAAGTCCAATGTACCTGTTTTTTTCCTTTGGTCAGGTGGGCTTTGGTGTCGTATTTAAGAAATAACTGCCTAATCTAATCAAAGGCCATGAATATTTACTCCTGTGTTTTCCTCCAAGAGTTGTATGGCTCTGCCTCTTACATGTAGGTCTTTGATCTATTTTGAGTTAATTTTTGTGTATCATGTAAGATAGTGCTAATTCTTCATATTTTCAAAGAAAAATGGAATCCCCTAAATACTGTTCTGCAGTTTGCTTTTTTTCCCCTTCACGGGATATTTGGACATCTCTCCACGTCAGCGTGTTTAGGCCTCTGTGTTCTGTTGAATGGCTTTGCGCCATCACTCATTTAACTAGACCCCCGTTCGGCGCTCCTTGGTGTGTTCCCGTTGTCCCCAGTTATAAGCAGTGCTGCAGGGACCACCCTTGAGCATGTGTTGAGAAGCTTGTTAAGCATAAGGATTAATGAGCTTTCTCCTTTCATCTTTCCCCCCACTGTGGTAGGCAGAAAAATGGCCCCAGAGATACCTGTGCTGTAATCCCCAGAACCTGTGATTATGTTACCTTATGGGGCAAAAGGGACTTTGTAGGCGTGATTAACAACTTTGAGGTGGGGGATTATTCTGGATTACCTGGTAGGCCCAACATAATCACAAGGGTACTTAAAAGTAAAAGAGGGAGGCAGAGGAGGAGAGTCATAGAGGGAGGTGTGACCATGACAGAAGGGTCACATCGTCGCTGGCTCTGATGTGGGAGAAGGGACCACGAGCCAAAGAATGTGGGTGGATTCTGAAAGCTTCTGGAAAAGGCAAGGAGGAGATTCTTCCCTGAGGCCTTGATTTTAGCCCCGTGAGACCCAGGTCAGACTGTGACCTCCAGAATGGTAAGATAGTCAATTAACGTTGTTTTAAATCTATTTATTTATTTATTTATTTATTTTTTACTTTTGGCTGCATTGGGTCTTCGTTGCCGCACAGCGTGGGCTTCTCTCTAGTTGTGGCAAGCAGGGGCTAGTCTTCATTGCGGTGCACGGGCTTCTCATTGCAGTGGCTTCTCTTGTTGTAGAGCATGGGCTCTAGGCCTGTGGGTTTCAGTAATTGTGGCACGCAGGCTCAGTAGTTGTGGCTCACGGGCTCAGTAGTTGTGGCTCATGGGCTCTAGAGCGCAGGCTCAGTAGTTGCGGCGCATGGGCTTAGTTGCTCCGCGGCATGTGGGATCTTCCCGGACCAGGGCTCGAACTCATGTCCCCTGCATTGGCAGGCGGGTTCTTAACCACTGTGCCACCAGGGAAGTCCTTTAATGTTTGTGACAGTTTCTTGCAGTGGCAACAGGAAATGAATAAACTTACCTTTTCAGAGGTTGTAAACTTTAGGTGTTACATTCTCTACTGCAGCGGTCCCCAATCTTTCTGGTACCAGGGGCCAGTTTCGTGGAAGACAGTTTTTCCGTCGACTGGGGGAGGGGGGATGGTTTCGGGATGGTTCAGGTGCAGTACATTTATTGTGCACTTTATTTCTGTTACTATTACATTGTAATATATAATGAAATAATTATACAGCTCATAATGCTGACAGGAGGCGGAGCTCAGCAGGTAATGAGAGCGATGGGGAGCGGCTGTAAATACAGACGGAGCTTTGCTCGCTCGCCTGCTGCTCACCTCCTGCTGTGTGACCCGGTTCCATGGCCTGGGGGTTGGGGACCCCTGCTCTACTGGACCAAGTGATGTTCCAGGCAGCTCAGATCACTGCTGGATGCGTGCCCCCCGCTCCCCCACAACGCCCTGTCAGAGTTCCTCCTGTTTTGTTGGAAAAGTCATAAAAAATACTGATCAGACTCAGCACAAAGGACTTGAGTGCTTCCTCCAAGTGTGACGTCTGGACTGTGTGGAGAAGCCTCTGGAGGGGAGAGGCGGCCAAGGTGGGCTGTCCCGGGGCTGGACACTGCAGGACGGCCTGTCCGCACGTGGAGCCCTCGTGTTGTCAGGTCATCGTCTTACCCTGGCTCTGCTTTCCGGTCTGTTTTCTTTGCGTGGACACAGTATTTCAGCTTCCTTTCTAGCCAGAGAGGCCTCGTAAGCTGGCTGGGGACCTAGCCACCATTTCCAGTGTTACTTCTTTGTGTCTTGAATTCGAGACTATCAACAAACAAGTGACTATGAGAAACCCTGGAGGTTGGGAGGCTGCCGGGGTATGGGAGGGAAGAATGGGAGGGCTTACAGATCTCTTCTGCTGATTTGGGGTGGGGGGATAGCTAGAGGGTTTCCCTGACATGTTAGGGGTGTTCTCAACTCCCCGCAATTGATCCAGGTGTGCAGCTGGGTACCCCCTTATCTGGTGTTTCCTCTGGCTGCTGACCTGGGGGTGCGAGAGGAGGGCCTGGTCCCTCCTAGGCCGACCTTGACCCTTTGTCCTGGCCCTGGGCAGTGTTCCTGAGGCTCTTGCCATCTGCCTGTCTGGTGAGGGTATAAGAGGGTTAAATTGCTAATTCAGTATTGGGGGAAAATATCCATAAACTCAAATAAAGGCCCATTAAATACCTTTTTCAGATTAGAACTGTAATTGAGTTAGTGATTAGGCAGAAACTAAGGCCTTTGATGTAAAAACTGTTGACAGGTTTGAACCTGAGCTTCTGTTTGCAGAGGAAGGGGCTGCCTGCCAGTCCAGGCTGAAATGCAACTTCTTTTATGTCCTCTGAGCTTGACTTTTATCCTATTTCATAAAACACAAGGCTTTACATTTTTTTTTTCTTCAATTTATCTTTGGCTGCATTGGGTCTTCGTTGCTGCATGCGGACTTTCTCTAGTTGTGGCGAGTGGGGGCTACTCTTCGTTGTGGTGCGCGGGCTTCTCATTGTGGTGTCGTCTCTTGTTGTGGAGCACGGGCTCTAGGCGCGTGGGCTTCAGTAGTTGTGCCGCGCGGGCTCAGTAGTTGTGGCGCACGGGCATAGTTACTCTGCGACGTGTGGGATCTTTCTGGACCAGGGATCGAAGCCGTGTCGCTTGCATTGGCAGACAGATTCTTAACCACCGCGCCACCAAGGCTTTAAATTTTCACACATATGACTCTTCCATGGACCAGCTTGAGGTTTTTCTCCAAACAAACTAGCTAATTCTGTGACATTGTTGAGATGAGCAGACACACAAAACTCCCAACAAATGGTGACAAAATCTGTGAGCTTAGAGATTGGTTTGTGTTAGTTTTAAAGTTTTTGCACATCAGAGACAATCTCAAACAATCTTAAAGGAAATCAGCATTTGAGGCCGTTCACCATGATTGAAAGCGATCCCTTTATTCATCTGTTACGTTAGGCGTAATGGAAACAGTTCTTGTATTTTCTCACACTGTAATAATCAGGCAGTGTAGTCAAATCATAACATATTATGTCTGTAATCAAGTGATTATAGGGTGTGGGTGCATATTTGCCACCGTGGGGTTGAGGAATGAGGAAGAGATGGCAGGTCGTTTAGGACAGTGCCGAGCCCTGACCACGGGGACAGCCGGGGATGTGGCCTCTTCTGTGCGTTTTGGAGTGTGTGTTCTTGAATGGCATTGGCCCCATTACCCCTCCACCCCGTGAGCCCCCAAGTCCCCAATTCCCTCCTCAATCCCCGGCCGTGGACTTCTCTCCCCGTGCCTGGAGCTTTCCAGAGGCCTTCTAATTGCCAGACCCAGGGGCTCTCTTTTGGTCTGTTTCTGGAAACCCTCCTGCCCTGTAGCTTCTGTTGTAAAACTAACAGGCTGCCCCGGCTCCAGTCCTGGCTCTGCCCCTTTGAAATGGGTGACGTTGGGCAAGTCAGCTGCTCTGCTTCTTTATCTGTAAAGTTGGGGGCTGCGGTGCACACCTTTACGTCCTGGGGTGCCGTGCAGGTTACAGAAGGCGTCTGCACCCTGTGCCTGGTGTGGGACTGGATGTGCTGTAGGGTCTCCTCCCAGCCCTCAGCTGTGCCCCCAGACCACGCCTGGCCTTGGTCACACTTCTGAGCTCTAGGCCTGTTCCGTGTCCCCAGCCCCTAGGGATGGTGAGTCTTTCTGTCCGTCCTAACCCTTCTCTTCTGGTTCTGGGGGTGCCTTGCCCCACCCATCCTCTGGACCCTGCCTCGGGACCCTTATCCTTGGGGCTGTGGCTTCAGTCACCCTGCTTTCACTCTTACCCAGACGACGGCAGTGGCCCTGAGAAGCTTCCCGAGCCCCCTCGTTGGTCCCAGTTTCCTCCGCATGGGTAGAAACTGAGAGGCTTTGATTCCTTCTGTGGAGAAAATGAATGCATTAATTGGATCCAGGGTCTTTGACAAACACTGTTCTATTTTTACAATCGGACAGGAAGTTGTAGTTTTAGAACTCTCTCTTTATAGATTACAACCCTGGGGGACTTGGATTGTTATAATAAATTATCATCCTTTTCTTGGTAGGCTGATTTTCTTTGATTTCTGGTAAATTCTAGGAACTTGCCGTGTTTTCTTGATCCTAATTAACTTTGCTGGGACTTGGGAAGGGGCCCCTGCGAGAGAGAGAGAAGGAAACTAGCATTTCTTGAGTGTCTCAGAGGTGGTAGGCGCTGCGCCAGCTCCTCAAGAGTGTTATTTGATTTAATTCTTGTCGAAATCCCTGTGAAGTGGGTGGTATCATCCGTCTGTTACAGATAAGGAAACTGAGGCTGGGCAGGTGGGGAAGCTTGCTACAGGTCACGTGGCCGCAATGAGAAGGTGGTCCGTGTGGGTCTCTGGTTCCCAAACCCAGGCTGTGTGTGGCCCCAGGACCCTCTCCATGGACAGAAGGTGGTGGTGCTTCTGCTGGTCTGTGCATCTCCGCTGGGGGAGGTGGTCTCCGGAGAAGTCAGAAGGGCCTCCTCTTGGCACTTACCTTTCATCCTGCACATTTTCTCAGCCCACGTAACCTTTTTTTTTTTTTTTTAATTTTATTTATTTATTTTTGGCTGCGTTGGATCTCCGTTGCTGCGCGTGGGCTTCCTCCAGTTGCGGCGAGCGGGGGCTACTCTTCGCTGTGGTGCCTGGGCTTCTCATTGCGGTAACTTCTCGTTGCGGAGCACGGGCTCTAGGCGCGCGGGCTTCAGTAGTTGTGGCGCACGGGCTTAGTTGCTCCGCGGCATGTGGGATCTTCCCGCACCAGGGCTCGAACCCATGTCCCCTGCACTGGTAGGCGGATTCCTAACCACTGCACCACCAGTGAAGTCCCCACATAACCTTTTAAAACCTTTTTATGATCATGACCATGGCCTCTATCCATCGAATCTTAAATTGGGCAAGCTACTAATGACCAAGACGTGACATCCTAGGATGCTTTCCTTGGACTGAGGAAGCAGGTGTAAATTGCAGGCTTGAGCCTTGCTTTCGCGCAGTCAGACTCTGGTGGGGGAGGGAGTGGGGACGCTGCTACTGGGGCTGAACATGACCTTCCACAGACATCGATCTTGTCTGCCGTGCAGTGGGCCGAGGAGGCCTCCCGGTGTCCTCACATGGGGGAAGGATTTTAATCCGGTTTCTCGGGCCAAATACCTGAGACCAGCTTTCTGCACGTTCTGCGGAAGTGTTGGTGCCTGTGAGGGTGCCTTCAGGTGCTTCTCCTAAACATTGGGTTTTGGCATCACTCATCCATTGAACACATTGAGGGCCTGCTGGCTGTGAGCCAGACCTGGGGCCAGCTGTCAGTCTGGATCCCCATCACCCGGGTCCTGGCACTAGCTCCCTCCCCGTGGAGCTCTGGGCCCCTTGCCGGCGTCGTAGACCAAGGTGGAGGAGCCCCGCTTAGCTTTGCGGTATCTGTTTTAAGGGCATTAAGGGGGTGCTTTTAAAAGGTTCATCTTTTTAGTGCCCTCTTTCACAGTGTAGCAGCTACCTGACTGACCATGTGACATGTGGGAGGGGATTCTTGGGAGGAACCCACCAGGGGTTCAGGTATTCCAGTGCTGTTAGGAAGATGCACTTTGCTTTGTTATTTGTGATGAAAAGGTTCCTAAAAGGCCACTGTGAAGTGTATCTACCCAAAGCTTCTCATGTTACTGATTTCCAAAAAGTTTCAAAGGGGGTCTTGCCACTGTACTCTTTTTTACAATATTTTATCATGAAAAATTTCAAACGTATAGAAGAACGGAAAGGATTTTACAGTGAGTAGTTGTATACCCACGACTTGGATTCCGCAGTTAACATGTAGCTGTGCTTGCTTGATCACATTTGTCCATCCCTCCATTGTTTCGTTTTTCGGATGCGTTTCAGAGTCAATTGCAGACTTCAGTACGTCTACCTCGAAGTGCTGCCACATGCATATCATCTGTTATCAACTCAAGTTTGAGACTGGTTTCCAGTTGTTTTTTCTTTTGAGATAAACATTTATAAACAAGGAAATGCACATTCGCGAGGGTGCCATTCGATGACTTTGGACGACCTTTTCACTGTGTGAAGTGGAGGGCAGGTTCTAAGTGTGAGAGCAGGTGCTTTGTCTCCGTGTCTCATATTTATGTGGTCCAGCTGGACCCAGCCGGCACGCGGGAGAATCTGTTGGAGGGAGACATGAGTGGACGCAGATGAGGCAGGAAGCGTTTTGGGTCCAGCGTGTGTGGACCTAGAAGCCCCTGCCTGACAGGCCCTGTGTTAGCTTCCTGTGGCTGCCAAAATGAAGGGCCACAACCTGGGCGGCTTAAAGCAACAGAAATCTGTTCCCGTAATTCTGAGAGCCGGAGTCTAAAATCAGGTGTTAGAGGACCGTGCTCCCTCCAGGGACCCTGGGGGAGGGTCCTTCCTGCCTCTTCCAGCTCCTGGGTCTGCTGGCAGTCCTTAGCGTCCCCTGGCTTGTAACTGCCTCACTCCGGTCTCTGCCTCTGTCATCACCTGACCTACTTCCCGGTGTGTGTCTTCCGGGTGGATGTGAATTGGAGGGACGCTCTTCAGCCCAGTACAGGCCCGAGCCTGGCTGCAGGACCGCGTGGGCCTCTTGCCCTGGTCCATCCCCCCGAGGAGGGGCCCACTCCCACCCCAGGCCAGCGGGCAGCTGTAGGCAGAACTTGAGGTGTGGGCTGGCGTCTTGGCCTCTCTTCCTTCTTTTTTTTTTTTTTTTGAAGTCTTTATTGAATTTTTTACAGTATTGCTTCTGTTTTTTTTTTTTAATGTTTTGGTTTTCTGGCCGGGAGGCATGTGGGAACCAGAGAACCAACACCAGGGAACGAACTCACACCCCCTGCATTGGAAGAGCAGAGCCTTAACCACTGGACCGCCAGGGAAGTCCCCGGCCTCTCTTCTTTCTTGTCACCGTTGAGCTGGAAGGATGTTTGGAAGTGGAGATCCTGGGAAAAGGCGGGGAAACACTCTGTTTTCTGGGAGACAACCTGTCCTAAGAGAAGCCCGAGCCATGGCCTCCCTCCCCAGTGATCCCTTCTCAAGCCCAACGACCCTCTCCCCGGCTGGGAGGCCGGCACTGGGCACTGCTGAGGCTGACCATCTGCCTGTTGGCGTTTTCGTCTTTATCTCCAAGCCCTGCCCTCCTCCTGCCCTCCCTCCAGCCGCCTGACCCTGTGAGGGGTCTCGTCCTCTCACCGCGTCTGCACCTTTGCTGGGACTGTGCTCTCCTCCTGTGTCCCTTCTCCGCCTGGGCCCCTCCGCTGGCGGGGACTGTGCTCGCTCTGCCTGGGCCGTGTGTCTGCAGGTCAGGGGTCTGCCGGGCAACTGCTGGGAGCTCTCAACGCCGTGTTTGCAGAGGTCCATCAGCAACCTGCTTCCCAGCCGGTACTGTTTGGTGGGGCTGCTACCTGTCTGAATGCTCACCTAGAGATCAGGGGTGGGGATAGGAAGCTGTGGGTCACAGCTGAGAAATTTCCAGAAGGGAGCTGTGGAGGCAGGCACTTGCTGGGTGGATGCCCTCAGGGAGGTTGTCCCAGAGCGTGTTGGGTGGGTGACATTGCCAGTGCCCTCCCATCTCTGGTGCCCTCCGTGGGGATTGCCTGTTGACTTTGTGATGGCTCTGGTGCCATCAGGACCCCTGCATGGCATCCTGAAAGGGGCCACCCGCAGGCAGAAGCTGTCAGACTGAGGCCAACGTGGAATTCGTCCCTGACTGGGTCTTGAGAAGTCCTAGCAGCTGGTCTGAGGGCAGCAGCGTGCTTACAGATGGAAGCACAGTTCCTTGTTTGTGAATCCAGAGCTGCTGTTGGCTTGCTGTCTGCACTGCCCCGGGCTCTGCTAAGCATTTACGCTTGTTCTCTTGTTGAGTAGACGCACAACCCATTGGAACAGAGTTCGCCTTGTTTTTTCCGAGGCGGAAGCTGAGGCTTATCGGGAAGGTCAAGGCACGTCCTAAAGCTCCCAGCCCTGAGATGTGGTGGCCCCAGTAAGTCTGTGTGGGGTGGATGTTGGCCCGCTCTCCTGGGCTCCTGGCCCCTTCCTACCGGGCATCTTCCAGTCTCTTTCTTTGTCCCTCCGCTCCGTCGTCACACTGCCCTGTCTGACTCTACTCTCTTGCTTCCCTCGTATAAGGACCCTGTGACGGCACTGAGCCCAGTGCCTAATCCGGGCCACGCTCAAGATACTTCATCACAGCTGCAAAGTCCCCTTTGCCCTGTGAGGCGACGTATCCACAGATTCAGGGCACTAGGAAGTGGACGCCTTTGTGGGCCTGTTAACTGAGTCCACCGCACCCTGTCAGAAGGGATCTTAGCGCAGTGACATGACCACTTGTGGATGCCTGTCTGGGGCCAAGCAGCCCTGTACATGTATTCTCATTCAACCCTCACAGCGACCGTCCAGAGAGGGCTTTGTTATTCAGTTTGACAGGTGGGGGAACAGGCTCAAATGTTGAGGGATCCCATGCAGTAAAGGGCAAAATGGAAAGAGACCCTGATGCTTCTGAGCCCAGGGTTCTGCCCGTGCCCAGGTGAGAACAGTCTGTGAGCAGACCCGGTGCTCAGATTCAGGTAATTTGGGAAATGGGGGGCCCACGTAGCGGGAGGGTCTGTGGTCTCACCTTGGCTCTGCCCTTCTCGGCCTCACTGGACCTGGGAAGCGGGTCTCGTCTTGGAGCCTGTTGGTTCAGAGACTGACCCATGTATAGTATTTATTCCTCACCCCACCTGGGCCCGAAATTCCCATTGCTAATCAGTACCCAGAAGTGGACGCTGTCATTTCTCAGATTGGTGCTCTCTTTACCTCCTTAATAAAAAACAAGGTATAAATTTAGAATGTTTATGGAATTAAACATTATAACCAGCATTGAAAATCTAAGGGAAGAAATGGGGTGAGTGGCCCACGATTAAAAATATTAGAGAACCTGTTTCTTTACGCCTGCCTTTCTTGGTGCTTTTCCTCTTTCCTTCCTCTCTGTTTCTTTCAGTGTTTTGCTTTTTAAAGAGGGAACTGCTTTTCACTTTGTCCAGGATGAGCTCCAGGCCTGTCCTTCCACCAGCCTTTGCTTTACTTGCTGGGCTGAGCCTGATGAGCAGGGATTGTGATGTGTGTATTCTTCCTGGAGCAGAACCGGGGCCGCTCTCCCTGGTGGAGAAGCACACCAGCCTCCTGCGGGCAGCTGTCACCGCGGACCAACCCCTGTTGGGAAGCCCTGTGTGTCTGGGGCCTGGGAGGGGACGGGACCTTCCTTCAGAGGCAAGAGCAGCTTCGTTAAGGCTGGTTTCCTTCCTGCTGGCCAAAAGGAATGTCAAAGCCAGATCTTTACCTTACAGTGTATAAGAAACTCCCTTCTTCGGACTTCCCTTGGGCTTAGTGGTTAAGAATCTGCCTGCCAATGCAGGGGACGTGGGTTTGATCCCTGGTCCGGGAAGATCCCACATGCCGCAGAGCAACTAGGCCTGTGAGCCACAGCTACTGAGCCTGTGCTCTAGAGCCCGTGAGCCACAACTACTGAGCCTGCGTGCCACAACTGTGAAGCCCACGCGCCTAGAGTCCATGCTCCGCAACAAGAGAAGCCCACGCACCGCAACGAAGAGTAGCCCCCGCTGTGCAACTAGAGAAAGCCCACATGCAGCAACGAAGACCCAACGCAGCCAAAAATAAATAAATAAATAAATAAATTTTAAAAAAAGTCCCTTCTTAAAAAGGGGATGAAGACTTACAAATAAACTTGGGATCCTTTTAACATGGGAAGCACATAATATGTATGCACACCCTCTCATTCCTGTCTTGCTTTGCAAAGACTTTGAGAAAGAAGTGAGTCACTAACTGAAAATTCTTTTGACTCCTTTCTAGGTGAGTTTGGTGGTGGTTTTATGGCCACTGAATATTACGTGCTGATGTTCGGCCAGTGTTTTAGACACTAGTTTTTAAAATTAATTTTGTTTGGGTGTCCCATGATTCTTTTAAGTCCAAAGATTGTTTATTGTAGAGTCCAGCTTCATTGAGCCTCAGTTTCTTCACCTGTAAAGTGGGGAGGATGGCAACCCTCTGATAACACTTTTATCGGGATTAAGTGTGATGGTGCATGTTAGGACATGACCATGCATGGTTAGGACAGTGCCTGGGAAGTAGTATTACTCAGGGAACCTCAGGTGTCTTCCTATTCATGATAAAATACTTCAAATATAATGTCTGTATTATCTAGCTCTGTACCCTCCAGTGTGATAGCTGTGAGCCACAAGTGACTATTTAAATTTAAATCAAATGAGAATTTCAGTTCCTCAGTCGCATTAGTCACATTTTTAGTGTCCAGTGGCCACGTGTTGCTGGTGGCTCGCATGCTGGACCATGCAGATGAGGGACATTTCCATCACTGTGGTCCACTGCCTGTGTGGTGACGGTTAAAATGTTGGCCATCTGTGCCTCCTTGTATAGAAACCCATTTCCCAGGCCCTTTTCCGATACGTATTTTACTTGGAAAACCCTTTTGTTCGATAGGGAACTTGTGAATCTTTGTTTTAAAGACAGCTCTTCCGGAAGACAGAAGGATGGATTGGCTTAAGGAGAGAGGCCAACAGGGCCCGACAGTGGAGTAGATGCTCAGTCAGGGAAAGTGACCTCCACCCCCACCCCCCAATCCTGGAGCCCCAGAGTCCATGGTCTGCTCTCTGCTCTGGCGCTGGCCTGGACTCAGCCTCTGTTTGGGTCTGAACTTCACTGCATTTTGCTGGACAACTGCAATGAAAAGGCATTAACAACCTCCTAGCGTTGCTGAGAGCTCCTCCGGGTTCTGCCTTCTCCTCTCTGGGCCAGCTGGCCCTTCAGCCGCCTGCCCCTGAGTGTGTGCGGTGTGACCCAGCTTCTTACACACGCACAATTCCAGGACGTTCACTGGAATTGCACTGAGTGCCTGCCCCCCGACGGCTGCTGTCCTGGAGCTCCTATGGGGACCGTGACCCGAGGCCTCCCCTGCAGGTGTCCGGCTGCCGTCGGCGGCACCTGCTATGAGGAAGTGTGATGAGACCCCAGGGCCTGAGTCCCTGGTTCCTGCAGGCCGGGCTGGTTCTCCGGGCAGTTGGGGTCCCGCCCCTGGGCAGCACCACCCTGCCCCCAGCTGGGGCTCCCCTGCCCTCTGGACTCCCCGCATCCTCCCCGCTTGCTCTGCTCGCAGTGTGAGGCCCTGCATAGCCTCGGGATGGGGTGGTCACCAGACAGACCAAGTAGATAGACGTGGAGCTTTCATTCCCCCCCGCCCCCCGACCTCCGGGAAGGGAAGAGAAGCTGGAGATGAATCTCTGCGAGAACTCCTGAACAGTGAACACCTCCAGGTACTGGGGGTGGGGGTGGCGCCCTTGGAGAGGGCACGGAAGTCCCTGCACCCTTCCCCGTGACTTGCCTACACGTGTCCTCCGTCTGGCTGTTTATAATCAACTGGCAAGTAAACTGTTCCAAAGTTCTGTGAGCCATTTTGGCAAATTATCAAACCTAAGGAGGGGAGGTGGGAATCCCCAGTTTATAGCTGGTCGTTCAGAAGGATGCGAGGCATCTGATTGATTCTCGTCGGCACCTGAGGCGGGGGCGATCTTGTGGGACCAGCCCCTTAACCTGTGGGGTCTGACACTAATTCTGGGTGGCGTCAGAACTCACTTGAATCTCAAGACGCCAAGTTGCTGTCCGAGGAATTGGAGAATCGGTGTTGGTGTGGAAGAAGCCCGCACGTTTGGGGTAAGAAGTGTTGTGTGGGTGGCAAATGTCTCAGTTAGTGATACCAAAGGTCCCAGAGGAGAAGGAGCCACAGACTCAGAATCAGCACGTCAGGTTTGTGCCTCCGTCTGACCCCGGGGTCCTGTGAAACCTGCCTGTTAGAGTCACGAGACCCTGGGGAGACTCACACCCATGCTTGGCAGCAGAGAGGCTGGCCCGCAGCAGCTGGATGACTGGTCCAGGCCACACAACCCGACCCTGCTCCCAGCCAGCTCCAGTGCCCCTGCTGGCTCACATGCCATCTTAGTGGTGGCGGCAAACTCATTTCCCAGCATCCTACATGTAACGTAGGAAAGAAACAGGGCACGTGAGTAAGGTCAGCAGGGTCGAATGGTGTTCATGTGGAAGTTTGAATTTTAGAAGGTTTTAAATACATTTTACATAATACATGTGTATTTGTTATTTAATAGCGTCAATAAATTAAGGGATGCCTTCCTGTAAATTCCTTGACACCTTGACCAGTCCAGGAGAACACAGTATATGTGGATCTGTCCTCCTTTCTCGATTTGGGGATGCCATTTAAACCTGCATCTTAGGTGACTGTCCACTTTGTTCCTATTGGTACAGGAGGGGTGTTCTCTAAAGCGTCTCCTAAAGCTGAAGCCACATCATTTTCCTTCTTGATTTCCAGTCTTGTAAAACAATGTTCCCTGAAAAGAATATTTTTCTTTTTTTTTCATTCACAGATTTTTTTTTGTACATTGTTGTGATCACACTGAATATATAGTGGTTTTTTGTTTTTAATTAAAGTGCAGTTGCTTTACAATGTTGTGTTAGTTTCTGGCGTTTAGCAGAGTGATTCAGTTATATATTCTTGTTTAGATTCTTCTCCCTTATAGGTTATTACAAAATATCGAGTGTAACTCGCTGTGCTATACAGTAGGGCCTTGTTGGTTATCTGTTTTATATACAGTCGTGTGTATCTGTTAATCCCAAGTTCATTGTCCAGCAGAGGTAGAAGTTCCAACCAAGCACCCAGGGAAGCAGGCGCAGACGGGCCAGGCTGCGGCTTGGGACCAGGGGATGGCTGCGCTCAGCAATCTGCAGGCAGAGGGACCTGCGGGGCTGAAGGTGCGGAGTGGTGGAGGCGGTCCACTTGGCCCTCAGTCAGGATGTAGCTTGAGGAGGCAGAGAGATGGATGTGAATGTCCATGGCCAGTTTCCTGACACTCACCTGCCACCTTCAACTGACAGATCCTGGCTAGAAGAACCAAACATGATTTTGAGCCAGGTAGAGGAAATTTGAGGATTTAGCAGAAGAGAAGCTTCTCTTCTTCTGTAGCTGTGAAGGTCAACTAATGACAAAGTTTTGGTGTACCCTGCTATGGACTGTGTCCTCCCCAAATCCACATGTTGAAGCCCCAAACTCCAGTGTGATGGTATTAGGAGGTGGGGTCTTGGGAGGTGATTAGGTTTAGATGGGGTCATGAGGGTGGGGCCCCCATGATGGGATTAGTGCCCTTATAAGAAGAGATAACAGAGAGACCTCTATCTCCATCTTTTGAGGACACAGCATGAAAGCATCCATCCACAAGCTAGGAAGCAGCTCTCATCAGAAACCAAATCACCTGGTGCCTTGATCTAGGACTTCCCAGCCTCAAGAACTGTGAAAATAGGGGACTTCCCTGGCAGTCCAGTGGTTAAGACTTCGCCTTCCAAGGCAGGGGGTGTGGGTTCAATCCCTGGTCGGGGAGCTAAGATCCCACATGCCTTGTGGCCAAAAGACCAAAACATAAGCAGTATTATAACAAGTTCAACAAAAACTTTAAAAATGGTCCACATCAAAAAAAAAAAAAAGAACTGTGAAAGTAAGCATCTCTTGTTTAAGCCACCCAGTCTGTGGCGTGTTGTTACAGCAGCCGGAGCTGACCAAGACCCATCTTATCTGGAGATACTGAGTTCTTCCTGCAGCAGCTCCATCCCAAGAGTCTGACCTGGCATTGGGGGGGTGCAGCATGATCTTGCCTCGGGGGCACTTGTGGAGGAACAGTGACTTGAGACATTCAAGTGACAAGCCTGCCACCCAGGAGTTGAGCTGGAAAGCTGCTTTGGGAATAGCAGTTGGCATCAGGTGGCTGAGCTTTTGGCAAGAACGAAACATCTGGGGACCAGCAGGCAGAGCACCAGGCTGGGGACCCAGAGGCCAGGGTCACGGTGCTGCTGACACTCAGTATATTGCGTGACATTGGGCCTCAGGTTCCCCATGGACAAAGGGCAGAAGTAGGGTTTGGGCTTTGTTCATTCACCTCTGTGCCGTGAGTCTGTCCAGTCCATCAAGCGCCATACTCATTTCATTCTCCAGGCTTTTATTATTAAGCTTCTGTTTGGGGACTGGGAGGTGGTACCCTGAGTGCTCAGTGAGCATTTGCTCTCTGCGTGACCTGGAAGCATTGCCTAATTTTAATGAGCTGACCCAGCATCTGCTTTGAAGAACTTTGTGGTGTGTATCTTTGCCATGTTCACCGGTGGTCATGCTGTGTGGTGGCGGCCGGCGTGAGTACTGCAGACGGGCAGGTGGAGGACAGAGGAGATGGATGCTGGGTGCTGGGGGCCCCTTCTGGGGAGGACTGCTGCTGCCCGACTGCAGGGAGCATCACCGGCTGTGGCCCCTGCAGAAAGAGATGCCCACGTAAGGGCACATCCCTCTGGGCCCTCTTCCAGTGGTCTGCCTGGCATGATGGTCTGGCCGTTTGGGCCCATCCTGATGATACCGACAGGCTGCACATGCTGCAGGGCTCCCCACGGGTCCTGGTTCTCTCCCCTCCTTCCACAGATCTGCATCTCCCACCTGTACCCTGCATGCCAAACTCCACCTCTGCATCTTCCCCAAGGGAAGAATTTATGTTGTCATGAAATCTGGGTCTTTCTTGAGGTCCCTTAGCAGCTCTGTCCAGTAGAAATAGAATGTGAGCCACATGAGTCCTTAAAAATTCTCAAGTAGCCCCATAAAAAAAAGTAAAAAGGAGCAAGTGGAATTCATTTTACTGAGATGTTAATACATTGTGTCTAATCCAGCACATCCAAAGTCCCATCCTTCCCATCTGCAATATATCGGATTTATTAAGGGGGTGGACTTCATCCTTTTTGGTTGTAAGCCTTTGGATTGCGGTGCGTTGTTCACTCATGGCGCATCTGAGTCGGACCAGCCTCATTTCAAGTGCTCGGTAGCTGCGTGTGTCTGGTGGCCTCCCCTGGACAGTTTTGATTTAATCCGGCGTCTTGACCCTCTGCCCAGAGCCTTGGCTGGAATGGACGCTGCCTCTCGCCGAGTGCCTGCTTGGAACTGAGTCCTTTGTGTGTTCGGAAGTCATCGGATGCTCTCGTGTCACTTGCTGGGGTCAGTGGTGGCCCAGAGTCCCTGCGGCCCAGAGCACGGCTGTGTGGCCCCGGCCCTGGTTATTTTTATGTGACCATTCTCTCCGAGCATCCTGAGCGTCCCGTCCCCCGAGCAGGGAGTGTGTGTCGTCACCCTGTGATGGCTCGGCTAATTGAGCCGTAAACAAAAAGTGCCTTCAACACAGGCTCATCTGCCCCTCCTCTGGGAGGGAGGGCAGGCTGGCCGTTCCTGAAATGTCACCCTCTGTCAGTGCTGCACAAAAGCCTCATGTCTGTGGGCTCCGACCTGATAGATTGCCTTTGTGCTGATAGAAAAAACCCAAGCCGGGCCTGGTGTGAATAGGGCTGTTGCCTAGGCGGGGCGGTGTTCACAGGGACCGTCCCAGGGGCCGGCTGCGGTGGTGGCTCCTTCAGGACTGCCCCTGGGGAGAGGCAGGTCGCCCTGCGTCTGGGCTGGGCTCCGAGGGCCCGGGTGTGATGGGAGTGGAGTCTGGAGCTGGGCCTGGGGCCCAGGGACCTGCTCGCCTTACTGCTCCCGGATATCTTTGTGAGAAGCCAGTGACGTGATGGAGACCTTTAAAATGACATTGCATGTTCCTAACGCCACTGAATTCCGTGGTTAAACATGTGTAGGATGGTGAATTTTATGTTATGTGTATATTTTCACCAGAATTTAAAAAAAATCAGTGCACTATTTAAATATTTGTGTTAAAGCTTGATAGTTTTTCAGTTTTTAGGGTCAAAATTATACATCTATAGTGTATTCCTTTCTACCTGTCTATCATATAAATCATGCATATTAGGCATCTGTATCTATCTAGATATACAAACATATATCTTAAAATTGTTTCCTTTTCTTTGATAGTCTAAGTCTTAGAAGAATTGAGGGTTTCATTATCACTGGCTAAAGTTAAAAGGTACCCAGTTTAGTGATCTTGGAAAGAAAATCAGGAAACAAGATGATCGTTTCCTCAACTCTTGTTACAGTGGGTGCCCATTTTCACGGCTTATTGCCCAAATTACAACTTTTAGGTAAGGGTGCACTGGGGCAGAGTCTGTGCACAGCTAGGAGATCAGAAGCGAAAGGTTTCCTCTGCTATGACCAGCCGGCTTCTGGGAGCCGGGCCCCTTTTCTCCTTGCGGGAGGCATCTTGGGAGCCCCTGACGGTCTCACCGTGAGGTCAGACAGGGAGCATTTTGGGGCCATCAGCCTGCTGTCCTCAAGGAGCCCTGGTCAGTACTTGAAGGTTTCCAGGCGATGCCTTTGCTTCTTGGTCAGATGACCTTCATCTCCCCGTGCTCTGTGGTCTCAGACCTTTTCTTTTTACAGGCATCTTCCTCCGGCACAACAGTCTTCTTGGGACTCGGTACAGCCTTGGGTCAGGCTCCCAGCAGGTGAACCGGCCCGGCCCTTTTGTTGTTGCCATTTTTGTAGTCCTTGCTTTTAGTGATTGCGGGATGTAACACACCCGTAACGAAAAATTAACCATTTTAACATGAACACTTCAGTGGCATTCAGTAAATTCTCACCTCAGTCTAGTTCCAAAGCAGTTGCATTGCCCCAGGAGGGAACCCGTACCCTTAGCCGTCACTCCCCATCCGCCCCCCTGCCCCCCCCCCCCAAGTCCTTGGCAACCACCAGTCGGCTTCTGTCTCTGTGGATTTACCTATTCTGGACATTTCAAATAAATGGAATCGGGCACTGCGGACTTTCATGTCTGCCTTCTTGCGCTCAGATGTTCTTGAGGTCCACCCCTGAGGTACCGCGTCAGTAGTTTTTTTTAAAAGCTGGGTAATGGTATTGCTTTGTTGGCCTCTAACCACAGTTTGTCCGCTCATCGGTTGTCGGACATTTGGGCTGTCTCCACCTTTGGCTGTTGTGAAGGGCGCTGCTGCTAGTACATGTGTGTATATGTATTTACTCGAGTTACTGGTTTTCATTTCTTTGGGAGATGTACTTAGAAACTGCCTTGTTGGGTCACATGGTAATTCTGTGCTTAACTTTTTGAGGAACCACTAAACTTTCCCCCATTGTTTTTCTTATTACTGTTGAGAATGTGGAAATACTGGCCGCTTGCCTGTTTCCTCCTTTTTTTTTTTTTTTAACAGAGATAAAGATTTATGTTAGGGAATTGACTTCCATAATGATGGCGGTATAAGCCCAAAATATGAAGGGGACAGTTGATGTTCCATCTCAAGTCCAAAGGCCATCTGTTGGCAGAATTCCTTCTTACTTGGAGGATGTCCGTCTTTTTTTCTTAAGGCCTTCAATTGATTGAATAAGGCCCATCCCCACTATAGTGGGCAATCTGTTCTACGCAGTGTCTGCCAATTTAAATGTTTCTCATCCAAAAAGCACCTTCATAGAAATATCCAGAATAATGTCTGATGAAATAGCTGAGCGCTGTGGCTCAGAGAAGGTGACACATAAAATTAACCATCCTAGGGTGCTTCCTTATTTTCTTTCGTCTCTCTCTAGGTGGCAGTGACTTCTCTGTAGGTGCTGGGCAGAGACGGGGGTTGGCAGGTGTACTTTCCCACTTTCTGGGAGTCCCTTCCAGGCAGCACCAAATGATCCCAAGGGTGCCTTCACTCCTGGAATAAATGACACTTGCTCTAAAGAAGAGGTTCTTGTGTGCCTGAGTTTAGGGCATCCTCAAGTACAGGAATCGTTCCAGAGAGTTATTATCTAGGGTCAGTTAATTAATTGATGATAGCTATCATTTTGTGTTTACTTTGTTTTCGCTTCTTTGGCCCCTTGTATTTTTTTTTTTTTAATAAATTTATTTATTTATTTATTTTTGGCTGTGTTGGGTCTTTGTTGCTGCTCGTGGGCTTTCTCTAGTTGTGGTGAGCGGGGGCTACTCTTTCTTGCGGTGCACGGGCTTCTCATTGTCGTGGCTTCTCTTGTTGCAGAGCACGGGCTCTAGGAGCGCAGGCTTCAGTAGTTGTGGCACGTGGGCTCAGTAGTTGTGGCTTGCAGGCTCTAGAGCTCAGGCTCAGTAGTTGTGGCACATGGGCTTAGTTGCTTCGCGGCATGTGGGATCTTCCCGGGCCAGGGCTCGAACCCATGTCCCTTGCATTGGCAGGCAGATTCTTAACCACTGCGCCACCAGGGAAGCCCAGGCCCCTTGTATTTTAACTGTGGCACTCGATAAATAACCAATGACAGCTCAGCTACAGAGTGGAAGAAAAAAAAAAATCAAGTGAGAACCTTTGAATCAGGCTCTGTGTGAGAGGTGCTTTCTCTGCTTCTGAGCAGTGGGTATAAGATGCTCTAGATTTTATCCAGTAATGATGCAGCCCCACCGTGATGATGGTGAATAACAAGTACTAACCGCTGCCCTTGCGTTATGACGTCCCAGCACTTTTGCAGAGCTTGTTACATTATCTGGTCCTTATTATAACCACGTGAGGTGTGGAGTGAGGTTTTTCTTATCAAGAAACTGATGCTTATAATGAAATTCTCACCTTCCATCCTAATGGTTCTTTATTTATTTATTTATTTTTAGTTTTGTGAGCAGGGTTATTTTTATTTCTTTTTTTAAAAATTTTTATTGGAGGATAGTTGATTTACAGTGTTGTGACATTTTCTTCAAGGTATTCTATACATACTTATTGTCTATTTGGTGCCTTTATTCCAGGCATCATTTCATTAAAACAATGTATATATTTTGGAGGAGGATGGTTATATATCATGATGGTCCTTGGTTTTTTTTTTCCCTTCATATATCATATTATTAACTTTTGAAGAGATTATACATGTACTTGACATGCTTTTCTATAGGTATAAAATAATTGACAAATGAAAAACAAACAAAAAAACAAAAAACAAACAAAAAAAAGAAACTGATGCTCAAAGAGATTGGCACTTGGAAGTTATACACTGTGTGTCAAGGTGCTGAGTCTGAAAGCTTGTTTTGTGACCCCTGATTTATACAGAATTTGATCATAAAGTAGGATGATTGTCTATATTGTTCTGTTTTTAATGGACTGAGTGTGAAACTGATGGAAATATTAATGGAAGCTATTTAAAAGGAAAAAAGAAAACTTAGTGATGTTACCATGGATATCCTACAACCACAGGGACATCCTGAAAAATGCCAGCGGTTGGTGGCAAAGCTTGAAATGTGTAAGAAGAAAACTGTGGAATGTGGTTATTTGAATAGCAAGCAGGAAGGTTTTATTGTTGCGTGTTTACCCAGGGAGATCTTTAAGGCCTTCAAGAAAGAACCTGACGGATTACAGCAGCCTTTAAGGGATGTGAGCTGTTTGTCCCATCCAGGGAAGATGTTACTGCGGCAGACAGCACGCGATTGTGATGGGGGTGAGGCTGGAGAGGGGCTTGCGGAGTCAAGAGGGGATGCCAGCCCCGTAGGAGAAGAGACATCTGGCCCCCAGATGTGGCCCTGGGGTTCCTGTTTGTGGTTTCAACCCATTCTGGCCCCAGGTTGGGCCTGACCTTGGCAGACCTATGAATATGCTGCCCTTTCCACTCTCAGCTGGGCGGTGCTGCTCCCAGGGGGCAGTGTGACAATGTGTGGTGGCAGTTTTGGTTATCTCACCATGGCCTTTAGTGCCCTAAGGCCAGGACTGCTACTCATTCCCCATGTGCTGGACAGGCCTGCCCTGTGTAGAACTGTCTTGCCCCCAAACGCCAGTGGCGGCCCATTGAGAACCACGTCGTGTCCCCTTAGAAGTGGCGGCCCCTCATTGCATTGACAGAGCCCTCTGCTCTTGGGTCACCGGGTCGTGCGCATAATTATGGGGTCAGGTTTCAGTGGCAACCTTGAGATCAAAGGGACACCAAAATTTGGGCTTCTCACATTGAAGAGCGGTACCCTTTTAGAAGGATGTGTAAATGTTTCTCAACTGTGATTTATAACAAAAGCATGGAGTGGGCTTCAAGGATTTTGCAGCTGGGGTGATGGCCCAAGGGAGCCCAGGATCCGTCAGAACTTGGGAGCCTGGGGCCTCAGCCTGTCTCGCCATCACCAGAGTTTGGGATCAGCGTCCTTTGTCCCAGCTTCCCGGGAATCACAGCATACTGTGCCGGGTCCTGACTTTCCTTTCTAACACTAATGGCCCCGGACAGCAGCTTTGGTGAGGATTTACAGAACTCTTTTGATGAAATGTGTTTCTGGAATTGGGGGAAAATGTTTAAAAGAGCTTTCCATTCATTTAAAACTGTTGGTAGGATTTGGCTCTGAACCTGCGGGGTGCCCCTGTGTTTTAAGGTTGAAATGATTCCCTAGTTAACTGGCCATCTCCAGACCCACATGTGCATTTTCCAGAATAATCCTCATTTCTCCCTGATTCGTAGAGGTGAAAGGCCAAAGCCAAGGTCCTGGGGCAGCTTTGAGGGGGCCAAGTTCAGGCAGGCCACCCCAGACTGGGCATCACTGTTAGAAGACCACAGCCATGGCCATCTTGCCAAAGGAATGTCTTTGGACCTGTGACTTTATCTCAGGCCAGTAGTTGTCTGCCAGGAAAAAGGCAGAGCGAGGTCATGCTGACATCCAGTCTGTGGAAGGAGGGAGGTGGCACCAGCCATCCCGTGGAGGCTCGGGGTGAATGGTTGGTTTGGAGGAGAGACTTAAAAAGATCCCACAGGGACTTCCAGTGGTTAAAACTGTGTGCTTCCACTGCTGGGGGCATGGGTTCCATCCCAGCTCGGGGAACTAAGAGATCCCACGTGCCTCACAGTGCGGCCAAAAAAAAAAGAATCCCACAGAAGTGTGAGTCCATTTTAACTGAATGTATTTTTTCCTTCCTAAAAACCAGAAGTTAAGAGCAGCAGGTACATTCAGATCTGTCGCACACCAGGTTTTCACCCATTGGCATCCACCATCGTCTTAATTTCTGCTCTGGGGTCAGCTCCTTGTTTTGTGCAGATCCCCAAATAAAGCCAGTCTGGTCCTTTCTGTTTAGTTGGAGCATATCTTGAGATGGCAGGGGGAGCGGTTAAGAGCTGCGGCCACATGCAGCCCGGATTTGTGCAAACCAAAACCAGCTGGAGGAATCCTTTAAACTTAAGGTTACGGATTGCAGCTGGCACCGAGGGGCGTGTTGAGACAGGTTTTGACTGTGGATTAGATGTGGGCAGGGGCAAGGAAGAGGCACAGGAGTTTGGCTGATCAGCTAGTCAGGTACAGGTGGGGAAAGCGTGGCTGAAAAGAAACGCCTCCTGGATAAACAGTAGGTGTAAGGACTTTAGTCGACTCAGTATGACTCAACACTACGGTGTGGGTTCTCTCATGTGCACGCGCGCGCACACACACACACACACGAGTTGGGGTGTCTGAACCCTCAGGCTGCCTGCAGGGGTATATAATCTGGGAGAGACAGGAGCCATTGCACTCACCACTGGTGGACCACCCATGCTTACCTCTTGCGGACTCACTTCGGAAGGGTGTTTTGGGTGCAGTAGGATACGCTGGGTGCCGGGCTCTGGGTGCTGGACAGTGGGTCAGGGGATGGTGCACATGTGGCGGCTCTCTTGGGCACGTTTCACTGGAGTGTAAGTGAGCTTGAGAATTTCCACCAGGAGAACTCGCGTATGTAACTGGCAACCCTATCAATACGAAAAGTATTACCAGGGTGGCGGTTTTCAGTCCCATGCAGACAGACAGTTTCACTACCTCTGTTGTTAGTTCATTCTTTTGCAGGTTAATGAGGAACCGCTCGCTAAATCCTTATTTGAATGGATGAGTCAATGCCTTGAATAATTTTTGAACCGTTTATAGGGAGGGAGGAGGTCTTACCCAAATATAAACATGGCTGCAATAATAGAATCACTTGTATTTCACTTGTTAATTACACAAATACCGCTTATCTCCTCATTACGTGGAGAGCTTTCTACTAGGGACCAGCAGGTGGAAAAGTAGAAAAGAGTTTCTGATCAAAGGAGGACTGAGTCTTGTCTTTTAAAGCAGGTGGAGCTACAGACAGCTGGAGAGTGAAAGAAAATTGGAGAAGACACCTTTCTTTGAGTTCTGCATCTTTCCCTGTAATAATCGTAGGTGTGACTTGACTTCTGAGCTCACTGGGAGCCTGACGTAATTGGAAGGATTGGAAAGATATTGTTTCCTTTGTTGGCCAAGAATGTGTTTTACTGGAGGGATGCTTGAGGCAGGGGTGGTGGTGAGTGGAGCTGCCACCCTGGAGGTGGGGAGCCAGGGGTAAACACCAAGTCCTCTGGCTCTCCCACAGCTTCCCAGGAACTGGAGCTCAGTCATTTGCTGGGTATTAGGAACTTTCACTTTACTTGGAGGATTTTGTTCAACCACTGCTAAATGAAAATTGTCACAGGGAAGGGTAGTTCTCAGAATTCGTTATGGATAAAGTACCTTAGAATGAAGGGGAAACTATGGTTCCTTCTCCTTCTTCCACGACTCTACAATCAACCTCCCACCCACTCCCCCTATTCTATATTTAAAGTCAGTTCCATCCCTCACCCTGGCGCTTGTCCTTGGTGCTGAGATGGGCAAACCTCTTTAGAACCCCTGACTCACTACTGCTGACACACCTGGTCAGGTGTGGCCTCCGACACTTAACCCCTCCACATAGTAAAATCCGGATTTTAAGTAATAGTTGTCTTTTAGTAGAGCTATTAACAGTCTCCCAGAGCCGGTTGTTAAGAAGTTATACTCTATTCATTCACACTCCTGAGTTCCTTTTTGGGAAGATTTTTGGATTTCCTTAAGTTCACGGAGAGACACAAGTGATTACTTTTTCTGCTCCTTTTAAATCCTTCTTTACTTGGAGATTATTAGTGTAAATTACAGATCGAGAATGCCATAAATGTCATGACTAAAATTTATCCCTAGGCTCTGTGACTACACGGGGGCTCCCTTTATAGAATATACTGGAGATTGTTGTTACTGATGGGACTCTTTAAAGACTCTTCCAGCAGAGGAGGGTCTCAAGTGGCTTGTTTTCCGAGCTTACTTCAGAATTTTAACTGGCCCCTAAGGTCATCAGCAGTTTGGATTTCTGCTGTTCTTCATGCTTGCGCTTACTTATTTGTTTCCATATTGAAATACACTTGTGTTTCCTTTACTTGGAATATATCTGCATTAGTCAGCCAAGACTGCTGTAACAAAAGGGCCATACACTGGGGGACTGAAGCAGCAAACAACCATTTCTCACACTCCTGGAGGCTGAAAGTCCAAGATCAAGGCACCGGCAGATTTGGTGTCGATTTGGTGTCGGTGAGGGTCTGCTTCCTTGTTCACAGATGGCTGTGTGCTCACTGTGTCCTCATGTGGCAGAAGGGGCCAGGGAGCCTCTGGGGTCCCTTTTATAAGGGCACTAATCCCTTTCATGAGGGCTCCACCCTCATGACCTAATGGCCTCCCTAAGGTCCTGCCTCCAAATACTATCACCTTGGGGGTTAGGTTTCAACATACGAATTTTGGGGGGACACAGACATTCAGTCTGTAGTAATAGCTCTGCCACATTTTCCAAGCACTCCTTTCTCCAGGAGTTCTGGAAATGCCCTTCCCCGGTCCTGCTTGGGTCCAGCCCTCAAGAAAGGTTGCCAGGTACCCTTATGCTTTGAGAGATATCTTTCTTTCGGTGTCTGATTTTTGAATTTTCCCTCCACCTGAACTTTTCACATGTAACTCCTGGTTCTTCACGGGGAAGAGGGCCTTGCCAGCTACAGGTGTCATTTTCTCTTTGGGATGACTGTCTTTATATTTTAAATTATTCTAGAGTGAAGATGACCGGAGGAAGTGATGGTCATTTTAGGGTTTGTGTCGTCACGTGTTGCCAGGAGGGAGAAGGAGGGCACAGGTGGGGACGGTCCGGGTGAAGGGGCACGGAATTCCAAAGAGTCCAGAGAGAGGAAGAGGCGAGATCCCTTAGGAGAAGGTTTGGGAAGGATTAGGAAGTATCTTTCCTTTTCTGTCACTGTTACCATCTATCCCAATTTTACTCAGTGGGAACTTTTTTAAGGTTTGGATTTTTACAAGTAGTTCTAATTTTTCTTATTATAAAAACATGAATAGAAAGCAACCATAATTTCTTCCCACAAAGGTGAATATTATTGACCCTTCGGTGCACATCCTTCCTGCTCTGTCAGATGCCACGTCTCCCAGGGGTGTGGGTGTTTGCACATACTAGTGATGGTCAAGGAGGCCAAGCTACCTGGCGTCCAGGTTGGGTGTGAAGATGGAATCGAAGTTGGTGGTGGATAAGCACGAGTGATGAGCTGGGAGAGGAGTGTCAGAAAAGCTGAGCCCAGCCAAGAATACAAAAGGATCTTAGAAGAAGGACCTTGTCTGTTACTTTGTGAATGAGATGCAAAGAAAGGGACAGGCCCTCTGCAAGGGGCCGCCAGTGGATGGTGGCGTGGCAGAGTGCTGCCCTCCCCGCACGGCCTCCTGGCTCCCTGGGAGGCGATGCTGGGACAGTGACCAAGCAGAGGTGGGCTCCCCCAAAGGTCACGCCCAGCAAAGTCCCCGATTGCACCCTCAGCCACAGCCGGTCCATCGAATCCAAGGGTAAAGAAACCTGCCCATCGAATCTCATGGGATCAGAGACATTTTTAAAAATTCCATACACCGCGATAGGAATGAACTGATTCGATGTGATGGAATTGAGCAGGAAATAATGTGATGTCTTGGCGTTGGGTCTGGAACCCTGCAGCCCTTGGTGGGACGTGTCCTAAAGGCCGATGGGTTTGGGTTCAGAGAGTCAGTCGCTCTTTTTCTTAGTGGGATGTGGTCCCCAAAGAGCTAGTGTGCCCCATTTGCTGTGTGTGTATGTTTTCCTCAAGTCTGAGATGGAAGTAAATTGAGGCAGCTCCGATTCTGAGAGGTCCAGGCCCAGCTGGACGGGGAGCTATGTCCAGTGGGGTCAGTGAGGCGGCCGGGATCTGTGCCTGTCATCCCCGCCCCAGATGGAGGGGGTGTTTGTCCCCGACAGCTTAGACCGCTGGGACGTGGGCTTTGCTCTGGACACCACGCTCTTGAGGACCAGGAGACAAACCAGGGCGTATAGAAGGAGCCCGGTGATGACGGAGTTGGGGGACCTTTCCTTTGGACGAGACCCCGTCTTGCAGTGTTCTGGGGGGCTGGGCTCCAGAAGAGGCTGGTTCCAGGCTGGCAGTTTTGGAACTAGGACCACGGGGGGATTTGTGGCTGGTGGCACAGACTGGCAGAGAGTGCTCCAGGGAATGTCTCAGGCCCTCCTCCCTGCAGGTGTGATCAGTAATTCCAAGCAGGCCTCCTTGTTCACAGGTGGGACGTGCCTGGGAGGAACTTGACACCAGTATTCGTAGCAGAGTTGAGACAGAGGGAAGCCAGAGCTTCCACTGTGGGCCACACGTGCGTGGAACACGGAATTTGGCTGAGGTTGTTCAGGGTGGTAATGGCGGGAAAGCCATGCCCTCTCAGGGCTGAAGCTACTCTTTTCCTGGAGACGAGAGGAGGCATTGGGAAATAGAAGATGGGGTGGGTGTAACTTCTCTTTGCAAGGCTCCTACGAATGTCAGGATCCCAGGAATACACGTTTTGGCTCCACGTAGAGAGGGTGTCTGAGCGCTGCAGTCAGTGATGATCAGATGGTGGGTGTTGGGACTGTGGCCGGGAGGGTGGCCTCGAGAGCCGGCTGAGCTTCTAGAACAAGCCTGAGGTGATGCCATCCTGCTTAAGGCCCTCTTTACCTGGCCATGTGTGAGATGGCGGGAAATGATGGCGTACAAGTTGTGGGTCCGTAGTTCTGTACTGATTATTGATGTCAGCCATCCTCAGGTTGCAGTCTACATCAGAGTTACCTGTGGCTTTGAGATTTTCAAAAAATGTGTATTCATGTAATGTAAGAGAGCACCACAGCTAGGAAAGGAAAAGGATGAACCAATATCTGCATTAATTTATAATATATCATAACTATGTTATGTTAATTAAAATTTTAATTGTAGGTTCACATGTAATAATTTTTTTTTTTTTTTTTTTTTTTTTTAGTGATATAAAGGAAGTGGAGAGTGGGATATTTAAACGGAAACCTGGTGTATTTTTAGTCTCATGTGGGCTTTCAGTGTTTGAGCTGACTTGAGGCAGGGTAAGGACTTACGTAGTCTTGAAGACACTGCCCCCTTCTGGTGATTAAACGCATTCTAATACGGTCTGTTCTTCGTAGCGGAATTGCATTTTGATTTGTTTTCTATTTAAATATTATTTTTATTATTAAACCTGAAAAAGAAAACTGGAATCAGCAGTGGTCTCTCTCGCCTGTCCTTCTCCTTCGTAAACACAGGAATAGCTTTCTGGTCTCTCTGCTGTTCCAACTTTTAAAATGATTATATGGTTCTGTGCAGTTTACTTTGTCCTTCTGTCCTTCCTTCATGTGGAGCACGTCTGCGTGCTGGGCACCACGATCGGCATTGCATGAGCAGTCTTGTTATTTTAAAGGACTGGGAATAGGATGTGTAGTTTTCCAGACTTTTTTTTTTTTTTTTTTAATGATATCAACACAGTTACAAAGACATTGAAATAATTTTTAAGGAAATTTAATCTCAGCCTGTCCAGAGGAGGTGGCTGGAGTCGGGACCCCCTGATTGGCATTGACGAGGAGGAAGAGGGCCGTCTGTTTGTCTGAGAGCCTGGGATGTGGGGATGGGCCAGGTGAGACAGGTGTGGAGCCCAGAGGAGTCTATTTCACGCCTAAAGAACTCGCTCACATTTCCCCAGAAAAGGGGTCTCAGAGAGTATGGGGGGCAGCCTCGCATAAGTGCCCCAGTCAAGGAGTGAAAAGTGAAGCCCAGCATCCAGGGAAAGTGGCTGGAAAACCAAGGATCTGTTGGAGAGCCCGCCAGCATGGTTAGGACGCCTTAAAAACAGCTACTGGGGCCCATCACTGCTTCTTAGAGCTGACGCTTAGAAAAGCAGGCTTCCCAGGGAAGCATGGCCTCTGGACGGCCAGAAACGGTGATAGCAACCCTGGGCACCCCGAGTCCAACCTAAACACTGAGATATAGTCTCATAATGTCCGTGTCACTGAAGTCTAGAATTCACCTTACTTAATTACACAGTGGTCCACTATTGCCGTAATTCGCCTGCTCATATGGTTTCAATTTTGTTAACTAAGCAGAGCACCTGAAATCATGCTGTTCTTTTATAAACCAGGTGGAGCAAGGCTATATAGATTTGTTAGTGTCCATTATTGAAACATTTAAGCCTGGACTTTTTTCGGACTCATTTTCAGCAGCTACCGGTAGATGGAGGGAGTGAGACGTGTAAACAGAGGGGAGTGACCGTCCTGCCACTTCCTGTCGGTGTAAATCCGTCGCTAAACCGAGCTCACTAATAAATCTCCTGCAGATACAGCTGAGATATTTATAGTTGATGGTTTACATGAAATGAACAAGAACTAGCTGTTGACAGCAGCATGAAGTGACGAAGTCTATTTTAGAACGTCTCTGTCTTTGGAAAGTAAGAAAAATGTATGCATGAATTTGCCTTACTAAGAGCCGTTTGTGAATAAATCAACATAAACTAGGGTGGGTTATTACAACATTATAGAGAACCACAAGGTCAAAATGTTTCTCTTCAGAAGGAAGCAAGGGCATGCTGCTTTGCAAACGTCATACACTGGGTGTCAGGCGTTTCTCACGCCTAGCAGGTTATGTTCTTGGATGTGCTTGTGTAAACGCAGTGGTTGCCCTGATAGCTTGCAGTGCTCTCGACAGGAGAGCCTTTCCTCTCATTTCGACAGCACCTCTGCTGGTCTCGGGGAGGCAAGTGAGGCTGGGAAGACTCTCAGGTCCCTGGCTGTCAGGGGTGCTGTGTCTTGTGGGGCTGTATTTGATGGGACTGTGTAAGTGGATATTGATTGTTAAATCAGTTTTGAGAATCAGCAGAATTTTAGGTCTCCAGGAAGCCTTGGAGATCAACTTTAACCCTTCCTCCTCATCCACCCCAGCCCTCGAGACCAGAAAGCTAATGTTACCTAAGGTCAGTGCTAGGGACAGAATTGTGCTCCCCGCCATGTGGAAGCCCTCATCCCCACTGTGCTGGCCTTTGGAGATGATGGGATTTGTTTCCTTATTCAGAGGAGGCACCAGGGGCACAACCTCGACCACCCAGCCAGCACCTATTGGTTTGCTGCTGTTCCCTCTTCCTTTCCTTCTTGTGGGATGGTTATTGTGTCTCCTGGGACCAGAGCCCCGAACCCTGAGCAGTGTCTCAGCTCTGAATCATGCACGACAGCAAAGGACATATTCCCGTGCTTCACGGCCCACAACTGGCTCATGCTGTTTCTTTATGGTTACTTAACAATGTACGCAAAACTAATAGTTCTTACCTTTTTGTACTCATCAGTCCTGGATAATCCAACTGTAAGTTCAAAATTACTAAATCAAATGCAGTGACATGAGAAGGAACCACTTAATGAATCAGATGGGGTGCTTTTTTGTATGAACATACTTAATATTTTATTTTTTTATTGAGGTATAGTTGACTTAGTTTCAGGTGTACAACATAGTGAATCAACAGATAGATTATACTCCATTTAAAGTTATTATACAATAATGGCTATATTTTCCTGTGCTGTACAATATATCCTTGTAGCTTATTTATCTTATTACCTAGTAGTCTGTACCTCTTAATCGCCCACTCCTATCCTGCCCCTCCCCCTCCCTCCCCGCACTGGTAACCACCAGTTTGTTCTGTCTGTGAGTCTGTTACAGATGGGGTACTTTTGCTGTAAGTCAGTCGCCCCCCTGGTGTGACTTTTGCGGTCACTGGGGTGGCAGAGGTTCTGTGCATTTGCTGTATGTCCCTCCTTAGGCTGGAGGACATCCTGGTTCCCCAGCTACCTCTGTGGGACTCACGGCAAAGTCTTTAGTTTTTTAAGATAATTTTTAAGTACTTGAATCAAAACGCATAACCCCTGCAAGCTGCCGGGACCAAGCCTGCTGATGACCTTGCGGGAAACCCTGTCCAGGTGCTGCCCAGCGTTGATTAATCAGCTTCCACTCTCTATGCATCACCTGTTAAGGTCAAGCAAGGCATCACGAGGGCGTTGAGTTTAAAAGTAAAGTTATAGGAAATGTGGATTTGGCAGTCAGAGAGGCCTTGCGTGTGAACACATAGTACCTGACACAGGGGAAACCCTGACTGATGACGTCAGAAGCCCAGGCAGGATGGTGGGGGCCTTGGGAGGGGGTCACCATGGCAGATGTGACATCGGAGCCCTCTGCCTCACGTCAGGGAGCAGGGAGCTGTGGAATTGTGGGATGCTTAAGGCAGGCAGGTCTGGTGGTCCGGGGAGAGACTCGTCAGAGGACCCTCAAGTCCCCAGCGAGGCGGGGGGGCGGGTTGATTATTTCTCGTTTGCAGGCAGAGAGGTGAGCTGGGGCCCCACTTCCTTCTTAACTTGCTGTGGGCGCTGGAGTAATACCTTTATTTAAAAAGCACGTGAAAAACGAAGTCTTCAGTCACGGATGTAGGTGCTCAGGGCTGTGGAGGAGCTCAGCTGCTTGAAGTATTTGGTGGGTGCAGAGAGTGGTCGGTTTCCTTTGGTCGATCCTTCCCTGCCTGGTGGTGCACACAGGTGAGCCCTTCGTTTTCCTCACAGCAGGTGAAATGCGTTTCCCCGGAGGCCTTTGGATGCTCTACCAAGTCAGTTTGACATGCTTCCCCTGTTTTTACTCCTGGCGGACTTGAAGCCAGAATGGGAACTCCTGGCTGCTTCCAGAGGGCAGTCCAGTTTACTGCAGCTGGTCCTTTCCTTGTGTGCCGGGAGAGCCTGTGCAGGTGTGTGTTTTTAGCCACCAGGGGAGTGTGAGCTGGAGTGAGTCACACTGTGTGTGGCGGGCTGTGTGTTTTCTTTCTTCCTGCCCCAGTTTTGCCCAGGAGGAATCAGATGACAGAGAAGGTGGGGCTGGGGAGGTGGTCTCTGCCTTTTTCCTGGTGCCCGGTACTGGGGGGAGGGCAGGGAAGCGGGTAGTGCAGGGTGAACTGGAGAGGACCTTGGGGGTGTTGGCTGTAATTAATCAGCCAGGCGTGAAGGGTGGTAATCGGTGATACCTTCTCCACGTGTGGGAAATGACAAGGTCACGTGAGGCTTTATTCCGTGGATACAAAAATAAAAAAGAAATTCCCCACCAAGTTAGGATTTGCACAAAGTGGTCACTCAGCTTTGGAAAACTGCACATGACTTCAAGGCTTCTGCCACTGCTCACGTGCCCACGGAACCTTCTGGAAATGGTTCTAAGAGCCCCTTCACCAGTCCTAAAACAGAAACCTGCAAAAAACCAAGCAATCTGATTAAAAAATGGGCAAAGGACTTGAATAGACTTTTTCCAAAGAAGACATACCAATGGCCAAGAGGTACCTGAAAAGATGCTCAACGTCACTGATCATCAGGGAAACCGCAATGAGATGTTATCTCCACCTGTTAGAATGGCTTTTTATCAAAATGAGGTTGGTGAGGATGTGGAGAAAAGGGCAGTCTCGTGCTGCACTGTTGGTGGGGGTGAAAATTGGTACAGCAACTATGGAAAACAATATAGAGACTCCTCAAAAAATTAAAAATAGAACCATCATGTGATCTAACAATCCCATTTCTGGGCATATATCCAAAGGAAATGAAAACAGTGTCTAGAAGAGATAGCTACACCTCGACATTCATTGCAGCATTGTTCACAAGAGCCGGGACATGGAAACAACGTAAGTGTCCATGGATGGATGAATGGATAAAGAAGATGTGGTATATACACAATAGAATATAGTATTCAGCCATAAAAAGAAGGAAATCCTGCCTTTTGTGAAAACATGGATGAACCTTGAGGGCAGTGTGCTAATTGAAATAAATCAAAGACAAATACTGTATGATCTCACTTATATGTGGAACCAAAAAAAGGCGAACTCGTGGAAACAGAACGGATTGGTGGTTGCCAGGGGCGGGATGGGGAGATGTCGGTGAAAGGGTACAGACTGCTAGTGATTAGCTGAGTAAGTTCTGGGGTCTAATGTGTGGTATGGTGACTTAACAGTACTGTATTATGTGCTTGAAAGTTGTTGAGAGTAGATCTTAAATGTTCCCACCGCACAAAAGAGGTAATTATGTGATGGGGGGTGTTAACACCTCCTGTGGTAATGGTTTTACAATATATATGTGTATCAAATCACCCTACTGTAAGCACTAAACTTACATATGTTATCTGTCAATTATATCTCAATAAAGCTGGGGGGAAAAAGAGAGAAACTAGAGGGCCACTTGCAAGCACCACTCGCATGGGATCCTTTTTGGCCGTCACTTGTTCCACTTGGCCACCCACTGGCTAGGCAGGCTTGGCTCAGACCCGTGAGGGATGGCAGTGCCTGGATCCAGGACATGGAAGCAGCAGAGGTCACGATGGGGCACGGACATGAGGAATTTGGTCTGTGTAACTGATTCAGGCCAGTTCCTGTCTCTAGCAGAGGTTTGAAAATTCTTCCAGACTTTAAGGACGAATAGGCACAAATTGCAGCCACAATAAGCCTCAGGTTGCCAACTTCAGAGGCACATAAATAGCCTTCAGGGAGCCCCCCTCACCCGCCTTTATAGTCATTTAGGTATTTATTCAGCAAATAAAGGTTCAAGTCCTTTGTCTCGTATCAGAAAGCCACGAGAATGGAAACACTCTGTAACTCATTTGGCAGCAAAGCCAGACTTGGTGACCTAACATGAGGCGACTCACGGCCTCTCTTTACCCCCGGTTGTGAATACTGACGTCTCCCTGCGCTGGACCATGGGCTGCTCCTAATAGGGAAGGTGCGTTGGCTTCCTCTCCCCCGGTCTGAAGCTCCCCCTCCCTGGCCCCTTGTCCTGTGTCCCGTCTGCAGCCTGGCCCATCTCAGCTGGCGGTCACTTCATTTTCCCAGTGAGTTGTTCAGGCCCCAAACCCAGGATAATCCACAATGCCTCTCTTTTTCTCACCGTCCCCCATTTCCGGTCAGGCTGGGACCCCCGGTTGCACCCTGGGCACGGGAGGAGTCCTGCCACCCCCTTACTCCAGGGTTGTCACACTGCCCATGCGCTGGTCCCCTCACTTTCACCCCTCCCGCAGGGGGCCGTTCCCAAGAGCTTCTAGGTGACTGTTAAAGCCCAAGTCGGTCACGTTGCTGCAGAGCTTTGCACTTGCAGGGGCCCTTTACCAAGTCCCAGGGGCCAATCCGTCCTGCGCCTGCTCTTAAGCTAAGAATGGTTTTGATGGTTATAAAGCGCTTGGGGGGAAAATCAAAAGGTAGGTACTTTGCGACCTGTGAAAGTCCTATGAAGTTCACATTTCCGCGTTTAAGTCACAGCCACGCCAGTTTGCTTACACACCTTCCGCGGCTGCCTTCAGATGTCGGCAAAGTTGAGTCCTCGAGACACAGACCTTTGCGACACCCTCGATAGTCTCCTGGCCCCAAAAACCTAAACTGTTTACTCTCCGGTGCCTGGCAGGAGAGGTTTGCCAGCCCTGCTCCGGCCTCTGCTCTTCCCCGACCTCCTGGCTCCCTCGGCTCCAGCCAGGCCACCCTCTTCCTCCCAGGGGCTGACCTCCGGGCTGTGGCCGTGCCTGTGCCGGGAGGGCCCTTCCTCGTGGGTTTTTCACTTCCTTCAAGCCTTTGCTCAGAGCTCAGCCTCCCAGCGGTTCAGCGCTGGGCTTCCCTCCTGCCCGCAGCCCCTCCGCTTCTGTTTTCCTGCACCGTCACTATCCAGCGCTCTCATTATGCTTGTTTCTTGCCTGTCCCACCGCCACTGGGCTCGAGTTCCCGATGGCTGGGGTCTTCGTCTCTGTGGGCCCAAACACTGAGATCAGAAAGGAGTCCTTGTAGTGTTTGGTCCCTATTGGTTGAAAGACTTGATGTAGAATAGATACTTGCAATTTAGGTGCTCCGGGGGAGGTATGTAAGTTTTTGTTAGATACCGCTTCTCTTGTGTATAAAAAAACATGTTAGGTTCTGTGAGTGTGAAACTTTCAGCGATTTCTTTTTTTTTTTTAAGAAGAAGTAAAAAATATCTGTCTTACCACGTGTGTGAAGTATTTTCCCCTGTCTGCAAAGCCCTGCTTGTAAATGTTTTGGTGGTGAAATATTTTGTGGGGAATTATTTCACTAGAAATCTCAACAGTTAGTGAGTTAGTTTACTTTTATCCCACTGCATCAGAAAGGGGCACATCGAGCGGGTTTCCCACTATAGGTCAGAGGTGGCTTTGTGTAGCCCCACACATGTCTGCACACACGCTGTGGCCCTCCCGTGTCCTGGCACTCAGGAAGGGAAGGCCCTGTGTCAGTGCTCATTCCCCATATTGAATTTTCTGTTGCTTTTGGAAAGCTTACTATGAATAGATCCCTTACCTCAGAATTTAGATGAAGAAAACTGTTGCATGACAGGGGCATCTTGTTAAGAGCTCTCTGGCCATGCAGTTCATTTGTTCATTTTGTTTTTCTTTTAAGATAAATACGATCATTGCCCTCAGAATTGAGGCAACCTCCAGCTATAACTTGGCATCAGGAATAGAATTAAAAACATGTTTTTAGTTCACATTTATGATTCCTTTTCCAACGGGCACATATAAAAGGAATATTGCTTGTCACTTTACACTTTATGTCATTTTTTTTTTGGTTTCGGCTTGCACATGCATATTTCTTTTCTGGCCAATAATATTTAATAATAATCATAATAAAAGTGAGTAAGTGAGGCTAACATTGAGTGCTCTCTGTGTTCTGTGCTGTGCATTTCATGTCCACCATCTTCATTAATATCATTATTACTATCCTCATTTTACAGACGGGCAAAGTCCCAGGGCTGTACAGCTAACACCTGATGGTATTTGCCGTTTGCGATCTAATCCTAGCGTCTGGTTGGAACCTTTTTATGCTTATCACTTAGCACTACATCTTTGGCATCATAATTGCTTTTATCACTGTTAGTTATTTTCTCTTTGCTGTGTTGCCAACTGCAGTGTGGATGTGTAACAGGTGAAATACTAGAAATGAAGACACCCTAAGGGAAGACATAAGAAAGGCAGCATTTAAGAAATGTAAGCACATTTACAAAAATTTAAAATTTTTAGACTTATTCTGCATCAGAAATTGGGAACCTCGGAAGATGCTGCTTTCTAAAAATTGCCCGGCTGTGCCCAGTCAGCACATTTTTGTTGTGTAACATTTCTTCTCAACCAGCAATTAGTCAGTGACTCTAGCGTTGCAGCCACAGACCTGAGGAGTACCCAGGAAGCCATACCCGCCGTCCATGGCCTTGTGTTACCATGGTAACGGCTGCCCCCCCCCCCCCCCCCACCTCCTGAAGCTTCAGTCTGGTGGTTTATGGAACTCCACCAAAACACTGCAGGCACGAAGAGGTACTTGCCTGCTGGAACTCCGATTTTCTTTCTTCCCACTTTCAAGGATTTTCTAGACTTCCTCTGATAAGCATGCATTTTATAATGAAAACAGTAAAGCAGCTATGTTTGTATGTCTGCAGAGAAGTCGTCTTTGGACACTAGTAAATACTGATCATTGATTACCAAGATCGGCTGTTTTCCAGGCCTCTCGTAGGTGTGAAGCGCCAGTCACTTACTTGGCGTCTGTCACACTTGGCATCACTGTGCAGATGTGTGTGCAGCTGCCCCACCAATGGCCTTTTTCAGCCTCTTGGTGAATCTGGTGCAGGGGGCAGGGGAGAGAGGGCTGTGGTCTCTGTCACAGTCTGAGCTAGATTGCCGAGAACTGATGTGTCAGTTTATTTATTTATTAAAAAAAATTTTTTTTTGTTTTTTTTTGGCGGCACCCCACTCAGTATGCGGGACCTTAGTTCCCCAAACAGGGATCGAACCCCTGCCCCCTGCAGTAGGAGTACGGAGTCTTAACCATTGGACCACCAGGGAAGTCCCCCAATGTGTCAGTTTTTAATGAAAGCAAAACTGGTTTGCACAAGATGAACGTAATTCACCCTTGGGCCATCCATCCTCTAGTGGATTTGGGGAGGGGTGGTAAGACAGCATGACTGATGGGAAGATAGCTCTCCGCAATTCCGAGACCAAGTCCTGCTTCGATTAAACCGTCTGCAGGGCTTGTGTTCTGAATGTCCAGTATCACACCCAGAATGAGCCTTTTCCTGGAAAAGACAATTGGGCATCACGGCGAATCTTGCATATCGCTGAAGGAATCACAAACCAATCCTAGGAGAATAAAGGCAGAAGCACTTACTGATGCCATGGAGTTTCAAAGCAAGCAGCAGCATTTCTTACAAATCATCATTGTTTATAAACCCGTTTCACACACATTGTCTCATTGGCCCAGTGAGGCAGGGAGGTGGAAAGGTTAGGGTATTGAGTTCTTGTTTACATCCTCTGGATGGGAAAACAAGGTCAGGTGGATAAGGGACTTTTCCCAGGTTCCCAAGTAACAGAGTTGGGACCAAAGTGAGTTCCCATGTCTCTAAGGCCAGAGCCATCTCTCCCCGACCCCAGGCCGTCCCCAAACCATGCAGGGGAGGGGCCTAGGTGGGAAACGGGAGGTTTTATAGAAGAACCAAAGCACGGTTTAGCTTCTTACTCATGAAATCCAGCTAACTATTTGGAAACTTAGCTACTGTTAAATGGAATTGTATTGGTCTCCCTTCGGTGCTCTCTGCAGGAATAAGAGGACACACGGAGCCCAGGGCAGGAGGAAGGCACTCTGGGCGTTGGGGGGCACTGGCTGGCAGCCCGCAAGCCTGGCTCTTCCCTACCTGGCGGATCGAGTGTGACTCGGGGCCCCTCTCTTAGCCTTTGCTTTGCCTGTCACCTGAAGGGGCTGGACCCTGAACCTCGTGAGGCCCCCTCCCCACTGCGGGGGACAGACTGGCGTCTCCCTGAAGTCTGTGGGGCTCCAGCTCCGGTCATCTTCCTGGCGATGGGGTGGCAGAGAGGAGGCTGCTGGCTGCTGGAGGCTTGGATTCCCAGCCCTGACACTGTGGTGGGAACATTCTTCGAGGTTTTGTTAGTGGTTTAGAATTTTTAAAGGAGAGATAATATCTAGATGTTGGGTTCCACCAAAACAAATATTGTTCTTTTGAAAATATGTTAGACAAAAAAATGCAGCCAGATCTGCTGAGCCCGACTTAGCCGATGAATTGTGGGCCCTGTACTTTGCGGGGTGCCCCGTTTAGAGGGTGGGCGGGGGTAGTGGAGGGTTAGTCTCCTGAGTGAGGACTGTGGAGCTCTTAGTTTTGCTCGCTGGGATTTTTGGCTTCACAGCTGACTTCCCTGGAACGGCCCCTCGTTGAGTCTCGGGGTTACTCCTCTGCCTGGTCCCCGTCGTGGTCCCTTCTTATTCTCACGGAGAAAGAGCTCCGGCCCGCAGCACTGCAGACTGCTGGAATCAGAGCTGGCTGGCTGTCTTCTGTAAAATTCCAAGGCGTGTGTTTTTTCCCCCCTTGTAATCTGGCTCTGGAAAGAGCCCTGCTGGTCAGAGTTCCCAGCTGAGAGGCCTTGGCAAGGATCCTGTGGGGTGTGGTCCTTGGAAGGTGGAGCCATCGCAGGCCAGGGCACCGGGGGTGCTCAGAGTGGGGGACGGCCAGGCCCTGGGCCCCCTGGAGGCAGCACGTGGTAATAATAATAGTAATAAAGATGGAATAATAGAAATAAAAGAGCAAACTTAAGAGACCACAGAAAAGGGAAGCAGTGGTTAAGTTCTGCATAGAAGTAATTTTGCACAGAGCTTTGTCATTTTGAAGGATGCTTATTACCAAGGGCTTTGTGGTTTCCTTTCCTCCTGTTTTTGGTCTTATTTTTGGTGGTTTTCTGTCTTGCTGTGTGGGGAGAGTTTGCAGCCAGGTGCTATGACGCAGCTCTTTGAGCACTTTCTCTTGAGCCCTGATTTTAGTAAGAAAAGCTGTGGGAACGTAGGAGAGAAAAAGAAAAGGTGGAGTTGGAGCGACCAGCAGTGCTTGGGAGAAAGCAGTGAGTTGTGTCCCCAGTGGGAGAAGGGAACCTAGAGGTGATGGGGGCGGGGGAATGAAGGCAGTCGGGGAGGGAGCGCTGGAGGGGGGCCCAAAGCCCTAGGGGGCTGGCTGGGATAACATTATTTGAGATTTAGAGAAATAAGAATAAACAGAGGCTAGGGGCTGGCACGGGCAGTGGAGGGAAAGCGCATGGTAGGGGTGTCGGTAGCGTGGGGCTGGGCTGTGCGGTGGTACCACGCAGGCTCAGCTGAGCTTCGGGCAGCCCAGGGCTGCTTCCCGCTCTCACCCCGGATCTGCGCACGCGCCGAGGCCAGCCAGAGGGGCTTCTGTGCATCTGGTCCCTCGGGGTCCCAGGCTGATGGAGCGGTTCACGTTTGGAACATTCCTGGTTCTGTGCTGGGGAAAAGAGCTCTGGCGGGGAGGGTCTCGCGTTTGCAGTTAGATGCTCAGAAGTTGCACAGGTCACTTTTGCTCCCAGCTCACTGGCCAGGATTGGTCGGTGGTCCCACGACCGCAAGGGGGCCGGGAAGTGCATTGGGAGGGGTGGAAGTGTTTGCCGCAGCAGGATTGGAGGTGCGGCTCCAGGCTTCTTGCCTCAAAGGTGGGTAAGTGGAGACCCGCCGGCTAGTTGCTCGAGGTCCAGTCATTGGGCTGGGACAGGAGGTGACTGGCTGACCACCTTAGGATAACCGAGCATCTCCTTCCTGGGGGGCCAAGTGTGAGCACTGTTAACGGGAGGGTGAGTGCTTTTGAACCGTGAATCTAGGGCTTTCTATGCCTGTAGACCCTCGTGGCGACGTGGACCGTCAGCTCTTCAGGTTTGTCGCAGTGCTGACTGACCTCAGCAAGAGGAAGGGTTTCAGCTTGAAGCCCGATGGCAGTATCACACGCCACTGTTACCTGACACTGCTTGAGAGTCAGGAGGCGTGCCTTCCTCCGACATGATACTCTTCCAGATTATGAAAACCAATCATGGACATGCTTTGCCTGCGTGCTGAGAGCTCCTTCCTTTTTGTTTGCCAGGAGCTGCACACCTGGGTGATGACACCGTGTAGATACCTGGGGTGCTCAGCCCTCAGATACGGACTCAGGTGTAATCAGAGAACCCCTCTCTTGTGTGTCTTTGAACAGGAGTCCGAGTCTGTTGGGTTGGGTCTCCTCGTTGATAAGCAGGAGATTGAGCCAGTTGTAAAGAACAGCTGTGTATGTCCATTACAGGTAGAGTAAAAAGTACAGTCTTGAGTTTCTGCTAAAATTTAGGTTTGCCGTAAAGGTCTTCATTTCCTTAAAGAGTATTCGTCGATTGTAAATATGATCTGAATTTCATACCTTTGTAGGACTTTCCACGTAAATATGTTTACATTTCAGACAAAGAAGTGCTTCCATCTTCTGTCCCAGTTTCAGACCACGTGGTCACTGGGAACGTCGTTCTGGGACTGAAACCACATCTTAGGCCACTGGTCAGGGACCCAGGCGCAGCGTGACTCCCTTCTGGAAAGTCCTCTGTCAGTGGTGATGTTGATAATTATGTAAAATTATTCTGGTCTGCAGCCTGCGGTCTCACTGGAGAACAATCAGACATGCTTTTATTTTCTAATTGTAATCATAATTCGAGCGCTGTTAACAGGATTTTGTTTTCCCAGTTGCTTATTGTTTGAGACTTTTCCTCTTCTCAGTGAAGCCCGTAGTCTGCTGCTTGAGTGCCTGTGGGGCGGATTTGTTGCCGGCGGCAGGGAGGGCCGTACAGATTTAATCCCGGCATTTATTTCCTCTCATCTGGTGAGGCCTCAGAGTGCTTGTTAATTGATTGCACCCTTCACTCGCCTCGAGCTGGTGCCCCTGGACAGAGCCTGTTTAAAGCGGGGCCCAGATGCACCTTCCCTGCATATAACGCACGGGCATAGTCAAAGGGCCAGGGCTGCAGTAAATAATTCAAGCCAGCCGGGGCTTCTGCCCCCAGTAATGAGATCTCAGGGGCAATGCCATGAGTACCCAGACCCCTGCAGATGGTTTATGGATTGGTCTTTGCCCCTGTGCTCATTCAGACTGGCAAAGACACACTTAATAGCCGGTCGTACTCAGGTGCCGAGGGAAAGGAGCAAGGCCTTGTGTGGGTTTCCGCTCCGACCCTTGAGAACCTACGAATCCACGAAGTTAGTGTAAGAAGGGTCGTCTTCAGGTGGGACAGAGTTCGGGCATCTCAGCAGCGCATCCAGGGTTGTTTGGGCCGTGGTGGCCAGAGCGCCAGGCTGGGTGATTCTCCCCCAGGTATGCCGGTGGCCGCCCGTCCTGCCGGCCGGCGCTGTGCTCTTGTGGGCGTGGATGCCAGCCTCTCGAGATTCTAGCTTCTGCCTCCACGCGAGACTCTTAGCTTGGGTTGTCTTGGTGCCCTTTCGTCTCTCAGGTGTCCTGCTCTCTCCTCGCGGCTGGGGGCGTTCTTGCTGATGGGCAGGTACATGGACACCCTGTTGCCCAAGGTGAGCAAATAAACATAAGTTGTATTGAAATAGTTTTACATTTAATACTCCACATGAGGTTTTGAGGCAGACGGCCTTAGGGATGTAAGTACCTTCATTTGGCAACTTATTTTACAATAAAACGGGTTCTGTCTTGTCATCTAAACTGGTTTACATGTAATGCATGTGTCAGAAGCCCTGTCCCCCAAACCTTTCAGCTTCTGTTAGTGACAAGTATTACATCTATTTGAACAGAAACTGTGGATTCAGGAACTAACAGAACACTCTATTCCCTTGAAAAAGATGAAGGCTAGGGAAAGAATTTTTAGCTCAACACTGTTCCTGCCCATGGGTGTTCCCTTTGGCAGGGGCAAAAAGCTGCTAGAAATTGTAAGGAAAAGGAAAAAAGAGGAAACTATATCACAGGTAAATAGAACCACTTTTTTGCTTTTTACTCCAGGTGATCTGAAATTAAAGGAAGCCTTTAAAATAAACTGGTAATTATTTTAAAATATTCCTTTGTGAGTGTGCCTAATTGGTGCAGCCATCCCCGTAGAACCTGCCACCCCACCTACAGTTCCTAACAGAGGCTGCAATTAACAGCGAATTAGCATATTGCAGCACAGCATGGGCCACGGGCATCCTCACCCGTCTGCTGTGTAGGGAACGGGGGTGACACCTGGCCAGCAGTGGCCTGGAAGACTTCTCTGTCATTTCAGAATGTAGGGATGTGTCAGAGTCTTTGGTATGATTTTCTTCTTACAATTAAAAATATATGTATATATATTTAATATATACGCACACATACACAGACACACATGTATGTTCTGCTAAATGATCATGAAGGCCCCTAAATTTTCTGCATTCGTGTCGGTTCATTTTATTCATTCGTCAAATATTTATTGAGCATCTGTGAGTGTGCCTGGCCTCCCGTTGGTGCTGGCGAGCCAAGGCAAGCAAGGTCTTTGGCCTCCGGCACTTGGAGTCTGGAAGGGAAGGCGAGGTTGGCCAGGGTCACCACCATAACCATACAGTTCAGTGAGGTCAGTGCTGCTTGGAGAGGGGGGCGGTGCTGGGGCGCACAGGCCAGCAGCGGGATCAGAGGAGGGCCTCTGAGGAGGGCGGTGACCCAGCTTAACGAGCTGCTGCTCCTCTTCAGTCTCAGTGGGGACGTCAGTGCACTTCTTTCAGGAGGGGGGGGACAGCGTGTGCAAAGGCCCTGTGCGGGAGGGATGTATTTGAGGAATATGTGGAAGAAGGCTCTTGCAGCTCAGCGGTGAGGAAATGCAGGATGCGTGGGGCAGGGTTAGGGGGTTGTTCTTTATAAAGCCTGTGAAGTCGTCAGAGGTTTCTGGTGTAAAATCTTTGGCAGTTTCACTTACATTGGGAGCATTGAGGGTCCCTAGCAATGTCCTCCCCAGACCCCACCCTCCACCCCCGTGCAGCCTGGTGTGGGGTGTGGGATGTGCCAGGCACAGGGCCAGACAGCAGCGGCCACGTGGTTTGGGAAGAGGCTAGAGCAGCTCCCGCAGTACGTATGTACCGTGAGGACTTCATGTGAAATAGAACCAGACGTTGGGTGCTGTCTTTTCCCATTTTCTTTGCCTCTTGGGAATACTGTTAATTGTTTAGCTCAGACGTGCTCTCTGCTTGGAGCACGTGCCATATGTGATGTTCTTACAAGGCTTTCAGTTCTTCCAAACACCCGCAGCCAACGAACCTCTGCCTGTGGGTCATGTGCCCACAGAAGGTTCTATGCCAGCTGAGTGCTTTTTCTGTTGGATCGTTTTTCTGCTCATAAAATGCAAGTGAGGGTAGCTGTTAGGTGAAGAGTGCGCGAGGGTGACGCCCTCTGCTTCCTCACGTGGTCAGAGGTGGGCGTTGTCACCTCCAGGGTCCGGCGGCGGAGAGCCGTGTCCCTGGCTTTGCTTCGTCACCCAGAGTCAAGTGACTGGGAATCAGAGAACCAGACTTCACAGGACATCTGAGCACAGCATCCGTCTTTCCACTGTGCCTCATACTCTCCTAACTGGCCCCGCTGAGGAGTTTGCCAGTATTGTTAAAATTGGAATGATCTAAAATGACCTAAAATTGGAACGATCCCATTCTTTACTCACAGCCTGAGATATTTTTTCAAAGCATTATCTCTCTAGTGTTTCTAGGCAGAGGATTTATTACATTTTGCCTGAATTTATCTGTAAGCGTGGGTCAAATGTATGTTTGGCATTACTCTCCTCTCCATTGTAGCCTACTTTTTATGCCAAGAGCAAGTATTTTAAGGCAGTGGGGTCAGCCCTCTTCTGGTCTCCTGACTTCACAGTATAACTATGCATTCTGTCCCTCTTGGGGAGCTGGGTTATTATGAAACTAGGTCAAATTACTGTTTTTCTCTTTTTGCCTATAGCCATTCCAAAGACAGAATCCTTTCCTCCAAAACAAATCTTGAAAGTCATATATTCTTGGGATGACCATCAAAGGCAGAAAATAAAAAAAAGAGGTTTGCCTTGACAACATCTGAACAACAAGTGAACAACTTCTGAACATCACAAACACTTTAAGCAAATATGAAGGCAAATAAACAACTGGGAAAATATTTACAATGTATGGCAAAGGGTTATCTTCCATATATAAAGAATTATTGTAAAACAAAAAGAACGGGAAATTCCCCAACAAAAGAAGCAGACACAGGTTCATAAAAAGAAATGAAGGGGCAAATAATATGTAAATACATTTAGCTTTGTTAATTAAAGAACAATTAAAATGATGAGTTGACTTTTTCATCTAGTTAAGTAGAGTATTGAAAACAAAGACCCCCATATTGGCAAAGGTATATGGAAATCAGTTCCTGCCTTAGTCCGTTCCAGCTGCTGTAACAAACTACCCCACACTGGGTGGCTTATAAACAAGAGAAATTTATAGCTCATATTTCTGGAGGGTGGAAGCCTGAGATCAGGGTGCCAGCATGGTCAGGTGAAGGCCTTCTGCCAGGTCCCTGAATTCTCACTATATCCTCATGTGGCTGGAGGGGACAGGGTAGCTCTCTGGGATCTCTCTTAAAAGGGCACTAATCCTATTCATGAGGGCTCCATTCATGACCAGTCACCTCCCAAAGGCCCCACCTCCTGATACCATCACCTTGGTGGGGGTTAGACTTCAACCTATGAACTTTGAGGGGGATATTCAGACCATAGTATTTCCATTCGACATGAGAGGAAGGAATGTAAATTGGGATAGCCCTTTGGGAAAAAAAAATTGACAAAATGTAATAAAAGCCTTAAAAAGATATGTGGCCTTTGACCTAGCAATTCCACTCTGCCCAACAACCCTTAACCCTTCTGCCAGTTTGGCTCAATAAATGAAGCACTCATGTGAGTGTATGGAAAACCTCACAGGATTATGGCTTCTGGCCACACTTGGGGTCTCACCCTGCCCAGCTGTGGTCAGCTTGACGTCACTGGGTGCCTTGCATGGAGTGGACCTTTAATACATGTTTTTGCCCTGAAAGAATTTACAAAAATGAATAGTAAAAAAAAAAATTTCTGAACATAATAATTAAAAAGACCATTTTTCAGCTTAATAAAAGCTTGGGAAAGATGCCCTTTTTGTTGCATCTTTGAAGTGGGGGGATATATTGTGTAATTTTTAAATGCCATTATTAACTTCCCTAGAGATGCTTGTAAAACGAACAAATGTGAATCTTTAATTTTTTTTTTATTTTTTTTTAACTTCAGATGAGTTAAAAAGTCAAAGTCATACCAGTTCCCCAGGGATTGGGCAGGGCTCACATTTTATGAATTTGCAGTGAAGAAGGGGAACATTTGCTTTCATTTTTGGCATGCGGCAGTGGCCTTACCAGGGGACTGTAGCTCTATAATTTTAAGGATTAATTGTAATATAGGAAAAAAACAGACCAAATATATGTAAAGAGATGAGGAAGAGATACCCAAATAATAATTTTAAAAACTCGGTTAAGATGTCCAGAGAATTAGACATTGCTCTCTCCAAAACACAAAAAGTTACTCTTTACATGCAAACATTTTTGAAAGGCTGGGGTTTAAGAGGAAGGTAGGATAGTGGTTAAAATAATTAAGCCCCAAATCAGGAGTGTGGCTTCTGCTGCTGCTACTGCTTTTGATGTTGTGAAGAACGTTTGCTTTTGAGTTATAATCTCTAATCTGGGACCTGGGTGAAGGATTGGGTAGAAACATAATTTACCTTCGAGCTGCTTTTTTTTTTTTTTTTAACTCTCTGAAATCAGATTTCTTTTACTAAGTAAGTGAATACAGTGACTAATTTTACGCTATGCATAAACTCACTTTTAAATTTAAACACTAAGACAGTGATTTGGGAACCGGAGTCTTTGTGGTGATGTGGGCTGGGAGCAGGGAGAGTTAAATGAGTTAAGTAACCAACATTTCATGAAGAATCACCTGAGTGCATGTGACTCGTCTAATTTTGCGAAAATCAGCATTGGGAAGGTTCATGTCTCTAAGCACACGTACGCCTTTTGTAGGGTTGCAAAATTCAGTTTTTGATGCACGCAATTTTTGCTCCCTTTTTACCATTACCGTGGTTATGATTTGTAACCCGTTATGTCCATTAGTAACTGTGACTTTTTTTCTTTGATTTTTTTTTTAACATCTTTATTGGAGTATAATTGCTTTACAATGGTGTGTTAGTTTCCGCTGTATAACAAAGTGAATCAGCTATACATATACATATATCCCCATATCTCCTCCCTCTTGCGTCTCCCTCCCACCCACCCTATCCCACCCCTCTAGGTGGTCACAAAGCACCGAGCTGATCTACCTGTGCTATGCTGCTGCTTCCCACCAGCTATCTATTTTACATTTGGTAGTGTATATATGTCCATGCCACTCTCTCACTTCTTCCCAGCTTACCCTTCCCCCTCCCCGTGTCCTCAAGTCCATTCTCTACATCTGTGTCTTTATTCCTGTCCTGCCCCTAGGTTCTTTAGAACCAATTTTTTTTTTTAATTTCCATATATATGTGTTAGCATACGGTATTTGTTTTTCCCTTTCTGACTTACTTCACTCTGTATGACAGACTCTAGGCCCACCCACCTCACTACAAATAACTCAATTTCATTTCTTTTCATGGCTGAGTAATATTCCATTGTACATATGTACCACATCTTCTTTATCCATTCATCTGTCGATGGACACTTAGGTTGCTTCCATGTCCTGGCTATTGTAAATAGAGCTGCAATGAACATTGTGGTATATGACTCCTTTTGAATTATGGTCTTCTCAGGGTATATGCCCAGTAGTGGGATTGCTGGGTTGTATGGTAGTTCTACTTTTAGTTTTTTAAGGAACCTCCATACTGTTCTCCATAGGGGCTGAATCAATTTACATTCCCACCAACAGTGCAAGAGGGTTCCCTTTTCTCCACATCCTCTCCAGCATTTATTGTTTGTAGATTTTTTCATGATGGCCATTCTGACTGGTGTGAGGTGATACCTCATTGTAGTTTTGATTTGCATTTCTCTAATGATTAGTGACATTGAGCATCCTTTCATTTGTTTGTTGGCAATCTGTATATCTTCTCTGGAGAAATGTCTATTTAGGTCTTCTGCCCATTTTTGGATTAGGTTGTTGGTTTTTTTGATATTGAGCTGCTTGCATATTCTAGAGATTAATCCTTTGTCAGTTGCTTCATTTGCAAAAATTTTCTCCCATTCTGAGGGTTGTCTTTTCGTCTTTGTTTCCTTTGCTGTGCAAAATCTTTTAAGTTTCATTAGGTCCCATTTGTTTATTTTTGTTTTTATTTCCATTTCTCTAGGAGGTGGGTCAAAAAGGATCTTGCTGTGATATATGTCATGGAGTGTTCTGCCTATGTTTTCCTCTAAGAATGTTATAGTGTTTGGCCTTACATTTAGGTCTTTAATCCATTTTGAGTTTATTTTTGTGTATGGTGTTAGGAAGTGTTCTAATTTCATTCTTTTACATGTAGCTGTCCAGTTTTCCCAGCACCACTTATTGAAGAGGCTGTCTTTTCTCCATTGTATAGTCTTGTCTTCTTTATCAAAGATTAAGGTGACCATATGTGCATGGGTTTATCTCTGGGCTTTCTGTCCTGTTCCATTGATCTATATTTCTGTTTTTGTGCCAGTACTATACTGTCTTGATTACTGTAGCTTTGTAGTATAGTCTGAAGTCCAGGAGCCTGATTCCTCCAGCTCTGTTTTTCTTTCTCAAGATTGCTTTGGCTATTCGGGGTCTTTTATGTTTCCATACAAATTGTGAAATTTTTTGTTGTAGTTCTGTGAAAAATGCCATTGGTACTTTGATAGGGATTGCATTGAATCTGTAGATTGCTTTGGGTAGTATAGTCATTTTTACAATGTTGATTCTTCCAGTCCAAGAACATAGTATATCTCTCCATCTGTTGGTATCATCTTTAATTTCTTTCATCAGTATCTTATAGTTTTCTGCCTACTGGTCTTTTGTCTCCTTAGGTAGGTTTATTCCTAGGTATTTTATTCTTTTTGTTGCAATGGTAACTGGGAGTGTTTCCTTAATTTCTCTTTCAGATTTTTCATCATTAGTGTATAGGAATGCAAGAGATTTCTGTGCATTAATTTTGTATCCTGCTACTTTACCAAATTCATTGATTAGCTCTAGGAGTTTTCTGGTGGCATCTTTAGGATTTCCTATGTATAGTATCATGTCATCTGCAAACAGTGACAGTTTTACTTCTTCTTTTCTGATTTGGATTCCTTTTATTTCTTTTTCTTCTCTGACTGCTGAGGCTAAAACTTCAACAACTATGTTGAATAAGAGTGGTGAGAGTGGACAACCTTGTCTTTTTCCTGATCTTAGTGGAAATGGTTTCAGTTTTTCACCATTGAGAATAGTGTTGGCTGTGGGTTTGTCATATATGGCTTTTATTATGTTGAGGTAAGTTCCTTCTGTGCCTACTTTCTGGAGAGTTTTTATCATAAATGGGTGTTGAATTTTGTCGAAAGCTTTTTCTGCATCTGTTGAGATGATCATATGGTTTTTATCCTTCAGTTTGTTAATGTGGTTTATCACATTGATTGATTTGCGTATACTGAAGAATCCTTGCATTCCTGGGATAAACCCCACTTGATCATGGTGTATGATCCTTTTAATGTGCTGTTGGATTCTGTTTGCTAGTATTTTGTTGAGGATTTTTGCATCTATGTTCATCAGTGATATTGGCCTGTAGTTTTCTTTCTTTGTGACATCTTTGTCTGGTTTTGGTATCAGGGTGATGGTGGCCTTGTAGAATGAGTTTGGGAGTGTTCCTCCTTCTGCTATATTTTGGAAGAGTTTGAGAAGGATAGATGTTAGCTCTTCTCTAAATGTTTGATAGAATTTGCCTGTGAAACCATCTGGTCCTGGGCTTTTGTTTGTTGGAAGATTTTAAATCACAGTTTCAATTTCAGTGCTTGTGATTGGTCTGTTTATATTTTCTATTTCTTCCTGGTTCAGTCTCAGAAGGTTGTGCTTTTCTAAGAATGTGTCCATTTCTTCCAGGTTGTCCATTTTATTGGCATATAGTTGCTTGCAGTAATCTCTCATGATCCTTTGTATTTCTGCAGTGTCAGTTGTTACTTCTCCTTTTTCATTTCTAATTCTATTGATTTGAGTCTTCTGCCTTTTTTTCTTGATGAGTCTGGCTAATGGTTTATCAATTTTGTTTATCTTCTCAAAGAACCAGCTTTTAGTTTTATTGATCTTTGCTAACGTTTCCTTCATTTCTTTTTCATTTATTTCTGATCTGATCTTTATGATTTCTTTCCGTCTGCTAACTTTGGGTTTTTTTGTACTACTTTCTCTATTTGCTTTAGGTGTAAGGTTAGGTTGTTTATTTGAGGTGTTTCTTGAGGTAGGATTGTATTGCTATAAACTTCCCTCTTAGAACTGCTTTTGCTCCATCCCATAGGTTTTGGGTCGTCGTGTTTTCATTGTCATTCATTTCTAGGTATTTTTTGATTTCCTCTTTGAATTCATCAGTGATCTCTTGGTTATTTAGTAGTGTATTGTTCAGCCTACATATGTTTATATTTTTTACAGATTTTTTCCTATAATTGACATGTAGCCTCATAACATTGTGGTTGGAAAAGATACTTGATACGATTTCAATTTTCTTAAATTTACCAAGGCTAGATTTGTGACCCAAGATATGACCTATCCTGGAGAATGTTCCATGAGCACTTGAGAAGAAAGTGTATTCTGTTGTTTTTGGATGGAATGTCCTATAAATATCAATTAAGTCCATCTTGTTTAATGTATCATTTAAAGCTTGTGTTTCCTTATTTATTTTCATTTTGGATGATCTGTCCATTGGTGAAAGAGGGGTGTTAAACTCCCCTACTATGATTGTGTTACTGTCGATTTCCCCTTTTATGGCTGTTTGCATTTGCCTTATGTATTGAGGTGCTCCTATGTTGGGTGCATAAATATTTACAATTGTTCTATCTTCTTCTTGGATTGATCCCGTGATCATTATGTAGAGTCCTTCTTTGTGTCTTGTAATAGTCTTTATTTTAAAGTCTATTTTGTCTGATGTGGGAATTGCTACTCCAGCTTTCTTTTGATTTCCATTTGCATGGAATATCTTTTTCCATCCCCTCACTTTCAGTCTGTATGTGTCCCTAGGTCTGAAGTGGGCCTCTTGTAGATGGCATATATACCATCTACAAGAGACCCACTTGTAGGGCCTTGTTTTTGTATCCATTCATCCAGTCTGTGTCTTTTGGTTGGATCATTTAATCCATTTACATTTACGGTAATTATCGCTATGTATGTTCCTATTACCATTTTCTTAAATGTTTTGGGTTTGTTGTTGTAGGTCTTTTCCTTCTCTTGTGTTTCCTGCCTAGAGAAGTTCCTTTAGCATTTGTTGTAAAGCTGGTTTGGTGGTGCTGAATTCTCTTAGCTTTTGTTTGTCTGTAAAGGTTTTAATTTCTCCATCGTGTCTAAATGAGATCCTTGCTGGGTAGAGTAATCTTGGTTGTTGGTTTTTCCCTTTCATCACTTTAAATATGTCCTGCCATTCCCTCTGGCTTGCAGAGTTTCTGCTGAAAGATCAGCTATTAACCTTATGGGGATTCCCTTGTATGTTGTTTGTTGCTTTTCCCTTGCTGCTTTCAATATTTTTTCTTTGTATTTAATTTTTTTTTAAACATCTTTATTGAAGTATAATTGCTTTACAATGGTGTGTTAGTTTCTGCTTTATAACAAAATGAATCAGTTATACATATACATATGTTCCCATATCTCTTCCCTCTTGCATCTCCCTCCCTCCCACCCTCCCCATCCCACCCCTCTAGGTGGTCACAAAGCACCGAGCTGATCTCCCTGTGCTATGCGGCTGCTTCCCACTAGCTATGTATTTTACATTTGGTAGTGTATATATGTCCATGACACTCTCTCTGTCCCTGTCACATCTCACCCCTCCCCCTCCCCATATCCTCAAGTCCATTCTCTAGTAGGTCTGTGTCTTTATTCCCGTCTTGCCACTAGGTTCTTCATGGCCTTTTTTTTTTTTCCCCTTAGATTCCATATATATGTGTTAGCATACTGTATTTAATTTTTGATAGTTTGATTAATATGAGTCTTGGCATGTTTTTCCTTGGATTTATCCTGGATTGGACACTCTGTGCTTCCTGGACTTGATTGACTATTTCCTTTTCCATATTAGGGAAGTTTTCAACTATAATCTGCCCAAATATTTTCTCAGTCCCTTTCTTTTTCTCTTCTTCTGGGACCCTATAATTTGAACGTTGGTCCATTTAATGTTGTCCCAGAGGTCTCTGAGACTCCTCCATTCTTTTTTCTTTATTCTGCTGTGTGGTAAGTTATTTCCACTATTTTATCTTCCAGGTCACTTATCAGTCTTTTTCCTCATTTATTCTGCTATTGATTCCTTCTAGAGAATTTTTTAATATCATTCCTTGTGTTGTTCATCATTGTTTGTTTGCTCTTTAGTTCTTCTAGGTCCTTGTTAAACATTTCTTGTATTTTCTCCATTCTATTTCCAAGATTTTGGATCATCTTTTCTATCATTACTCTGAATTCTTTTTCAGGTAGACTGCCTATTTCCTCTTCATTTGTTTGGTCTGGTGGGTTTTTACTTTGCTCCTTCACCTGCTGCATTTTTCTCTGTCTTCTCATTTTCCTTAAGTTACTGTGTTTGGGGGTGCCCTTTTCACAGGCTGCAGGGTCGTAATTCCCGTTGTTTTTGGTGTCTGCTCCCGGTGGCTAGGGTTGGTTCAGTGAGTTGTGTAGCCTTCCTGGTGGAGGGGACTGGTGCCTGTGTTCTGGTGGATGAGGCTGGATCTTGTCTTTCTGGTGGGCAGGACCGCATCCGGTGGTGTGTTTTGGGGTGTCTGTGAACTTAGTATGATTTTAGGCAGCCTCTCTGCTAATGGGTGGGGCTGTGTTCCTGTCTTGCTAGCTGTTTGGCATGGGGTGTCCAGCACTGGAGCTTGCTGGTCATTGAGTGGAGCTGGGTCTTAGCGTTGAGATGGAGATCTCTGGGAGAGCTTTCTCCGTTTGATATTACGTGGGGCTGGGATGTCTCTGGTGGGCCAGTGTCCTGAACTCGGGTCTCCCACGTCAGAGACTCAATGCCTGACACCTGGCCAGAGCACCAAGACCCTGTCAGCCTCACGGCTCAGAAGAAAAGGGGGGAAAAAAAAGATAGAATGAAGAAAGAAAAATAAGTAAAGAAATAAAGTTATTAAAAGAAAAAAATTATTAAAAATAAAAAAGTAATAAAAAAAGAGAGAGAGAGAATAAAGCAACCGAACCAAAAAACAAATCCACCAATGATTACAGGTGCTAAAAACTATACTAAAAAAACAAACAAACAAAATTGGACAGACAGAACCCTAGGACAAATGGCAAAAGCAAAGCTATACAGACAAAATCACACAAAGAAGCATACACATACACACTCACAAAAAGAGAAAAAGGAAAAAAAAAAGTATATATAGATTAAAAAAAAGGGAGAGAGCAACCAAATCAATAAACAAATATACCAATGATAATAAGCTCTAAATACTAAGATAAACATAAAATCACAAACAAATTAGTTGCAGAAAGCAAACCCCAAGTCTACAGTTGCTCCCAAAGTCCACTGCCTCAATTTTGGGCTGATTCATTGTCTATTCAGGTATTCCACAGATGCAGGGTACATCAAGTTGATTGTTGAGATTTAATCCGCTGCCCCTGAGGCTGCTGGGAGAGATTTGCCTTTCTCTTCTTTGTTCGCACAGCTCCTGGGTTTCAGCTTTGCATTTGGCCCCGTCTCTGCGTGTAGGTCTCCTGAGGGCATCTGTTCCAGCCCAGACAGGACGGGGTTAAAGCAGCAGCTGATTCGGGGGCTCTGGCTCACTCAGCCCTGGGGTGGGTGGGGAGGGAGGGGCACAGAATGCGGGGCAAGCCTTCGCCGGCCGCTGGCGTGATGTTGCACCAGCCTGGGGCATGACGTGTGTTCTCCCGGGGAAGTTGTCCCCGGATCACGGGACCCTGGCAGTGGAGGGCTACACAGGCTCCCGGGAGGGGCGGTGTGGAGAGTGACCTGTGCTCGCACACAGGCTTCTTGGTGGCGGCAGCAGCGGCTTTAGCGTCCCATGCCCGTCTCTGGGGTCCGCGCTGATGGCCGCGGCTCGCGCCCGTCTCTGGAGCTCGTTTAGGCGGTGCTCTGAATCCCCTCTCCTCACACACCCCGAAACAATGGTCTCTTGCCTCTTAAGCATTTCCAGACTTTTTCCCGGACTCCCTCCCGGCTAGCTGTGGCGCACTAGCCCCCTTCAGGCTGTGTTCACGCCGCCAGCCCCAGTCCTCTTCCTGCGATCCGACCACAGCCCGAGCCTCAGCTCCCAGCCCCCGCCCGCCCTGGCAGGTGAGCAGACAAGCCCCTCGGGCTGGTGAGTGCTGCTCGGCACCGCTCCTCTGTGCGGGAATCTCTCTGCGTTGCCCTCCGCACCCCTGTCGCTGCGCTCTCCTCCGTGGCTCTGAAGCTTCCCCCTCCGTCACCCCCCATCTCCGCCAGTGAAGGGGCTTCCTAGTGTGGGGAAACATTTCCTCCTTCACAGCTCCCTCCCCGAGGTGCAGGTCCCGTCCCTATTCTTTGTCTCTGTTTTTCCTTTTTTCTTTTGCCCTACCCAGGTACGTGGGGAGTTTCTTGCCTTTTGGGAAGTCTGAGGTCTTCTGCCAGCGTTCAGTGGGTGTTCTGTAGGAGTCGTCCCACATGTCATGTATTTCTGATGTATTTGTGGGGAGGAAGGTGATCTCCACGTCTCACTCCTCCGACATCTTGAAGGCACCTCCATAACTGTGACTTTTGACTGTGTTTTGGTTGGGACCCAGAGCTCCAAGTTTATGAGATGCTAATAATTTCTCGCTCATCATTACTGAACCACAGGGGCTGAAAAATTCCAGTAGGTTTTTGTGGGTGACTTTCAGGAGCAGTTGGCTTTTGTGGGCTCCGCACTTAGCCTGCCCAGCCAGTGCAATCTGTAATTGGACACCTTGTTTCTCTTCTTGCAGTTTCAGCCCTGATCTGTCTGGTTTAATTGGCTTCCTGCAGTTTGTTTCTTTTCTAGCTTCTCCTTTTCTACAGACCCATTTTACATTAATACAGAAGTTTTCAGACACAATTCAAGCACAAATTAACAAGCTTCGAAGTAGGGATTTACAGACTATCAAGGCTTTATCTTATCTTTTTTTCATTAATAACATCCATCATTAAGCTTGTATTTAGACAATGTACAATAAAAGCTTAAAATTAGAAGGTTTTTAATTTTAATAGTGTTAATCACTATGATTAATAAGCTTTTGATAGTAATATTTAAATTTTTATCAAGCTTCGGTTAACTAGAGTATGTAATCTCATCTAATCCTCGCCAGAAAAACAAAAACAAAAAACAACAGAAAATCTGGGAGACTAAATCTGGGAGACAGAATAATGGCCCCCCGATGTGTTTACCTCCTAATCCCTGAATCCTGTGGATATGTGACCCTCCATGGTAAAAGGGCTTTTGCAGGAGCGATTAAATTAAGGTCCAGTCGGTGGGAGATTATCTTGGATTATCCAGGTGGACCCAGTGTAATTACAAGGGTTTTTGCAAGAGGGAGCAGGACGGTCAGAGTCACAGCAGAAGAGGTGAAGACAGATACAGGAGTTGGACCCATGGAGACGTGATCCAAAAAATAAGGGCCGTCTCTAGAAGTGGGAAAGGGCAAAGGGCCTCCAGAAAGAGCCCAGCTCTACCGACACCTTGAGTTTGATTTTGGCTGTGAGATACGGACTAGGTGTTGCTTTCAGGCACTAAGTTGTGGTGAATTCGTTACAGCGGCAATAAGAGACAAGACACTGAGTGTAGGGACTTACTATTGGGACTTGGCTCACTGTGCCCTTGGCCCACGTGTCCACTGCTTTCAGCGCTCCGACTCGCGGGTGATTTCCTGCTGCATCGTGTGGGGGGCCCCGGTCTGCCTTGCTGTGCGCTTTGTCCAGGATGTGCAGCCTGCGTCTGTGCGGAACTCAGTTTTCCTGAACCTCCGCATCCGCTGGGCTGGTTGCCTTTGGCTGCGCGTCCGGAGAACCGTGTTGTTCTCACTGTAGTGGCTTATCCTCCGGCGGGCCTCTGCAGCACCTGCCCTTGGCTCCCCAGAGACCTTACTGGGCACACCTGACGCCCTCCCGTGCCCCGTGCTGAGATTCCTCACCTTCTGGGCGTCAGCTGCTGGCACCCTGGTCCCTCCTGGGCAGCAGCGTCACTCGGTGGGTCACTGCTGCGGCCTTCTAGTTAGCGCTGGAATGTTCTTTCTCATAGCGGCCTGGGGGAGCCCTCAAACCCAAGTCAGATGTGACCCTCTCTGGCCAAAACCTGCCCCTGGCTTTCAGGGCATCTCGCGCCCTCGGACCCGCCTGCACCCCGGAGGGAGCGGGGAGGGGAATATTATAGGGGGTCAGCTGCAGTGCTCATCAGTTTGCATCCAAGTATATTCTAGGGTTGAGCTCATTTTCCTGTTATTGCCTGATGTTCTCCAGGCTGCCACAGCTATGAAATTTTTACCTAAATGGGCCTTTCCTTTCCTTTGGAACTTTAAATGCAGCTGCAGAAACAGTGCATCCGAATTGATTTGACTCTTTTGGGGATTTATCTGTGTTTTGTAGGCTGACCTCTTGCTTGCTGATGCAGAATGCCGTGCACACACAGAAATCTACGGGCGGCAGCTACGCAGCCAGATTTGCGTCGCTTCATGCCAGCTCGGGTAAACATTAGCAAAACATGTTTTGGGAACAGAAAATTAGTTCATTTGGAAATAGCGGGTTATCAGACTTCACTTGTTCTGCACATGGTGGCTTTGAGAGTTGCTGCTTCAAGGTTTCAGGGTGACCTGAGCCGTCCTGGGTCAGGACCTTGTCTCAGTATCTTTCCTGTTCCCTTCCCTGTGCTGGTGCGTCCCCAGCCTTGCGCTCCCAGGCCAGCTGGCAGGTCCTGTGGTCCTTCCAGCAAGGCTGGGCGTGAGTGGAAGGTTAGGGTGCTGGAGGCCCGTGCCGAACGTGCACTTCTGGAAGCCTCCCAATGACACCTTTGGGGTGCATTTCTTGCCTTTTGGCTCTTCACCCCTCCCCTCACTTTGGCCATTTTTCTCTGAATGAATGACACGCTTCTGCTCTCTGCCACCCCAGGTTATTACTTTCTACCTCAGATTTTTCTTTGGTATTGTAGTGTTTTCAGTTTTTATGAAGCACTTAGTATTTGTAGTATGAAAAAAGGTCAGATTTAATAAGGTATAGTACCCAAGAGGAATATTTCCGTTTTAAAGATAATTCCAGTGCGAGCTTGCCTCATGGATAAGTTAGATCACACCAGTGTGTCCAGAAGTGGGGCCTCAAGGGGAATCTGTCACTGCTAATTACAGAAGAACACGGAACCGTGGCCAACTGCTCTGGAGCTGGTGGCCAGATATCAGCTCTGCAGCCGCCGTCCCAAGTGACTCTTTGCTGAAAAGAAACTTCATAACGGTTGCGAGAACCTTGTATCTTAAACATTGAAGGTATTAAATGGTTCAAATTCTGAAATCCACAGGGAAGACCATGGTGGATGTGATTATGCACCTCCTTGATTTAAAATTTAACGTTTGCTTTTTCTATGTGGGGTGTGGTTGTGTGTTTATGTTTGTGAAACAGAACATAGTTGGGAGGCCCACTAGCACCAGCACCACCTCCTCGACTGTGTTGACATGGTTCGTGTCTTTCCATCCACATCTCTTTATTCAATTTTTAAAATATTTTTCGGCCGCGCCACTTGACTTGTGGGATCTTAGTTCCACGACCAGGGATTGAGCCCGGGCCCTCGGCAGTGAAAGCGTGGAGTCCTAACCACTGGACCGCCAGGGAATTCCCATTTATATCTCTTTAGACTGTGACTTGAGCATGTGTCCTTAGTAAGTGGTGTGCTGTGTGTGTAAGAACCCACAAGGGTAACACCCGCTGAAGGTATCCTTCTGCAGGGTGAATGAAAAAAAAGTGTGTTAATACATGTCGTTCTGGTTCTTTCATTTTACCTGCTGTAGAATATCCATTTAGAACTTATTGTTTCATAGTTAAATATTTGCATATTTCTTTAAACTATTAGACATTTTTAAATACTAAAAATTTTTTTCTGTGTGTGAGCTGAAAAGTGAGTTGCGCATGCGTGCACGCGCACACGTGTGTGTGTGGAAGGCTGAGGGGGATTCAGATCCTGCTGGGGGAATTCAGCCACAGCCTCTCAAATCGTGGTGGGGGTGAGTGTTTCACGGGAGGGCTCTCCAGACTTGCTCCAGGTGCTGGGTTGGGACTTGGGGTGCAGCTCTCTTTTGCTCCATAACCTTGACATCTGCATCTGTAGCAGTAAACTCTTCCCAGACCTGAACTGCTTCAGGATGCCATACAGAGAATCACATCTCGGGCTCTCAGATGATGCCCCTGTAGCGGCCGTGAGCGCGGGGTGAGTTGTGCCGTGGCTCCCTGGACAAGGTCTGACGCACGGCAAGCCTCGGGCGCTGGAGAGCCCAGCTGAGGCAGCGGGAGGGGTCACAGGAGTCTGTGTGGCTGGGGTCAGGTCCGGCGCTATATTCGGGAGAAAGGTATGTTACTGGTGGGGGGAATGGGGGGGTCTGATTGTCTGAAAGGGGGCGATTTTTCTCAGTGGTTTGAATATTATTTTTGAGTTCTGGCCAAAGGGTGATGAGGATGGGGTCAGAACTAGAAAATATGTCCTGGGATGTTCTTGACTGGGGGGAGGAAAGGTGAACTTAGGAAAGGAAGGACATGTTTGCTGACAAAGAAGGGAGGGATGACCCGAGTGGGCACCGTGTCCTTGACCCACAGGGGAAGACAGCCAAGGTCCTACTCACTCGCTGGGCGAGTGTCCTCCAGAGCAAGTCTGGTGGGAGGAGAGGGAAGTGTAAGACCCCCGGTGAGTCAGGGGCTCGGACTGCTCTGGGGAAGGTCATTCAGAGCAGATGGAGGAAAGCACCCACTGGGCATTGCCGAGGTGTCACTTCTGAGCCTTTCACTGTAGCGGAGTTGCTTTTGGAGCAGAGGACGTGAAGCCAGACCATGGCTGTGACCTTGTGCCTGGTATCCCCGTGGAGGAGCCCGGGGACGGGTCAGGGACACCGGGCGGGAAGCCCCCGGGGATGAGGTGGGGCTGGAAAGGAGGAGCTCTTTGCCGGGTTTCTGGGGATGGGCTTGGCAGAAGGGAAGCCTGGAGGTGTGGTCTGGGCAGAGGGATGGGTGAGCAGGTACACGTGCCCAGAGGCCTGGAAGAGCAGGGAAGGTGGAGACCAGGTGTGCAGGGAAGGTGGGCAAGCCCTGGTGGGCTTCTTCAGTGAGATGTGGCCTCATCAGGCTCCGGGAGCGGGATGAAGGCGGGCCGGTTAGGATGCTGTGGTCATAGCCAGACGCTCGAGACCAGGAGAAGGAGAACAGGACAGACACATGGGAGGAGCATCTCCAGGATGGGGACCAAACATCCAGCGTGTAGGGACCACCACTGATAACCTGATGTGAATAGACTTCACTGAAGGCAGGAAATGACTATTACTCGGGATTTTTATGAAGCCTCATTAGTCAAAAGTACTCCTGAAGCAGGTATTAACCATTTCATCACTGTATATGGACTATTGCATTGCATTGTTTTCTATTAGAATAGTAATACACGAATACAGAACTTCAAAGTAGAGCAACGTAGGAAGATTTTATGCCAAACAAAACACATATTGAAAGGAAAGTTATTGTTTTGAAAACCTGTAATACATCATTGTTAATATTTTGGTGGAATTTCCGCTAAACATTTTTCTGTGCGTTCTTTTTCATGAGATGTTTGAGATGGGATTTTGGAGCCTTACAGCCTAAGCATCTCCCATGTCGTGTCATAGCACAGCACAGCCATGTTCTGTGTACACGGCGCCTGTCAGAGAATGAGGTGCAGGTTTGGGGGGAGCAGTGGGCTGCATCAGGCTTCAGGTTCCAGTGTTCAGTGATTCTGGTTCTTCACTGCGTTGATGATGTTCGGCAGCCCAGCAGCTCTGGTGGAGGCATCTGTGCTTCATCAGAACGTGGCTGCGGTCCCTGCCGTCGCCATGGCAACACCCAGCCCTGCCTCCTCCACGCTTGGTCCTCCTCCTAATTATTTGAACCCAGGCCTGCGTGCTGCCCCAGCTTGCTGCCGGGCTTGCATAATGTATGAACCTGAGTGACAGCCCGCGCGCAGCCCGATCAAAACAAAGAGCCCGCCTCTGAGAGCCAGCAGATTGTGGAGACATGTTGTGAACACATCCCCTGGTAACTGCGCGTCGTGTCATCAAACGCGTCTCTGGCCCGTCACGAAATATTTTGACAGGGCCCACCGTCTAGCTCCTTCTTATGCAAATGTGTTGGCAACGCCTGGATCCCAGGGCGACTCCCAAGGGGGAATCCGCAGAGGGGGCGCTGTCGATGTCATCAGGGTTCGTCGCTGAGAAGGCTCTGTTTTTGTTCTAATGTGTAAATAGCCAACTTGATTCTTTTCTTTAAATAAATAAATTTATTTGTTTATTTATTTATTTATTTTTGGCTGCATTGGGTCTTTGTTGCTGCGCGGGCTTTCTCTGGTTGCGGTGAGCAGGGGCTACTCTTCGTCGCGGTGCGCGGGCTTCTCATTGCGGTGGCTTCTCTAGTTGCAGAGCACGGGCTCTAGGCACGCGGGTTCAGTAGTTGTAGCACGTGGGCTCTAGAACGCAGGCTCAGTAGTTGTGGCGCACGGGCTTAGTTGCTCCGCGGCACATGGGATCTTCCCGGACCAGGGCTCGAACCCGTGTCTTCTGCATTGGCAGGCGGATTCTTAACCACTGCGCCACCAGGGAAGTCCTAGCCAACTTGATTCTGATGCTGTCAGATCCTGGAGGGCAATGAAAGGGTGTCCCCAGGACCCTTGGAAAGGGTGCTTTAGGAGGGTTGAACTGAAAAAACCACGCATGGAGCGTGGGGTTGGCACAGGGAAGGATGATGGATTGGCCACCTGTGACCTGCCAGGCTCGGGCAGTCGCCAGGGAGGTGCCGGGAAAGGGGGGTGGGGCAGGCTGCCCTGGCTAGGCGGGCACCGTTGGTCGGGAGGGGCCTTGTGCCCAAGGACCAAACCACGTTGTACCTGCTGCGACTGGCCTGCCTTCCTGCCAGAGTTCCCTGGGCTCACGGACCACCCCTCCTAAAGGACTTTTCTTCCGCATTCTGCTTCTTCCCGGGGTGCACCGTAAGCCTTCCAGAGCCAGCTGCCATGGGCTGGACTTCCGTGTAAGAGGTTAGAGCCCCCGTGTACCTTGAAAAAGGGGGGTAGTGATATCTATGCAACATGGTTGCCAGTGAAATTCAATGAGGGATGCGTGGAAAAATGCTTAGAGCGAGCTGTGGCAGGTGGGAAATGCTCCTTCAGTGCAGCTGGTCGTTGGTACTGGTCCTCATCTGGCTGCCCAGAATGAAGACCCACGCAGACCCTCTTGCTGCTGGGGATGGCTACGCCCCTGAGATGCAGCTGGGGGCGTTACGTGGCAGCTTCTGGATGCCCTCCTTACAAGGGCGGGTCCCGTGGCCCCTTCCTCTCTGATCATCCCAAGGAGGAGGGATGACGGCCACGTTGGAATTGGAAGGGGTCCAGGTTTATGGGGCCCCCAGCCTCACCTGGGACAGCCCACCTGGACACCTCATTAATATGCGACGGGACTGCCCTTCTGTCTGCTTTAAGCCACTGTTACTGGGGTTTTCAGTCATATGTGGCCACATGATCCTAATTAATACACAAGGTGAGAATGTGTTGTCTGCGAGACCCAAGAGGTTACCTGCTCCAGCAATTCAGCATCTCAAGGTGAATTAACAAGCGGTCTTTCTGACTTCAGCGCTCCCCTCCTGAGTAGAGGTCCCAGGAGACTGCCTGGCCTGTGGCCGAGTCCTCACAGGCCGCTGCATGGCTGGGCGAATTGCCCTGTGCTCTCCTCCAGGGACCCTGTGCTTTGCCATCTCCACGACGATTGCAGCCACGGTACAGGCTTTGGTGAGCTGGCAGATCCGAGATACACCTGGGGCTGTCTGGTGACCATCTGTTGATGGCTGAGTCCTACACGGCTGGTTTTCTGAGCTGAAATCAGCAGGCCTGTGCAGGTCACGGCTGCGAACGGGAACCTCCGGATGCTTCTGTTTTTCTGGTTCCACCTGGTTTGTCTGGGGATCAAGGCTCTGTCTTCTCCCCTGCCGTTTAGGTGGTCATGTGTCTGCTGCAAAACAGCGCCCACCGCTTTAATCACGAGGCACGATAGCCAGCTGTTGCCTGTTCATCTGCTCAGCCTTCCTTTTGGGGTGCCTGATGGCATGTCGCTGGAGGTTTATAACATGTGCTGTCGCTTTGATTTTCCTGTTGGGACAGGCATCATTGTTTTATAGTAAGGTGCAGGAGTTTAGTTGCTGGAAAGCACAGACAGCTGCGTTGGCAGACCTGCCTGGCCCTATCTCATGTGTAGGAGGGTATCTCTGTTTCCTTAAAAGTCAGAAGCCCAGTGGGCAGTCTTACCCTTCCCTCTGGGTGGGTTTGGTGGGCTTCTGAGTTCTGCTTTGCTTGACCCCCTCCCACAAAAGCTGCAGCTGGGTGCCCTGATTTTCTCCAGGCCTTGGACCCGTGCACAGGGGCTGAACACTACTGGGGCTGAAGAAAGCAGCTGCGGCTTTAAGACGAAATGCTGGGGCTTTTCACTTGATTTTCCCACAATTGTGTCTCTCTCTTGAATTTCTCCTTGGGGTCCTGGGAGTAATTTATGGTATGAGTTTGCACTGGCACATCGCTAGATGAAAGTTGTGCTTTTGAGAGCTCTGTGTGTAAACAAGGTAGCGCTGATGTAGCTTTACATTTCACCTGCACATCCTTAGGAGTCTTCCATGCAAGCGGCAGCAGTGTCATTGTAATAATTACAGCCCCTGTGTGTGGCACTGTGTAAAACAGTGCAGAGCCCTGGCTTTGGAAGGTCCCCTCGGGCATCCCTCAGACAGAACTCATCCCACCAGAAGACGCTTGTTTACTTACAGCTTCTCACGGGAACCGGAGCTGAGAAACTGTCCATCAGAAAGTTATTTCTTGTGTCAAAACCAAGTCGCTCAGGCCGTGAATTAAACCCGTCTCTAATCAGTTCCACCGCTTGTGCTGTGGGCCAGCTGTGTGTCCAAGACGCGCAGGACGGTCAAGGAAAGGCTGAGCCTTCCAGGGGCTTCGGGGAACCTTCTCTGCTGCATTTGCAGTTGTCCGCATCCCAGTAGGAGCGAGGCTTGATCCTGTGTTTTTGTGGCTGTTTCTTCATCAGATTTCTCCCCGTTCTCACTTTAATTGTGCTGTTGAACATGAGAACACTGGTTTTTATTTTGGTCAAAATAAAAGCTTTTCAGAGCGTTGAAAATAGCATTGAATTTTCGGAGAGGGAGGCTCTCTTTTGGCTCGTGGTTGGGGGCACCGTACCTTTCGTGGGATGAATGAGTGGATGGACAAGTGGTCCCCTGTCTGCCCCACCCCCTCCCCTGAATTCCTCTGAAGTGTCGACACGGCGGCCGGCTGTCTGTTGTCAGGTCTGCGTGGATTTTCTGGGACCCTAAGTCCAGGACCGGTTTCCCCTCAAGACAGCGTGAACGTTTCTTCCCCGATGAGGAATCTTGCACAGCCTTCTGCCCCGGGACCTGTGGTCAGGAAGCACCTGAGGTATAAGCAGCAGGTGTCCTGAGTTTGAATCCTAACCCTATAGTCCGGCTGCATGGCGGTGGGTAAGGCCTCCAACCTTCCCGAGCCTCCGCTGCCCCCTCTGGAAATGGGAATGAGAAACCCACCCAAGGTCATATGGGGAAGGAGGTGAGCTCCGTCACCCTGCTGTGCCCACTGCCAAGCTCCCTGAGATGCAGGTGTTTCTTCCGTTTCCCCTTTTCTCTGCCTGATAGGTTTTGCCCTTCATCTTCCTGGTATTCAGCTTACTCTGAAAGCTTGGTAGAGTCTCTAGGTATGGAAAATGGATTAATTCTTTCACCCAGCATTCAGAAACTTCCAGTTCCTGAGATTATTTTAAATGGTTTGGCAACAGTGGGTTCAGTCTCTGAGAAACAAGAACACAGAAGCAAGGGTGCACTTTGCTTTCATGTTAGGAAGAATCAGTTAGATGAGTGACTTTTCTAGAGTCAGTGTCAGAGTTATCCGTGAGGCCTTTTCCAGAACTTCCCCACTCCCATCGCCAAAGCCACGCCCCAGGGAGCAGCATCCCAGGAGGTGTGGGGCGAACAGCATTGTCCTGTGTAGGACTGGTGTTTTCCTTTCAGTGCTTTGAAATCCCATCTTATCGAGAAAAGGGTTCTGGAGAATGCGGTTGGCCCTGAATTTTCATCCGGCTCAGTTGTCCTTTTCTTCAAGCAAGTTCTTTGGGTCTTTTTGCCTTGGGGCGCCTTTCCAGGGCTTTGGCCACGTGCAGAGAGACAGCGGGGGGCATCCTGTGCACTGTGCTTTTTGGGGGTGACTGTTCTAAAGAATAAACACACCCCTGCTGAGTTTCTATGGTTGCTGGACTCAGAGAAGGAACGTGAGGGGTACAGCTCTCCAATTTGGGGAATAGTCATGACTTTGCAAAGGGATGCAGGTGTCCAGCCCTCTGGGTCAGTGCTGGCGGTGGAAGAGGCCTTGTCCAGAACCAAGCCTTCCCCTTCCAGAGTCTGGAGTGCCCACCCCTAGATGGCCCGTCCTCTGGGACCCTCCACGTCAGCTTTCCCAGGACCCCACTGGCTTGGAGGTGAGTCAGCCTGACTGAATCCTTGTATCACCACTTGTTAGGGGTTGAATTGTGTCCCCTCCAGAATCCATGTGTTGAAGTCGCAACCCCCCAGTGCCTCAGAATATGGTCTTATTGGAAATGAGGTCATTGCAGATGTAATTGGTTACGATGAGGCCATAGCGGGATAGGGTGGGTCCTAATCCAATATGCCTAGTGTCCTTATAGAAAACGGGGAATTGGGAGATAAATGTGTATCATACCCTGGGAAGATGAAGGCAGAGATCCACAAGCCAAGGAGCACCAGAGATGGCCAGCAAACCCCCAGAAACAGGGGAGAGGCCTGGGTCAGGTTCTCCCTCACGGCCTCAGAAGAAACCTTCCCTGCAGATACTTTGTTGGACTTCTAGCCCCCAGGACTGTGCGACCATACGTTTCTGTTGCTTAAGGCACCCAGCCTAATAGCTTCAACACAGCAGCCCTAGGAAGCTAAAATACCACCAACTCGCTGTGTGATTCAGCACGTGGTGTGGGGCATTTGCTCTTGATCTTGGTTCCTTTATCTGTAAAATGAAGATAAGACCTGCCTTGTAGGGTCATAAGCTTCCCAGCATCTCATAGGATCTCAAACTGTAATCATCTTTGGGAGGAACGTGGCGATGGACGCTCCAGGCCAGAGAGCAGCGTGTTTCGGCCCTTTCCAGAAGGAGGAGGAAGTGCCGTGGATCGGTGTGTCACAGACCAGCTCCGTGGCCTGGGTACCGACCCCCCCGCCTCACTGGGCTACAGCGTCCTTGGCTGTAAAATAGGAAGTTAGACCTGATGATGATGTTTGGCCCCAAGATGCTATGACCGTGAAAGGTGAGCGTGGCACTGTCACGGCGGCAGCTCTGGGAGTGGGAACCCCTGGAGGCGCCATGTCTTAGGCTTACCCCTGGCACTGCACGTGAGGTGTCCCATAACATTTGACTCAGAGAGAGGAAAGCTGAAGTGTGCACTCCACGACAACTTGTGAATGGTCAGATTAAAGATAGACATCAAAACGATGTGGGGAAATGTTAAGTTAAAAACTGTTACAAAATAGTAGGTTGAATACTATCTCAGTTTTGTAAAACAAAAAAAATATATTTCTTTTGATTTAAAAAAAATCTATATAATACGCCCAGATAAATGACCAGAAAGAAAAACACCATGGTGTTAATGGCAGCTGTCTGTGAGTGGGGAGATTCCAAGTCATTGGCTTTGCTTTCCAGGATTGGGGGAGATTAAGGCTGTGATCATGTGTGTCCTGGAGAGAGAGATCGCTCTGGCTTCCCTGTCGCGCACGGGCTGGGAAAGCAGGGACTGGAAGAGGGGAGTCCAGTGGGGAAGCTGGTAGAATCCAGGAGAGGGGTGGTGTGGACCTGCGACAGGGACTTCCACCTTCGGCCGTACTGACGCCTTGAGCGGGGCCGTGCTGTGCATTGTGGGATGGTCAGCAGCGTCCCTGGGCTCCCCACCCATTAGAGGCCAGTGGCCCCCCTTTCCAACTGTGACAACCAGGACCGTCTCCAGACAGTCCTAAGCAGATGCCGCTTGTGGAGCAAACCGCCCCGCCGAGAACCGCTGGCCCAGAGATGGCGGTGGGGACGGAGGGAAGGGGGAGATTCGGGAGACATCCCAGAGGGGCCTGTACCGGACTTGATGCTTGACTGGATTTGGCAGAGGCCAGGCCGAGGGTGGGCGTGGGGCCTGGGGGCTTAGGTGGATCACGGTGGCTCTGAGTTTGGGGGAGGGACCGGGATGAGTTCCCTGGTGGCCACGCCGTTGGTGCGTGCGAAGCTTCTGTGGGACAGTTGAGTGGGCTTGTAGGAAAGGCTGTAGGGCCAACGGCCCTCAAGCTCTGATCTGAGCAGGGGGCATCCCTCTGAAGGTCATCCAGAGATGCAGGGCAGGCCACGGGGGCGGATGAACTCATCCAGGGTGACTGTATGGCCTGGGAGAGAAGCCTGGGGAATCCCAGGGTTTCCAGGGTGGGCAGAAGAGGAGGAGGCTGAGAGGGGAGTTTATTTCTCCAGCCGGAGCTGTTGCTCAGCAGCTGCTGGGGGCGTGAGGCGGAAGCTCAGGGCAGATGCAGAAACATCAGGGATGACCTCGCGGGGCGGGGCTTCCCCAGCATCCTCTCCATACTGCCCTGGCCTTTACTGGTGGGCTGTTTATTGGTGGGGCCGTCTGCTGTGTTTCTGGGCGCACAGGAGGTGCACGTTGTTTGGGGAAGGATCACGGGGCGCTGTGGCTTGCCGCACCTTCGTCTGTCAAACCAACAGCAGCACGTTTCACCCCATGTGCCTGTGCCATCGAGTTCTGCTTCTCAGAGCTGTGAAAAAACACTTTAAGGGCCAGTGAAACTGTTCTGGAACTTCCTTTTAGGATTATTTTTGAGGTCTTAAGGGACCCAGGAGTTGATCATGTCGTCAGGAATAGAATAGTTTCCCTTCGGGGATATTGGCATCTTTCTCGTTGTGATTTGTCCGTCGCAGGGTTCAGAGATCCACAGTTGCTCAAAAAGACTTCTGGTTTTCCTTGACGTGAGCATCTCCACTGGGGTTTTGGTGTCCCCTTGGGAGGTAGTCGTCGGCGCCCAGGGCAGCCCGATTCACAGGCACTTAACCCCTTCCCTCCTGAGGGGCGCTCACAGCATCATTCCCTGCAGAGCTCATGCTCCGACCCGGAGGTGGTTGGGTGCGGAGCGCCTTGTCGGTCAGGGACTGCGTTCCCAGGTGAACAGAGACGGTGCTCTGAGAGCCTCAGATGCTGAAACATTTCCTGCCTCTGTTGAAGATTCAAGCTGGCTTCCCTGGTGGCGCAGTGGTTGAGAATCTGCCTGCCAATGCAGGGGACACGGGTTCGAGCCCTGGTCTGGGAAGAGCCCACATGCCGTGGAGCAACTGGGCCCGTGAGCCACAACTACTGAGCCTGCGCGTCTGGAGCCTGTGCTCCGCAACAAGAGAGGCCGCAATAGTGAGAGGCCCGTGCACCGCGATGAAGAGTGGCCCCTACTTGCCGCAACTAGAGAAAGCCCTCGCACAGAAACGAAGACCCAACACAGCCATAAAATAAAATAAATACAAAAAAAAAAAAAAGATTCAAGCTGGCCCATCTCCCAAGATTCTGGCTGGTTTACCATGCAGTTAAAAACGATCCCTAGTGGCCATTTTGGCCCCAGTCCAGGAGGGAAGGTGCTGTCCCTCCCCTCAAGAGATCAAGGGTCAAGAGAGGCCAGCCTGACACAGGGCAGAAACATTATCTTCCAGAAAAGGAATGAACTGTGCATTACCTCCCAAATCACGTGTTCCCATCTCAGAACTCAGAAGCAAAGAAATCCTACAACTCCAAAGAACCATTTCCCCCGCTGGTAGACGGACAGGCTCAGCTCAATGAGAGACCAGTGTAGAGTTGCATTTCCTGGTTGTTTCCTGGCACTTCTGGTCCGTAAACCACTAAGGTCTGTAACTAAACTGTCTGATAGGGAATGCATGCGGCAGAAGCCATGAACGGGACAGGCCAGCATCTTTAACTCATTTGTATGTTCTCTTACCTGTCACCATTTTTACTCCCCTGTCATCTTTTAAGAATGTCTTGGGGGCAAATTCTAAAGAACAGTGGCGGGCAAACCCTTTGAACGGCACCTTGGGAAGCCTGCCTGACAAGGCAGGGAGGCACGTTTGTTCTTTCCCCTTGAAGGAGAACTGTCAGATGTTTGGTGGGCTGGAAAAGGTGGGAGAAAAGAGTCCTGATCTGCTGAGCTGGATTGAGGTGGGTTAGGAATAGGCTCTACTTCTGAGTGTGTGTGTTCTTGCCCAAGAACGATGTCTCCACCTCGGCCTTTTTGTAATGACCAGCCTGACGCCTGAGCTGACAATGGGCCCCCCCCCGAAAAAAACCAGGTTATGATTGGAGGGTATTTCCCATAAATCACGCAAATCGTGTCCTTGCTCACCAGCCAGTTACACATGTGCAGACCTACACAATACCAGAAACAATGTATAATGGGGGTTTTGAACTTTAAAAAAATACTCTTTCATCTTACAGATACAGTTCAGGCAAATACAACCCTACAGAAATATGTGAATGTCCCCAGAATGTGGAATTCTTTTTTTTAAAATACGTCTTGGTTGTGTTTTAGGGAAACTTGTAATTAGAAAAGAAATGCCTTTTGTGTTCTGTGCATGTCGAAAGCCTGCCTGTGCATTCCAAGGCTGCGATTCAAGCAGCACTTTGGTAAATGTCAAGGAGTTGGAGCCGCGGAGCTGGTCGCACCCTGTTCCTCTGGGCGCCGTGGGCTCCTTTCTTGCCCACGTGGCTGCCGGCTGGTCTTGCTCAAAAGCTGCTACTCTGTCTCCGTCCAGAGCGTTGCTTCTCTCCCCCGACTTTCAGTGACATTGTCCTCTAAATGTAAAGAATACGCAAGCGATGTTACTGCTATGTGATGTTACTGCACCGTAGGAGATAATCATTAAAGAACAATTGCCCCAGTCTGATTTTACCAACTCGACAGATGACCTGTGTTCATTTTCCCATGTCCTCCTCCAGCCTTGTTCTTCTGTGTGCAGAGATGACCTTAGGATAACGCTGCGTGGAAATGGTCACCAGCTCTTCTACAGTGCTGCTCGGCCTTTACCGTTAACCTTTCAGCAGTGGCACAAGATTCTCTCAAACATGCCTTCATCTGTCTGTCTGTGTATCTGTTTGTCTTGATCCCTTTTCGGTGAGCATTAGGTTGTTCGCTATTGATCAGCCATTTCTTCCGTCATCTCCTTGCACCTTGAGTCTCTGCTCAGCCTGAAGTCCCCACGTGGGTTCCTGGGGCTGAGGTGACTCATGGTCCTGTGGTTTTCCGATAATTCCCAGGGGGTCGTCCCAAAGTGTCCCCATCCTCAGTTTGTGTGCCCCTCACCCGCTCAGCTCAGCCTGCCTCCTACCAGGGGTTCATCTCCTAAGTCCCACTGGCTCGTTGCACGTACAATGGGATGGATGCTCAAGCGTGCGTTTCTTTCATCACTGAGGTCTGGGGCGTTTAGTGGGGAGCATTTCCGAAGAAACGTGAGGCTGGAGGCTTCTGTACACTCCCCCACCCCCCCAACCTTCCTGGGCCCTCGGGCTATGGCCGCAGGCATTGATGGCCTAGGTCAGAGGTGGCACGGGGCCTTCTGCACTTCTCTGCAGGGACGTCCCCGCAGGCCCTCTCCCCACTCCCTCCCTGTGTCCTAACAGCTGTCAACAGAGACGTCCACAGGGCCCAGCTGTCCAAAGACAGACCCACCCGCGAAGGCGGTACGCTGGGAGGTGAAGCGGGCCTCCGGCCACAGGCTCCTTTGGGCTCAGGAAGTCACGTGGCGGCCGAAGGCTCTGTTAACGAGGAAGTGCAGACTAATTCTTGCTTTTAGATGGAGAAAAAGTGACTTGGGATCAGTTTTCGCAGCAGATTGCCTCAGGAGGATTGGGAAAGACACAGAGTTGGACTGGACCATAGCTACAACCATCTGCCTCCTGCCGCCGCCCTGCTGGGGAGGGGGAGGCCGGTGAATACATGCTTCCTTGGAAAGGCTTTCCCCTTTCATGACCTTTAACGTTTCTTTCAATTGTGTTTGTCAGGGGGGAGTGATCATAGTGAACGGGGGAATGGAAGGAACTGGAAACCCTCTCTGTGTGACACAGGTGGATGTCTCCTTGTTCAGCGTTGCCCAGTAAGACCCACAGCATCTCCGCTGGGGAGCCCTTAGCAATTTACCTTATCCATCTGCGGGGCCCTGGAGATCGGGTTATCTTGCGTATTGGTCTGAGCACAATTCTATTTCCTTTTCTTTGGTTAGGAAGCCAGCAATTGACAAGTTCACTGTTGAAACATAACTCAGAAATAGACTTTGCCAAGAACGACTTGTCCCCCACCCCCCCCCAAATCATGCTGTCTCTTTATGGGGTCCCCAGTATCTGAGCCAGCACGTGCATGTGGGTCTTCCACACCCTGCGATCTCCCTCGAGAGAAACGGATGGTCTAATCAAAGGAAGCAGGCGGCAGAGCCCCGTGGTGTGTGTTGCCCTTGTCTGGTGCGCCCGTGCTGGAGGGGGCCTGGGACCAGCGGGAGGGGGGCTCCCCGAGCCACAGGGCGGGGTGCCGAATTGCAGAGCAGCCTTCCCATTCTGGAAACGGGCAGCTTTCTGACCATGCGAAGTCAGCCTTGCAGACGTCTTGGGATTCTCTGCGCCGTTTCCGCTGCAGGTGGTCGAGAAGCCCTGGATGGACCCCTTGGCAGCAGGATGGGAGGCTGGGAGAAGAAAGTCTGGAAGAGCAGTCCGATTTCTTCCCCATTAGATAATCTGGAGGAGCAGCAGGAGGGGAGCAGAGCCCGGTGGCAGCGCCTCCTCTCTCTGTCCTGTCGCTGTCACATGGCGTGTTCACCGGGGGGTGTGTGTGTGCGCGTGTGTGTGTCCCCGTCCCTGGGGACTTCCTGGGACCGTTCTTGTTGATGTTTCTCTCTTGTACTAGCTGGTGCTCACACAGGCGTTTCCAGGGAGTCGACCCCGTGAAACCACAGGGGAGGCCCCCCCTTTTTTTTTTTATTTTGGCTGTGTTGGGTCTTCTTTGCTGTGCACAGACTTTCTCTAGTTGTGGCGAGTGGGGGCTACTCTTCTTTGCGGTGCGCGGGCTTCTCATTTTGGTGGCTTGTCTTATTGCAGAGCACAGGCTCTAGGCGCGCGGGCTTCAGTAGTTGTGGCACGTGGGCTCAGTAGTTGTGGCTCGTGGGCTCTAGAGCGCAGGCTCAGTAGTTGTGGCGCACGGGCTTAGTTGCTCCGCAGCATGTGGGATCTTCCCGGACCAGGGATCAAACCCGTGTCCCCTGCATTGGCAGGCGGATTCTTAACCACTGCGCCACCAGGGAAGTCCGAGGCCCCATTTATCTGGAAGTAGCTCGTCCTCATTCTCTGCCCTGGGATAAACAGTTCACTTGCAGACTCTTAATCCCCTGGGCGGGAGATCCACGATAGCCTCTCCACATGGAGGGGATCATTCAAACGTCCACATCGAATTAGCACGAGGCAAAGCGGAGTCAGGCACTCAGACCAGGAGGCAGTCTCTGAGAAGTTGGCTAAACGGGCTCTGGGATTTGAGATGTGACCGAAATACAGCACAGTGGACTGTGGCTGGAGTCCTGTCCCCGGTGCGCCGTGAGCTCTTGCTGGAGGGCCCGGTGCTCGATGTGCTGACTTACACACACAGATCATTCTGGTAGCGTATCAGCTTTGCTCTCTTGTAAGAATGGCTTTTGTAGAACACATTTAAGTGTAAGGGGGGCAACACCATCCAGATAGGGGGCTCCTGATCTTAGACCTGCGTACTGCCCTAGGACAAGAAAGTAGCATTAAAGCAGAAAAATAATTAACTGTGCCTAAAACAAAAGGTGGGCTGGAGTTGCTCACGGAGACAGATGTAGCCAGCGTGACGGAGGTCAGGGGAGCAAGGTCGTCCTCGTTCTGGAAAGTCGACGCGGGGGTCTGTGTCCTGACAGTGAAGAGTGCCCAGTGACATGGAGGGTGGCTTTCTGTTTGCTTTTTAAGAAGCTAGTCAAATGTTTGGTCACAGCTGCATGTAGATGAGTTTATCATCTTGACAGTTGATCCCGGGTCTACCCTTAGCGTATTTCAGTGATTTGCTGAGCAGGAGGGAGAAAAATGTTTACCTGAGGGCACCTGAGTAACCTGAATATTTCAGATCAGACAGAGGCCTGTGAACTTTATCGAGGTTTTCAGTTGAGGAGTCACTTGTAGTGGCCTACGAAAGGAATCCTGATGTTAACATGGTAGAATTTGGGGGAGGGAAAGATTGGGAGTTTGGGATTAGCAGGTGCAAACTATTATATATAGGATAGATTTATACAAGTTCCTACCGTATAGCACAGGGAACTATATTCAATATCCTGTGATAAACCATAATGGAAAAGAATATTAAAGAGGAATGTGTATATATGTATAACTGAATCACTTTACTGTACAGCAGAAATTAACATAACATTGTAAATCAGCTATGCTTCAATAACGTTTTTTAAAAAATGGTAGAATTTGAGGTCTGGAATGAACTTCCATGCGAGTTTTAGTCTCATCATCACTTTGTGGTCCAGGCTCACGGCTGACCAGTTCAGGGGGGCCCAGGTGGGACCTGGGGGTTCCCCCTCCGTGTCTGCATCATGGACCACACAGCCACCGCTTCTGCATCAGTCTGGAATAGAGCAGATGGTTGCCATTCAGAAAAATTAAATCCTTTAGTGAATGCAGCCTCCCCATCCGCACCCCCAAACACAGTCATACAAGAGGGTCAAGAGTACTGGGGTGACTGAGATTAGCACAAGGGCCTTCTTCTCTTGAACCTCACCCCCCCTTTATTCTTAGAAAGCCCTGCACGGTTGTGGGCCAGTGTTGAGAAGCTTTGGCCACGGGCGTGTCCATCCGGTGGGCACAGTGCCACTTCCATCTCTTCTGTCTTCCCGCAACTGCTTGCTTGCCCCCAGCCTCCTGCCCCTCTGCCTCCTGTGCCCCCCAGGGCAGTGAGCTTTTGTTTCTTTTTTTGACCTTTAGCCCCTCGGTTAAGGGTGGGTCGTGAAATTGTGACGACGCACTGGCCCTGCACCTGGGCCTCTGATGGGCCACGGACGGGCCAGCTCCGTCCCACTTCATATGGAGAACTGTGTAATGAGAACCCATGAGGAGTCTGCAGGCGACAATGTCAAACTTGTCTCAGTTAAAGTGCCTGAAGTCAGAGGTTCCAGAAGGTCAGCAGCAAGGGTACTTCGCCTGAGTGGTTCTCTCCCTGGAGAGAGGGTTTTCCATGTCCACGGTGAATCCAGCCACAGCCTGAAAAACGGTTCCTCCTCTTCAGGGTGATGCCATCTTCTAGTTGCTGTTGCCATAAAGTTAAAGCCATACGAAGACAGGAGCGGAGGCCACCGCAGAACCGCAGCTGTGGGGCTCGGTTCCCAGGATGTGAGAAGCAGGGCACCCCTCCCACACCCCGCGCGCTAGAGCCATAGTGGGGAAGGATGGGTCGGTCCAGGCAGCTCCCCGCAGGGCACCGTCCGCCCCTCCTACTGTTTCTCCATCCCTTAAATCAGGAGCAGGCGTTTTGGAATCAGGCTGAACTGGGTTCAGATTTCTGCGCCTTCCCTTCCTGCACACTGCTTGCTGTGTGACTGAGCGATTCCCCTCCAAGTCTCTAGCCCTTCATGTAGAAAAAGGAGAGGGATAATGGTCTCCACCTCCGGAAGTTGATGGGGGCAGTGATCAGATCTAAAATGCGCATGCCCAGGTGCCCCGTGGTGCTTGGAGCACTTGCACGTGAACTTTCATCGGGATTATCGCTGGTCCAACTGTGGTCAACCTGCTGGTGCTGTCAGTACAGTGGCTCCTCCGATTGGATCTTGGAGGACTCAGAACGCTGTGACTTCGTGAGGGTCCCAAAGGAGGGCGGTTTGACATTTCCAGAAAGCTTATTTAAAAACCCTTGACATGCACTGGAATTTAGTTGTGTTGCTGTTTAGGGATGGGCAGGGGGCTCCCTGGAGGAGGCGGGCCCCAGGAGGGAGGTGGGTGTGGTCACTGGGCAGAGAGCTCCAGGACCCAGAGGACTTTGTGGGGCGGAGGGGAAGGGCAGTTTCCTCTAAAAGAGGGAGTGAGGCTACAGGAGATGTTTATTTTCCTATTACAGAATAAGTCCTAGAGACATTTTGGGTGCAGTTCTGCCTCTACTTCCAGGAGATTTTTAATTTTTCCATTATTCCGTCATTGACTTTGTCATGCTTTAAAAGCCTTTCACACTTGTTATATGTCTTTTAAAAATGTGTTACTTTAATGATCCTTCAGTGCTGTACCGTTCTTCCAGAATCAGGGGAAATAAGAAAGGGTGGGGAAATAGAACATTGGCGTTTTACTAAATCAGTCGTTTTAAGACATTTGCTAAAGTGTTTATCTAACATGGGCTGTTACGTCAGAAATGTCAGAAAGGACATCAGCCCTCTGTGTCCTGGAGCAGCGCTTTGCACACTTGAATCGAGATGCTTAAGAAGCAGTCTTCTTGAGACAGATTCCTGGGCTCCACCCCCAGAGGTTCTAATTTAGAAGGTCTGGGGTGAGGCCTGAGAGTCTGCATTTCTAACACTTGTGCCACGTTCTCTGTTGACGCTGCTGGTCCGGGGACCACACGCCAAGCAAGGAGCACTGGATTTTAAAGGGCGCGATGGAATATGCAGTGTATCAGGTGTCACTAATTTAAGGATCTGGGCTGTGCCTAGGTGTCCTGAGGTTGATGGAGATGAAATCAGTTAGAAGCACTTCCGCTCTTCATTTAGATCAGGAGCTGGCTTCTCTTATCATTTACGCTGGAGTGCCTTTTACATCAAAGTAGTGGCTTTTTAATTTCTAGCTCGAGTTAATATATGGAGTTGCCGAGGCAGTAGAATTCAGTAAATCAAACTCGATGACCATGTTGGTGGACAATCAGAAAAATGTGTTTTTGATTGGAGAGTGAGCTTTGGATGGAAAAGATGAAAGTAAGCATTGATCAGACCTAGGAGGAGTGAAGAGGGTGTGAGAGAGCCCCTTGCTGCGCTGGGAGCTGGGTGGTTTTGTGGGTTTATTCATTCACTCCCCTCCTGGCATCTCCTTATCACCCCTCCCCCACTCCCTCCATCCGTTATGTGTTAGTTGTTCTCCGTGGCAGTTCTAGGCACTGGGGACACAGCAGAGAAGAAAGGACATAAAACTGGATGCTTGTGCTACGGCTTGCATAACTTCTGAGGTCCGGGGGATTCTTGTAAATATGAGATTACCCTCCCCCTACCACCCTGCTGTTCTGAAGAATACCTGGCAAACAGGGCACGGAAAATTCAACGTGATAAAAAGTACCCGTTTTCAGAGTAGAAAACAAAAATGTGGTTTCTGCAAATTACAGACCTGTGAGTTTAGCTTCAACTGCGGCTAAAAGTCTAGAAAGACTTATCAAGGAATGTTCTGTGGGAAGAGCTAGACTGCTCAGAAGAACGCCAGCCTCTGACTGTTGGCAGCCTCAAGACCAGCCAATATAGAGACAAGATGGGCTGCCACTCTGTGGGCAGTGCCAACCGGGAGGGAGATCTGGTACCATCGAGAAAACTATGCTCTGATGTCTGGGTAGCAGTATTCTTGAAAATCTTTTTTGATGTACTCTGATCTCCATTTTGACACGTTACGGAAAACATGCTTGCACTGAATGTTCCAGACAAGTGGCTGTTCCTGATGTTTAAAGAGCCCATGCAAATGAACATGAAGATTCCCGTAGGTAAATGAACGAAACCCAGTTAATCTGAGATGCCATTGTTTGAGCAAACAAGCGAAGATTAAACCCAGTGGTGACAGTGACACAGAGGTATCCATTCCTGTGGCCGTGTTGTGGGGATGGGCTGGACGGTGGCCCGAAGAAGCCTGTCTGTCGGTGGGTAGGGGGCGGGCAACACTGAGGCCCCCATATAATGACGGGGCAGTCGAAATAATTTGCCCTTTCTAGAAAGCAGTTTGGAAATGTGAATGGATAAATGGTTTGTACACTTTGACCCAGGAATTATGCTTCTAGGAATCTAAGCTAAGGAAATTAAGAGATTTTCACAACAATTGATGGAGTAATTTGTATTTCTACCTTGTCGTGTTCCAAAAAGGATATAAAGTAACCTACTTTATAGTAGGATGGAAGGGGTAAGGCAAGTACCATCGATGAAAATGTCTTCTCTTGATGCAAATTAGCCTTACATTACACAAAGTGTCTTCTAGTAGGAAATGCTTAGGGTTTGGGGCACCTTTTTGGTTTTTGAACTCAGTTTTGTAATGGTTATTTAACTGAGGGAGAAATACAGGATGACGCCAGCCGTAGATCATACCAGAGGGGTCAGCTTGCCTTCATTTGAAAACACACGTGGACTGGGCAGGAGACTAGCTGACAGCCTTTCCGAAGACGTAGGGAAGGATGCTGCAAGTGTGTCCCTCTGGAGCAGGCCACCCGACCCCGGGTGGCTGGGCCTGGCTTCCAGGTTTATCAGGGGACCCCACCGAGGCCACCTGGTCACGCTCCAGCCTCTGTCCATCACCCACCGAGGTTCTGCCCACCCACCTGCTGGGTTCCTACGTCTTGAGACTCTTCTCCTACCCTCTCCCTGTGGGTTCACTCACCCTTGAGGAACTGCCCTAAGCAAATTCCCTGGTCACATGTCTGTGGGGTGACGACACTGATTACACCTTAAGGGGACAGCTGGAGGAGGGCTATGCATGTGAACACAGGAGATTTCAAAACTTTATTGCACAGACATTGCTGCAACCTTGGGGAAGAGGGCTCAGCGCTGTAGGTAAACAAAAGTGTAAAAGATAGCAATACCTGTTCTTCCAGTGATCAGCAAGGGTGGGAAGGCAGCACAGCACCAGGAAGGAAAAGGGCCTGGCTTTGTAGTCAGCTGACCTCGCCAGGAATCCCTTAACCATCCTTTCTCCTTAGCTGTGTGGCCTGGGGCAAGTCCTTTACCTCCCAAAGCCTGTTTCCTCCTCTTGAAGGGATGAAATGGTACCCAGCCATTGTGCAGGGGCCCCCTCTTGCTTTGCTACATACAGCATAGTGGCGTAGGTTCACTGCTCTCTTCTGCCTGATTTGTGCCGACTTTGTTTATTATTGGATGGATTAAGTAGTAAAGGGGAAACAGTCAGGATTTAAAGGTGGTCGGCTTGAGGAGAGAGATATAAAGATAGATTTTAAAGTCATTGTCTTGCTCAGAGCATAAACAAAATTGTTGAAAGCCAGCCCCAGTCCAAGTTTAACCATTAAAAATAGCCTTTCTTATTAAAAGCAATACATGTCAAGTTTAGAAAATACAGATAAAGAACCAGAAGAAACATCTTACCGGTACTGAGAGGAGATTATAGTCAGTGTTCTCCAGCTGCTTATTTCAGTCTGGCCTGTGATGAGGTGATAAAAGGCAGCGGAGGGATTTTATTCATAACTCTGTATTTCATGTAACCTGGGCTCTTTTTTTCCTGGCCTCTTTGTAGCCGGTGGAATGGTTGTCAGGAACCTCCATTCATTCTTCTTTGCCCAGTAATGTGTTCATTGCGGTGGTATTTCCTGAACAGCTGGGGCTGCTTAACTATGTAACAACAATAGCAAGATGAAGGAAACAGACTTTCCAATGGAATATTTTGATATATGACAGATCGAAAAAGGGCACAGTATTCTGCATCACGGATACTGCTGATTGAATGATGACCAGAGAAAATCTAATGGGCCCAGCATCACTGTCCGAAGGTAGAGACCAGGGTAAAGAGTGGTCCACCCCGTCCAAGGTCATCCACAGACGTCCGTGTATGGGTTTAGTGGAGATGAAGTGATCCCAGGACAGTGACACATTTCAAGTGACAGGAACTAGATACTGGCAGTCAGTAGTCCCCCTTGGCCAGTCCTAAAGTTGACGTGCTCCAGTCCTAACCCGCAGGACTTTTTAAAGACTGTCTCTTCTCGTCCCACGTGACAGCGCTTGACGATAATTTCATCTGAAAAGGCTCCATCATGGGTCTCTGCTTTATTTTCACGAAGGCAAATAGTCTCAAGAAAATGAGAATAAAAATATCCAACGTATTCTATCAGATTCTCTGAGTTGCTTCTCATGGCTCTATCTGGGCCAAATTTAAACATTATAAGGAGTAAGCAGTGCGGGTTTTCAATCTTTAGGTTGTGTCTTTGTCACTATGATTTGCATTCATATAGGAAACCCAGCAAACTTGGAAAGAAAATGACTTTCTGATTGAATCATATTCAAACAAGCTCTTTCATGAATAAAAAATATTAATTACTGTACCCAGAGTGATCCCCAGGTTGTTTTTGTTTGTTTGTTTGTTTTTTGAGTTGTGTGATAACAGAAACATTTGTGCATTCCACCCAAGGTCAGCATAGATTTAAAAGCAGACATACGCTTTGAAAATTAATTCATGCTGGAATTGAGAACGTGGAATTAATTAGGTGTCCAGAAGCATCCCAGGCTCACCTCACTTTACTTTTGATCCTCATGCCTTTATTTCACCAGTGTTACACTCCCTACCCTCAACTTCCAAAGTGAAAGCGGATGGAGAGAGCAGACCCTGCTGAGTGCTTTTATCTGATCAACTAATAACAAAGTGTTTCTCAAGCCAGGCTGTGTGTGAGCCGCACCCTGAGTGGAGCAGTTACCTTGGAGAGAAGCAGGTGGCTCGCCACCCTGTTGCTCTGTGGGTCGCCTTGGAGCAGAATTCCTTACTTTGTGGCAAGTAATCTAACTTAACCATATATATATATTTTTTTTTTCCAGAAAGCATGATTTATTCATGTTTGAATTTGTTCAGTGGAGATTTCCAGCCTCCTTTTTATCCCCCCAGTGAGACTCTGTCCTGCGTGCTGTGGGCGAACCTCTGTTGGATCAGAGGGGGCAGTGCAGAGGAAGGCAAGGCAATTGGGGCTCTGAGCCTTCCAGTAAGTAACTCGCAGGGCTGCACAGGCTCAGTCAGACAAGGGAAGAAAGCGTCTTGTCCGGGAAGGCCGTCCACTGCATGTCCCCTTCCCTGTGAGGACACAGGAGTCGTCCTTTGCCGCCAGACCACAGCCCATTCCCACTGGCCTGGGGGCTAGGTCATGCCTGCTGCTGATGGGGACAGCAGGCGGGAGAGAATATTGCTTTCATTTATCCTGGTGCCTGACCACCACTGCGGAGGCTCGGGTTTGAACGTGACACACCTTTTTGGCCGGACAGTCCTCATGCACCTGTTCTTAGGGCTACTTTAAAAAAAAGAAAGAACTGACTTTTAAGCCTAAAATCTTGCTTTATGCCTAGTGAACAACGCAGTCTGAACATAAGAGCTACAAAGGAAAAGGAGAAGCATTGCATTCCGCTCTGTGCCAGGGGTCTTTAGTTGAAACTGCCGACCATACGCATGGGTTTTGGTTTAATATTGGAGCAAGACACGCCTGGTTTTAAATGAATCCAGTAACGTCCATGACAAGGTAGAAACAAGAGTCAAGACTGATCCCAGCCCACATGTGTGCTGTGAATTTTCCTAGTTTCCCCGAGAGGATGGCAGTGAGCCTTGGGGGGTGAGACTCGGCTTCCTCCGGAAAAAGCTGAGTTTCTCTCTGTCCTGAGTTTCACCAACTAGTGACTGTTACTCCCGTTGGGGCCTGGGGAGCTTGGGAGCTGAGCTGAGCATGGCAGCACCTTGTTGATGTCGGGCTTGCTTTGAGTTTTTGCTGCGAAAAATGCCTTTTGTAAATCCAAATGGGACTATTAGATATTGAATGCACCCCTTCCTTTAAGAATCGTTGTTGTTTTTGGTTAAACCATGATGCCATCTCAATGATGCCATGAGCTGTGAAGCCCTAACCTCCAGTACCTCAAAATATGACTGTATTTGGAGACAGGGCCTTTAAAGAGGTTATTAAGTTAAAATAAGGGCACTAAGATGGACCCTAATCTAATAAGACTGGTGTCCTATATTATAAGAGGAGATTAGGACACAGACAGGCACAGAGGGAAGCCGATGTGGAGACACAGGGAGAAAACACCACCTACAAGCCATGGAGGGGGAACTCAACCCTGCCGACACCTTGACTTTAGACTTTTACCCTCCAGAGCTGCGAGAAAACACGATCTCTGCGGTTTAAAACCCCGAGTCTGTGATACTTTGTGACGGCAGCCCAAGCAGACAAGAGCAGTGATGTTTCAAACGCCATTATGAACATTAAACTGTTGGTCTTGGTCATCAAGGTCATTAAAACCTTGGTGGCCAATTAATCATTTATGGACATTTTCCTTTACACTTTTAGCCCTTTTGGAAAGCATTTCTGCTTCTCTGTGCACACCGTTTTCTGTTAGCAAAATAAATCTCTTCTGTTACTAGAAATGACGAGATTTTGCTTTAGAAATAACGCTGCTAATATAACCCTTGGAGGAGCTGAGTTGACAAAACCACAAAAGGTCTGGATCCCCTGGGGGATGGGCAGTTTACCTGATGCCCACGCGGTGGTCCTGATCTAATTGTATCCGGAGCGTGTCTGATGCTAAGAATTTATGGCTTCGTAAGTGAGTACATCCTCTTTAGGGAAGGGAGCACTGCAATTGACAGATGTCCTTGCTGCCTTCCGGGGTCGAGGTCAGGGGTCAGGGGCCGGGACGAGGGGTGAGAGGGCCCTGGGGGCACACAGGGTGGGGGGCAGGGAGCAGGTTTCAAGGGGGCCCGGAGGGGGCTCCCCAGGAGGAGGCTGGCTCAGCAGGTAGACTGGGCAGTGGGTTAGTGATTTGGGGCCATTAGGTTTTCCTGGGACGGTTGCCCTGGAGTCTGGCTGGAGGCTGAAGCCCTCTCAAAGCCTGTACAGGGAAGGGGAGGGAGCCTAGGGCTTTGCTCAGCCCTGAGGGAGGGATTTGGGGATAATCTTCACCCCTGGACTGGTACCTTGTCCCTAGAGATTCAAGTGAAATGGGCGCCTGTTTTACCCCAGGCTGCCTTGAACTCTCAGTTTCCCATCGCGTGGAGCTGGGTGAGGGGCGTGTCGTGTGTGTGTGTGTGTGTGTGTGTGTGTATCACTCCCTCTGCCTTCCTGCTTCCGAAGTCTGTTACCTCTTCACCCAGCACCACCCGCAGCAAGATGAAGTTCCCTGACCCTCTCCCGCGACGCGCTCTCACCCTGTCTCTCCCCACCCTCACTTCCAGTGCAGCCTCCCTCTGTGGGCTCGGCCTCACCCCTGGGGTGCAGTCGGTGCTTTGGGGAGGGGGTGGGGCAGGGCACACCTGGAATGAGATCCAGGGCACCTTTTCAACCTCTCTGCGAGTTACTTTCCAAGTCTGTAAAACTAGGGCTAATAACAGTGCCTGCCTCATCGGGGCGTTGGGGGAATAAAATGGATGAACTGTGTCAAAGCGTCTGTGAAGGGCCTCTGGCTGAGCCTGGCCGTGGCCTGCCTTCCTCCAGCCTTGGCCTTGGTCACATCGGGACGAGGGGCCCAGGGCTGCTCTGGCTGAGCCTGAAGGCCCCGTGAGGGGAGGCCGGGGCTGCAGGAGGGTGATGGGGAGCGGGCTCCTTGGGGGTCTGGGCGGAAGTGCTAGAAGGGCTGGCTTGGGGGTGGGCCTGCCTGCCCTGCTGGTGGCCTGGTGTCTTCGAAGCCTCAGAGGCTAAACCTCTGGTAGGACGGAGCCGCACACACTAGGCTTTGGTACTGGGAATCTTCGATCGATGTAAAATACCTTTTTACACCTTGTCTGGAAGGGAGCGGGTAAACTGAAAGGGTGTTGCATGCGTGGCTTACAAAGAATGGCCACACCACGACCCTTCATTCTTGGCCACGAGTGAGACCCGCCCCTGGCCTGGCCGCAGCAAGTGGGCCAGGCCCCTGCACGACAGCCTGGGGGAGGTGGTGTGGGCAGGCTGCAGGCCCAGGTTCATCCCTTTGCTTGATGACAGCCTGTGAACGCTGGCAAGTTCCAGAGGAGTGGTGTGTGCCGGTGGTTTTCGTGGATGGCCATCCCAAGTATTAAATTTCCTTGGGTGTGAACTTACAATTCCATAGAGCAGTCTTCCTGAGAAAAAGGCCTTTTGCATGAACATTCTGCTGCCTAGGTCACCGTTCTTTGCGCCCAGAGATTTCCAGTGACAGCTGTCGCTTCTCTGGAGATTCTCAGACGGTTTGGGTGCAGCGAGGTGGTATTTGCAGGGTGGCCATCCCTGTGGGTCCTCCACAGCTCCTGACGGCTTCCCTGAATGTGCCATTTGAAAAGTGAGGAAAACCATTATTTTGAGCACTTATGAAGTGCTAGGGGCTCAGAGCCTTTGGATCCTTGCATTAAGTCCGGGGGAGGTCCCATTAGTAGCCTCCCTTTAAAGAGTTCTAAGTTATTTCAGGTGTTGTATTTCTTCGAGGGTGTTCTAAGCACCTGGCTCAATAGCCTGCATTTCCTTCTATCTCTGGAAAGGCCCTGTGCTTGGCAGGTAGCCCCTGTATGCTGAATCCCCGCTGACCACCCCCATCCCGGGATGGCTGGGGACCTCTGGGCGAATCCCCACCCGCCTCCTTTTGCATAGTGTGTGTGGCCCAGGCCCGAGGGGTGGGCAGGGACGGAGCAGCCCCACCAGGGGATCCCTCCAGGGAAGGCCTTCTCAAGGCTCCAAACTGTCTGCCCTCTGACCAGCACTCCCCTCCCTAAAATGAAGCTTCTGCTGGGGGGGTACTCCCTGCAGGCAGTCAGGCTCTGGGAACTCGCCACCCCCCCCCCCCCGCATCATGTTTGCCTGTTTTCCACCAAGGGAGGGGCACCTTTTCTCAGGGGGCAGCCACCCAAGATCAGCTGCAGCTGAGGCTTTCTGTGGCCAGGGGAAGAAATGAATCACCGTCTTCGCCGAGTCTTTCCCTAACCGCTGGAGACTTTGTAGATAAACTCAGAGGGGGTTGGGTGGCCGTGCGGTGTAGCGGTATAAACTGGGGCATCCCAGAGGGGGGGCGGGGCCAGCAAGTCAGCTGACCTCTGCCGTTATCTGTAACATGACCGACCAAGGCACTACCCCTCCCCTCCGGGACTCAGCTTGGATCAGCCACCTGGGTTGATCGAGTGAACCATTAGGCAGCATTTCTTAAGCAGAATGCTGATAAGGGCTGGGGTTTAGAGATAAAGTTGGTGGCCCCATGTCAAGAACCCTGATCTTCTGGGGGAGGTGGTTATGTAAATGGCAAATGGCAGGTCAGAGCAGGGGGATCGATACCCAGAAGGGGTGTGCACAGGTGTGTGTGGCGGGGAGGCCACACACAGACACCTGAGCCCGGGCTCCAGTGATGAGAGGAGTTAGCTGATCCTGCAGCCCCAGCAGGAGGCAGTGGTGAGACTGGGTGGGGAGGTGAGTCAGGACTAGGAAGCAGTTTGATGGGTTACAGGGAAGACTCTTGGGATGCAGACGACACACGTTAGCTCTAAGCACCGGGGCCGGTGCTTCACAGACATCATCGCATTTGGTCGTCTCATCTGCCCCGTGGTTATCACCTTACTGCATAAGTGAGACTGGGTGCAGAGACTCAGGGTCACTTCCCCAAAGTCACACGGGGTTTGCATCATTCTGGCCTTGGAGTCCGGCACCCCGGTGGCTGTATTATACTGCAGGGGTGAGTGGGGGCTGTCTGGGGTCTGGGGCACCAGTGCAGGAGTGGGCATTTTCCTCTGCAGGTGACACGAATCTCTGGGGGTCTGAGCGGAATTGTGCCCTAAAAGTCCGATCACAGCAGAAAGGATGGTTGCCCGAGAGTGGGCTAAGCCGGGCCGTGGGGCAGCCAGGTCCGCCTGCTGTGGGAATCCAGTGGAGGACGAAGAGGATGGGGAAATGGAGGGAGGAAGGAGAGTTGGGAGGACGTTGGCAGAGGCCAAGGGCACGCAGATGGAGGAGAGGCTCTTGTTTCTGTTTCTTATTAAATGGGAGATAATTGAGCATTTTCATGGGCTGGCCTGGCCGAAGGAGAGGACACGATTGTGATGGATGGTACAGGGTCCGTTTGCCAACTCTGAGCGGGAGACGTGGGTGTGGTTGTGAGGCTCGAGAGTGAGGCCGCCCTGAACGCTGGCCTGAAGTCTTCCTAAGAGGGCCTGGTGCCCTGGCGTTCTCAGGGAGGGCGGTCAGCCCGGAAAGTTGGAACGGGGAGGGTGGGTGGGAGCCCAGGGCTGCAGGCTGCTGGCACCTAGCCCTTCCTGCTGTGCGAGCATCTGCAGTGGGCCCGCTGCCTCCACGCTTGAGCTTGCACGAGAGCCTCCTGGAGATGCAGAGGGTTGGGTGGGCGCCATGTGCTGCCGGGCCGTGGACACGTGTGAGGAGCGTCGGTCCAGTGGGGTGGAGTTTGGACGGACCCACCTTTGTGGGGAGCGCAGGAGCAGGGGTCTCTGAGGCCACCAGTGGCTGGCGTAGACAATGAGACGTCTCTCGGCCTTTGCCGGATACAGAAGGATCTGAAGGATTGGGAAGGAGAGGATTCATTAAAATAACCGCTTTGGTGCAGTTCTGGAAGGAGAGGCTGGCCGGCATGGAGGGCTGTGGGCAGAGAACGGCTGAGGATGGTAGGACAGCGCTGGTTCTGGGTGTGGCCGGGGGAGGAGCCTCTGGAAGCCAGTGAAGGACAGGCCACTGGGGCTGAGGAGGCAGGTGTGTGTGACCAGGTTCTCCCGGCCGCCCTGGCCGCCTCCCTTGGGGTGGAGTGGCTGTGACAGAGGGACAGGAGAAGAGGGACCCAGGGATGGCGCCTGAACCCCAGCTCTGCACATCACTTGTTGCGGAGCCAACTACTCATGTCTTAGGTGGTTATATGACTTTGTAGTTTAGAGGCTTTTCAGGCTGCCCTAGATCCACCCACAGTGGTGCCCAGAGCTGGCAGGCTAGGCGTCGTGAACCTCCTTTTCCAAATTTGGAAAGTCTTGTGCTGGTTCATTGCCAGGCAGATCACAGAAGTGTTAGCAACACTCCTGGGGGGACAGCGATGACGCTGGAGGGGAGAGTCAGTAAAGATTTTGAGTCCTGTGGATTGTTTGGCCGTGGCTGATTTATTTATCCTCCCCCTCCTCGGTCCATCTTTTTTCATGGAAGGTCCTGGGGTTGGTGGTGATTTTTGAAAGGAGGCAAGCGTAGGACGACAGCATAACTAGGTAAAGAAGCTCAGAGCTGCCCTAGTTGTCTGGGCTAGAGACCCAGCCTTGCCTTTCCCCTGCGCCCCCCTGCCCTCCCACCTTCCTGCTCCAGGAACCCCTCACCCCTCGCCCCTGCTCCTCGTGCACTGGGTGCTGATGACCAGTGTGTGGCAAGCAGGTGAGAAGGCACAGATGTTCTGTTCCATCTTACTGTGTCAGAACTCATCCCGGCGACCCACTCGTCTTCCGTCCCCAGAGCTCTAATGTACATTGTAACTACCAGGGGGCTGGCTGCTGCCATCAGCCGCCGTGGAGCGTTTATCCTCCGAGCCTGGGGACCACGGAGCTGGTGACACATTGGCCAACGAAGGCAGGAGGCTGGTCACATGTCTCCCACTGCGGATTTGGGGCAGAGGGGGGATTTGGGCTTCGAACAGGCATCTTCACATGCTGTTTTCAGCACTCTGAGAAAAATATATCAAACCTTCAAGTCCCCTGGGCACAGATGAAAGAGTTCCAGATATCTCTGCAGCCAGATCCCACACAGGATGCAGTAGTGATAACTCTTGTTCAAATAGGCTTTTCTTGATGGTGAGCTTTGTAGCAGTGCGGATAATAATTCCCACGGCATTATTTGTGTCCTCGATTCTTAGTTTCACAGAAGTTCTGGATTTTACGAATCTTTGGGGTCATGGATCTAAAGACCAGCCTGGTGAACGTCCAGCTGTTGTCACACACACTTAGGTGGCTGCTCTTTGACAGTTCCTGGTGTTTTGTTTTTACTCCAGAGGCTGTTAGGAGGGTCCATATCAGACTCTTCCCTGTGTTTCGTTTTGGTTTTTTTTTACAGTCCAGGTCTTTTATTTTCTTTACACCCATCATGCCACGAATCCATAGGGAATGGGCTCCAACAGTTCAGGCTCCTTTCCATTGGTTCTCACGAAGTGTGCTTCTCTGGGTGGAGCAGGCTGGCGCTTTCAGTTGAACCCAAGTACCTTTCTCTTTGGCTTCCTTCTTTTCCTCATCATTTTCCTTCACCCGTTTCAGGAAGCTGTCTCGGCTCTTAGGGTGCTTAATATGTTCGATATGCACATTCATTCTCCTGGCAAGAATCTTGCCCTTAACTTGTTTGTTTACAGTGATGCCAACAGCATGCTGGGTAACGTTGTAGCCTCTCCCAGTTTTGCCGTGGTAACATTTGTGGAGCATTCCTTTTTGAACAGTGCCCGTTCCCTTGATATCTACAATACCACCTTTCTTGTAGATTCGCATGTATGTGGCCAAAGGAACCACTCCATGTTTTCTAAAAGGCCTAGAGACCATGTAGCGGGTGCCCCTCCTCTTTCCCTTTGTGTTGGTCATTTTGGCGAATTACTGGAAGATGGCAGTTCCGGCCGAAAGGCTCTTCCCTGGGTTTTCATTGTCGACGATCGGGCAGATGTTATTGTTAGGGGAATCCCTTCTGGTGGATCCTGCAGAGGAAAATGTTACCAGGTCAGCCCGGCCCCTCGGCCCCTCATGCACTCGAAGGCTGGGAGGGTTAGGTAATCTGTAGGAGTTTCTTGGGTTTTCTCCACACAAATTCCAGAGCTTCTTTGCAGCTGTTCAGGGGACAGGTGCAGAGTTGTGTGTTGCCCTTGATTAAATCCTTCTGACTCATCAGCTGAACTGCCACAGAGAGCTGGAGGCCGGGAAAGGGGCGCATCCTTGCGGGGAGACCCGGCTGCAGCCCAGCGCCCGGCATCGCAGGGGTGACATTAGGTGGGAGCTGCTCTGGTTGTCACTCCATGGGGTGTTGGCATTTGTTTCCATAAAGTGACAGGGAGTAGGCTTGGCTTTCATTCTGTCAGCATCTTAAGTCACTTGTGCCTGACACTTAGCAAGGAAGACCACGAAGATGTTTCTGACACACTCCTGTATTTGGGAGTGAGAATCTACTCATAACTGACAAGGGGCATACTTCTGAAATCAAGACTGCCCCTCACTGGTCTGCTTAAGTGGCTCTGAGGTTTCCTAGGGGCTCCTGTTCCAGCTGTGTGGAGGGCCCTCTCCTCTGCTCCTCCCCTTTGGCCTCAGGCAGGTGGCTTCCTGTGGACTCAGCTGCTGTATCTGTGAAACGGGTCAGATTAAAATCTCTTCCAGCTCTAGCTTGTTGTAATTTAAACAGCGGTTCCCATTTGCAAAGGATGGAGTGATGTCACCCTGAGCTAGTGCAGGAGCGGACCGTGTGACAAAGTACCTCCAGCCCTTGGTCTGTGGCCCGTCAGGCCTGCGCACAAGTCCCTGCAGGGGCTCGTGGCGGGAGCTGAGATCCCACATGCCCTCAGGTGCTCTGTCCACACCTGGGCAGTGCTGGAAGGCACTCCTGGGTCCAAGCCTCCAAGCATCTTGCTTAGGACATTTTCTGATTAAAAATAATACTACATTGCTTTGGGTTTTAAATAATTAAGGTAGGCAAAACTTCAGTTTTTTCCTTTCCAGCGTTTTAATCACATCCACGATACTTATTCATTTAAACTAACCTTAACTGATGACGTGTCTGTCACAGAATGAGGACCAGTAGTGGCCTCCTCTGGAACTCCTGCTATTCTTCGTATTTGGGGAAGGATTACAGGACGTCATTGCTTCTCTTTTAATAGATTGTCTAGAGCTTTTCATTACTACAAACAGAGGCAGGCAGGACTGGCTGAATTAATAAAATGGTAAAATGAATAGCTGAGAAGACGGGAACCCCTAGTCCCCTTTTCACGTGGGTGTGTCTCGCCTGTGCCTTTGGACCCGCCCGAGGCATTTTGCCTTCAGGAGACGTTTGCCAGTATCTGCCGACGGGGGGAGGGGTGCCCCTAGCATCTAGTGGGCAGAGGCCAGCGTGCTGCTAACGGAGCGTCCTACGATGCACAGACGGCGCCCCTACCAAGAATGGCCCAGCCCAGAATGCCCAGATTGCTGCGGTGGACACACCCCGCCCTGGATGAAGGCCAGATACCGCTTCCCTTTCGGAAACCTTTTTTTTTTTTTTGAGTGTTTCAGGTAGAAATAATCATCTTCTGCCTTCCTCTTCCCCGCCTTCTTCTTATCACGTGTAACACTTTCTTCTGGTTGGTGGTTATTTGTGACACTTGTCAACCCCCCCGCTGTCAGAGGTCCACCGACTGTCAGGGTGTGTGTTCCTGATTCACCTTCGACGTGAAATCGTCTGCAAGTCAAGTGTGAGCGCCCACGCTGCTGCCCCGCGCAGGTGTGGGGCCGACCGCCAGCATCTTGTAGCGATCACCTGTCACCTGGAATCCGCAGGAGGGTCTCCCAGAGAAACCTCTGCTGGCAGGATACTGAGCTGGACTTGAGCTACCGCTGGGGGTGGGTGCCTGGGTCTCCGGCCCCTCCTCTGCCCCGGCCCACCCGCGGGGGCACCCAGCTGTCTGGCTTCCATGGGGACAAAACTGCCTGATTCTCAGATCTGAGGATGCCTTCGGACGGGCAGTGGATTGAGAAAACCCTTCTTCTAAGGTCACACCAAGTTCAGTTGTGATCAGTAGTCGCTGACCTGGTTTCCTCACTCTCAAGCCTGGAGTGTGGCTGTCTTGCCCGTTGAGGCTGCACCTTGGTGCTTCCTGTTAAAATGGAAGCGTGTGGAGCACAGGCGCTGCCTTGGGATGTCTGTGCATCTGTACACATCACACGGTCCTGTCGTTAGGCTGGCAGTGACTGCATTGCTGTCGGTCCTTGAGCAAGAATGCCGGTAAGATGTAGGTGCTCAGAGGCCCCCTGTGGTCTTTCTTCTGCTGAATGCCCTTGCCCCAGGGACTGAGCACGTGCCTTGTCCTTCTGTGACTCAAGGGCCTCTCACTTGAGTTCCACTTGAACCTGCAGTTTATAAAATGAGGGAAAATGAGGCCCCTAATGAGTTCAGCCCAGGCAGGGTGATTGCAGAAGCTGAGCATCACGGTAGATCTTAGATCAGAAACCCTTCCTCCTGCAAGGATCTGACTCGAGTCTTCTGCCAAAAGGTAAAACATGAAATTGTTAGGAAAACATACATGTCTGTCTTTGCTTCCTGTTTGTATCTGTCAGTCAACCTGCTGCCAGAAAAGAGGCTGTCACGTGCCCCGTGACAGGGGGAGGGATCCTTTGATGGCTCCTGGGATGGGCGTGCAGAGGCCAGGGCACGGTCCATGGGTTGCAGGTTTCTGTTGCCCACAGATGTGGTTCTGCCAGGATCCTGTAAATGTGATGACTGGCTGGCAAGTTCTGTTAGTTGGAAAGTCAGCTGGCGGAACAGATGGCTCTGCTGACTACCAGGGGTTTCCTTTAAACAAGGCTGATCAGCTCTAGGAAAGCTTGCAAAATAGTATTTTCATGCAGGATGTTTAATTTATAGGCAGCTAGAAATGGCCCAGGACAGGAAAGTCATGGGAGGGTGGCCAAAGGATCTCATAAACTTGGGACGGGGGGAGGGAAGCCAGCTGCCGAGGTGATGAATGGGGGCGTAGGTAGGGCTGGCCCCCTCTCCTGGACCCCCATGTGGTCCTTCCCTTTCTGACATTGGCATCTCTGCAGTGCCAAGGCTTTGCCTGCTTGCCTGCCGGCTGCTCGGTTTTGATGTGGCAGTGAGATCGACTACAGTCTTCCGTTCTTTTTTTTTTTTTTAAAGCCAAAATGGTGATACAGATATACTCCATGGCATGGAAAAATTCAAGAAGTAATGGTCTAGCAGGGCTGCTTTAAAAAGCAACAGGAAGATAAAGCGGTCATGCCCACCTGAACACATATAGTATGATTATTTTTATTTTTCAAAGGCAGGTCTGGCTGTGAGAAAGGATTTCGATTTTGGAGGGGCAGGTTCTGTCCGAGCCTCTCTCTGTCTTCTTTGCATCGGAAGAGCCCATGTATCCAGGGCCGTAGGGAGAGGCCATTCTCCCAGGTTTTTCAGTGCAGACGATCAGGCCTCACACAGAATCGGTATGATTGGTATGGAAAATGGGTGCTACTTGTGAGGCAGAAAGCACTGAAAGATAGTGAACAACACCGGCTATAGCAGAAAGAGGTCTCCTCGTTCAGTGTCATCTAAGATTCCGAGTTATCTAAGGTGGATAGAATGGAATCTTCTACTCTGCAGCCGGCATCCTTGGGCGGCAAAGTGCAAAACCCGGGCTGGATTCCAGACAACCGCGGAGTGATTGGAAGGACCCTAACAGTTCAATATTTGAGTTCTAAAGAAATGCTGTTTCCCCACCTTGGGATCTGTGAATGCCCAAGATAACAAGATATACTTTATATCTTATGGGGCAGCTGATTTCATATTAAAATTCATCTCAATGTTTGGAAGTTGCCATGGTCTCAAACACTAGTGAGAATGGATGCCAGGCTAAGTTAGGGCCTTGGATTCTGGTCCTAACAGAGATCCTGGCCTCTCTGCATTGCTGAATTTCAGTTTCTCTGCTTATAGACCTGGTGGACCTTTAAGTCTCGACAGCTGTAAAATTGGAGGCTTTTGCTGTCTCTTCGGGAGCTCGTCCATCAGACCATGCTGGGCACTGCCCTGTACCACCCTTTCATTCTCCTCTCTTTGTATGTTACATCACTTGGCCTTGCGAACTGCAGCGTCTTTCACAGGTTTGTGAATTCTCGGAGGACAGAGAGACTCTACCTTCTCACTGCAGAGTGCCACAGTAGATGCTCAATATATATATTTGATGAATAAATGAACAAATGGAAAAATGAATAAGTGAAAACTTGCTGAGATGTTGAGATATCATTTGTGTTCAGTTAGTGTCAAATGCAGTAATAGTCTCAAATTTGTTTCTCTCTCTGATGTCCACAAAGCAGAACGACAAAAGAAATGATGTTGAAGCATGGAAATGGGCACAGGCAGTGTGACCCCAGGTTTAGCTCTCAGCCATGAGCTGCGTAGCCTTGGGGCAAGCACACACCCTCTCTGAGCCTTCACATTCCCCTAACCTATGGGTTCTAGAAACCTCATTCTGATAGATGATTATTGCCTGGCTCTAGCTCTAGAAGTTGGTGATCTGTGTGTCTTATACAAAGGGGGCTTTTTATTGAAACTCAAAAGGTAAGACTGATCTGTCCTGGGGTCCCTATCTTTGCAGTGAGGACATGTGAGAGACACATTCCTGAATCCTTTAGTGCCAAGAGCAGGTGGATGGAGCTTGTGAGCCTGTGACAGTGGCAATTTTGTGTCCAGGTAGAGCCACTGAGGGTGGTCAAATGTGTTTTAAAGTACTTAAAAAAAAAATCTTTATTTTTTAGAGTAGTTTTTGGTTCATAGCAATATTGAAAAGGTACAGAGAATTCCCACATCCCCCCCCCGACCCCCGCCCCACCCCCCAGTACATACAGAGCATCCCAGACCATCAACATACCCCGCCAGAGTGGTACGTTTGTTACAACTGATGAACCTACACTGACACGTCATCCTCACCCGAAGTCCATCGTTTGCATTAGGGTTCACTTTTAGTGCTGCACATTCTATAGGTTTGGACAAATGTGTGATGACACGTATCCATCATTATTATATCATACAGGGTGTTTTCACTGCCCTAAAAATCCTCTATGCCATAAAGTATGTTTTTAAAAATAAACTCAACCAACTTTTGGTTTATTTCTTCAAATCCAAATATTTCATTTCACTCTGAGGTAAAATCCAGATTTCCTAGGTTATAACCTCCTTTGTAAGAGACCTCACGATTCATCTTCATATCCTTTTCAGTGCCATAAACACAACAGTTGCCCCATAATTACTTGTTAAGAGATTAAAGAAGGGAAATCAGCACTTGCGAACAGCTGTCTAATCCCAGAGTCACGCCTGGCCTGGCCTCGAGCACTTTTCTTAGAAACAGCCTCCCAGCAGTCTTTGGCATTTCCAGGCCTAGAGAAGGCTGTGTAAAAGCATCGGGTTTGATGAGTGGATGTTGTCTTTACCACATTTTCCTTCTGAAGCTTTTAAACAGAGAGATCTATGTTCAGGACAGCATGAAGAACTTATGTGTTGATCAAGTACGTGTGAATATAGTGCTGCATCAGATAATATGAAGAACCAGTATCTACAGAGCCAAGAGGTAGCTGGTGGGAAGATGATGGGAGAAAAATCAACACTAAATATTAATGGTAAAGGGACTTCCCTGGTGGTCCAGCGGCCAAGACTCTGCGCTCCCAATGCAGGGGGCCCGGCTTCGATCCCTGGTTGGGGAACTAGATCCCACATGCCGCATCTAAAAGATCATGCGTGTTGCAACTAAGACCCAGTGCAGCCAAAGTAAATAAATAAATATTTAAAATCAACCTGTTGATTAAAAAACAATACTAATGGTAAATATTTAGCACTTACACAGAATGCCTGCCCATAGCCTCAGCTAATTCAGCCCTCACAAGAATGCTCAGAGTTTAGGTACTGGGTTTTTGTTTTTGTATTTCTTTTCCATCCCCCCTGGACAGGTGTACAAACTGAGCCCTCTAGGAAGGAAATGAACAGGCAGGGCTGGGACAGGCAGCCTTCTTTGCTTTCTTCTGCTCTTAGCCACTGTATTCTCTGGCCTGTTATCCAAGACAGCAAATGCCTGCCTGTCAGGAGTTTTTCCTCACCCGTTGGGAAAATACTCCAAAATATTATTCTAGGAGTGAAACTGCACGGTCCTTCATTTGGAGGGCACTGGTGTGAACCGCACCCCCATCGCAGGATGCTGCCTTCCTGGGCCCTTCTTTGTTCTCTCCTTCCTGGGGGTGCACTTGCTCCTCTGTACAGTTAGGGCAACAAGTACCTAAGATACCTTGATTTTGAAAACAAGCCTTTTGAGTCGCTCCTTCAAAGCTCCTTGATTAGGAGAGGTTCTTCCTATAAACCCTCAGCAGGTGAGAGATGGTCCATATTCTGTTTGCTTTTGCAAGCCAAGCCCCGGAGTGTCGGTTCAGGCGGGCGCTCGCTCCTTCCCCCGCCCCGTCCCCCCCCCCCACCCCCAGCCAATGCACCGGAGGCTCCGGTCCGCGCGGCGACGGCGATCCACCCCGGCGCTTAGGCCTGGCCGCCGAGCCGCGCGCCCGCCGCCACCGCCGCGCTCCCGGGACTCGGCAGACGGGCTGGGCGCGCGGCCCGCGGTCCCTGCCCGTCTGCCCCTGCCCGCCCCGCCCCGCTCCGGCGCGCATTTCCATTTTAAACCGCCGCCCGCCAGCCCCTCGCCCGCGGCCGGCGCAGCTGCCCGCGTGTCCCGAGCCCACGGAGTGGAGGAGGCTGCGGAGCCGCCGAACTGTGCAGAAAAGGCCCGAGAATGAGAGCGGGCCCCGCGCCGTAGACAATGAAGCCGCGGGCGCCGCCGCCCGCCCCGGGCCTTGCGCGCCGCGACCGCACCTGCCGGCGAGACAGTCCCCACGCCTGACCGCCCGCCCGCCCGGCCCCGCCGGCCCATGGCTCGGCGCCCCGGACCCGGACCCCCGCACTCGGGCCGCGCGGCGCACGGGCCGGCGGGCGCCAGGGGCGCCGTTCCCGCAGCCTGAGCGCGGCCCTCGTGGTGAGCGGGGGGCGTGGACCCTGTTCGGGCTCGCCCGCCCTCCGCGGCGACCGCCCCGACCGTGCGGCCCGGCCCGCGGCGCGCTGGATGCGGCGGAGCCCCGGCGGGCGGCGCGGCGGCCGCGGTCCCGGGAGATATGTACCTGCTGGACGACAGCGGCGAACCCGCGTCTCCGCCCGCGGACGCGATGCCGCGCGGGACGCCCCCCAGGAAGACCGTCTACCGCATCTCCGTGACCATGGTCAGGAAGGAACAGCTGGGCGCGCCGGGCCCCGGCGGCCCCGACCCGCGCCCGGCTCGGAGGCCCCGGCCCGCGCGCTCCCCTGACGCGCCCGGGCGGCTAGTGGAGGAGGCGGAGGAGGTGGCGTGCGCTGAGGACCCCGAGGGCCGCCGGCCTCGCGGCTGGGACTTCCGCACCTTCCGCACCCGCAGCACTGGGCAGCTGGAGCTCGGGCGGCTCCGGCCGTGCGCACGCGGCCCGGAGCCCGAGGCCCTGGCCGGCAGCCCCCCGGCAGTGGAGGAGGGGCCCGGCTCGCCCGCTCCCGGCAGTCCCGACGTGGAGGGGGCTCGAGCCGCGCCCTTGCGGCGGAGCCTCAGTTTCAGGCACTGGAGCGGGCCCGAGGCGCCGCGGGGCCAGGCCCTGGGCCGCGGGAGGCGCCACAGCAGCTCCGGGAGCCTGGCCTGGGCTCCGGGCGGCGAGGCCGTGGCCGACCCCGGGGCCGCCCTGGAGCCCGCGGCCTCCGGGCAGCCCGCCTCGGAGAAGCGCAACACCCTGGACGTGGGCGAGGTGCTCAGCAAGAACGACGCGCTCTCGGATCTGGAGCGCTGGGAGCGCAGCAAGAGCAAGAACCGCACGCTGGACAACAGCGACCTGCAGCGGCTGGAGCGCGCGCGGGCGGCGGCCGCGGGCTCCGGCGCGGCGTTGGAGCACCGGCTGCTGCGCTTCTTCAGCGGCATCTTCGCGCGCAGGGACGGCGCGACCGGCGGCGGTCCCTCCCCGCGGAGCGGCGCCTCGCGGCCGCGCGGCTACTTCAGCAGCCTGCGGCGGGCCCCGGCCGACGCGCACTCGTCCAGCGCCGAGAGCATCGACGGGTCCCCGCGCAGAGGTGGGCAGCGCGGCCGGGCAGGGGAGGGCAGTGGTGGGCACCGGCCGGGGGCCCCGCAGCGGCCTGCCTGGCAGAACACGCCGGGACTTGGGAACGGCTAAGGGACCTGCCCTCCCAGGTCACCAGCCGGCGAGTGGCCGTGCTGGAAGTGAACTCCGGTACTGCGGTTTTTCCCGTCATACTGCAGCTCTGGAAGTTCTTGACTGCCCCTGCTCCCAGCTGCGTGTGCTGGTGCCTTTCAGGGTCTGTCGCTTTAGCCACTGGGAGCCCGTCTAGGGAGACATCACCTTGCCAAGCGGTGCCTTTCTCCCGCAGATGCTGGCGCAGCCAGTTCTCCATCAGCGGGCCCGTGAGCTCGTGCTGCACCGCGCGCTTGCCGGCTGGGATACCTGTGGGCTGCAGCAGGGAGCTGGGGCTTGGCCCCGGAAGCTACCACGCAGGTGCTGCGTGGCCAGGAGAGGCGGTGTTCATCTTGGTTAATTTCTACCTCCGCCTCCAAGCCTGGTCTCCCTGTAGGCACTACCATCTCTGAGTGCTGCGATGTGGCCTCGCTGCTTTGGCAGCCCTCACCCTTTGGTAGAGAGGGTTCACTCCAGTGGTCAGAGATGGGTCTCTGCCCACAGCCTCCCTGCCAAGTGGCATCATATGGTGAGAGCTCGTCTGGGCCGGGACTCTTGTTTCCTAGGAACGTATTACAGCACACGGGCAGGGAAAACCACCGCCCCGCAGCTGATCCTGAGATCTCAGTTCTCTACTCTCTGTTCAGTTCTCTGGACCTCCAACAGGGAAGGTTCTGGAGGCAGATGTGGTGACATTCTCTTGCAAGAATCAGCTGACCTTCTGGTAGTTGTTTGGGGGTCAGAATCTTCCAGAAACAGCAAAACTCTCTACGTGCTGCCTGGACATCGCCCTAAAGAGGCTGGGGGTGGGGGGTTAGGCTACATTGTTGCGTACTTCTCATGGGGAGGGGTGTGAGGGGGATGCCTAAGAATATTGTCCCCCGTGCACTTCACCACGGAAAAATCATTAGTAACGTCCCTTCTGCTGATTACCAGAACCCTGCTTCTGATAGAGATGGAGATAGTTGAAGCACTGCAATGTGGGCTTTTCATCAGAGCTTTTCACCTGCTAACCCACTAGCCCCGGAGAGCGTATTCTTCCTTAGTGGGCTTCACAGGTGAGCTGACTGCTGAGGGCGTATATTAAAACCAGACAATACAAAGAAACCACTGCCTTCACTGAAGTTACTTTTAAGGTAAACTGAAGACAGATGATGTCATGTTCTAATACGCTCCCTTTGAGCCTCAGGATATGATGGAAAATATTTGAAACCAAGCAGTCAGATGTGCAAGTAGTGTTAAAATCTGAATTTTTTGATTAGCGAGGTTGTATAGCATCAAGTTACCTGTTGTCCGGCTTGCATTAGTTTAACTTGCTGCACACATCTTTTGTTTTAATCTGCCTTGGAATACTGTAGAAAACACCGTGTTTGATTCCAACCATTATCTCAACCCCTTCCCACGTGCCCTTAAAATATTAAAAAATGATGTGAGTTGTTTTGTTGAGACACTTGGTTTGTATGGAGCTACCGCTGCCATCAGTTGTGTTCAGTGGAAGTTCAGATATGCAGGCAGCCCGTTCTTCCTCTAATGGAAGGCTTGCATCTTTGTTCTCAGGGGCTTTGTAGAAAATAGTCATTAGCTGCCTGGGTCCCAGGCAGGTACACCTCAGGGGGAGGGGGAGGGGGACCTCAGTGGGAGGAAGAGGGAGCTGGCCCAGACAGCACTTAGAATGTGTTTCATTGTGGTGGCTATTGATACAAGTTAAAAGCTTTGGGGTTTGGGTGTTTCCTTTCCTGTCAAATGGATTGATAGTAGATTTGGAATAGTAAAGGTGTGTGAAGCGTATGGGAATTTTCCCTTCTAGGGCAGTACAAGACAATAACAATAGTAATAATTAAAATAATGCTTGGTTGCTTTGTCCCTGTGGCCATTCCTTTTCAGGGTGGAATTACTTTCATCTGAGAATAACAGCATTGTGGGTTGTGCAGAAAAACCAAATGTTAGCGAACTAGGTTACAGCACACACAGTTGGAACTCTAGGGCCTTACTTCAAAGTTCTAGGTACTCACAAAACTACCTCCTTCACCTGCCTTTGGCTAAAATACCTGAAATGTCAGCGTTCTCAGGATTTTTGTAAGGCCTGTATCTATTACAAGTAAAAGGTGCACCCCACAGCTTTTGGGTCTTCTCATTTTTATCATACTTTTATATATTTGCTTCCTATGACAGATTATGCAAATTTTAGGTGCTATTTAAATGAAGTTTTGAATTTAGGGTAGAATTCTCTCAAGTAACATTCAGATGCAATGGAACCCAGGCTCAATCTCCCTGTGAACGTCCATAGAGCGAAGGTCCCCAGAGCCTTAAACCATGGGGCCAGGTAGATTTGCAGGACTTAAGAAAATTCGGATTTTAGGAAGGTAAAGTGGTGTGTGTGACAGAACACTGGCCGTGAGGTCGGGCAACACCCTGTAATCAGGCACTAGCAAAATGCAGCAAAGCCGGAGATATTCACACTCGGTGTGATAAATGTGCTTTGCCACCAAGAGGCTGCTAAACATTTGTGAACAAAGCTTCCATTTTCAGACCTGTTTGGATTTCAGAGTTACAGGTAAGCCGTTGCAGACCTGTAATGTGATATATATATATTGGGAGGAGCAGTCACTAGTTTTAAATCTCAGCCACTTTGTATGAAAATTTGACATCCTTTCAAGTATAAAGGACCTTAGAGGAGATTTGTCATCAGGCAAATTTTCTTTTGCTACACTCTTTCAGCTGTTAAAAGTTTGAATTGACTATAGGAAAATAACCTCAAAAGACTACCGAATTATTATTAATTACTTGGCCTCTTAGAGTTAATTTGCTTAGGCAAGGTACCTTTGCAAGATGGTTAGAGTCTTATTTTAAGGACGCACACAGGCTCACACATCACATAGCTGTGGTTTTCTTATAATCTTAATTCAAGGCATTGGGATGAAAGAATGAAAAGCTCCTGTTGTTGTTGGATGATTCGTACTTTTTTTTTTTAAAGAGCAGGTGATATACAAGCTGGCTTTTTTTTATTTTTATTTTTATTTATTTAAACACTATTTTATTTATTTATGGCTGTGTTGGGTCTTCGTTTCTGTGCGAGGGCTTTCTCCAGTTGTGGCAAGCGGGGGCCACTCCTCACCGCAGTGCGCGGGGCCTCTCACCATCGCGGCCTCTCCAGACGCGCAGGCTCAGCAATTGTGGCCCACGGGCCCAGCTGCTCCGCGGCATGTGGGATCCTCCCAGACCAGGGCTCGAACCCGCGTCCCCCGCACCGGCAGGCAGACTCTCAACCACTGCGCCACCAGGGAAGCCCCTCTCTCGTACTTTTTAATCCCTATTGGTCTGTTGAGGCTCTTCCTCTTTCTCCCCCCACCGTGATGTGTAACCGTCACCTCCCAGGTTCCAGGGTGGCTGCTGTCAGCTTTGTGTAACTATCAATGTTAGGGAGCCCTAGAACATTTCAGAGAGGCCTTATGTCACATCAAGGGCAGTTTCCTGTTATCTGATACGCGTGTATTAGGGCAGAGTCTGTTGACACAACTACCGTGTAATACAGCGAAAGATCATATCCTAAATGATTTATCACACTGTAGGGTGTCACCCTCTGGCGAGGGCCCTCTGCATCCCGACCAGCCTGCTGACGGATGGAACCAGCTGCCGGCATCCTTGGAACCAGATGCCGGCAGTGCCAGTCTAGGGCCGCACGTGTTTTCAGGGTGTTCTATTGCTGTCTGGGAGGATTGATTACAGCAATAAATTCCTTGATAGCCCAGACTGAGGTCAGCTCTTTAAATTACTAATTTACAGCTGATTTTTGACAGCACAGTTTGATGAGTGGCTTTGTTCTTTAATTTTTGATTCCGTTGATGTGTGTCACTCAATTTGTGCAGGGTGATAGACTTTTATAGTTAAAAAAAAAAAAACTTTCCGTAAGAGGGGAAGCAACAGTGAAATGAAATGACTGAAATAACTTGATGCATTTTTATTTTTGAACTTGATTTGTTGCTGAGAAAGACATACAGGGTTTTAAAGAAAGGATGTAACTGCAAGTTTTTCATTTGAGACATTTTGAACCAATTACATACTCAGTGTTTTGAAATTCACTTGTGTGTGTTGTTTTTTTGTTTTGTTTTTGTTTTTTTAATAAATGACTCTAGGTAGCAATTTAGGAAAATCCGCATCGTTTTAGTCATAAGGTTGAATTGTTTTCCTGGAGACGGAGCAGCCCACTTGGGGTACAGACAGAGCTGCGCTGGTCAGCCAGGTACCCTCGAAGCAGGCACTGGAGGCTTAGGCTGTGTCTTGCCACGTTTATTTTCTTGAGTTGGAGCCCACGTTTCAGCATAGTCACCTATTAGCATCTTTCGTGATCTGGGCTTGGCTGGGCTTGGAATATCCTGCCCCCAAAAGGATGTTCAAAAGTACATCTGCTAAAGAAATCCTCCAGTTTTAACATAGGTCCATTGCAGCCATCTGGTCGGTTATAGAATTAAGTACTTTTGTTTGGAAGTATAAGACCCAACTGTAAAGCACTGGTACCACTTTTTGTATTTTCAGTCTTTTTGTTGTTCTATTGCATTAACAAACATTTGAGTTTCTGTGGTGTAACCTGCAGTGGAGCAGAGAGCTAGGGCTTACTAGGGCACAGTTCCTGACTTCCAAGGTCGGTAGCCTGTTGGGGGAGATGGAGAGGTTCCCGTGAATCCCAACATCATGGGACACTTAGGGGAAGGTATGACTATTTCTCCATCGGAGCACTAATCCTAATGTGTAACAGTAACCTTGTTTGCCAGTTCTAATAGTCAATGAGTCCCTCCTGGGCGTCCTATTCCTCTTCCTTTTGTAGAATTAAGAGCACTGTGCTTGGCACATAGACTTGTAATAGGTGTTTGTGGGAGGAACTGAGATGACTTGGGGGGGACACAAAAAGGGGAGCAAATGTCCTTGAAGAGGGGAAGGAGTGAATGAAGGCCTCACAGAGAGAGAAAATGATTTGGGTCTTGCAGGATCAGTAGGAGTTTCCCAGGTAGAAAAGAGGAGATTCTCCACCAGCAAGTTGGTTGGGATTTCTGTAGTTAACTCCTAAAAGAATCATTCGTGTTCACCAGATCTATATGACTAATGCCACTGTCAGCCATTAAAAAGGATGTTACGGTTTTCAGGAGGTTTTTTTTTTTTCTTTTGTTTTTTTGGCGTGAGGTTTTTGTTTATGATGGGAAATTGCCTTTAGGCTATTGTTATTCTTTTCTGTAATTATTTGAAAAATTATATTTATTTAAAATGCTGACAATGAGTAAAATAATGCAAAAGAAAAGGTTTTTTATTAGGGCAACGATTGAGATAAAGTATGTACAGCTGCAAGCTGCAGTTATATACCCAGGTGATGAACAGAATTGGTATTAAGGTCAACAGATTAGCAAAAAGAAGGGCGATTATTGTCTTTGCATCACTTTGAGAGAAAGTACCATCTGCCCACCATCGTTTTGGTCTAGGTTTTGTTCAGCTCAGATTAGAGTCCAGTGTGGTGTGGTGATGATATTTACTTGTTGGTAGGTTACAGCCTTAGGCATTCTGTTTCTCATACATTTCCATTGATGTAGGCATTCACATTTGTTAGTTTTCTTTTCTCCTGTTCATTTACTTAAGACAAACCTGTAGATGCTCCCCTAATTTAAAAAATCTTAGCACACATCTATTCATTTGGCTGGTTTTAATTCAAAGATGCATCTTGACCCTTTGTTTTCTCATAATCTCTTGTTAATTTCATTTTCACGTTGGTTTTCAATTCTAACATCACTCATGGATCTGAAGATTCAGAAAGCTTACAAAGAAATAAGCTTCATAGGTTGGAGGATGGGAATCTCTGTTCTCTCCTTCAGTACCAGGGCGTACCAGCCAGAGGCTTGGGAAAGGATCATTTGGCTTCTCCTTATCTAACAAATGAAGATAATTTGAAGAGGCACACTTCACTTGGTGGGAGTGAAAGGGAAAAAGAGGGTTACTTTCTAATATTGTCCTTTGTTGAGAATAGTTACGAAGCACTGGGTCTGTTTCAGGTGTGATCATCAGGTGCAAGGTTTTGCCTGACTTAGCGTGCCCTTCATTTGGTCGACACTTAGGACCACTCCCTTTATTCCGAGGGCTGCCTTTGGGTACCAGTGGAATACAGATTCATGTGTGCGTGAATATTCATCTGTTTGAGATGCTTGTCAGAGGGCATCTGTGTTCCCTCTGGCCCCTGTGCCTGTCATCGCAAGGACTTCTTTCAGCTGTGCTGCTGACCGTCAGACACTTGAGAATTGACCTGGTAAACAATGCCACCAGGCCCTCTGATGCAGCTCCTGCCCTCCCTCGTTCTCACACAGACCAGAATTACTCAGATGCCACTCCTTCAGTTGATGGGGGTGGGGACGGGACGGCACTTGTTGATCCATCTTGTACCTTCCTGCTCCAATTAGCAAGGGCTCTAAAACAATGGAAAAACCAGTTGGTCTGTGAGCTATGTGTAACAAGATTTGGGACTTAGGGACGCACACCTGTAACTTGCTTTCCTGCAACTTAAGTCCCGCTCCCTTAGATCCTGGCCCAGTCACTGGTGGAGGGAAGGGTGGACCCAGCAAGGCAGGCTGTCTCCGTGGTGCCCACCGCTCATCCATAGCTCCCGGATACCTGAATATCTTATTCTTCTGGTTATTTTACTTGCCAGACTAGAATGCCAACCTTCTGAGAATCTGATCTCTCTTGCATTTAACAGAAGACGCCTAATCTACTTGCCTGATCTGGCTCCTGGAAGACTCTGGAAGCCAAGTTCATTTGAAGACACTTGGGGAATTTTAATTTGGAAGGGAAGCCTGGGAGCGTGGAGACTTGTCTGCCGGTTTTTGAGACGCAGCCATAAGGACGCAGTAGTCAGCACTGACGAGTGCAATGCGTTAGGACCAGGTTGACTCAGAACTAGGCAGGCACTTCTCACCTGAGGGGTGGGCTGCTTCCCTGTGTGAAGTGTTCCCGGTCACAGGAGGCTGCCAAGCCCAGGCTAGTCAGGGAATGTTGGAAGGGGTGCCGTGTTCGTTGTCTGGGGCTTAGAATTGGTGGTCTTCAAGTCCCGTATTAGTTTTTAAGGTCAAGAGTCCTTTCAGGATCTAGGATTTTGATGATTTTTGTACCTGGTCTCTCAGGAAGCAGCTTTCTCCCAAACTTACAGAAAGAGAGGTGTATTTGTCTGTAATTTCCTTGTACTGATCTCCTACCTGCTCCCCGGCTCCCCCCGGCCCCCCCAAACCTGGCTGTACCTGTGATTGCTGCTTTATTCAGCTGGCTAACCTGAGACTTAGGGGAAGTGATCTGTCCCATCCCCCCTGCCCAGTGGCCACTCCGCAGCTGCCACCACAGCTTGTGCTTCCTGGGCTCGTGTCAGGCCATCAAGCCCCTCATGGTACTGAAGCCGTTTGTCCTTCTGCCTTCAAGGTGGTGGGTGATGTCCCAGCGTGATCTCAATCTGATTCTCTCGCAGCCTGTGCTGCTTTCTTTTTTGCTTTCTCTTAGCATTCTTGCCTTGAAAACTGATTTCAGGTGTGTGAGTAAGTCGATGATGGTGGCAGGAAGGAATGTTCTGTTTATCGTGGGAGACTTTTTTAAGTTGCCATGTGGAGAAGGCGCGGCGTCCAGAGTCAGTGGAATAGGTTTGGTTTTGGCCGCAAACTTGGGCTCAAGGTGCCCAGAGAAGTCATTTCACTGCCCTGAGCCCCATCTGCCTCATTATTTAAGTAGGTGTTTAGAATCCCGGTGGCTGATTCTCAGGAAGGCCAGAATGAATAGCTTTGCTTTAGAATGATTGCCTATGGTATGTTTTACAAAAGACCCAAAGATAGAACATATGAAATACGTGGATATGCTTGGATTTACGGTTGCTCTCACATGTAAGCTGGCCCAGGTGGGGCAAATGCATTTCCAAAGCCACAAGTATGAATTAACCTTGTATGTTGTTTTCACTACTTCACCCCGTATTTTCTAATGATCTCCCAGTTAATTACTTCTTTTTAAATTGTCAGTTTATAAGTGGGAGAGCAGAGTGGTCCTTTTTTTTTTTTTTTTTTTTTTTTTTTGCCCCTTGGGCTTAATCTTTTTTCCCCTCTTGATTCCTGTAACCGGAAGAGTTAACTCCATTAGTAGCATGTGGATTCATTTCATTCCTGATCCGAGCCAAATATGTGTTTATTTCCGAGTGCTGCGTCCTCAACCTGCCTTTCGTGATCCCTGCTTGTGCTTTCCTCCTGGAGGGTGTGTTGCCTGAAAACCAGAGTCGTCTGCGTCCCCTAGAAGAAGCCATCTTCCTATTTTATTGAACAGCGATTGATCCTCCTCTTGGCACTGACTTACAGCCTTCAGAGTAATAAGCGCTGATGCAACATATTGTTTGTCCAGCGGGGTGGAGTGTGATCAAGGTCATTTGGAGCATTCCATATTATCTTCAAATACTCAAGTTTTCTAACACCGTGATACAGATGGTGTCTTTGGACCTGTGTTGCTGTCAAGCTGACATTTCCACTCTTTTGTACATCAAGTACTACTGCTTTGGGTGAAAGCACTGTGGCTCGACAGTATAAGATCGTGTCATAAAACCTGTTCATCATTCGTGCCAGCAGGTAACCCTGGTGAGAGGCACTTGGGGTTCACATGGGAGAGGTCAGAGTGCAGGGAGCTGGGCCCATGATGGGGCTTCCTCTTGGGACACCCCCCCAAGACCGAAGAGTGCTAATTCAGTGTATGCTCATGGAAGATTGAGAAAATCTGCTTTGTTGATGGAAAGAGGCTCAGATGTGAAGAAACTGGGCAGCTTTGGGCAGGCTGTGAGGCTCTGATCTAGCAGCGGGAGGCGTGTTGGGCCTGATCCCAGTGAAGGTGGGATGGAGTGAGGGTCTGCATGTGTGCAGGTGTCTCGAAGGTCAAGGGCATGGTAGCCCTTTCTGGAAGCTGCAACCTGGGATGCACCCTCCGGGATGTCCATGTGGCCCTTCATGTGTGACGCCCCCAGGCCTGTCCTCTGGCTCTCTGCGTGCCAGTGGAAGGGGATCCAGGTGGCCTCCTGAGGTGGGAAGCCCGGCCTTTCCCGGGGCCTTGTCTCTGCCCGGGAGCAGGTGACATCCATTTGGCCTGGTTCCGACGCGTGCGGCGCATCTTCAAGTAGCATCCCGAGTCCCCGTGGCCGGAGCGTCACCCTGGCTGGAATGTTTGCTCTGACAGTTCTTCTGCAGATTGTCCTGTTCAGGCCGCATCAGGAAAAGCTTGTGGCCTGGTGGGAAGAGCGACTGTGGGCCCCCGGAGGCTCTGCTCGGAATTACCCCCCTAGCACCTGCTGGACCACCCCGGGCGGGCTTTCCCATCTGTGCGCCTGGGCTGACGCCGGGCCGCGGGCACCAGATGAGATGACCCGTGCCCGGGGGCTGCCGTCCCGTCCCGTTTTCCCTGGTCAAGATGCTCACCTCTCTGAGAATTTTCGCCCCTTTTTCACCCACCACGACTCTCCTGTGTTCCTCCCCGGGAGCAGAATGCGTGCACGGCAGTGGAAGGCAGTCATTTCAGGCCTGGTGCTTTTGTCCTCAGCTCAGTTCCGCCCCACTTGAGTTAACTGCCTTGTGTATCCACTTTTCCCAAGACAGCCAGACACACGCAGAGCCACTTGGGAGGGAGCTTGTCTTTGTACAGAGCTTTTAGCTTTGCCCCCGCCCATCCTTAAACTCAGATCTCAGGTTTATGAGACAGGAGTAAATGTTGAATTCTATATAGCACCTAGAAATGTAATACAGTTACCGTAATTTTTACATCTGCCGTTAACATCGACCAAGTGCCTAAAGAATACCACGCCCTACGGCTCTGGTGGGTTATTGACTTTTAGGAGTAGATCACTAACAGAGGAATCTGTTCAGAATTAGAGTATTGGGGAAATGTATTGTTTTCCACCGACGTATGCATCACGTCGCGTCTGGCAGAGGGTCTGAGAGTGTGCGTATTTTATACTGTGATGCTACTCGGCTATTTTTTGTTTGCTTGTGTTTTCGTACCGGGATAGTAATAGGTGTGTTGTGAAGCCCTTTCAAGCTGGTCACAGGGCACGTGCGGCTTGTTGGCTGAGAACGAGGCCTCTGGAACCAGACGCCTGGCTTTGCCGTTTTCTGGCTGTGTGTCCTTGAGCGTGTTCTCTAACCTCTCTGTACCTCGGTTTCCTCGTCTGGAAAATAGGGATTGATAACAGCGCTGGACCTGGGCTGGTGGTGAGGGGTGAGGGCGAATGTGTGCCACCCTGAGGGCTCAGGGCAGCAGGGGCGCCACGTGTGTCCCCCACCCCTTGGCAGCTGCTGCCTGCTTGGTGGTGCCCCCCTCCCCCGCCCCGCCAATGACAGGAACTGTTCTGGAAGGAGGTGCTGCCACCCTGGCCAGCGGGGAGAGCGGGGTGCTGTGTATGTGAGAAATCTTACTCTCCTTTAAAATGAAAAATAATTTCTTCTGCTTAAGGTGGCATGGGTAAAAAATAATGACCCTTTGGAAAGAGGTTACAATTTGGGGTTCCACTGATTTTTTTGTTTCGTTTTGTTTCGTTTGAAATGTACTTGCCTCTTTCATCTCTCCGAAATACATATTTTTAAAATGTTCGTTAAAATTTCATATTTACTTGGCTTAATATTCATACATTATACAAATATACAGTGTTTTATAAACTACAAAATAATAAATTTCGTATTTAATATTTAAATTAGTTAAAATTTTAAAATGAACAAGTAACTTATTAAGTAGGCCGAGAAGCTGGGATTGAGAGATGCCCATGCTGAGGCCTGCGCACCACTTGTACCCCTTTGCGGAGGATGCCTGCATACGTACAGCACCTACAGGAGGTTTGGACACAGCCCCTGACCGACAGATCCAAATGCCACTTCCAAATTCCGGCTCAGAGGAAAGCTTTCCAAATAACCTCCTTCCCCAGTTCCCCGTCCGGTCCATCCGGATGAATCCCACGACATTATTATTTATGGGGTCGCCCCTAAGACCTGCAGGTTAAAGGTCAGGTAGATGGGGGCTGTAACAGCCTCTGTCCAGGGAAGCAGGGAAGGGATGAACCCCAGCTCTGAAAGTGCACACTATTCTCAGCAGAAGAATCCCGGTATTTGCTGTCAAACAAGTGTGTATTTCTGAGGCAGTTAGTTTTCCACACGGCAGGAGATTTTTGTGGCATTTTTCCTTTTCTTTAAAGTCTTCAGAGAGATATCCATCCCTGGGAAGGAGATTAAGGCCTCAGGTTCTATCAGGCCAGGTTGCCCTTTCAGTCTGGGCTTCCTGGGTGGCAGGTGTTAACCAGCACCTTTTATGCCCAGGAATCTCCTCCCCAGTGGCCTCTGAAGCCTGACTTTTATTTGTAGCAGGTGTGCCTTTTGGGGTGATAATATGATTTGTGCGTCTAATGTCAAGCAAATCCTAGAAAGGTCCTTCACCTTAGATACCAGCTGACTGACACTCCATTTCAGGTGAGTTTCCAAAGTTAGATGTACTTGATGCATGTCAGTTACAATTTGATAAAACTTGCAGATAAAATCCCTTTATAGGAGGCAACCAGCCTTTGAAACTCAAATTGTTTGTTTAGATGACCTGTCAGCTCTTCAGTTCTTCTGTTTCCAAAATAAACAGGAATGTTCCCTTCCTTCACAGGGCATGGCCAGAGATTTATCTGGGATATTAACAGATTTGAGGGAGGGCAGGAGGATTTCAGCATTCAGCATCTCTTCTGAGGGGAAGCTCACATGCCCAGGAGTTTAGGCTCTGTGTGGTAGAAGGATGTCCCCTGAATTTCTCCTCTGACCTCTGTCCTGGGGCAGTCAGGTGTGGGCTGTGTCCCGTCCTCCGGGTCTGTGGCCGGTCGCGGTGTCTGTAGGAGGTTTCAGCTGTCGGGTCGCAGAGTGCCTGTTGCGTGTGAGGTCCTGCGTGTGCGGGGGGAGCGCTCTGCCTGTCCCAGAGGCGTCCCTTCTCTCTCCAGCTCTAGGGGTCAGCGAGGGTCCCACAGCTCAGTTGCCTTTCACATCGCCGGGCCCTCTGCTGCAAACACACGTCTGGACTCTTCTGCCGCTCCCTGGGCCTTCAGTGTGCCCTGCAGCTCACACCCCGGGCCCTGCGAGGGTCTGTTGTGTCGTTTCTGGTTTCGGGTGAATTGGAATTTCTCCTTACGTTGAGGTTTCTGTCCTGCCTGTGTGTGACGGCCCGTGCCCGTTTTATGGCCAGGACGGGGGTCGCTGCCCCTGAAATAGAAACCGTGATTTATGTCAAGGGGTGGGGCCGTGCAGTGGTGCCTGGCGTCTGGCAGTGGAGGGACCGAGCTCGCGGGTCTCGGGAGCAGCGAGGGGGACAGCGGGTCCATCCTGGATCCCCTCCCTGCCCCGCAGTCTGGAGCTCCTGCCACCAGACTGTGCTCTTTGAGGAACAGACCGATTATGCTTATTTTTAGACTGTTTTGTTGTCGTGTCACAATAAGGCAATTAAGAGTGACAGCCACACCTACGTAATGTTTTCCAGGCTGGGCCCTGTTGGGAGCGCTCGGCTTGTGTCCATTCATCGATTCCAGAAACCGCACGTCAGTAGGGCTGATGGATTATCTATGGAGAGAGCTCTGTGGAGGAGCTGTCTATAGAGATGGTTGGGGAGGTTGAGGAGCCCGAGACCACCCGTCAGTCGGGGGCTCCCGGGCTCCAGCTGTTAGTTGGTCCACTTATGACCTGCTCTCACCTCTAACATCCCTGCCACACGGAGATGGCCTGGGGGCTGTGGGAGCTGGAATGGGAGCGGTGGGAAAAGTGAGGCTGCCGTGTCCTCGCCGTCACTGCGCGGCCCCGTGGGTGGCAGGGCCGGAGCTTGTCGCATTCTTAGGCTCTTAGAGACTCTGACACAGTACCGGGCGACTTTGTTAACGGGCGGGGTTTAGCGACTGCAGTGGGTCTCCGTGCAGCCCCAGACCTTACATTTGAGGACCATGCAGAGAGGGGCAGACAGAGCACGTGTGCAGGTCTGTCAGCCATGGGGCAGGGATGGCGTGGGGCTGCGGTCTTGGCCTCTGCAGGTTCCCAGGATCTACTGGCCTCCCCGCTTTCATTGTCATTTATTTCCAAGATGTGATTACTGATGGGCCTCCATCTGGCAGGCCTGGAACAGGGATCTTCCCTACCTTGCCTTCTCCGTCTCAACCCAAGTCATGAAAGATAGGAATGTTTCCCAGGATTCCCCTGCGGTTTCTGCCTTTCAGAGCTGGGATGGTGGTAGATTCGCGTGCAAGTGTGTGTGTGTACGTGTGTGTTCACACCTGTGAAGTCTTGGCTGGCCGGGCTGAGGCTGATTGTGTCCAAGCAGGTGGGCAGTGAGCTCGCGGTTTGCACCCCAGGCTGGGAGTGCACTCAGGCTGGAGAGTTCTCTTTCCAGGCTGTGTTAAGCCCTTGAGGATGTTTAGTGGTGCTGACAATGTTTTAAAAAATATTTCCTCTATTTACTGTTTTCCCTGGACCGATTTTATCTGATGGTAGAGGTATCTAACAGCTGCATACATATGTCTGATGAAGTGAGACTGTAGTTAACGCACAGGTGACTGCGAGCCCCGGGTCTCACTCCTCGCTGGTTTTCACGTGGTAGTGTCCCTTTTTTCCAGTCACCGATGGGTCCAAAGGTGCGCCTCTTATCTCTTCCTTGGACAAGGAGGGGGTCTTACTTCCTGCCCCTTGCTTGGGGCCAGTGCAGTGGCTTCCCGTTTACTGCTCAGAGGGCTTCAGTACACATTTCTGAAACAAAGGACCCTGGAAAGTTAGAGCTGCAGGGACTTGACCCCGACTCCACCCCACCCTTCTGAAGGTGAAAGCGCTGGCTGTTGAAAGGACAGGGCCAGGTAGGTGGGCTCCTGAGGCTTCAGGCACCCCAGCCTCCCTCCCCCTCTGCCCGGAGGCCTGGCGCTATAGGTTACATCTAGCTGCAGAGAGGCAGAGCTCCAACTGGAGCATTTGATGTTTGGCATTTGAAACTTTTCGGCACAGGTTTTAGTTTAGAAGAAGAGTGAAGGGAACCAGGAAGGGACGTGGTTTGTTCTTACTTTTTTTATTTTTTATTTTTTATTTTTTTGGCCGTGCCACGCAGCTTGTGGGATCTCAGTTCCTTGACCAGGGATTGAACCCACGCCCCATGCAGTGGAAGCGTGGAGTCCTAACCACTGGACCGCCAGGGAAGTAAGTCCCCGGGCACAGTTTATTCTTAGTCCCTTGACTAGAAGGACGGGCAGGGTGAACACCTCAGCCTATGCAGGCAGATTCTGAGACTGACACGGCCCTGCTGCCCCAGGGGCCATGCTTGGTGGCATCCAGATGCTGGGGCTCCTCTGGCAGAGACACGGCCTCCCCATGGGGTGGACCCAAGTCAGCTTGGGTGGGTGCGTTGGTCTTGGATTTTGCTTGCTCTTGCTGTATCTTTGGATGAAGTCATTGTGTTTTTTCTTTGCTCATGATTTTTTTCCGCCTGCAGTCCAGTTTGAGGATTGGTTTTGAGAAGTCCAAATCAATGGTTTTATTTTCAGAGTTCTAAATGCAGCCGTGTAAACACTTGGAGCCTGTGCCTAGGGTTTAGCGTGGATTTGTGGCTATTTAAAATATGCCAGGAGGCTTCTTGGAAGCCTCCCACTGCTGGGTTTTCTCTGATTAAGCGGTGAGCTGGGGATCTCAGAGCTCCCCGGTGAGAGTGCCAGAGCACTGGGGTGGGAGCTGTTTACTGGAAGGTTCTACCCCTCCCTCCAGATTCTATTCCCTAGGTCAGGCAGGGCCCAGGGAAGTCTGTCCCCTTCTGAGGGAGCTGGGCTCTGGGTGCTAGGTGCTGGGTGTCTTCTTTTCTGCGGGCAAGGCCAGTGTCTCTGCGGATGGCCACTGCTCATCAAGGGAGGGGAGAGGTTGGGTCTTTTGAAAGCCTGTGCTTGCCAGTGACGTACTCCCAGAGGTGGGACACTGTACACGTTTCCACTGCAATAAGCAAAAGTAAATTTGACACATCTTCAGAGTCTGCTTAGGGCCTCAGGGTAATGATTTGAGATGTGCCAGCATCCAGGTGGGGCTCTAGCGAGTCTGCGACTGGCTTTGATTCACCTCCTTCTGTTCCTTCCCTCACCACAGAGCAGCGCTGGGTCGAAAATGATCAGATAACCACTGTTACTTGTGGATGTGACCACAGTAAGGTCACGTGTTGGCGAGTACTGCAAAGCGGATGCCAGGAGAACCCTCAGTGAAATTTACCTCTTGCTGTGGGTTCACATCTGCAGGGGCCCCAGGGGCAGAGAGCCGGGGGGGGGCTTCATGCTCTGGGGACCTGCCTCTGCCTTCCTCCTCATCTGGCCTCAGTGTTGCCTCCATCACGTGGGCCCCTCCACCACTGGGATGCAGCACTGGCCGGGCTTGGGAATAGTGGCTGATGACGTCCAAGGCACTGGAAGGCAAGGCAGGGATGCAAAAGTAAATTTCCTAGAAGCAAACTACGCGGTGCATCCTGAAACCTTCCAAAGAAATAAGCACCATCACGATAGCTAGTTGGTTAGCTAGTTGCAAGATAGATCACTTTGCAGAAATTATACAGCTGTCTTGAGAGGATGTAACTCAAACAATAAGTTCAGACCCCAAACATGCACAGTGAGTTGGATCTTGAATATCTGTAGAAGATGTTTTATGTACCCAGAGCAAACACAGAGGGGGCTTCCTGGCAGGCACCCACCGGGGATGGGCCCCCGTGCGCAGTAGGTGTGGACGTCTCCACGGAGGTGTCCCCTGCCCCAACCCCACCTGGGCCTCTGGCCCCTCTGCCATGTCAGCACGTGGCACCCACCTTCCCTCTGCCCCGCCAGCCGGGCACCTGGCCTTCCCCTCCCGCAGCTGGTCCCTCAGCGGTCCTGGGAGTGCTACCTCTTCCTCCCCTTCCCCCCTCCTCTCCCCGCTCCATCTGCTTTCCTCCTCCCATACCTCCACCACCTGGGCCCACAGAGAGCAGGAGGGGCCTCGCCGCCAGCCCTTTCCAGCGGGTGTCTCACACCAGCCAGGAAGTATGACTCCTGTCATCGTCTTCTCACCCTTAGAGGCCAGGCGACTCCACTCCCGTGAGGAGAAGACCCGCACTCTGTCCTCCACCCCGGGATCTAGCCGCACTCCATCCTGCCCCGCCCCCCCCTTCCTCAGTTGCCCCCCTGCCCGCCTGCTCTTCCCCTGGCTGCTCCCCATCCCCCAGGCGTAAATGCCAGCACCTCCGAGCCCCCTTCCTGACTGCCTGCCCCGGACCTCCTCCCCCCGTCCCTTTCCTGGGTCCCTGTACATCCTGCTGGCATCACGGGCTGGCCTTCCAGACCTGTCTGTGGGCTCATTGGTCTTCTGCCCTAGACAGAGGCTTTCCGAGGGCGGGGTCAGGTTGGAGTTGGTCCTTGGTGCTGCCCGGCTCCCGAGATGAGTGCACGGTATGCCCTGGAGTGGGCGGCCGGGTCGGGGCTGGCGGGGCGCCACGAGCAGAGGGGCACCTGTGACCCGGCATGGTCGGCGGAGCGGCAGAAAATGCTCCCCGGGTCTGGCTGCGTGATCTGGGGGCCTTCCTGGTGGGCACCCCGCCACGCTCTGCAGCCGTTGCTGTTGCGTAAGGCCCTTGCTGGGGGCCAGCCCCTCAGGGAAGCAGCCTCCGGGAGGCGGGCAGCGCGTCCCCCGAGGCCTGCGTGCTCTTGGCGCCCACCGTGGGGGAGGTCGGGCTGCCGGCTGCAGAGCAGTCCCCCCACGGGGCTCGGGCCCCCTGAGCAGGTGGCAGGGCAGGGACTTCGGAGCTGGGGCAGTTCCCAGACTGGTCCAAGTCAGGTGAGCGGGCCAGGCCTTTATGTCCGGTGCCCGTCCGTGGTCAGCCGTCCAGGGGCCGGGTGCTTGGCTTACGCTGCTCTCTTCGGCCACTGTATCGGGATCAGGAGGCAGTCAGCCACCAACACTCCCCACGGCCAGACCCCGGGGGGCTGGAGGGAGGGCCGGGCCCGCGCTCCATGATCACGTGAAGGTTTTGTCAGAAACGCTTGTTAAAAGGGCATCAGAGGACTTCCCTGGTGGCCCAGTGGTTAAGAATCCTCCTGCCAATGCAGGGGACACGGGTTTAAGCCCTAGTCCGGGAAGATCCCACATGCCGCAGAGCAACTAAGCCCGTGCGCCACAACTACTGAGCCTGCGCTCTAGAGCCCGCGAGCCACAACTACTGAGCCCACGAGCCACAACTACTGAAGCCCACGTGCCTAGAGCCCGTGCTCCGCAACAAGAGAAGCCACCGCAATGAGAAGCCCACACACCGCAACGAAGAGTAGCCCCCGCTCGCCGCAACTAGAGAAAGCCCGCACGCAGCAACAAAGACCCAACACAGCCAAAAATTAAAAAAAAAAAAAAACATCAGAAGCAGTTGTACTTGCTGTCTTATAGGAGGATGTAGAAATTAAATAGAAGAGTTAACTGAGAACTGATCTTGCTTAGCTTTTCTTCACACGCAGAAAATTCTGTCTCTGCCAGAAATAATCTAGATTCCTATGAAGTAGTAGTAGATCCTGTGAGTTGCTCCCCAGCAGTTGGGAAGTAATGGCTTTTCTATTTGGAAAACAAGACAGTTTGGATGCCTACTAATTTTGCAGAATGTATCATGAATGTTTCATAGAAAGTAACAGAAATCACGTCTGATTCTAGAAGGCGACCATCTGCTTAGCTTTAAGTTTAGTGACGTAAAGAATAAGGAACAAAAGTATCCGGAAGCTCCTTTCTGTGCATCTTCTGGCTTCGCAGGGGCGTTTGTTCCTCTTCACCTTGCTCAGCATCTTCTCCGGCCCTCTGACGAGGTGTCCTGCTGTCACTGCACACCTGCCTTGTTTGTGTCCACGTGGGACTCCTTCCCTCCCGAGAGGCCGTGTGTAATTAGAAAGCAAACACAGCTCAGATGTAGAGGGTGAACGGCCAGGATGCGTGGGGACTCCGATTCCTTCCTCCCCGTCTAACCTGTGTGGCGTTGACACAGGCCTCCCCGTGCCGGCTGAGTTTCCACCGTGGCTTTGCACGGTGTGATGGGCGGGGGTGACAGGCAGATCCCCAGAGTCGGGGAATGAATATACGTACATACACGTAAAATTTCACGCGCATTCTTTTACTACTGAATGGACCTCGTAACTTCAGAATCACCTAAGGATCTCTGACAGTCACAGTCTGAGGACTGAGAAGTCTGGAAATAATGGGGACCATCTCCTTGTGTTTCCTTCCTAATTCAATGCTTAGATAGTGAGGCTGACCTTTAAAGGCTTCCTCCTGTGCTACCTTGATGACCACGTGGGTGACTCACCTCATGCTCCTCTGGTTGTTAGAAGCGTAAAAAGGAACCAGTCCTTTATGAGGAAAGTATCTCTACTACCTTTTCTCATTACAAAGATAATACCTGCCCACGGTAAAGAATTAAAACAGGACCAAAATCAGAGAGAAAAGATCCCCCTGCCTCTTCCTCCTAGAGATAACCCAACTAACCTCACAGCGGCGGCTGTCATTCCAGACAACCTTCCTTGCGGTTGTTTATGTGCTGTCGAGCTCACTCATTAATTACCTGGTGCCCGACTGTAGGCTGAGGTGACACGTCCTGTGACCCCGTCTCTGTGCTCAGCGTATCACACGTCACCTACCCTGCGGCTTTTCCACGCAAAGGTAGATTTTGTATTTTGTGCAGTCTGCACCCGAGCCTACATACCGTCACAGCCGTGCCTGTTCCGTGTGAATTGGAGCTGATCAGGGCACAGGGTGAGGTGCAGCGGGGCGCCTTGATGGGGAAGGAGATAAGAGCGGCTGGCGAGTCCCGCAGGTGCACGTGTGTGACAGGACCGCTGGGCACCCAGCCCGGGGAGCAGAGGAGAGGAGCAGGGTGGTGGCCGTCTTCCCAAGGAGCTTCTCAAGCAGGGGACCGAGGTGGGTCTTGCACAGATGCCGGGCAGCATTGGCAGGCCGGGTGCAGATGACGGGTGTGACCGTCGCCAGCCCCTCTGTTGTGGACTTCAGGGTTTGATCCCTTTCTGTGTAACCACTGGAAATTCTTCTGTGCTGAGAACAGAGGAGCCGACATGGTGCATGCGTGTGGGGCGGGGTTCCCAGGATCGGCAGTACAGCGACGGGCACTGCCCTGACCAGTGCGGAGGGAGTTGGCACACTTGCTCTGTTTTCCAGTGTTTCATCCATTGCTCATGACCAGTACTGACCCTGAACGTCAGTGACAGAGGGGCCCAGAAGCCGTGCAGGTCCTGAAGTGCACGGTGGACGCACAGGTGTGACGATGGAGGTGGGCCTTCATCTCTGCCCTCGGCAGTCTGCATCCACGTCTCGCAGACAGGAGGCCCTGGACCGGGCCCACAGGCAGGAGACATCGATCCGTGTTTGTCAGCTGACTCAACGGACCTTCTACCGAGATGGTGATTAGATTTGCTGGACATTACAACCTAATGGGCAGTATTTATTTTAATCTTGTAATGCAGCCACAGCATTGGTAGTGGCACCGTGAAATCACCACCCATTTCCTGTGCAAGGGCTGCAGACTTATTTGTGGGAGAAAGCATTTATGCTAACTCAAGATGAGCCAGCCCTGTTTCCACCCTGTAAAGAGAAATATCCCAGCTCTTTTTGTTTTGATTTGCTTTTATCTACGTTAAGTCAAGGGTTATATTAGCCGAAGGCCATTATGAGGCCGTGTCGAGAAACCAGGGTCTCTGAAATTTCCCTTTTGGTCAGCGCAGGCCCATTAAATTGAGAGAGGCTGGGCCTGCCCTAAGCACCAGCCCGCTGTGGGTCTGCATGGAAGGAGTTCCTGGAAGAGAAGATTCTAGGACGTGAGGGCCAAAGGGACCAGATGCAGCCCTCGTGTCTTACAGGGGAAGGGATGGGGGCCCGAAGAGGCTAAGTGACTTGCTTCCTGGAAGCAGGAGTTCCCACCTCCAGCTGGAGAAGTGCTGGTTACTGTCTCCCGTCTCACACGCTTAGTCCTGGTGAAGCAGCTCATAAGTGGCCGAGCACATCCATGCCCCCCACCGCTGTGACGCCTGCAGCCCCGCGTGGAATGCTGATTCTCTGCCGGCGATGGGCAGGCCATGGTAACCGACGCAGAGCGGGCTCTGTGCCTTTTGCCCCTGCTGCTGGGCTTGTGTGGTCCTGGGCCCCGCTGGCCACGCGGCCTCCACTTCTCCACCAACCTTACAGTTTTTTTAGACAAAACTCAGGGGCAGTAGGGAAAGAGTTAATTCTGCCTGCTCATTCTGTAGTCATCTTCCGGATTCATTGTCATCTGTTACCAAGCCATCCCTTATTATAAACATTGATTGCACCAAGAGGTACAAAATATTACTGACTGTTTGCAATTCTTTATGAAATTAAAACTGTCGGGCTCAATTATATCCAGCACAGGACTGACAGAAGTGCAGCTTATGAATTGTAAATATCTAAGCCATCTCTGTTTATTCCAGGATTTATTTTAACCAGGAAAATTTTCTTGTTTCAGCTTTGCTTAACTTTCATAAAGTGGTTGTTGCCCACCAGCAGCATCTAAGCTGCATAGTAGTGGTTACCTTTTGGGGCGTCCCTGGCGGCCCAGTGGGTAAGACTGCGCACTCCCAATGTAGGGGCCCCGGGTTCGATCCCTGGTCAGGGAGCTAGATCCCACACGCATGCCGCAGCTAAGACGCAGTGCGGCCACAATAAATAATAAATATTTTTTAAAAAATTACCTTTTAATTCATGTGTTGACTCAAACTTCAGTAAGAAAAACAACTGTAACCTATCTCAGAAAAATGGCTGTGAATTTAACCTGCTGATTTTATTTTTTCTGGCAGTTTATGACTCATACCTTTTCATAAAACGTCCTTATTTAAACATTTTCGTTTTCGAAGACTCGACAGTTTCATTGTAGGTGTTAAAATGTTTTAAAGACTCCTTAAAGTCTGTTTACAATTTAAAATCTTTTAAAAAGGTAGGATTCTGACTTTGGTCTGAGATGACAACATTTTGCAGCTGCTTAGATGTGCCAGGAGGCTGTGTGTCCTTGGCCGTGAGCTGGCATTTTAGTGGTGGGGCTCCGTATGTTCTGAGGGTCCTTGTCTCAGGACCCTAGTGTGGCAGCCAGTGTTATTGTTTCACAATTATTAATCACACCAGCCATCACTTAAAACTTCTTGTTAATCTTCCCACTTACAGAAGCTCTTACCCAGGGCTCAGCTGTAAGTCCTCATAAAGTCCAGGTTGAACATCTCTTATGTGATATATATATTCTTTTTCATATTCTTTTCCATTATGGTTTGTCACAGGATATTGAATAGAGTTCCCCGTGCTCTACAGTAGGACCTTATTGTTTATCCATCCTACATATATGTATAATAGTTTGCATCTGCTAATCCCAAACTCCCATTCCTTCCGCCTGCAACCATCCCCCCGCCCAGCAACCACAAGTCCACAAGTCTGTTCTCTATGTCTGTGAGTCTGCTTCTGTTTCATAGATATGTTCATTTGTGTCATATTTTAGATTCCACTTATAAATGATATCATAACGGTATTTGTCTTTCTCTTTCTGACTTACTGGTGCTTCGCTTACTATGATAATCTCTAGGCCCATCCACGTTGCTGCAAATGGCATTATTTCATTCTTTTTGATGGCTGAGTAATATTCCATTGTGTGTATATGTATGTATATACACACACACACACACATACATACACACCACATCTTCTTCATTCATCTGTTGATGGACATTTAGATTGTTTTCCTGTCTTGGCTATTGTAAATATTAGTGCTGCTATGATCATAGGGGTGCATGTATCTTTTCAAATGATAGTTTTGTCTGGGTATATGTCCAGGAACGGGACTGCTGGATCATATGGTAATGCTATTTTTAGTTTTTTGAGGAATCTCCGTACTGTTCTCCATAGTGGCTGCACCAATTTACGTTCCCCCGATAGTGGTTCTTTTAGGGACTTTGGTGTTGATAGAAGGCCCCTGACTTGAGCTTGGAGACTGGCCTGTTGCCTGTTTGTGTGGAAATGCTTACATGATGTCTCTTGGGTTAACCAGAGCGAGGACCATAGGGTTATCCTGCTTGGGGATCCAAAGCCTGCTCTAGAAAGACATCTGCAGCAAAACCCACTATCGCCCTGGATTTATGACAGCAGAACAGAAATCAGATGGAATCAGGTTGCGCAGGTTTTTGGATTGTTGTGTCGTTTGTGAATAAAATATTCTGGAGCGGCGTCCGCTAATGACGTGCGCGTCCTTCTGAAGGAAATACAGAACACAGAGCTGTCAGGTCTGCACAGAAGGGCCCTTCATAGGTGGTTCGCCTGCTCCCCCTCTGGGCTGTAGAGAGGCATCAGTTTTCGTATTTGAAGGAGGAAAGGAACGTTTTCTTCCTCTCCATTCTCAAATCCTCACACCCTCTACTCTCCTTATCCTCAGACACGAATCTTTCAAGCCGTTTTTCACACACCCAGCACAGCAGTGGTGTTGTCAGAGAGCTCTGGAACAAGGTGCTTTATGAAGCATGTAGGAACGCCATTGGGGGAAACGTAGGGAAGGGAGTCAGCCGTCCTCTGAGAAGTTAGAAGCTCGCGTCTCCCCTGGACCTCATCTGGGCAGGCATCGTTTGCCTTGGGGTGTTCCTTAGGCAGAAGAGAAAGGATCCCCTTAGAGGCTGGTCTCGTGGAGAAGGATTCTGAGTCACATCAGGGCTCAGGGGAAGGAAGATGCTTGGGATCTCAAGCCCCTGGTCGTGTCCGCGGTGGTGGGATTGGGGGCGTCACCCTGCCCTGGGAGGACCTTAGGAGTAGGGGTTGGATGCTGTCAGGGGACGTGTGGGTGGGAGACTGGTTTCTGGGTCTTTGAGGTCACTGGAAAGCATCCTGAACTTCCAGGGAAGCCTGTAACGAATCTTGTATCCCAAGGGTTTATGGTTTATTCCATTTCTTAGAGAGACTCAGGGATTTTCAAATAAGAAATTAAATCATCCCATGGAAAACTGTGCCAGGGAGCTTCTGTTAAACCCTCCATTTGAGAGTCATCAGTGTATTAATGTATTAACCAGTTTGCAGTGTGGCTCTTCGCTGCTGCATTGAAATGGGTTTCTTGTTTTATTAGGGACATGCGTTTCCTCTCAGCACGGGAACGAGGCCGAATGGGAGCCCTGGTCTCCTCCAGTGCTTCTTTTCTCGGTGGCTGTGCTTCCTTTTTCCCATTGTTGTTTCCCTTTATATTTTGGGATTCTGAATGCTTTAAACTAAAAATAAATGCTATTTCACTTTTCTGTTGCTAAAAAGAATATTCAAAAAACCTTCCTGTGAAATTTAAGGTTTCAAACAAACATCTCAATCCCGGAGATAATATGTAGTTTTTAAAAAGTCACCTGTGATTTCAGGGTCCTTTTTTTAACCCTTAAATACGATTTCGGGAGGTTTGTTTGGAACCTGTATTCGTGGCCACTGGATCCAAACGGGATTGTGGGGGAAGGAGAGACTGTAACCGTCTAATCGTGGCCCCGTGCTGTGCTTCTGCGTGAGAATTTGGAGGAAGAAATGAGCCCGTAGCTCCGCTGGGGAGTGAGCCCAGGAGCCAGAGGGGGGCTGGGTTAGCGTACTTGAAGACGAGCGCCCTTGTCTAGCGAGGAGCGCTGGGAGCCGATCGCGAAAGACCCCGAGGAAGGACACAGCTGTGGAGACGGGGCCTCAGCAGGAGCGACGCTGGCCCTTCCCTGGTCCTTAGCCAGGTTCTCCTGCTGCCAAGATGGGGGCCCAGGACGTGGGGCTTTATGGTCTCAGTTCAAGTCCACTGAGAGATCTCTTGGTTTACCATAGCCCTCTTGTTGGCGTTCCTTTGATTCTTTTGTTTTTTGCTGAGAGACAGTGAATTCAGGATTCTTTCAGAGCCCTGCAGAATTTCTGCTATATATGAGTCATCATGCCACATGGATACATTATTTTCCTCTTGCATTCTCACGTGCTGTAGCGTGAACCACATGAAATTGCTACTCAGCCACTTTTGACCTACAAAATGACAATTCCAGGAGGTTCAATGTAATATAAATTGGCCTGGGATCGAAACTAACCGGCAGTACCTTTTAGCGGGTTTTACTCGCTTTAGAGTTAATGGCTTGCTTTGAATGCCAATAGCTAATAACTTGTGGCTTGATGGCTTGATGAGGCCTTTTCGGGCCCCGTGCTATTTCAGGCTCACCTGTGGTCCCAACGCAGGCGGTGCACTCAGGTGGCCTGTGTCCACCCCAGAGGCTGCGGGACCCAGGCAATGGGGTACCAGAAGCCTTGCTCCTTGATCACAACCCCAAAGGCCGTAGGAGGGCTTCCACTGTGGGGATTGGGCCCTTTGCTAGCAGAGGGGTTACATCATCTCTTCGAGTGGAGGGGAAGGACTTCCACTCTACCGATGAGGAAACGCAGTGTCAGAGAGACTCAGAAAGTCACCCAAGAAGGTGGAGGCCACTGTCAGCCCGTGGCTTCTGGGTCCCTGTGCCGAGTTCCCTGTGCTCCTCTGGGTCTCCCTCCTCTCTGGGGTCCTGGACATTAGGACAGGTGGGGCCGGGTGGGAGAAGCAGGGCTCCCACATTGGAATTTTACATTGGCCACATCTGCTTAGCAAAGTTTGGAAAGTGGAGGGAGTAAAGAAATCCAGAGAGAGCCGGTTAGAGATGCAGACTCTGAAGTTCGAATAGGATGGGTCCTGGCTGATGTTCACCTGTCGCCAGCTTTGCCAGGTGTCCCAGGTGAGTCTGGGGCAAGGTGGGGCGAGGAGCGCACAGGGGAGAGAGAACACAGCAGGTGAAGAGGGAGGGATTTGCTGGCGTGACCTTTCACAAGGGACCACCCCTCTCCAGCAGCACCGGGCAGCCCGGAGCAGTGAGAGCCTGTCCCCACGCTGCTGTGGCATCAAGTGAGCCTGGGTCACAGCCGTGCTCAGGGGATGGTCATCAGTATCACAAGCTCAGTCGTAAATGTCGCTGAGACTCTCTCTTCTGTTTTCTCTCTGTGCTTCATTCATCCGGGCCTGTGCAGGGTTGATCCTCATTGCATAGACAGTGGTAAAGTCAGGCGTACTGAGGGCAGTTTTCCGTCTAAGGTGTTTGTTTGTAATTACTGAAATCATTTGTCTCCAAACCAAATTCATTGTGATGGAAAAATGGCATCATTTGCCTGTATTGCAAAAGAGATTTGATTTGATGTTGTAAAGAAGACTTATGCTTTTTATTCATTCTGATTTCTATACTCCTGAAAAGCCTTTCACTCTCTTGTTCAGGGCAGGAAGACAAGGAGAAAATAAAACACATCCCTTTTTATTATGATTTTAGTCCCCCTACCAGATAGGCTGCTAAGATTGTCCTTCATAATCAGTCATTTTCATCGCGGTTACTGTTACGCCAGTAGATTGCTGTGTTTATTCTCACATGTTGCTTATTTTTGACATGAAGTGCACAAGAAGGAAGTCCAACCACAGCTTTGATGCTTTTCTGAATGTCAAAGTGTAACTGCTTGGTCCAGGCTCAGCGGAAATGGACATAATGAAGGGGTAATCTCCCTGGTAGATCTTAACCCAGGGCTCCTGGTTATTGCTGGAACCCAAAGGTTAATGTAGTCTGTAGCCATCTTCATGCCCTGCAATTAAATAAACTCCGAGGTATTGGAGGAAAATGCTGAAGGACAAGAAGTGCTTTTTTTTTTTTTTTGGCTACTTTGCAAAATCCTATCAGTTTTAAGACTTGAATTTTTGGGTTTTGATACGTCAAGTCAAGAGAGTGGAAGAGTTGGTGCTGTAATAATACAAAATAATACAGTAGCACCAAGGGGAAAACGGGGCTTTCTACCCAGTGTAAAATCACTATGATTTGGTCTGTTCGCTGGACCTATTCTTCACCTGTGTTCCTAGCATTTAGGAATTAGGTGATTGGTCCGTGATCCCCCATGGGCAGCAAGTTGCTAATTAAGCAGCTGGGAATCAGGTCCCTGCCCTTCCCCCGCACCCCATTTGTTCTCTCTTTGGTCCGAGGGGGTTGTTAAAAAAGGGAGCTTTTACGGCTTTCAAGGGCTTTCAAGTCAGAGCGCCTTTTGTGTGTGTAGTAAAATGAGGGCCTTACATTTCCTGGTTAAATGTGTGGTTCTGCATATGAATAATTTAGAAAACAGACCAGAGCTGAGCCCCTCAGTGTTCTCAGCAAGCGGAGATTGAAGGGAGTTTGTAGTCAGGATGAATTTTAAGAAAGTCCGGGCAAGGGAAAGGACACAGTTCTCCTGGGAGTGAAAATAAAAATGAACAGCCGAGTAGCTTTGTTATTGGATTTGTTTTTTGTTTGTTTCTGCAGCTCCCTGCCCCGGATGGTCTTAGGCCTGTTCTCCTGTCTGTCGGTGTCAGGAGCTATTTGCATTCCTTGGGGTCCAGAGTCTTGTTCCTGTCACCGAGAGCAGCCAGGGTGGGGTTGAAGGTGGTCCTGGAAAGGGAGGTTCCGGAAAGAAGGCCTCGCTGCATCTTTTGCTTTTCTCCAGTGGCTCAGAAAAGCAGCTTTTCCGCTGGGGAGAGAGGCTGTTCTCTGAAATAAGCCCGCATCCTTTGTAACTGTGTCTCCTTCAAAAGAACAGGGAAGGGACTTCGGGATTCTGGAGGCAAGCGCTTAAGATGCTTTCCTGCACCCCGTCAAGGGTTGATCTGTTTGTGTCCTCTGGGAGAGAGTTCAGGCTGTTTCAGGGACAGCAGGGTGCATGCCAGTGTGTTGGGGTATACGGGGTGCAGTGAGGGGCCCCGAGGCCGGCCAGGATCGGGGGCTGCTGCAGGGTCCAGGCTCCTTCCTCTGCCGTGTGGACAGCGGCTTTTATTTCCAGCTCCAGGTTGTCTGAGCCCCTCCGTGGAAGGCTGTCTGCTTGCCCTGCAGGTCAGCAGGCCCAGCTGGGCCAACCCTGCTCCTCAGTAGGACGAAACCAGATCGATGCGGGTGCAGGGGTGCCCATGGGCACGGGAAACAAACAGCAGCCAGTGGGGACGAGGAAGGAGGTCTACTTGGAGGAGGCGGAACTGGCCCAAAGAAGGGTTTCTCCTGGTGTTTGTATAATCTCTGCTTTCCTCCTGCATCACGCTTTCATATTTCCTAAGAAAGCCCCAAGTCACACCCTCCACTTGGAGTAAGAGCGGGGTCTCCGGGATGCCAAGGAGAGCTGACCACACCCTGGTGGTCCAGGTGCGTGGTGTGTGGTTCCTTTTGTCAAGACGGCCTCCGGGTGGAGGCTGGTTGGAATCTGCAGGAGCCCAGCCCTCTGCCCAGGTTGCCGTCTGCTCTCAGGGCTCCCCCAGGCCGGGCAGCGCCAGGAGCTGGCTCTCCAGCAGCGCTGTGTGTGTAAACACGGTTATTACTCAGTGACCCGCGTGGTCAGCAGTGTTAGGACCAGAACAGGAATAAATACAGTGTGGTGTTGTAAATGCATTCTGTCTCAGCCCTCTTCCACAACCTGCACTTTACTCGTCACTGCAGGGTGGGGTCCGGGCTCGGCACTTTATTTCATTGTGTGTCTGTGTGCATATGCATGTATATTATATTATATGCGTGTATTTGTATATATACATATATATTTGTTTACATTTTTTGAGACCTTATTTTTTCAGAATAGTTTAGGTTTGTAACAAAATTGAGTGGGAAGTACAGAGATTCCCCTTATGCCCCTCCCGCCCCACGTGCACAGCCTGCCCCGTCGTCACTCACCAGAATCGTAAAAACAAAGAAACTGCTGAGGACACCATAAATGGATGACCCAGATGGTTTGAATTTCATTTTTCTTGGGGCTCAGCACTAATTGTCCAAACCCCAAGCACCTTTGCCTTTGAAAGTGTAGGTCTGGCACCTTCCTCTTTGCTCAGCATCATAGGAGTGTGCATTGTGTGGACACAGTGCATTTTCACGTTCTGAGCTTCGCTGGACTTTATCTTAATACAGGGTTAAGCTAGGAAGGAATTCTCCTGGCATCCACATTTAACTATTTAGAATTCCCTTTCTTAAGTCCTAAAATAATATGCCATGCATGTGACCTGGGGGCACACCAGTGAGACAGCGGGGTGGGGTTGGTGTCTTCTCCTTTAATTTCACGTTTTGGTCAACTCAGAATAACTAGGCTGAGAATTTCTGCTTAAAATTCGTAACAGTTCCTGCCCCTTTGTGTTAACCTCCCTTGTGTCCTTAGGCCCCGTCCCTGAGTCTGCTTTTGGGGGGTGGGGGGTGTGTGTGGGAGGTCACTTTCTTTCTCCAGCTGCCTTCAGATTTCTGTTCTGAAGAAGCTAATAGTTTGGGTTTTTCCGCTCCTGATAAAAGTTCCCTGTTAGTTCAGGTTCCCTAATCTTGGTGTTCTTTGAGAATTTATTTTCACTATTATGATTTAAATTGAAAAGATAAAATGTCATCTGAAGTGGAGCCATGTTAATGATAAGAAATGATTAACGGCTTCTTTTCCTAAACTCTACCGGGTCATTACAGAGGACGCCCAGCCTGCTGGCCCCCAGTGACGACAGCTAAAGGGGCTTCAGTGTCCCCGACAGGCTAAAAGCAGTCAGTCAGCGGTCACCGGGCGTGTTTCATTCTAAATTCAAGCCCAGTAGCATTTCAAGAGAGCATGGGAATGTGTTTTCTTAAGATTATTCTACTCCAAGTGGGGGAATTGAGTGGAGCGCAGAATGGCCTCTTCTGAAATGAGACACATCTTCCGTGACTTTTGGTTCTAGCTGCTCTGGGAACACATGTGCACGTGCACACGCTTTCCCATACACGCGTTCCCATACACGCGCACACGCACAGGCTGCTGGGTGTGTGCCCCCGAAGCATGTGTGTTTATCCTTTAAGGATTGCTGCACCCTGGTACTTAAATAGGGCAGCCGGCTGGTCTGGTCGCCATGGTCCCCACCCTGCTCACCCCGTGATGACCTCTTCCAGAGGGGCTGTGCTGTCATCTCTGTAACCCCCACTTAGGGAGTCCAGCCCGCAGAAAGGTCCCGATCCATAGAGGAGTAGCGTGAAGGAGTACCTGGTGTGTACGTCTTCTGCCGAATCTTCTGTTATTTTTCATTTAGCCTCTTGGGAGGCACCATTCAGTCCTGACCGGGCAGTGATGGAGGCGATGAACATTTTTAAAGTAAATCTTTTAAAATTGAAGATGTGTTTTTCTGATCAGTTAAGTCAAGCATTAATTTTATTAATCTGGTCAGGTAAATCAGGCATTAATTTTATTAAGCTAGTTGCCACAAACAAATATATTCCATTCGAGGGAAGATATGTTTGCAAGTAAAAAGGCACGACACACACTGTTGCAGTGTTTATATAATTACACGTCTTTCTTTAATGGAGCCCTGCTTAATTTATAATCAATATGTAATACTTGCTGTGATAAACATAATCTTTGGTGGTATGTGCTTAAATATCAGCCGTGCATTAGTGAATGGAGCTCATTTTAATTCCCACTTTACCCTCTTTGTTTTCCTATTAAGGTTATTAAAAACTATATTATTGAATTTTTTTTTTCATGCCAGATGGTAGAAAATGTGGAAGGTACCAAAAGGTGACAATGAAAAGAAAGTCTCTTCATTACCTTGTCCCCAGGCCACCTGGTTCCGTAACCCTAGATCAGCAACTGTGAAGTTTTTTATCTTGCCAGAATTGTCCTTAGCATGGACAAGCTTGTGTGTGTATTTTACACACACACACACACACACACACACACACACACACACAGCCCTATAGCTTTGGGATGACTGCACTTTGGTACGTTGGGGTTTTAAACATTTTGTTGGCGACTTAGCCTTCATTACATGGATGTATCCAAATGTATGTAACCAGCCTTGGGTTGTTACAAGCACAGCAATGGCACTCTTTTTTTAAAAATAACTTTATTTATTTATTTATTGGCTGTGTTGGGTCTTCGTTGCTGTGCGCGGGCTTTCTCTATTTGCGGCGAGCAGGGGCTACTCTTTGTTGCGGTGCGCAGGCTTCTCATTGTGGTGGCTTCTCTTGTGGCTCACGGCCTCTAGGCGCACGGGCTTAGTAGTTGTAGCTCGCGGGCTCTGGAGCACAGGCTCAGTAGTTGTGGCACGTGGGCTCAGTAGTTGTGGCTCGCAGGCTCTGGAGCACAGGCTCAGTAGTTGTGGCATGTGGGCCCAGTAGTTGTGGCTCACGGGCTCTAGAGCGCAGGCTCGGTAGTTGTGGCGCACAGGCTTAGTTGCTCCACACAGGCTTGGTTGCTCCGCAGCATGTGGGATCTTCCCGGACCAGGGCTTGAACCCGTGTCCCCTGCATTGGCAGGCGGATTATTAACCACTGCGCCACCAGGGAAGTCCTCCCCCTTGACTTTCTGACACATCCCAAAGTGTTCTGACTGGATCTTCAGGGTCTAATATGTTTCTGAGGCTCAAAACTCCAGCTCAAAAGTCTTCTTCTAAACCATAAAGTGTTGTACTGTAAACACTTGGATTTTCCAACCATCACCTACCATAACTTTATGGGGGGGATTTCAGGCAAGTGAGTATTTTAGTGAAAAACCAAACGGCGCGAAGTTGACCGGCTACAGGGTCATTTCCAGGAAAGCCAGGAGCTTCCTTCGTCCTCACACTTGCCCACATTCGGGATCGGAAGGGTCTTGATGCCCGTGGCCAAGGTGGGGCCTGCAGGACTGGGGCAGGATTTCGGAGTCGTTGGAGTGTGTGTTGCGTTTTAGGAGGCAGGACACCCACTGGAATCGGAACAGCCGAGTGAGCCAGGCACATCGCAGCTTCTCTGGGTGGAAGTGAGGCTAGGGGTGGGCTGGACCGTCTTCGGTGTCCTTCCCGTTTGAAAACTGGCACCTTGGGGGCATCTTGACCTTGCACTTTGGTAAGTCACAGCACCTCACTTCCTTTTACCCTCCTGTTTTACAGATGCCTTTGTGAACAGCCAGGAATGGACATTAAGTCGATCCGTCCCGGAGCTCAAAGTGGTGAGTGTTTGCTCTGGCCTCGGGTGTGGTCATTCCTCACCTGCAGGAGGGGGGCTTGGAGGGGGGCTCAGGAAGAGGCGAGGTGTGACCTGTGAGCGCCCCAAGCCCGCATCCCGGTGGGCGTGAGGGGTCTCATTCCCTGGGGCCCAGAGGTGGGCCGTGTTCTGCTGTGTCCTGGGGAGGGGCCAGGTGAGGCTGAGGTTAGGGCTGGAGTCCTGAGGGCGCCCGTGACCGTCATGACAGACGGCCAGGCGGGTGGCCTTGTGTGCAAGGCTGGGTCCACCCGCCACTGTCTCTCGTATCTGAGTGTATCTCACACACACTCACACACACACACGCACATGCACACGCACACAGCTTTATTAGTCCTTTGCAGGATGTCATGGAAAGTCTCTGTAGCGAGTCATCGAGATGTAATTATAATTCATCACCGAGAAAATGTGACTGTGTACTGTGTTACAAAGGAGTAGCGTAAAATTAAAAGTCTTGTTTTTATTATGAACTTTAAGTACTCTTTCAGTGACACTATTTAAGGTTCAAATTGACTTAAATAGAAAATGACTTGGGTCCGTAACAGCCACACCTCTGAGCCTCTCCCCACTTCACCTGCCCCCTGCACTTGGGGACGGAAGAAAGGACAGCTAGAACTGTTAAATAATCACATTGTTATGAAATACGTGGTGTCTGGAGGACGTGTGTGTGTGTGTGTGTGTGTGTGTATGTATCTTAAACTTGTCACGCGACGGACCTGACCGTGGTGACAGCAGGTCAGCTCTTCCCGTCCAGGCCCTGGGCCTGCTCTGCTCGGCCCACCTGGCCCCTCAGCCTCAGCATGTTGTCCCCCCATGTGCCCCTTCTCCGAGGCCCCAGGGTTTGTCAGCAGCTCCAGCCTGTCTGCCCGGTGACCCCAGAGGCCCTCGGACGCCCTTCCCGGGGCCCCAGCCACCTGTGGTGCTTCGCGGGTGGACCCGGGGAGGGGGGGGGACGGGCCCCTTCTGGCCTCTCCCTCTGAGACAAGGAGATGGAGCGAGGACAAGAGTGTCTGTGACTTCCAGTGTCACCGGGAAGAACAGGTTTTGAAACTTAAGGCCTGAAGGGAGGGCTCGTGGGCAGGGCCTCTGACATCCCCCCCGGCCCGAGGGCATCTGATGTGTGTCCCCGCTGCCATTGCCAGGCGTCCAGGCCGGGCCCCCTGCCCTCCCGTCCCCCCTCCTTCCTCCCACCAGGTCTGACCTTTCTCGGTGGCCCCTTCCTTGCGGGGAGGCAAAGGGGCCCACGGTTCCGGGGCCGTTCCAGAAGCGCGGGTTCCGCAAGCCCAGCCCTGGGACAGCGCCGCTCTGTCCCCTGTGCTCTGTGACGCCGTCCCCGGAACAGAGCGAATCCCGCGGGACACGGTCAGGAGGCGACGTCAGCGATCGCGGCCGCGCGGCCAGGCATGCTGCTCGGAGGTTTCCAGGGAGGTTTCCGAGTCTCAGAGGCGGCCCCTGGAGCCGGCCAGAGGTTGGGGTCCTGCCGTGGGAGTCAAGCGAGGGGAACGGTGTTCTGATGATGACGACACTTAACTCTGTGCGGGGCGTGGGGTACCTCCTGGCTGGAGTCGCCACCTTTAGTCCTGAGCCGGTCGTGCTGTTGTCCCCACTTCACAGGCGTCGGGGGCTGAGCCTCAGATGTTAAGAATGTGCCCAAGGAGCCCTGGTTAGTGAGAGGTGGAGCCGGGATCTGAACCTGGCGTTGGTGCTTCCGCATCGGCTCTGCTGGCAGAACTTTCTGCGATGTGGAAATGTCCTCTGTCTTCAAGGTGGCACCTATGGGCCCCATGTGGCTGTAGAGCATCTGAAGTGTGGCCAGTACAAGGGAGGTGCTGAAGTTTAAAGTTTAAGGGTGTCAAGGCCCATGGTTTAGACCCAGTTTGGGGAGTTAGAGGTGGTGAGGGTTCTGCCAGAGCCCGCATAGCAGCCCGTGACTGAGGACGCCTCCTACCAAAACCTGTTCTCTGCTGGTATTTCAGAAGCATGGAATTTTCTGGAATCAGTGCTTGGAGGTGTAGGGGTGCTTGTGTTAACCGGTGGTGTGGATTTATGATCCTAAAACAGAACTCTCATAAAGTTGGCTTGAATTCACAGAAGGGGTGGACTCCATCTCACGGATAAGTAAATGGGGAGGATTCTGCAGTTCTTCTGGGGGAGGGGCCCTGCGCCCGACCCGTGTGGGGACGGCCAAGACCCCAGCAGGACGGCCAGCTCTGCTCTGGGCCAGGCGTCCTCCTGCTGGGGGGTGCAGCGGGCAGCTTGGCCTCAGCAGATCCCTTCTGTGCTAAGGCGTTCCCGGCATCTACAGAAATGCTCCTTTGTTCGGGGCAGCCTCTGTGTATCCACAGGGCTGCGATTGTGTCCTGCCTGGGTACAGCACCGGGGACAGGTGGTCCCTTAGGTCAGCACCCTCGGAACCCCTGACTGTTTCAGAAACGCAGCAATTCAGTGACATAATAGCAAGCCTCAGATGGACTCTTTATGTAGTGTTGGGCCATAAACCATCTGGAATCTGTCAGAGAAAAAATGTCAATGTTTGCTTTCATTTTTTTTTTGGCCCACCACATGACTTGTGGGATCTTAGTTCCCTGACCAGGGATTGAACCCGGCCCCTCGGCAGTGAAAGCAAGGAGTCCTAACCACTGGACCTCCAGGGAATTCCCCAATGTTCGCGTTCTTTTCAAGAGTGGCAGTGCCATGCTATGTGCTTCCTGAGGTTGTGTGATGGGGGCCAGTTGCTTTGGGTCCACACTCGGGTCCCTGCAGACGTGTGCCAGGCAGCACGTGCTGACCACTTACCTCTGGGCGGAAAGGAAACCACTCCATAGATCTCTGGCCCATAGAGGTGGGCGTCTGTCAGCAACCTGTCATATCCTACTTGTGCGTTTTCATTGAATTCTCAACTGGGATTTTTACCAAAAGCCTCGATTTTATTTTCAGCAAACCACGTGTATAGCTGGTAAGTGGTGAAGTGTGGGACAGTAGAGAACTCAGTTTAGAAAGACACCTCGTGTGATGTGACCGTTCACAGCCCCGCCCAGAGGATGCCGGGCCCGTGTGATGACGTATCGCCACCAAAATACACAGATCTGTAATTTTCAGGACACCTTTTCCCGTATTACCTTGCTTCTCCCCGAGCCTGTAGACCCAGACTGGCCTGATTCCATTCTCTCTAGTTTGTATCCAGTAGCAGTTCATGGATCCCAGTGCAGCTTTACAGCTTAAAGAGCATTTTTATCCCTTACTTTATTTCCTCCTCACAGCTGGCTGTTAGTTTCTGCCAGTGTTTCAAATTAAAATAATGCCCGTGGTGTGCAAACATAAGAAGGTGTATGAGATGGCCATTCGATCCAAATAAAACACCTTCCCCCCCCCACCCCCGGGACTGAGTGATTTGATCCTTCTAAGGGGTGAGTTAATTCTTAGCAAATCATTGACATGTAAGAAGGAGGGAATATCGCCACGCACAGAAAGCACAGACTGAACAGTGTTTGATTTTGAGCATTTTCCTCCTCGGGAAAGAAAAAGCCTAATCTTAATTAAAAATTCAATTCTGCGGCATACTGTTCTGGATTTTCTCAGCGTGAAGCTGACAAACAGCAGGTGCCCTTGAGCAAAAGAATAATTAACAGGTAGAAATTCTCAGATTATAGAGGCCCAAAGCAAAGGGAAGACATAAGTCAAATCAGGAAGGGAAACAACTTTATTTAGGATCCGTCCACATAGTCTGGGGCTTGGAGCTGTAGTAATAAAGCATCTCGTTTCTACTCAGTGGCGTTAGTGTCATTCATTCATTTATTCACCCAGTGTTGCTAGGAGCCCGCCGTGGGCAATGGTGGGGGGTAGAGAACCAGACACAAACGAGACCCCCGTCCCTTGTCAGCACTGGAGAGAGTCAGACCCACATACCGATGTTGGGGAGACAAAGAGGTAAGGGACAAGGTAGCGTTAGGAGGAGGGCACTAAGGGGGCTTTGGGGAGCGGCACTGGTTGAGGCTGTGTGGCATTAGGAAGGCTTCTCAGAGGAGGTGATATCTGAACTGATTGCTGACCCATGAGTAGGGGTATTATTTCGGGCAGCGATTGATGTGGAACAATCTAGGTGTCTGGAGTCTGCAAGGCCTGTTAGGATGGTGTTTGGTCACCGACATATCGAGGACGAAGCAGGGTGTGGGAAGCCGAGGACGAAAGGACCATGACGGTGGGAGGGGCAGGATGGTCCAGGGTTTTAGGTCAGGTTTTAACTTCCTTTCCACAATCTCGTGGCAAATTTGTGCGCTTTCATGTTTGTTCTTCTTGTTAGTGGCACCATCACCCATTTATCCAGCCAGCCAGCACACCCCCCAAACCCCCGTTCCATCCATCCAACCATCCCGTATTTACCGGCACTTTACCGGGGCCGGAGCCTGTGCCGGGTGTAGGGATTGAGAGAGGTGTCCTTGCCAGCATCACAGACATAGTGCTTGGTCTTCGGGGACCTGAGCGTGCTGGGGGGGTGGAGTCAGGAGCGTCAGCAGTCACAGTGTGACGTGTTCTGGGTGTGCAGAGAAGCAGGGAAGCCACCCAGAACTCTCTTCGGGTGAAGGGAGCGGTGCCTGCCGGACCGGGGTGCCTACAGCAAAGTTGATCGTAAGGGTTTGGAGGGAGACACTTTGTTGTCTGTTCGTGAAATACTTGGACTCTGGCCTGCAGGCAGTGGGAGGCTTCCCAAGAGTTGTGAAATGAGGGAGCCGCATCTTTGCAGCGTCAATTTTAAGGAATCTCTGGTATTCTCTGGGCGAAGAGGGGGAGCTCCCAGGCAGGGAGATAAGCTAAAGGCTCTCCCAGGGTCCAGTGGACGGACCGCACAGCCTGCCCCGTGGGGGGTGGGGTGTGGAGACCCTCAAAAGCACATCTGGGCGGGGTGGGAGTTGGAGACGGTGTCCAGGTGTCTGGCTTGGGAGTCTGGGTGGTGGTGTGATGACAGGATGATGAGCAGATTGGGGGGAGAACAGTAAGGTCTGGACACGCTGAGGTTTCAGTACCAGTGTAGGTGTGTATGGGTTTACCTGGAGAGGGGGTGGGGCTGGAGAATGCCAGTGGGTATCCGTAGCTTACTGGGAGTAGGTGGGATGTAGCCTGACTCCCTTGGTTGGGGGGGCGGGGTACTTAGAATCCAGGATCTAGGGAATCTAGGAGGTCTAGGGAAGGAGCCAGCGTGGGCTGGGGCTACTTTGAAGAGGAAGCCCAGAGCGGGAAGTTTGAAGAAAGAGAATCTCCTCTACAGCTTCCGGTGATGCAGCAAGGGGAGGGCCAGGGGATTTAGAAACAGAAGTCATCGGTGACCTCGAGCAGTGTCCTTGTAGCCATAGGGTCAGAACATCAGGCTGGGGGTGGGTAGGGTCAGAGAGTGGGCGAGAGGGAGGCAGGCTGTTCATAGGCGGGGACCTGTGTCCAGGGCAGGTCTCTCGTCCTGCTTTTCCTCAAGAGAGAATTGATTGGATCATGCTTAAATGCAGAGGGGAAAGTTCTAGCCGGGGAGGAAAAGATTAAAATGCCAGGAGAGTCTTTGCACAGAAGGTAGAGGGGGAGTGAGATCCCGAGCAGAGGGAGGGCTTCCCCGGGGACAGCCACCTGAGTCCAGGTGTGTCAGTCAGCTGTGTTAACACGGGAGCTTTCTCTGAAGAAGGCAGGGTGAAGCCAGCCTTGCCCGCCGGTGATTGTGAGCTCCTACTTGCTGGTACAGTGGCCCTCACATCATGCTGACTTGTTTTTCATCCAGCATGAACACCTTTGCCGCCTTGACCGTGTGTCCCTGCTCTGTCCTGCAGTGTGGACCCCGTGTCCAGAGGTGCAGGCCGGCTCTCCTCCTCCTCCCCGCCTTGGTCCAGTTTTCTCCCCTCCGGTCCCTCCCCAGCACTGTGCTTTTCTGGTGTGGCTCTTTTTCAGCTAGTCTCGCCCGGCGCCAAATCCTACCCCAAAGTTGTGACGGAATGCGCCAGAATGTCCTCCTAATCCCCTTATGACTCTGTAACTGCCACTGCGTCCCATTTAACCTCGTACCTTGTTGAGTGTTTTGAGGGTCCACAATACATGTTGGTGGGCAGACTCACTGTACACCTTCCCGATGTAACCAGCGCTCATGGGATTCAGTGTGTGCTCTAACCACGTTGCTTCTTCAGGCCGTAGAGGCTGATAAAACGTGAGCTGTTAATTGAAGGCGTTGGAACCCCTTTTTCTCCAGCAGAAGGAATTAACTGGCCCATTTTCGGCCATCCCGCTGATGCTTGGTCGTGATGGTGTTCAGGATTGCTGTCCGTTTTAACCTCTCTGTTTGCAGGTTGCTGAATAGTGTGATGTACTGACTACTCCTTAGTGACTGTCCATTTCTGTGTTTCAGGGCATTGTGGGTAATTTGGCCAGCGGCAAGTCGGCCCTGGTGCATCGCTATCTGACCGGCACGTACGTCCAGGAGGAGTCTCCCGAAGGTATGCTGCGTGTCACACAGTCTCCACCTCAAGAGAGTTTAGTTTTCTAAAATTTTTGTTAGCATATTCTAAATCATTACTGTGATGTATCCCATGTCAAGAAAAGTAATAACATACCAAGCAGTAAAAATCCGTAGGCATGTTGCTTCTTCTGTAGTATTTTTCGCCAACCATCTCGGCATTTGGAGCAAGTAAGAGTCAAACCATGAATGCTGTGGAATGTATTTCGTACCAAATAGTTCTGTCCCTTCAAATGTGAATCCAGTGTCACTCCTTTAACTGTTACTGCTTGGACGTTTCTCTGATCTGGATCTTGAGTTTATACATAATTTGTGTGTACTGTTCCTTAGTCATAGATCCGAGCCTTTCAGATGACCACCACCATACGCTTGAGTATGTTTTCCCCCTTATATTGTATTCTAAACATTTAATAATCACTTTGCATGAGGATAAGCTATTTCTTTTGCCATGAGGCTTTTACCTCTTCAGTTAACATATCCACATTTTGTTTTTTTTTGCTTTAAATAAAATGATGGTAGTAATGCTAGGAAACCGCTTAGCTCCCGCGTCCCCAAATCCAGGTAGAGCGTACACGCACAGTTTTCTAAATTATATTTTCTCTCCGTGTAACCTTTGAAAATCCAACTCTGAGACACTGAATTTCTGGTTCCTTCTTTTTCTTACTGGCTGTTCCATTCTTTGCAGATATGGATGCAGGTAACTGTACATTTTCTTCATGGCAGCGCTTGTGTTGTTTGAAGAGCGAGGAGAGACGCAACTCTGTACCGTAGTCTTCCCTTCCCTCCTCGTTCTGTGTATCATCCTATTTGGTTTCATCTTATCCTTTTCTTTTTTTTTTTTAAGTTAAACATTCCCCCCTGTTTTGTCCCTTAGACGTCTTTTTAGCAGTAGTCCTGAGTAGCCTCACATGTTTCCCGTAACACCTGTTCTAGTATTTAACTCTTGTCCTGGATACCGTGTAACCGTTCAGAAAAGTGTGCAAGATGGAATCCTGTGGCGGTCTTTGCTTGGGGCTCTGCCATGACTTTGCAGGATTTTGCAGTCCCACCATAAAAGTCTCGTGGTGGTCACATGAGGGAAAGGCCTACTTTTTTTCGTTATCTGTATTGAAATGATGGTTTGAGGGAGATTGGAAGTGAAGGCTCAAATGTGGGAATCAATGAGGACAAGCATAGCTAGACACTGAAAAATGGATACGGATGCTAGAAAATTGCGTGCTTTAGCGAGGTGAGAAAGTTAGCCGTCTTCTTTCCTGGAATCCGTACCTGGGTTGTACTTGTGTATTTGTGCCTTTGTGTCTGACTGTGGGTTTTAGCCATAGTCATTTTGATTATACCCGAGAGTTTTTTAGGGCTTTTTTCTTGGGCGTTCTACTTATTCCTCGGGTCTAGCAATTGTGTAGACTGATGACACCAGCTGCTGATGGACTAATTAGCTGGGCTGCAAGTGAGAGGGTCACCTCCTCAAGTAAATCTGCCTGTGTGCCCCTGGAATGCTCAGGATTTCAGCTGAGGGGACCCCTTGGTCGGGGGGTCCCTGGAGGTTACGTGGTCTGGGCCCTGGTTTTGCTGCCACGAGCTGGATTCTCCTGTGCTCCGTTCGACGTCCGGCGTGGTTGGTGCGGGTCCCTGGTTCTCCTGCCTGTGGCCGCCTTCCCCTTCCCGCGTGGTGCTGTTTTGTCCTTATTGTGGCTTTTGCCATCTCCCTTTGGGCGTTCAGTTTGTGCCATCGCATTTGGCCCTGACTGATTTCTTTGTAGCGGGCCCTTATATTTTGATGAACCCAGAAGCCTTTCTCTTGAACGTTGGCACGTAAAAAGTAAAAACTGTACCCAGTGGGGAGACCTAAATGTGATCTGTAACAGCCCTACTTCTTCGACTTTCCAGGTAACACATTTTACTCCGGGAATTTCATGGTATCATACAATTTTCAGAATACATTATTTTACAGGGTGGATGCATTCTCGAGTTCGCTAACGGGACATCCCTTCTTTCATCTGCAAAGTGGAAACATCTCACCCCTCAGTGGGGTCTGTGCCCAAGGGCTCCTGGGTCAGGGGAAAGATTGTCCTAGATCTTTGCTTGCGCCCTTCAGGAGCTGGCCCTGCCACCTGTCCTCTCACTGTTTGAGAGGTCAGGGGATTGTTCCTTGACGTTGCCAGGAGCGTAGAGAGCTCCCCCCAGGGGACGTGCGTCAGGTCCTCCGGGACATGGAAGAATTGTGAGCAGGTGCCTCCTGGTGCCTGGAAGCCTTTAGTCCCCGTGACTCCCTGCCTCCCAGAGGCCAGCCACCCTGCAACCAGGCACGTGGGCATGTGTTTGCTTCCCATGTTCTGTCCACGTACTGGGGCGAGTCCCACGTGGCCGCAGGAGGGAACCATAATTTGTTGTTTCTAAAAGGAAATGAATGAGAAAAGCCTTGCTTTCTCATCGTCTTGGCACACAGAAGTCCCTGCCCCCGGTCACAGAGCCTGTAGCTGCAAAGTGATTTCAGTCCTTGCCGGATGCATTAACATCCATCGATTACCCTTGCTCGCTTCATTGAGAAGCTTTCCACAGAGAATGTTCTGGAGCTGCAGTGTTGTGTGTCATCACCCAGGTTTATGGAGAACATCAGAGCAAAGGGAATCCTCTCCGGGGTGTGCGGGAGGTTGATGAAACCGATTACAGCTCAGCCCCACCTGCAGCTGCTTTCGTAGCAAAGGGTCAGGTTAGGACACAGCTGAAGGTGTACGTCACGGTCGCCAGGCCGAGAGGTTTGGCCTCTGGGTGAGCTGTTGAGACCTCTCCATTTTCTTGCTGTTATTATTACCTGCAGCTTTATCCCCCTTTCCTCTTACAGTGGCTGGAGTGATCCACTGCCTTCCCCACACAGGGCAGCGGCGTTACAGGGGAGGCGTGTTTCTGGGGGCGCTGTCTGTGCACACAGCTCATGGGAGCTTCCCTGCCCTTCTCCCGTCTGCACAGGCTCTTCTTTTGCTTTAATTAATGTGTAAACATCCTTTAGCATTACTCTGACCTGTGGTGGGGATCTTTAGATTGCTGGGAGGGTGAAGGTGGTCAGGGCCTTCTGTTTTCAGATCCCCAACCTTCGCCAGAGTGCAGGTTTCATCACCTCTCAGAGGATGACACCTGTTGTGCTTTAATTGTGTGATACATTTGGGTTGATACTTTATCCTTGTGGCAAAGGCAGCTGACTCATACAATTTAGATTATTTTAAAGATACAGCTGAAATGAGGGAATGGATTTAAATATTATGTGTGTTTTTTAATTAGTGGATTAACAATGCAAAAGTGGGTAACCCAGTAGGGAGCCTGTAAGTCCACGAAAATAATCCAAAGAGTAAACTTTTTGTGCAGGCAAATACCCTTTTAATCGTGCGCGTGCGTGAGATGCATGTGTGTGTATCCGAGTCCTAGGGCTGCATGACATATTACCACAAACTGGGTGGCTTGAAACAATGGACATGTATTCTCACGGCTCCGGAGGCCAGGAGTCTGAGATCAAGTTGCTGACAGGTTGGCTCCTTCTGGAGGGAATGTGGGAGGATCCATGTGCCTGGTGACTGGCAGCCCTTGGCGTTCCTGGGCTTGTAGACGCATCATTCCCGTCTCTGCCGTGTCATCACGGGGCCTTCTCCCTGTGTCTAAGTTTCCCTCATCTCATGAAGACACCCGTCTCTGGATTTAGGCCCACAGGTACTGGGGGTGCAGACTGGAACACATTTTTAGGGGACAGAATTTAACCTGTAATAGTATGTGTATTTTACACGTCTGGTGTTGAAACAGAAGCTGCACTCAGACCTGCTGAAGTTGCCCCGTTACTTCCTGGTGACAAGAAGGGCGATGAGCTGCCCCAGACCTCACTGGCCACGCTCATGGCTGGTCTCCTAGAACATCACAAAGATCAGGTTAGTTTACATGTGACCTTCACACCGCTGATGGAATTTCGCAGCTGTCACTCACTTCTGATGGAAAGAATCGGGTGAAAATTATTCCTCTGCCATTCAGTGCCCTATTAGTGGCTGCTAATTAGGACAGTGAATGAGGATCTGGGCGTGTCATTGGAGTTTCCGTCTCATGTGTTTGTGCGCTTGATGTCTGCTGGGCACCCTGCCTTCCCCGCCACAGACTCCACGGGCCTGCCGCAGGTTTTCGCTCTCTTCCTTCAAAATAAGAAAGAAAAGGAAAGAAAACCAAGGCTGCCCAGTATTAATGTAGGAATTTGATGGAAACGTGGGCCACCTGAGACACTTTCCCTTGCAGACCGGGACACGGTGGTGTCCCCAAGAGCTCTGAGCTTCAGAGCTGAGCCCTTGCCCCGCTACATCTCCCTCTGTGCCCCTCCCCTTGTGCCTCCCACCGTGGGCCACGCAGGGGACCTGGGGCCCGGAAAGACTGCTGCCCAGCGGCTGCTCTCATGGCGGTGGAGGAGGGGAGGGGCCTCTAGTTCTAAGACGCACTAAAGCATCCAGCGGACTGAGTAGCTGGTGTTAAGGTTGGTGGAAACCACTTTAAGAACGTCCAGAGGCCTTCCTTCCTGTGATGCTTAAGTTAGCTGCTCTTGGCTAATGTTTCAAGGACTTAGGGCCACCAAATGGGGGGAAAGTGCCAGGAAGATGTCACGCTGTCTGAGAGCTTCCCTTCGTTGGAACCTGGACTAAGCCCTCATCCAGGTGTGACATAGGTGGGCTCGCCACCTGCTGCGGAGCGGGGCCTCGGCCTGGGGTGACTTGGGGGCGCATGACCCTGTCGTTCTCAGGTCCTCAGGAGCTGAATCCATCGGAGGTTCATTCCTTCAGTGAATGACTCTTCAGCTTCCTGTAGGCTCTTCACCAATTCACATTTTTGGGTAAAAAAGCTCCGAGGCCATGGCAGCCCCGAATCTAGGCCAGCAGCCAGCAGGTTCCGGCCACGAGCCTGGTAACGGGGGACGTGCCGGCATGAGGGCTGCGATGGCACCGCCTCTCCACCCGCGTGTCAGGCCCGCACTTGCCTGTGGTTGAAACCCGGGTTCCCAGCCCGTCGTAGCCACTTACTATCGTTGTGGCCTTGGGTGAGTTACCCATCCTCCTGAATTTCAGCTTACTCCTCCCTGCTCCCCAGTCATTGTAGGGACTGAATACGAGTGTAAGTGTGCAGATGACTGCGTTAGCCCCTGGCACGGAGAGAGGGCTCAGGGACACGTACCTTGTAAATATGGGTCCTGCCCCTTCGCTCCTGCATCTTCTTCTCCAGGTGGGCAGCCCTGCCTCCTGGGCTGTCCTCACAGGTGTGGCTTCAGGACTTCGTGTCCACCGGGCGCGAGGTCGTGATCCGCGCTGCTCATGCCCCAGGCGTCCTGTTCCTTGACCAGCTCAGGCCTGGCTCCAACATGCCTGGGGAACTGTCTCTCCTCACCAGTGCGGTTATTCTAACAGCTTTAAGCACAGCTCAGGTCATGATGGTAGAGCTCTGTACGAGACGCCTGGGACCTAATCAGGCCATTTGGAAACTAGAAAGAAGGATGGAATTTAAATTGGCCCACCATCCCCACAGGGCTTCCAGGATGGGGCTGAGCTCTGTGAGGTCTTCTTTCTTGCACCCGGGCGGTGGGGCCTCTGTCTGGGCTGCGGTTCAGGGTCACGAGCTTCTCTGGTTGGACGTGGCCTCGGTGCACGGTGGCCGCTGTGGTGGATGAGACGGCCCCATCTTAGCCTTCTCTCCGGTGTTTCCAATCCGAGGGTGCCCCCCGAGGGTGACTGGCCCTGGGGTTACCACTGTGCCCTGCCCGTTCCTAGCCGGGACGTCACACACCGGCTGCAGCTCTAGTGGTCACTTCCTCCGGGAGCAGGGGCCGCTGGCCGTCAGGTCACTGTGAGCTGGACGCCCCTCTGTTAATCCTGCCGCTTCCCTTGAGGACTCCGCCTGGAATTGTTTCCCAACAGATGTGTCTATCGTCAGGGCAGTAAAAGCTTTCTGAGGAGCATGGGTATCTGAAGTCATTTTTTAAAAATGAATGTTTACTCAGTTCCTTAGAAACAAGCCATGTGGTAAATACCAGCCTTATTTTCTGGGACACGTGAAATGCATTTAAACTGTCAGCTCCACAAACCCTTTCCAAATCAAATAAACTTAAAAAGCATTTTTGTGAGCTACCGCTGCTCAGCAGATGTTAGGCTTATTTCTGAACACGTTCTTGGGTGCCGTTTAGTGTTCCAATGAACAAACTATGTAAACACTAATAAAATTTGAGTAGTTTTGAAAGCTAGCCAGTTAAATGTTGCAACGTAACTTTACCATGTTACTTGCAACCAAGTGATTATAAGTACATGATAAGTTTTTAATGAGGATTATATGAAACCTTAAAATTAAGAGCCCACTGGTAGGTTGGCCTAATAGATAGAGCAGAAATCAGTTCGGCCATCTTCTTCAATTACTTCAGATGCTAACTCAGCCTCTAACTGTAGAAATACCATTGATTCTCGTCATTGTCTTGATCTATGTAACCGTCTGCTAACTCTGTCCCCGCACATGTAAGCCATATTGAGGGTCAGGTGGTAGTGCCTTTAAAATAGGCAAAGGATACTGAAATTATCACTAGAACTTCAAAGAAATAAAGAGAAGCATGTTCTACTTCATTTTAAACAAGAAAAAGAGAGCTGTAAAATTAGAACAAGGAGATTATGTTTTTCGCATTGACAAAATTGGCAGGACAAAATGTATTTTTGAATTGGTTGTTTGGGCCTCAGAACACATTGTCCCGTATTGTTATAATGAATTCACCGGGAAACTGAGGGCCTGCTGAGAGCTGGGCATGGCACCTGTGGTCAGTGTGTGTGTCCCAGAGGGGAGAAGAAGCTTCTGGATGAGTAACTGTAATTCACGGTGGTGATTTACACCTGGTCAGCTGAGCAGCTTTGCCTGCTGGCTTCTGCCGGGAAGTGTCCCTGGGCTCCCAGCGTAGCCCACACATGCTCCTTCATGTCATCTGACTGACAGAGACCCCAAAATAGTAGCGTGCATGCTGGGAACACAACCGTGTCTTTCCTAAGACACCTCAGGGCAAAACCATTTCTTTAATAGGAAAAAGGAGACTGGGGTCTAGAATGTTTCACCTTTGAAATTAGAAATTATTTTTTCTAGAGAAATTTTAAGTCCCAAGATGTTTTTTTAGACCTTTAAGTGCATGACTTAACTGCAAATTAGAAAATAGTCCTTGGATCTGTCAAAGCTGAATTGCCACCAGGTGTTTTCTCCTTGGTCCGTTGCTACATCTGCCCATGACCTTGCGCCCTGACTTTGTCGTCTTGCTGGCAGCGGCTCTGGATCCAGGGAACCAAGTGGCCGCTGACCAGTCCATCATTCACCCAGGCAGCTGCCTGCTCTGATCTGGTTCATGTTCATTGTCGTAGTGTAGAATCCCTTGGTTGCAAGGGAGAGATGACCAGCTTCACTGCACTTCAGTAGAAAGGGGGAATTTATTAACTTATGTACCTGGAGCAGCTCCGGGGATGGGTGTACAGCTTGAGAAAGCCCCTAATCACCTGATCCACGTGAGCTAGTGAGGAACCTGCCTCTCCCGTTGCTTGGGTCTCCCCACTTGGCGGCAGGCAGTTCTGGTGGCCTCATGTGACTGCACGGTCTTCAAAACTCACATCTCATGGGGAGGAAGAGTTGTATGTTTTTCTCAATAGCTCCAGGGGAAGACTTAGAGACACCTCTGAATGGCATTGCTTGAGTCGCAGACTCTAAGTTTTAACCAGTGGGAGGCTTTGTAATGCAGATCTCTTCCATGATGAACAGACCTGTTCCACTCAGTTTACCCAGTGGGAACAGGGTGCCCCGGAGACCAGAAGGGCCAGGTCCTGTTTGCTCTCACCTCTGTGCTTCCTTTTGCAAATCTCTGCCTTTTACAAGCTCACTTCTCTCCCACCCCCGCTCCCCATTTTATTGGTCCCAGGGAAGGGCGAGATCAGAGACTCATAACCAGTCCTTGACCGAGGCAGTCTGACCACAGGTGGAGAGGTTCTCTGTGGAAGTTTGTACAGAAAGGAAGAAATGCCGGCTGAGGCCAGCCTCGGGGCGGGCGGAGCAGAAAGAAAGGGGGGCAGGCAGCGCCGTCAGATGCGGGGCAGTGGGTCAGGGGGACAGGCTTATGTTCCGGGGGGGGATGGGTACGGACGTGACAGCGTGGAGCCCACCTTCCAGTCACGGCTGGTGCGAGACGGGATTGCCGTGGAAAGGAGACGTACCTCCTGCAGGATGACGCTGTAAGATCACGCTTGCTGGACGTTAGAACTCTAAGGGCAGACTTTCGCTGGGGCCGTGGTCAACTCCCAGGGCCAGGACATGGAGATAAGGCAAAAGAAGGTAAAATACCAGTAGCAAAATAGGCCAAGTGCCACAAAAAGAACTATATGAGGAGGGTGTGTAGTGTGATGAAGGTGCCCGCAGACGCTCCCCTCCACGTCACCTCCTCATGCAGGACTCAGGGACTCCCGGCCTGAGAGCTGGGGCATCGTGGGCACAAGACCTGAGGGGCTGGGACAGGCCCCCGTGTGCGTGCACGCCACGTACAGTTGCCGGTTATCTACAAAAGGTGACAGTTCGACGTGACTGAAATGGTTTGACTGAATCAATTCTTTGATGATTGACCCAGGCCAGAAGTGGAAACCGCATGCAACTCACAGTGTAGTCTTTTACCCATCGTAGGTGGCTTCCTGGATGTCCTGTGTTGGGAAGGATTGTGAGGCAGCATCTTGGGTCAGGAAGAATTCTGAGTGTAGCAGATGGTCACCCCCGTCTTGCGTCTGGAAGCCGCTCGGTTCTGTCCATGTGGCCCAAGGGGCAGCGTGTGTGGCCAGCACGCCATCCTTTTCTGAGCCCCATTTCTTACCGTTTTGCTTCTTTTACAAAATGGCAACACCACAAACAAAAGAAGAACGCAGCATGGCTCTTTGAGGGCCACTTGGGTGGGACAGTATGTTGAAAGTGTGAAGGGGGTGGGGCTTGGTGACAGAAACCAGGGGGCAGTGTGTCCTCGACTCCTTCCACGCAGCGGAGGGGAGCGGGTGAGGCTGAAGCAAGAGGGAGGTGTGTGCAGGGACTGCCAGTTACACGGGGTGTGACCGCGTGGTCTCCGGGTGGACCGGGCTGCCAGCGCGTGCATCTCCCATCGCCCTCGTGCGTAGAAGGATTCTGAAGGGAGTTGGGGGCTGGACCCCTGGGGTCCCGGTGGTCATTACACAGGTGCGGGCTTTGGAGAGGGACACAGCAGGGCAGATGGGAGGAGTCCTCAGACAACCTCTGGGCCTTGGAGCTAACACATAACGCTGGGAATGAGCCGCAGGGACCACTTACCACTGGACCCTCTGCTGCCCCATCAGGAGGGGCGGCAGCTTATTAGTCCCATGAAGCACTGGCTGTAGGATGGGCCCTGGCCGGCCTTCCGATTTGGGCAGGAGCCTGGCAGCACAGGTGCCAGCTGAGTGTGTCCCAGGGTGCAGGTGCAGGGGCTTCCTGGGCTGGGCGGGTTCCGAATCTGCCTGAGAGGGAGAGACAGGCGCACACGCACACACACACTCACACACTCACACCCCACCCCAGGGCAGTCTGTCTCCTGCCAGCCTTGGACGGTGGGCTTTGCTCCAGATCTTGGTGGTGTCCAGCTCACAGGGTGCTGGCCTTCTCAGAGACCAGATCACCCTCTAGGATGGGCACGGTGACCTGGAGACAGAGCCCGCTGGAATCCTGCTGTTAAAGTCCTGACACTGTTTCCATGGGAATGAGACAGTTACAGAGGGTGATCCTCCACCTCTCCCCCCACCCCCGGAAATGGAAGAGGACAGTCCAAACGATAAGTGATGTGTCCCCAACTTCCCTGGGGGTGCAGTGGTTAAGAATCCGCCTGCCAGTGCAGGGCACACGGGTTCGAGCCCTGGTCCTGGAAGATCCCACATGCTGCAGAGCAACTAAGCGCGTGCACCACAACTACTGAGCCTGCGCTCTAGAGCCTGCGAGCCACAACTACTGAGCCCACGTGCCACAACTACTGAAGCCTGCATGCCTAGAGCCCGTGCTCCGCAACAAGAGACGCCACCGCAATGAGAAGCCCGCGCACCACAACGAAGAGCAGCCCCCACTCGCCACAACTAGAGAAAGCCCGCGTGCAGCAACGAAGACCCAATGCAGCCAAAAATAAATTAAAAAAAAAAGTGACGTGTCCCCAGAAGGAATACCAAAGGAGAGACAGCTCTCCCACAGCTGTCACCCCCTCCCTGTACTGTTGCTGCTCGTGAGCTGAGAAGGATTGTTGCATTTTTAAAGATCTGTAAAAATAAACAAAAACAACCCCCCCGCCCCGACCCCGAAACAAGGCTACTGCCCGCAAGGCCACTATCTGGTGGCCCTTCGCGGTGATGGTTTGTGACCCTGCTCTGCAGTGTCAACACATCAGGTATTAAAATGCAGAGGATTTCTGGGTTTCTCCATAGGGTCTAATCTCACAACCACCATCCTGTTTTAGTATTTTGAAACAAACACCTGATTTATATTCAGAGAATTGTGTGTGAACAGACAGTCCTAAAGCCAGTACTTTCACGTGTCCAATTCTTGAATTGCATATTCAAAAACAAAGTTGACAACGACAGTTTTTTTTAAATAACAAGTTATTTTCACATGGGAAACACTAGTTGAGAGCAGTCAAATCTGAGGGACTAAGAGACCATCTGCCCGTGTGCTGGTAGCTGAGCAACCCACCAAGGCACTGTTGGGTGCCGGCCAGCTCACCTCCACGCCCACTTTTCTGAGGCCGCTGCCCCTGGACTCGTTCCAGGCCATGGCTGGTGGGATTTGGCCTCATTTAAAGACACCAGGTGAGCAGCTGGGCTCTTTCTCCTGAATCTGCAGTACTTCTTGTAATTCATCCTTTTTCATGCTGAAAATAAATGTGCAGAATACTAAAAATAAAACAAATAGCCTTAAGTACATTTCCCCCCAGGGAAACAAGTATATGTGCACGACTGATATTCCATTTACCACCAAACTATTTCAGAGACGGTAGTAGATGCTGGAATGTTCACGTACAGCCACCCCAGTGGGTACTGGGACATTTCCAACAAACAGCTTACTTCTCTGGTCACACAGGCATACCTCATTTTATTGGCACTTCCCAGATATTGCAGTTGTTTTTTTTTTTAAACAAATGGAAGGTTTGTGGCAGCCCCGTATCCAGTGAGTCTGTCGGCGCCATTTTTCCCAACAGCACTTGCTCACTTCATGTCTCTGTGTTACGTTTGGATAATTCTTGACATATTTCAAACTCTCTACCAGCAGAAAGGTTATGACTTGATGAAGGCTCAGATGATGGTCAGCATTTTTTAGCAGTATTTTGAAATTAAGGTATGTACGTTGTTTTTTAGACATAATGCTGCTTAATAGACTACTACAGTATAGTATAAACATAACTTACATGCACTGGGAACCCCCAACATTCCCGTGACTCGTTTTATTGTGATATTCGCTTTATTGCGGTGGTCTGGAACTGAACCCACAGTAGCTCCGAGGTGTGCCCGTATATTAGATTTTATAGGGAGGGACCCATCGTTATGTGGCTATTTTCTCCTTCAGGGGGCTGACTGAAAACCATGCCCCCTGCCCCATCCACTCGGTGGGTTCCCAGTGGGTTCCAGGGGGCACAGGCTGTGTCTGTTCCTGGTGCCCAGTCCCCTCCCATACCCCACCCAGCTGGCTCTCCTGGTCAGTTCCCATTTCCTCCCGCTGCCCTTGACAGTCAGAGATTCTGTCTTGTTCACTCTGTTCCCGGCACCAGCACTGTGTTTATTATTGGCCCATAACGGGCTTTGCTAAATGCTTGCTGAGTGGTGGTTCTGAAGACCAAGGTTTTATTGCCCCAGTGTAGGGAGCTAACAGAGAAATGGGGAACGGCAAACACAGGGGGAGAACCCTTGCCAAATACAAATAAGAGCCGAACTGTGTCACAGGTGGAGTGTAAATCAGATATATTCTCCTGTGTTCCTCTATCGCTTGCTTGCATGGAAGTCCCCATCTGAGATTAGAAACACACTGTACACTTGGATAAATATTGAGACGGATACTGGGACTCACAAAATCTTCTCCCTGGGGCAGTATGAGTAGCACCATCCAAAACTTGCTATCTCATGAGCTGTTTTGACTTGGGAAAAATAATTGTTACCTTGGGTCTTCCAGAGTGCCTGGAATTGTGACAGAGTGTTAAGGAGAATCCTGGTTTTCATATGGGAATTTGAGCGTGAGACACACACCTTGCTTTCATTCTCTGCTTGCTGTGGTCTTGGTTCTTCCTTGTCCTTGAATTTCACTTTGAGACTCTCCCTCAATGTGCAAGTCCCCAGACAAAGTCGTCAGTGTAACATAGCAGAGCTTTAGTTTGGTGTTCAGGAGACACAGGTAGTGTTTCGGGAGCCTGACAGCTGACACAGATCAGCTCCCGCTCCCCTTCGCTGTGGCTTCAGAGGCAGGTGGTGGTGTCCGTTGAGTTTTCACATAAGGAAGCTGAGGCACCAGCCGCTACTGAAGCCGCACAAGGTCGCCCAGCTCAGAGGCCGGCCCTTGGCGGGCGGCTTCGAGCCCGTTCCTCTGCACCGCACTCCCCCTGCCTGGATACACACACTCTGCCGTCCTGAAAGGGCCACAGCCCACCTGACGGCTCAGCATCCACATTCAGGGGCCTCAGCAGGACCTCGGGTCACCAGGTCTCCTGCGTGCTGGGCCGTGCCGGCCCCTGCAGGCTGCCTGTCCCTTGGAACAGCTGCTGAGTTACTGGGGAAAGTACTGAGTTCGGTGGAGGACAGTGTGTGAACTTTGGGGGTGGGGGGCAGGGTGGGTCCTAACTTCCAAAGACAGCTTTGCAGGAAAGTCTGAGTGTGTGGTGCCAGGGCAGCCTGAACGGGCCTGGGGCTCTGAGCCCAGGGGAACAGGCTGCGGGCCCAGGCGCCAGCATCATACCTGGAGCGTGAGCTGCATCACACCTAGAGTGTGAGCTGAGGACAGTGAAGTCCAGGCTTCCCTTTCCAGAGGGCATCCCCTGTCCACCACGGAGCCCGTGGACATCTTCACAAGAAAAGGGATGCTTTGGGCTACAGGACCTGCCTGCCTCCTGGGGTTGCTGATATCGCAGGGCGTGTTTTATTCTTTGCAGTATCTGAGGTTCTGCCGCCGTGATTACAGAGAACATTTTGTTGGGATAATCCTATTTTACAGCCATGTTAGTGTTTTTTTGCAGGGGAAAAGCTAATAAAACTTTATGAAAGTGGAATTGGGCCTGTCCCTGGACGTTGATGATTGGAGATTGGTCCAGGTCAACCAGCCTACACCTTCCCAAGGTTTCTGTGTTTATTTTAGTCGTGAGAAGATAGCACTTGGAAGAGAGAACTCTTAATGGGTTTCATGTGTTAAGCTGCTAATTTACCTTTTTCTCAAAGTTCTTGGAAGTTAAGATGTAAGGAAATTGAATTTAGCTATTCGGCAACAAACCACTTCCCAAAAAATTAATTTTCCAGTTTCTTTTTTGAGCAGCAATACCATTTTTACAAAATGTTTTAAGTAGATCTCTGATGCATCATGGTGTTCTGTTAATAAAACTTGTACAAGTTCTAGTTTATAGATTTCTGACTCATTGCTTATCAGAGACAGCAATAAAGCTATTTTATGAACACAGAATAGGGCTTAAGGGGCTCCTGTTTCAGTTTTATATCTGCCTTTTCATCCAATTAATTTTTGATTTATTTGCTTGATGTCAAGAAAACCTGAGCTACACAAGTGACACTTAAATAAATATATATATATTTATATATATATATATATATGTATATATACATATTCACCTTATTTGCCATTTCAAGGTACTCTTCCATTAAATACATCCAGAAGTGTTGAAGTAGTAGGAATAGTAGGACTCTTGAAATTCCAGGTTGAATCAATAAAAGCAATGACTCTCATTCCATAGAAGTGTTCAGGTAGGAGCCCCCCTGGACCATGGTCAGCACTGAATGCACTGTGGCATCGCCAAGAACCAGCTGGTTAACTATGTGCTTGTTGTTGCTTAAATTACTTGCATCACACAAAAAACTGTCACCGCATGTGTGCCCGGCTTGTCCCTCACGGAAGGTGGGACATGTCCCAAAGCAGGTTGCTTGCTTGTCTTCATGATTTTCAGGCGCAAACAAATGCAGGATGAGATTTTTAAAAGGCCAGGGCGAGGCTGCGACTTTCCCAGTATCCCAGCAGGTGGGTTCTGCCCTTTGCCCAGGTTGCCTGATGCAGCCAGAGCCACCATCTTGGTCTCTGGGTTCGTGTGTAACACACTTGCCAGTGCAGGTTGGTTGTCATTGTGACAGCCGTTTCAAAACCAGTTGTACGTATGTAAGAAATGCTTATTACATTGGCCATTTTCCAAACCCCTGAAGTGGCTCTGGAGAGTGCTCCTGGGGGGTGCACCTTGAACCCTGCTGCGGGATAAGAGCCCCCATCTTGGCTGGCATGGCAGCTTTTCACCAGGGCCTTGGTTGCCCCATTCTTAAAGTGACGTTGAGAGTCTGTCTTTTTCTCTTGGAAGATCATGTGCTGTTTTGATCTGCAGGTTCATATCTTCTTGCATTTCAAGAAAATTCCTATGTATTTTATCTCTGAATAGTCTTTGCGCTCTTTTGTTGGGGATTTGTTGTCAGAGGTGCCGTTTATCCTTTTGTTAGCTTCATTTGTCTTCCTGTCAATTAACTTCTGTCTTTTTCATCTTGAGGGAGTTTATTTCAAGCCATTCCTCCATGCCAGAATTTCAGCTTTGAGCGGTGTTCTTCTCTCCCTTACTTTTTCACATTGTGTTCGTTCGTTCCAAAATGTTGGTTTGGTCCTCAGTTCTAGAGGTTTCCATTTCTTCCCTCATTGTTTCGGTTTCTTCTCCCTGGAGTTCTTGTCTTGTTAAATGTCTGTTTATAAGTGGCATTAGGGAGGGAAGTGATCAGAAGGGATTTCCTTCTGCTTTTTGAGTTTTGTTTTCTCCTCCATTGGCGGGTTTTGCAACGCGCCTCCCCTTTTAGTTTGGCCGCGCTGCACGGCTTTCAGGATTTCAGTTCCCCGACCAGGGATTGAACCCCGGGCCGTGGCAGTGAAAGCCAGGAGTCCTAACCACTAGGCGACCAGGGAACTCCCGCAGTCCCTCCCTGTTTTTTTCCCCTTGCCCTATCTTTGCATGACAGTCTTAACCATTTCTTTAGCTTTTTCCTCCCCTTTGCTGAGATTGGCGCTGTCTTGACTGTAGTCAAGTGCAGGGATACGTGCACTGCTCAGGCCGTTCACATAGGCTGGCCACTCGTCCTGGGTCAGGTATGGGGTGTGGGGAGCCCCCTGCCATCTGGTTTCCTGTGGCAGGACACAGGCTAGAGGAGACATCCCTGGCCCAGAGGGATGGCCCAGTCTGCCCGAGTTCCCATTTCCCAGATCTCCGTCACACCCCCGGTCCCCTGCAGGGAAGCGCTGGGCACAGAAGGCTGAGGCTGGATGTTCCTTTCCCTGAGAATCGCAGTGTAACGTGAGTCCCTTTGTCCTCTGAGGGCATCGCCTCCAGACAGAGGTGAGCTGCCGCGACACACAGGGCGCTGCTCTCCGTAGGAATTTGCTGGATGCCCTGCACCGGGTCCCCTGCCTCCGCGGGGGCTGGGAGGGGCTTGTGTTATACGGTCACTCCCTGCGGGGGCCCCTCCTTGCCGTCTGGGTATCGCGGGCACTTTGCCTGCAGAGAGCCCTGGCGGCTGCTCATTTAGGAACCTCCTAACCGTCAGGGGACAGGACACAAAGGCCCCTTCCTGAGCTTCCCTCCTCCCTTGGGGATCAGGAGCCGCTCTCCACCCAGCTCTGGAGTCCTCCTTTTTATTCTTAAGGCCAGTGTTTTCGAGGTTGGTTATGTAAAGCTTTGCTTCTTTTCTTGGTGGATGGTGAACCTTTTATCTGGCTTTTACTCCCCCCCCCCCATTTTATTAGAAATGGTAGAAAGGAAATTTGGTTATAGCAAAGTTCAAATCTTTCGTCTTACCCTGGAACTTTGACTTCTGTCTCAGTCTTCCTTCTTTATTTTACTCAGGTCTGGGTGAAATGAAGTTGTTAAAGACCGTGGCCTGTGTGTTAAATCCCATCTCACCTCAAGTCATAAGCGTGAGCATTTCACCTGTGAACTTGACAATCACTGCGCATTAATTAGATCCTTAGTGTTAGTACATTTTTATAGTAGTCCCTGCCCTCCCCTTTTTTAAACAGTGTAAGCTTTTTTAAAACTTGGCAGGGGAAGTGAAGTCTGATTTGGTTTTAAATTTTGTAAATGGATATGTAACCAATAAAACTTTTCTTCCCCAGTGTAAAAATAATATGGGATCCAAAATCCCTTTTAAATGTCATGATATGAAACTTCTCCAAAACCTCAGTAATAGGTACCTGACTTCAGTATTTTGATCAAAGTTGAAAGAGCAAAATTAATTTTAAAGCCTTTCTGGCACGTGCACGATCAAATTTTTCATATTCCCCCGGGGAGAAATGAAAAGATTCATAGTTGTCTCCAGTGTAGTCCTCTCATCCCGCCAGTCCTAAATAATTAGGGAACAACAGCATTTACAGATATTTGTTCTGGGGCTAAGTAAGAAGAAAATTTTAGGCAAATGTTACAAATGCCAAGAATCTCTAAACCATTCCTCCGGGAAAATCAGGTGCTCCTGAGCTGGGGCCTCATGAGGGTGACAAGATGTGAGGCCAGCTTGCAGCTATGGGGAGGGTCTTAGCGGCTTGACTTTGTCTGCTCAGATGCTGGAATAATGCCCCTCCTCTTTCATATGGAAAAGGGAAGTAGCATGCTCCACAAATGCAGTTTTAGACTCAAGAATGATATTCATCCTTTGCTTATGCGTGGAAAAGTAAAGATAGAAATCAACAGGAAAAAAACATGAAACATGTTACCAAGTCTAACTTCGTACTGCTCACCACACAACAGGCCAGTAATCGAGAGATGAGTGGCTGGGGCAAGGAAGAGCGACTTTATTCAGAAAGCCAGCAAACCGAGAAGATGGTGGACTCGGGTCCCAAAGAACCATCTTGCCTGAGTTAGAATTCAGGCTCCTTTTATACTAGAAGGGGAGGGAGTAAAGTCAAACACTTACTGGTTCCCATCAGCCTCCGGAGGGGATGTGTTCATTTCTTCCTTCCTGCAGTCATTCACAGGTGGGCCTGGTCAGGATGTTTCCTGTGAGCTAAACAAAGGTATTTTAGCTTAATGCTCATTACCTGGGAGGCGGGGTTCCCAGAGATGAGCCATTACGTATCATTTAAGCTTATAGGCAACATCCCTTCAATGATTAACTTGTAATAGAATACAACAGGTTCTTCCCTATTACACAAAGTGATAGGCAGGTCTAGTTCTTTTTAGTTTCCTAAGCACAGGGATGATTATCATTTGGAGCTGAAGACAGTTCCCTTCCAGAGCTGTGAGTGGAGCGAGGAAAAGACATCCTCAGCCCCAATGCCCTGCATTCTCGGTGTCGCCCTGTGGGTGCTAGGAAATTACACAAAAGATTCCAAGCTCGTTTGTGGACACTGTGTGCCATGAACTGTCTCAGCAGAAATCCACAGGGAAGAGGGCAGAGGTGAGAATCAGTCAGCACTTCTGGGTTTGGGTCTCATGCCTGCTGGCTAGGGGGGGTTTGGTCAGTGTCTGAACTTCTCTTCCACCCCAGTTAGACGTGGATGTTGATGATGATATTTGTATTTCAAGATGCTGTGAGGAATAATGGACATGATGTGGGAAGAGAAGTGCCTTGTAAAGTATTAGAAGGCTTGCTGTTGCTTGGAGAGCTGTTAATGATATGTGAATATCTTTTAGTCCAATTAGCCAGAAAGACAGAAATGTCAAACATCTGTTGCAGTGTTTACTCCCAACAAGATTTTTTTTTTTTTTTTTTTTTTTTTTGGAGAAGAGGAAAATTGGGTTTTCTTTTTTTCCCCCTTAAAGCAGAAATGCCAACCCAGGTGAGATGGTTATACCTCTCTCAGTGTAGACAGCCCTTATATTTAATAGGGCCCCACTGTAGCTTCATCCTACCTAGCTTGAGTTTAAAGAGTAGAAGGAACCCGGTTGTTTTTACCTATGCCAGCATCCCAAATTCAAAATTGGTTCCCCCAGCATGAGATCAGGACTCAGGGGAGTGACCTTGAAACCTTGATAGTGATTGGTTACCAGTGGATTATAAGGGGCCCCCTTGAGTCTTTTTTCAAGATATTAAAGAAACAAAACAACTGACCTTTTCTTCTGGTGTGCTATTCACAACACATCCAGAATCCCTGTTCTTGGTAGGTATATTCAGGTCCATCTTTTACTCATTTTTGGAAGAAATTAAGACCTTGACTCGCTTAAGAAGGCAAGCTCAAGGGCAAACAAAGTTTCCCAGGGCAGTTTTCTGGAAACTCTGAAAACTAGACTTTGGGTGAACCAGAAATTTAATAAATTGCATGTTAGGTTGAGTTCAGACAAGAAGAATGTCCCCTCTGTGTGCTCAAACGAGATGCAAACACTTCTTCTACTGTCCAGCGAAACTCAGTTAAGAACATCAAAGCCCAGAGGTGAACTTGGTTCTGCTCACCTATCTCTACCTGTTTGCTATACACTTAACGTGGTGCTGTCTACCTCTGCTGACCTCACGGCATCTTTGGAAGGAACAGACTTAAGTGCAGGAGGGACCTCCGTTTTCCCTTCTCATGGAGATGCCATCACAGGTGCAGAGCCCTTGTACCTCTGTATACTCGGTGGGCAGGCAGCTGTGTGTGGGACACTGCACACATATGCACAAGTGGGCTGAGCCAAGGGCATGTTGATGGTTCCCAATACAGGGGTCAGATTTGGGTACACTTTCTAAAAGTAAAACTATCCCTCAGGTAATTTAATGTTATGTAATAGTATTTGGCAGTCAGAGACCGTTGACGATTATTCGTGTAACAAGTTTATAGCATGGGCCACAGGCCAGGCTGTGCATTAAATGCTAGGAATACAAAGCTCGGTAAAACAGACCTGCTAGCCCTCTGTATCCACAGATTTGTTCAGCCACGGATCTGAAACACTCAAAAAAAAAAAAAAATTACAGGAAGTTTCAAAAAGCAAAACTTGAATTTGTCTCATGCTAGCAGCTATTTACGTAACATTTATGTTGAACTTACAGCTATTTACATGGTATTTACACCGTACAAGATACTGTAAGTAATCGGGAGATGATTTAAAGTATACGGGAGGATGTGTGTAGGTTATGTGAAAATACTGCGCCATTTTATATAAGGGATTTTGGAACTAGTCTCCTGTGGAGTCTGAGGGATGACTGTAATTGGAAATAGGATTATAAAATAGGCATTTAAAAATCTGCATTAGAAATGAAGTTGGATGTAGAGTTTGGTAGTGTGCTCTAATATTTCGGTAGGAAAAGATCTAATGGCTGGGATGGATGGCAGGTTTGAATTTCAAATAATGAGAGAGGTGGCCCCTGGTGAGTGTAGACCAGCTTGGTACCTCCCACACCTTCATCCCAAGGCTTTTTCCCTTTGTGTCTCTAAAGTGAACTGTAGAAAACGGATTTTAAAGTCTAATTTTATTTATCTGCTGGGCTGTGTTTCTCCAGTACCCAGTGGTCTGTGTTTCCGTTGAGCCTGCTGACAATCTATCTGCAGTAGGAGTTTATTTTTTATATATAACTTTATTAATCATAGTCTTACTTTTTCACAATCTGGGTGCTTAAACACCTGGCTGAATTTTATCTAATCAAACCTTTGGGTTCATGGCAAATGCATTTGAGTGTTTCATTTTTGTTTCCTGATGTATGTATAACACCAGAGAAAACACAAAAGTCCATTGCAAATGTCTAATATTTGCAGTTGTAAAATATTGAAGAGACATACTAATTACATATCTTAGGGGGGAAATGAAAAGTGATTTTAGAATTGGAAGGGGCCTTAAGGATGGAGGAGAGAATCACCCCTCCTTTTAGAGCTGATGAAAATTAGATCCAGAGGCCTCTGCTTGAGGTTACAAAGCAGAGGCGCAGAAAGAACTCTGTGCAAACCTTTCTTAACTTTAATATTGTGATTAAACTATCTGGACACATAACTTGGGATCGTGACTCTACAAAAATATGTGAAAGAAAATGAATGAACGAATAAATGTGAAATTCATCCAACAAGCACTTACCCTGTAGGACACAGGAGGGTATAGAGACCCAGGGGAGGAGCAGGGCCATCAGCGGGCGTCATCCCCGGAGAGCTGGGTGGTGACGCCCACCGGGTGCCTGCTCCCCAGGGAGATGGTGGGAGGGGTGCTGGTACTGCGGGAGCTCCCCTCCTGCTCTGGAGACCACGCGGATTAGTGAGGAATTGGCCGTGTGAGACCAGCGTTCCCAGGGCAGCTGTGAAGGCTCGTGGAGGTCGAACCTGAGTTCATCAGACCAGGGCTGGCCTCCGTGCGCTCAGATGCTGGGGGTCAGGGCTCGTTTGGGGAGCTGCGGGGCGCAGGGACCGTGAATCGCTGCGGATCCTCCTACAGCCAGAAGCGCAGGTGCAGAGCGGGCCTCAGCCCGTCTGGTCCAGCGCGCATGCGCTCTGTTACCCCCCCCCCAACCCCCACCCGCCACCCGCCACCCTTGGCCATCAGATGTGCTTCCTTCCGTCCGTTCTCCACGGACTCTGCCCTCCTTTTTCGGGGTCGGCGGTGAGGGGGATCAAAGTGAGAGTTAATCCGTTTTAAAGTTGGGAAGTTTTCTTCGGTTTTTGAAGTTTTGCTCTTTAAGCACGTGCATCTTGCCTGTCACGGGGTTCCCCGGGGGGGGGGGGGAGTGCGGGGCGGGAGCGGCCATGTGCGCATGCGTGCCCTCTTGCAGAGGCGACCTCCTCACCGGCCGCCCCAGCCTCACGTGGCAGAAGCCCACCTGCAGACACTTCTTAGGGGTGGGGTGAGGTGGGGTGGTTTGGGACGGGGAGTCTAGTTTCTGCTTCTCGGGCGCTGGGATGGCCCAAACCCCGGACTCTGGGAGGGTAGGTCCGCGTCGTCGAGGGGCCACTGTGGCGGAGAGCCAGGTGTGACTCCGGGGGGCGGGGGGCCGACACCCAGCCTCTGGGGCCGGTGGGGAGGCGCCACCAGCGAGGTTCGCGGGCTTGCAGTTGTTCGGGGTTAGCTGGTGATTCTGGAAGGCCTCCGTGCTGAGGAGCTGAAATGAGAGCCGGTGCTGGGGTGTTCCTCTCGAGACCACGAGTTCCGAAGCTCAGTGAGGGGTGACTGGGGCAGGCTCAGAGCCCGGAGCGTGGGAGGGTCGTTTGTCTCTGGAGGTGGCAGAGGGCGTGGCGGAGGGACCCAGAAGTGGAAGTATTTCCCGCTGCCCAGGGGAGGCCTGGCAGTCCGATCCGGGGCGCTGAGGGGAGATGCTTGAGGCACCTGGGCGTGGGGGGGGGGGTCAGCCCCTGCCGCCTTCACGTGGCCACCCCCGTTCCCCCAGCGTTCCGGCGGCGCCCCTGGTGGTCTCTCGCTAACCCAGCGTGGTCTCTAACGCTCTCCGTGCGCCAGCTGCGCTGCTGTGTCCCCACCTGTGCGGAGCTGCCATCCAGTAGTTTGTGTCTAACCCGTGTGTAGTAGTTGAGCACCCTTCCCTTACCTGTGAACTGTGAACACGGAAACACCATCCCCATGCTGTTCTATGTTTTCCTTCCAAGAACTGGGTTTCTCTTGAGGAGAATACAGATTCTCAGCCCTTGAATTTGTCAACGTGCTGGAGACCAGGCCCCTGTTCAGCAGATACAATTCGTTTCGGTTTTGTGAACCCAACGAGAGAACAATTTCCGTGCTCTCTGTTTCTGGACTCGGTATCAGCGTGTTCCCAGGGAGAGAGAATTCCTGAATTTACACACAAAGCCTGCATTAAAATCCCACCCTTCTGAGCCACGAGTGATCCTGGCATTGCATGCAGGCTGTGTATTCTAACTAGAAAGGAACACGGGTTCTTAAGGATGGATATTTGAATCTGAGTTCAGTAGTTCTTTTAAAGTCCAGGGGTCCCTGGAGGCAGAGCCGCAGCCCACTCCTAAACACTCAGGGCTGCCCCCAGGGCCACAGCCTAGGGTGTATTTTTCCACAAGCGAAGCCCACGTCTGTTTGCCCTCCCCTCGCTCTGTCTTTCCCGCGTAACAAGATTTTTTGTGTGTGTATGGCAGGTGGCAGATTCAAGAAAGAGATTGTTGTTGACGGACAGAGCTATCTGCTGCTGATCAGAGATGAAGGGGGCCCTCCAGAGGCACAGGTGAGTACTGCGCGCACACTGGTGACCAGCTTTCACCTGTGCCTCCTTGGTAAGGGTCTGACTCCACAGGTGCTTCTAAGGAGTCGGTCAGGTGCGTACAAGGAAAGGTGAGAGAGAGGCCCCATGAAAATTCTTTCTGTGCCTGAGGTTTTTCTCATCCCCGAGAGACTAATTCTGGTGTTCCTTCAGACAGAAACCTAGAGGGAAGTTTGGGCTGTGTGGCTGATTTTCACTTTGCGTTTTTTAAGAAGGAAGGAAGAGCAGAATCTGCACTGACGTGTCAACTCAGCTGAATTGACATCTGGAAGTGTCTCTAGTCCTTTTTTTTCTCCTTTTACCCTGTAAGTGTTTGATCTCTAGAGCAGTACAGTCATTTAGAAAGTTGGGTGGGATTTGGAAATCTGAGCACTCCCGCCCGGCTGCCCACCAGGCTTCTCGGCCCGGATCATTCTCCGCCGCAAACCAGGATGCAGCACGGTGTGATTTCTTCGAAACTTCCTTGAAAAATGGGTGTGTGGAGAAAAAAAAACCAGCATGAGTGTGGAAAACCTCTTTCTTTGGTTTACTTACTCTCCAGTTTATTACTGTACTTATATAATTTACTAGCTGAACACTTTGAAGGAACCAAGGGCTAGTAATAGTCAAGACCCATTAATGCGAACTCAATATTAAAAATTTTCTCTGGCGTTCTTTCTTGAACTTACCCTTTGGTGAAAGTGCGACACAGGATTATTGGTGATTTAAGTGAACAATGTTGAATATGGCGGTTGTTAAAGTTCTAGAACTCCATACACTGAGGTGTATGCAGCTCTACAGAAAAATGGCGTGGATTTACCATGTTTCAGTGAGTCTAAAATGCCACTGATTATAAGCTATACCGGTATTTAAAAGAAAAATACTGTCAAACTGTGAAGCAAAGCAGTCCATAAGGTATGTTCTGATAGCAAAGACGTTAAAGTGTGGAAAAGATTTTTTTTAGCTTTGCTGAAACAGCATAGTCGATGATAAGAGTAAGGAAACACTGAAGACATGTTAAACATGAAGAAAAGTAGGTTACGAAGCTGTGGGAGCTCGGGTTCAGCGCACGTCTGTTACTTTATACTTAAGCAGGACAGGGTGTGATATCTGACACGGTCCTAGAAGGTTCATGATGGCGCTAAAAGCTAAATCACTTTTTCTCAGTTGTCCTTTGCCCGTGGGACGTCTGTCCTGCTATCACAAGGGTTCCCTCCGAGGCAGCTGGAGATAGGAGAATGAAGTAGGTGAAGTGTGGGTGTCACCTGGGGTGATTTTCCGCTTTTCTAGCTCATACATGTTTTGGAGTGACCAGGGGCAATCTCACACTTAGAGAGCACACCTTAGCTCTGACATAAAGGATCGAAGAAGAAAGCTGGGAGAAGTACAGACGCGCATGTTGGAGCTGGTGTAGCGGCTTCAGCGGCGCTGCTGCCCAGGGGTGCTGCCAGGGGTGGATGCTGGGGGGCACAGGGCTGCAGAGACACGGCGCTTCCCCTGACGCCCGTCGTGGAGCAGTGAGCACGCTGCCCTGGGCCAGAGTTCAACCGCAGTGAGACCAGTCTCCCAAGGAGCCCCAGGCCCACACTGGAGAGGGAACTCCAGCCCGAGGAATTAGGGGTTCGGAGCACTGCCCCACCCTGAAGGTTTCATCAGCCATGATTGCTATTGGGGTTGCCTTTTTAATGAAAATATTCTGGGAGGGGTGGTTCTCTTATTACAAAGCTCAGGCCCAGTGTTCCCCACATCCCCAGACGGTGACATTAAAAATCCCAGGGGTTTTTCTCTCCAGTGGTGTGTACTCTCTGAGAAGCATCTTTCCTCTAGGAAGCATGTATTCCTATGGGATACATCTTTTCTGTAGCTTCAGATGCTTAGGACATGTGATGTCATTCGATGCAGTAACATTTTCCTTCCTTTTAGTCCTTGATTAATTAAAGAATTGCTTTTAAGAATAAAACAAAAAAACTTAGGCCTGTGAGCAATAGTGGTACCCTTCTTGTGAGTTTCTTCTCGTGCCTGAGAAGCACACGTATTGTGAATCGGTTACACTGGGTGAGCCCCCTGCCCCCCGACCTGCCCTGAGTGGTGCAGCTCGTTTAATCCTCGAGATGACCCTGGGGGACGATGCTCTGAGCGTGCCCGTCACCAAGGACGCTGACGCCCGGAGATCTCATGACGTCAGGGCACAGGCCGAGGTGGCCGGCCCACACCTCCCCCACCCACCACCGGGGGTAGAACTAGGGCCCCCAGGAGGTCTCTGTCTTGGCCTCTGGCCGTGAGTTTCCCTGAGGACCAGTCCCTTATTCTAGCACATGCTTCCTGCAGAAGCATCATTAGGCTAGAAGCTTACCCTGGTTAAAGTACAGATTTCTGCTTTGAGGGGGTGTCAAGATGGAGCCTTGCAAAACTAGGCCGAGTGTACTCGGACATTCAAGGAAAAGAGCTGTTTTCAAGTCACCACTCCTAGGCACGTGTGAGCATGATGTTTGTTTCCACGATTGCAGATCATGTCATATAGTCTGCAAAGGTCATGATGGCTTCATGAGTGAAGTTGCAGGATTTTGTGGCTACTAGTGTCCTATTAGGTAGTGTGAAAACTCTGCCAGTTAACTGGTCTTTTGGGGGTTTTTTTTTGCAGTTGGTGGGGAAGCCGCTGGGGTGGATGGGGGACATCTATGGAGTGTCCACTGCTCACTAGGCCCTGGGGCTCTCAGGATGCACCCTTGAGAGGATGCGACCTGGTTTGCATTTCCTCTGCACGGAGGGTCAGGTGGTTGTCAGTCTTGGGAGGTGCGGGCTGGTCCCAGGGACCACAGGCATTCGTAAGGTGCTCGTGGGCGAGGGGAAGCTGACTTCTCCCCGATTCTTGGGAAGAGAAAGGAAAACACATCTCAAGGTAGAGAACGGGAGAAGGAGATGCCGTGTCAGCCTGAGTCCTGGGCCCTCAGGAGGCATCAGCCAGTCCCAAGGCTACTGGCCCCAAGTTCTCTTTCTCATTTAATTTCATATTTATCATTTGAACTTCAGGTTTATTTACGTTTTGTTGCGTAAAATCTCCATTTGTAACTGAATACACTTTTCATTTATATGTGGAAGTCAGAGCTTAACCCACTAAAAATTTCACCAAACATATTAGAGCTGATGCCTTGACCATCAGAACTTATGTGGGAGCTGCAGCTTCTTTTAGAGAAAGCATGTGGGACATTTTTTTTTTTTTTTCCATTTTCACTTGGGTCTTTCATCAAAGAGAAGGGTCTCTGCCACTAGTCTCTTCCTCAGCGCCACCTCTGTGACCCTGGGAGCCCTGGGAAGCTCCTGCGCTTCCAGGACCCTCTCTCTCCTCTTGGCTCCAGCTGTACAAGATGGTTATGGGTGTTCCACGAGATAACGTGTGCTTGAGGGTGTGGTCATTTGCCAGAGAGAGGATCTGATGTGAGTTCAGCTGGATGCAAGTAAAGTGAGAATAAAATGACAGGAGTCAGGCTGTTGTGGGGTTTTCATTTTTTTCCTCTAAGTTTTGCTCATTTTGTTCATTGGTTTTGTTCATTTCTCTGGCAGTGAGTCATAATTTCCTTGAAGGGTGCTGGAATTAATCAGTGGCGGCTGATCTTTACAACATGAAGGCCTCTCGTGTTGACGGAGTAGTTGGCCCCTGGAGGTGGAGGATTTCCGAGCCGTGGGCGCCCAGAGGAAGAGCCCCATCTCAGGGGTCCAGCACGGCTTCCTGGGCGGCCTTTGTGGGGGTTTAGGGTGAAACAGGAAGCTGCAGGGTCGCCCTCCGTGCCTGTCTCCAGGTCGGCTCTGCTGTGCACGGGGTTTGCCTTCCACTGGCCGAGTCGGGCCAGAGGGTAGACACTCCTGTGGGGAAGAATGTCTGGTGTTACTTTGGAGACAGCGTGGCCTGGGTGGGAAGGGGCTGAGGGCCCATCGCAGGTGTGTTGTGCGAGGATGAGAAGGGCGTTTGTGATGCCCCAGCGATGCACTACAGCGGACGTCGGACGCGGCCTGGCTGGAGGGGTGTCTGCCGGCCTTCCGTCCTGTGCTCACGAAGGTGACCTGATGCTGTTCCTTCCCCTTCTCTCTGTGAGCTCCTCACCCAGTTCCTCCCGCTCACCTGCCCTTCTTTTCTCCCCAGTTTGCCATGTGGGTGGACGCTGTTATATTTGTCTTCAGCTTGGAGGATGAGATAAGTTTCCAGACGGTCTACCACTACTACAGCCGGATGGCCAACTACCGGAACACGAGTGAGATTCCGCTGGTCCTGGTGGGAACCCAGGGTGAGTGGTGCCCGAGGGCGGCTTGTGCTGCTAGGGCTCCAGCCGTTGAGCAGTAAGTGATTCCTGGCCTGTATTTTCAGAGTGGAGGGGTTTGGAAATGGTTTAAAGAAGCAGTGATTTCCTACTGAAGGCTCCCTTTTTGCAGTGAGCGTCCATGAAACTGAAACTGTCACATTTCCTGATTTGATTCAGTGGAGAAATCACTTGGCAACTTCAAAACAAAACACCCCCCCCCACACCCCCAAGTGCTTTAAGTTCTATATTAGGATATCTTAATTCTCTGTTACAAAATAATATATAAGCGCCCTAAAAGGTTATTTATGTTAACCTTTGCACCTTTAATACTGATTTCTGATGTAATGCAGAGTTCTGTTTTATTCGGCTCTATTTCTTAATGTCTTATGATCTGTATCTCATTTTTAGCAGATCCCTTAGAAAGCATAGAATCTTACCATGTGGGTAGGTTTTGTGTTTTTTTCTAGGTCACTTAAAACTCGGTCTTTTAGTAAAGTGACATCACTTACTATGCCCTTGATCATAGTTTCGTTGATGTGCTGGTACCTGCCATTGGGGACTTAACTAAGGGGTTGTACGGAATGTTTTTAAAAGTCAGATGAAGGTTAACTTTAAAACTGCTTTGTTGGAAAAATGGGGAACTTAAAAAATATAATCATGTCAAGAAACACTGGATTTTCTTTTCATTTTTTGGTGCAGGTTCTGTTTTTGTTAATTCCTTTAGAATGAGCACATCTGGTCTGCCCTTGCATGCCCTGATGTAAGACGTCTCCAAATAAGAAACCAGCTGTGTCGAACAAGCAGGAACAACTAGCTGTGTGCGTGGCACCAGATCTAATATAACTGAGAGCTCTGGCGGGGTAATCCGCTGCCTTGGCAGGATAAGCCTGAATCGTGGAGTGTGTGTGTGTGTTGGGAGAAAAAAGTTTGGAATAAACTAAAGTCATCTGCTCAGGGTGCTAGATGTAAACTGTGAGAGTTGGGTTTTCATGGAGAGAACTTCATTGCCAAACGCAGTTTTTTTTTTTTTGGCTGCGTTGGGTCTTCGTTGCTGCACGTGGGCTTTCTCTAGTTGCAGTGAGCGGGGGCTACTCTTCGTTGCGGTGTGCGGGCTTCTCACTGCGTGGCTTCTCTCGTTGCGGAGCACGGGCTCTAGGCGCGCAGGCTCAGTAGCTGTGGCACGCGGGCTCAGTAGTTGTGGCTCATGAGCTCTAGAGCGCAGGCTCAGCAGTTATGATGCATGGGCTTAGTTGCTCCGCGGCATGTGGGATCTTCCCGGCCCGGGGCTCAAACCCGTGTCCCCTGCATTGGCAGGCGGATTCTTAACCACTGCGCCACCAGGGAAGTCCCGCCTCCTTTTTTTTTTTTTTTTTTTTTTTATAGCATATATGTCATGGTCAGCAGTCTCACACCTGAAACCTTCAGAGCAGAGGTGGATTTAGACCAACATGGGACCTGAGAGGTTTTTTACGCCCAAAGTGCCCTCTAGTGGTCACCGGGAGACAAGGCGCGCCAGTAAAAAGCCCTTGGTTCTTGTTCGGACGTACAGAATTGGCATATTTGAGTTGGCCTCCTGAAAATTCTTAATACGTAATACTTTATAGTGGGCAGCTCGTCTGAAGCAGACCTTGCTTCAAGCTGCCTTGAAATCGACATGGAGGCAGTTAATTTCTAGTAAGCGCCTCTTCCTGCAGGCCTACCGAGGGCATTTCTGAGCCAAAGCAGGGTCTGTATGGGCAGCTCCTTACCAGCCGCCTGGGTTCGGGGGGTCTGTGTTCAGGATGCAGAATGCCTTTCTGCGGTGGACTCACCGGGATGAAGGGCAGGTAGGTTTTCAATCCAGGCCAGAAAGGTAATTTGATCAGTTTGTCGTCTTTCCTACACAGCAGTGTTTTGGGTAGTAGGGGTGGCGGGTCTGGGGTCCCTGCAAACCCCGCATCACTCCCTCCAGGCTGCTGTTGACCTTGACGCTACCAGGCCTTGAAGGGAGGAAATCCCGTAAGGCAGTGGGGGCATCCGTGGGCACAGCAGTGTCGAGTTCGTGGTTGCTTTTGTTCCTGATATTTCCACACGTGGCCAGCTTTCCTGAGGTCCTGCTGGGACTGCAGATGCGTATCTCTCCCTGTTCCTGACCTTGGAGATAAGTGCAGCCTCTGTGTCTCCCACCCCAGCTGAAGGAAGGCACATCTTCACCTCCCACCGGGATGGTGGATGGTCTGTGTCTCAGGGAGGCCTGGGGATGGCTCCGCAGAGGCTCTGGGGAAGCCCTGATGTGGAGAAACCGACCGCCTTTTATTCTCTCTAGTTTTATAAGCGTCTGTCGGTTGAGGGCCATGTACCTGCAAGGTACATCTGGGAGCTTGCACCCAGCGAGCACCTGGGAGCACTGATGGAGGGCTTGTTCACTGTCCCCTCATATTCATTTGTGAGACCTGTTTGGACTTCAGCAAAGCCATGTCCCAAAGGAGCAGGACGGGAATGTTATCAATTAGGGACAGTCCTCACCTGAGGGCTCCTCTTGGTCATCAACCAGACCCCTAATTCCCAGAGCACCCTAGAAGCCCCCATGGCAGGAAGGTGGAGTGAGTGTGGGCTTCTGGAAGGTTCCACCCTTAGGTACCATTAGCTCCTTTCGCTTTCTGTGAAGCCACGCTTGTCCCGCTCCTGTACAGGCTGCGTGGGGTGCCAGAGACAACGGGTGAGGGGATCTCAGATTTCCCTCCCAGCTGGTTGCAGCTGGTGGCCTCGAGGTAGGAGATTACGGGATGGAGAAGATGAAGAAGAGTCAAGATAATTCCTGAAGGATACGTGGGGTGTGGGGCCCTACCCAGAGGTGGGAGGACGTGTTCTCTGCCGGGTACCGTCGGGGAGCTGGAGGATGCTTCCAGGAGGACGAGGTGATGGTGTGATGTCCTTAAACATCTGTTTTAAAGACTTGAAGATCACATTGATTTGAGGGCGAAGCCCGAGCTGTAAAAAGATGCAGAGTCACAAGAGGAATGAAAAGTAAGACTAGAAGAGCATTCAAGTGTAGGGTCTGTTTCTGACACGTGACAACGTTATCTTGGAAGGAAGCTGAGATGGGACAGAAATGAGTGGGCACCCACCGGGGAAGGAGGGACTGGGGGATTACGGGGTCAGGATAAATCTGAAGCTGGATTCATGCTCTGTGGTGTATATTTTCTAGTTTATACCAAAGCACTGGAAAATTCTGGGTTTCTAACTTTTTTTCTCCTGTTTTCTTAAAAGATGTTTACACCTTAAAAAAAAAAACTTCTTTTCCTTAAGTGTTATGAAATCCAAGTCAGATTTCTTATTCTGTAAGATAAGAAGACAGGACGAGATACTGTTTGAAGAAATCCCTCTAACAGGCCCTGCCAGGGAATGTTCTGGAACATCTATTTGAGGTGGCTCCGGTCATTGTCAGGGGAAGGGTCCTGAATCATAGTTAGTTTCCCTAGAAGTGATTCAGAACTATCGGTTAAACCTATTCCATGGGGCTAGGAAAAAAAGAAAAAATAGGGCGTAAGGAAAAGAGAAAGAGGGGAAAAAATCAATGATTCCCTCAAGATGTCCCTTTTGTTTACTTCTTCCAGAAATTGGAGTGCCTCCTGCACTTCCTGTGCAACAGCAAACATTTAAAAGGTTGTCACTGTCTTGTGTGACTTACACTGCTTGCTGTTCCCCGGACTAGTACAGAAAATCCCGTTGGCGGGTTTTTGGCTAGAGAGTCCTTGAGTGTTTCCTGTAACTCAGCAGCTTTCACGCCCTCGGGGAAAGTTCCGCGTCAGGAGCAGCCCCTGTAAAGTGTGTGTTGTCGCGGGGTAGCACGCCGGCCGGGACGTCTCAGCCCGCCCTCTGGTCCTGTGTGCGGGGCGTGTGGGGGCCCCCCAGTTACTCGGTAGTAACAGAATGAACGGGGAGGGGGAGGGGGCCTCGTGGATGCGGAGCTGAAAAAAAGAAAGGGGCTGCATTTCTTTTTATTAGGAGACTAGTGGCTGGTGCCTGACATGTGTTTCGCGGCTCAGATGCCCCCATCTGTACACAGGTCCTGAAGGAGGTGGGGGGTGTCTCCCACCCGAGCCATCTTTTTTTTTTTTTTTTTTTTTTTTTGATGTGGACCACTTTTAAAGTCTTTATTGAATTTGCTACAGTATTGCTTCTATTTTATGTTCTGGTTTTTTTTGGCCCCGAGGCATGTGGGATCTCAGCTCCCCGACCAGGGATCGAACCCGCACCCCCTGCCTTGGAAGGCGAAGTCCCAACCACTGGACCACCTGGGAAGTCCCCCACCCGAGCCATCTGTTAAGAGCCAACGTGGTTCGCACACTAGTCTGCGACACCCCCTCCAGTGCCCCAGGCCCCCTCCCACTCCTGCCTCGCCCTTGGGTCCCCCTTAAATGCTAGGCGCTCTGCCGCCCCCTGCCCCAGGCACCCTCCCCCACCCGCCACCTGCTGCAGGTGTGGCTTCTCTGACCCCTGCCCTGTGACCCAGCTCCTACCCTACATCCCATCCTACACCCATCGTCCTTCCTCGTTTCTGTTTTACTTATTTCCTGCCTCCCTCCCCAGCTGACCTAATGTCCCCTCTTTGAGAGCACAGATTTTTGTCCCTCTTGTTCCCTGAGGGGCATCCCTGTGCCTAGAACAGGGCCAGGCACCCAGCAGGGCTGCATGAGCATGTGTCCAGCGGGCAGATGGAGGGCGTGTGTTTCCCGGGTGCCGTGTGCCGAGAAGGTCACCGCACGTAGTGACCGTGTGGTTTTCCTTGTTGAAGCATTTTCCTCTGGAGCCACATTTAACTCTTACCCTTTCCTTCTGGTCTTTGGGGACATTCTTTTATTTCATATTCAGAAGCAGGATCCTCTGAAACAGCTGGTCGTTGTGGTGTCTGGGATGATTATTTTGGGGATAAACGATGTTTTGAAAACTCCAGGTCCTGAAAAGAATCCCAGCAGTGCCGAGCGCGGGGCAGGTTTTGAGCTCCTGGGGGCCGTGAGTGGCAGGACGTCCCCCGGCCGCTCGTGGTCACCATGTCGCCGCTTCTTGTCGGTCTGTTGCAGATGCCATCAGCTCCACCAACCCGCGGGTCATCGACGACGCCAGGGCGCGGAAGCTCTCCAGCGACCTCAAGAGGTGCACGTACTACGAGACGTGCGCCACGTACGGGCTGAACGTGGAGAGGGTCTTCCAGGACGGTAAGTACTCAAGCTGTGCGTGCAGCATCCGTTCACCTCACAGCGGTCACTGGTCCACGCGGATGACGTGACCCCGAGCGCTGCCTACAAGGAGGGGACCCTCAGCCCCGGGTTGCGTTCAGGGGGTGCACTGAGCACCCACCCTAGAACAGTCCCGTGTGTACCGTTGGTGACGTCTTTGTGCACAGGATGAAGCACTTCTCAAGTGGTTATTTATGCACAGGGCGTGTCAGACGTACACACGCATCATTTCTGCCTCATTGGAGATGCTCGCTCTTTATTCAGCCCCATTTAAAAGAAAAAGGTTTAAATATTTCATGTTAGGTTTGGCGGAGAGTAAGCAGAAAGGAGAGAGAGTCACGGTTGGCCGGAAGTAACTACGCCTTAGGACCGGTGGCTGGGCGTGAGCGCCAGCATTTGGGAATTGTGTCTCGTCTTTGCCTCCTTCCTGACCCTTCACCTCCAGGACACCCACCCCTCAGGCGGGAAATTCTCCTGGCGGAGCAGAGGGTCCCCCCGTATACAACTGTGATGGCAGACGTCAGGCCGGGAGGGCGGGGGAGACAGCGGGTGGGGATGAGCGGGAGGTGGGGGGGGGCGGTCTGTAGCAGGGAAGGTGGTCTCTGGTCTGGTGGGATCGGGGAGGGTCTGGGGTAGGTTAGCATCAAAGACCCGGGAGAAGGATCCTCCCGGCAGAGGATTCTGTTTCTGATGGGAGCCGTGGGGCATAAATCCTAGGCCCCCTCCTCTTGTGGGTTAATCTGGTTTGGACCTACCTCTGCATCCCCAGCTCTGCGCCGGGGCTTGCTGGGGGCTGAGCAGGGCAGACAGGCTGGGTCTGCTTGGAGGCTGCCCTTGCTCCTGGGGTCGTGGAGGCCTTGCCCCGGGGAGACGGTTAATGCCAGGAGGAGCAGTAATGATGCGGTGCTCCCAGCACTTCCCCAAAGCGGGCAGGTTATGCTTTTTTAAAAAATGTCCAAACGAGCTTTCAGAGGAAATTATAGGAATTCCACACTCTTGCCATTTTACTAAATTTCAAAGATTGTGTCCATTTTTTAACTTTGCATTTTCTTCCGCTTTCCTTAGCAGCCAGTTCCTTTTCTAAGCTGGCCAGCTCTTTCCTCTTATCCGCCTCCCAGATAATTACCGGCCTTTTCTGTTTTTCAGCACATTTATCCTATTTAGTCTCCCTGTACGCCACATTCCTGACTACCTCTCCCAGCTCAGGGGTCTGCCGAGAACAGCCCCCAGTCCCCAGGGCTCTGCGCCCCCTTTGTCCTTCACCGCACGTTTACATGGGCCTCCTCGGGCCCTGCGCACCCGTGCTGGGCAGCAGACCCCACTTGAAAGCCGTTCAGGGCCAGTATCTGCAGCTCCTTGAACGTTAGTGACACCGTGAAGAATGATGCAGGGAAGCGTGTGGGGCGCTCCCGAGGGGTTGGGCTCCAGCGGGCAAGGTCGCCGTGTGCCCCGAATAGTGGGAACCCCGGTGATGGTTAAAGCGGAGTATTAACAGATGAAAGGTCTCCAAACTAGGGCCCAGGGGCCTAATCTGGCCAACAGCCTGTTTCTATAAACAGACTTTTCTGTTTACAGGCTGCGGGAGGGGTGGGCTGGGCTGCTCTTGGGTGTTGCCGCAGAGTTGAGTGGTTCCAGCGGGACCTTTTGGCCAAGAAAGCCTGACATACTCTGTGGCCTTTTACAGAAAGCCTGCCCATCCCTGACGTAGAGGATCGGCATTTAGTTGCGTGGATGAGTTTCTTCTCCACAGTGATTGCTTTCCTTGTGCGTTGATGGAGGTTTCCAAATGTGAACTTTCCATAAATAAATGAACTCGTCTTATACATAGTAAATTAACTAGTACTCAGGGATGACAAGCCACGGAGCTTCCCTGCCCAGCGCCCAGAGTATCCGAGGCAGTGGGCAGGCGCCAGTGTGCTGGGGGCACTTCTCTGTCATCCTCAAGCTGGAAGCTGGCAAGGGGAGCGTGAGGAGGAAGGACCTTTCCAAAAGTCATTGGTTAAAATACCAGTGTTTCCTTGCTGTGACAGCTCCTCAGTGATTCCACCGGTGAACCATATGAAACTCGAAGTGTGAGTTCTCACAGGCTTGCGAGATTTCCAGAACATTTTGTTACTATTTTAGAAACGATACATTCCCGTTCAGTATTTGGACTGTACAAAGTCTGCAAAGGGAATAACATCCATGATACTGCAACGTCTGTGACTATTGTGATTTTATTCTTAAAATATTTTTATTTACATGAAGGTTAAGTTTCTAAAATAAAATTGGGGTTACTCTGCATATTTTATGTGGTAATTAGACGGTAAACATTTTTATTTGTTAATCGTAGAGTCTTGAATTGTTAGTGGTAAAAGTAGTGGTTAACCGAATAGGGAATATACTCAGTACTTGGAAATCATTAGCAATAACCATTCATTTTAATCTTCAAGGGAAGAAAAAAAAAAAAAACTTGGAAGGTTTCTAGCTAAAGAACTCAGGGCTCAGAAAAGTCACGTAACTTGACCAAAGGTACTCGCGTGGATTGGGCCCCAGTCCTGGGAGCCGGGAGCCTAGAGCCTTAACCATTTTGTCATTAAAACAGAGCATCTGGGTCTTGCCCACATACCCGGGGCAGGCTGGGGGCAGGTTACACGTTCACTGCACAGGTTCACTGCCCACTCACGGGCTTGGTATATCTGGATTTCTTTTTTGACTTCAGGGCTTTCTCTATGCCCTAAGGCTTACTTTTATTTGTGTACTTTTTATATCTTTGCATGGTAGAAAGAATTTTTTAAAAGGCATGTGACTTCTGTGTAACCATTAGCTTATCGATCAAAGAAGCATCCAGACCTGGTGTGTTACCCCAGCTCCGACCTCCACCTGCTCCTGCAGGCCGAGCTCCCGATCAGCCGGCTGCCCAGCTTTACTTTGTAAGAGACCAGGGACCTTAGTCTTTGCTGCTTTAACTGTCCTAAAGCAGAAGACAGAATGTGAAAGTAATGGAGAAACAGGATGGTTTTGCTGGTGTAGTTGTCACATATCTCCCGGAAGGTGATTCAGGAGGGAGGTTCTCTGTTAGCTTCTCGAGGAAGGAAGTGAAGTAGGTTGGTTGTTGGGTTCGTTCATTCATTCCCTTAGTTGAGCACCAGCCTTCCTCGTGCCTGGAAGCACAGTCAGGGCCCCTGCCTTGGTGAAGTGAAAGTCCAGCAGGTAAGATAAACTTGGAACAGTCACCCAGAAATGCAGGCGGCATCTTACCCGGGGGCGGAGAAGAGGTAGTGCCGGACTAGGGTGCTTTCCGTCGCCCCTGCTCGACAGCCTGGGGTCGCCCTCTGCTTCTTAGTTTGTGTAGCTTGTGGGGCAGAAAGATCTGGCCCGCACAGGGGGTTCCTGTACGCCGGATTCACCTTTCGAGAATTAATACACTCACTGCTTTTTACTTGATCTGGGCAGCTGAATCTGGCTTGGGGCCTGCTTACCCATCTCTTTGTCTGGGTTCCCAGAAGGGCCCTATGGGGCTTGGGGCCCCTGTGGGCTGCCCGGGGCCCACCCCGTGTCTCCCAGTCCCATTCTGTGCTGCTTGGTTTGCCCCCGGCCATGTCTGGGAGAGGAACTGCAGGCTGTTGTATTTTTAATATTACAGTGATTTCTGTGTTTGGCATTCAATTTTTTGAAAGTCCCTGGTCATTTGTCCAGATTAGGGCCTGGATACATGCAGAAACAGGATTGCAGCAAATAAAGTTCATTCTCGGCAGGTGTCGTTTCTCTGGTGCTGTAATTTTTTTTTTCTTTTCTTTTTTTTTAAAAGAAAAGTGTCACTTTCTATAAAGGAACCAGGTCTGAGTGGCCAGAGCCCTTGCAGTGAGCACGTCTTTCATGGCGTTCTAGTTCAGCCTCTGGGCAGGTAAAGGAAGGTGGCGTTGCTGGTGGGAGTTTTCAAGCGAGACGTTCAGTGATAACCTAAAATAAAGACCACTTAACGACAAAAGTAAATTCTTCCCTCAGAAGACCAAGCAGGGCTTAAAGGTAGTGAAAAGTCATTGGTGTGGGTGGTGAAAGTGCCCCTTTGGAGGGTTACATGCGCCATCTTGGGAGCAAGAAAGTCTTCACGATAGAGCAGCCATGATTTTAGTTTCCTGGGGTTGGGTTTTGAAATTGTGGATTTTAGTCACTCTTTGAACAGTTGTAAATATTTCACCTATTTCGGGTGTCCGTGTTTGTAGCTTGTCTTGCCGAGAGTGACAGTGGTGTGTGATGGACATGGGATGAGCATAGAGATTTGTGTCACAGAACAGTTATCTTAGCCTAGGGAGGGGGGAGGATCCGTTTTTTTGTTTGTTTTGGCGTTTTGTGGAAGAGAGCTGATGGACCCCTAAGGTTTTGGCGGTATATTTTATAATTTTTAAACTATGGCATCTGGCTTGCATATTTTAAAGATCTCTGATACCTAAAGAAGAGTGGCTTCCCTTTATACAGAATGCGAAGTAGAACCAGCTGGTGGTACAGAACACCATTTTGTCTTTCCCTTATCTAAGCTGCTTTATGCCCTTCCCCTCCCTCCTTCCCTCCCCCCTCGCTCCCTCCCCCGCCCCCAGAATGAGTTGATGTAGATTTATATGAATCGTAAACAGTATTGTTTTATATAAAGGATGTTCTGTTTTTCCTCCCAGCATCAGTTGTACGCAGAATTTAATGTTCTTGCACATACATTCTAAAGTTGTAGTCATTTGTTAAATCCTAATTCAAAGCATTCTATTATACACATTAAGGCATACTCCCCACTAGAGGTTTAACTTCTTAAGCTTGTATTCATTGAACAGTAGGAAACCTACCTGCCAAATTTTGCTCTGACAATAATTGGTGGACCAGCTCAAGATCCATATAGACCAAGATGTAGATAAATTGCAGATTGCCATCCTGCTTAATTCTCCCCAAGGCTGCTGGATTTTGTCACTGGGTTGTTTGTCAGGGATAGTTTAGTGATCTCATGTGGGAGACCTTTTGTTCTAGGATGGATCTGCTTTATTTATATTAAAAGAAACAATTTAGTTTTAGGTGCATGTGGTTGGAAAAGCTGGGCAATAGCGTTTGAAGGTCTCTGTCTGCCTATTGCTAGACCTTCTGCTTACTGGGGCTTCTCCTCCAGTTGTCCTGGGGGTGGGCATTTATCTATAGCAGTCCCCGTCCTAGGAAGATTCATGTCAGTCTTTTGACACCATCACCCAGCTCTTTCTTTCTTTTTTTTTTTTTTTAATTGGGGGTATAGTTGCTTTACAGTGTTATGTTAGTTTCTGCTGTACAATGAAGTGAATCAGCTCTATGTAGACATACATCCCCATATCCCCTCCCTCTTGGACCTCCCTCCCACCCCCCCTCCCCATCCCACCCATCTGAGTCACCACAGAGCACCTAGCTGAGTTCCCTGCGCTATACAGTAGGTTCCCCTTAGCTATCTGTTTTACACATGGTAGTGTATATATGTCAGTCCCAATCTCCCAATTCACCCCACCCCAGCTCTTCAGATTTGTGCTGCAGTCAACATTCTGGAAAGCGCTTTCGTAGAAGCTGTTCTACTTGGGCTTCACGCCTGCCGGGGGTCGGCTCCCTCATGCCGATGCCTGAGCCCCGAGAGATCGCCGACCTGCCCAGGGTCCTGTGGCACCGCACACAGCCTCAGTTTGCTTTCCAGCCTTTGCTTCCAAAGACTGAAACCCTGATGTACAGAGAATCACCTTTCACATGAAACATCTGCAGCTGCTTGGCCCTAATTACAGGAGTGTCCAGTACAAGGGTCGCTGTATTAATGAGCCCAGTTTGTGCAACCTAATTGCATGTGTTAGGGCATCATTAAGTGTAAGCAGTCTTCTGGGCTTTTCTCCCCAGTGTGGCATCATCTGGCACCGTTTTGTCTTGCTCACATCACAGTCTTCTGTTCGTCCTGTTGAGGGATGTGTCAGGCCTATTCCATTCTTTCCTGGAAGCAGCTTAATTTTCACCGGCGGGGTGGCCTCTTTTGTTATTTGTAGTGTTAATGTTGTTTTTCTCCCTTTTTTATGATGTTAGAGATTAGATTGGAGCCAATTTACTGTTTTATATATATATATTTTTTTTTTCTTTTCCAAAAGAGTACTTTCAAAGATAAGCTTTTTCATGTTCAAAAGCAAGCCATGTGTGTCCATTTGGCATTTAATATATATTGAAAAGGTGAACTAATTAAGTCAAGTGTCATTAAGTATCTGTTAACATGTACTTTCCTTTATCATTTGTAGTAACGAGGAATGTTTATATCGCAGCGTAAGGGCTTATGATGTGAGGTCGTAGATCTTATGAGCCCTGATTTGTGGTTGGGAGCCATGTTCTCTGAGGGGTTGGCTTCCTAAAGTCACATCGTACGGCTGGTGTCAGGCCCGCGTGTCCATTTTCCGTTTTCACTGCACCTCTGTGCCCATCACCGTCACTGCTCCCACACCCACCCCGCCCACTCTCACTGCCCTCTTTGCAGTGGAAAGTTGTATGTGCAGGACTTCCTGGGACAGATGGTTGGTTAGTGTGTATTAGGATGGGGCAAAAAAGGTTCAGCTGCTTAAATTACACTTTTTAAAGGGGTTTACTGGTTTAAAACTTCCCAAGAACAGGGATGACGTGAAAAAAGTTACCTGCCTAAGTCTTACGTAGCACTCACGTGGTGATGCTAAGGTGGGGGACAAAAGAAAAGGAAAACAGTCATCAGGTTCCTCTCAAGTTAACTGGTGAAGTCTTACAAGGCGGTCTTGACCCTGGTTTTGCGGCTGCCCTGATGTCATCATTAGCCACGGGTGTCTTTGGCTGTCCCTGCCTGGTAGCTTTTAACGTGGTCTCATTTCCTGGAAATTAGAATCTGCGAGTTGTTTCCAAAAGAGCCATACCTGGCCCATCGCGGATCATCTCTCACCAAACGGAAAATATCCCCAGCACTAAGTAGACTTTTGATTGAGCCTGTGAGTGGAGGGGGCATGGGTGGAGTGATTAAGGATGTGTAGGCTTGGGGAGGTGGTTCTCCTTGTTCTGTAACCCTCGTTTATGTCTGGGTGAGAAAGTGTGTAAATGATTTATACTAACTATTTTTATGAAACATGACATTGTCAATACCGCTTATATATGCATTTTCAAATGCAGTGAATTTCTTAACCAGGGAAGCTTTCTCTGTAACAGGGTTAAATCACAAATCGAAGTAATGAATGAATGCCAGAAGTAAAATAGCAACACTTGGTGTAGTAAACTGTATTCTCAGAGGTAACAAAAACAAAAGCGAAATAGAAGAACTTTTGAGTTACTTTACTGTTTTTAGAAAAAACTCTTTGAGCTCAAAAGTTCTTAGGGGTGGGAAGTTTTCAACACATGTGTTCCAGATGAGCCCGGTGCGTCTGGCACGTGATCTGTAACCAGCTCTTCCCAACACGGTGACCAGGTGGGGAGTGTGTCAAGGTGGGACCTGTGACTGGCCTGCACCGAGCAATCCGGGCTAAGAGGTGATGAACCTTGAATAACTCAAGTGTTTTAAAGCATGATTATTGTCACCAGTATGAAATCAGCTCGTTCCTTATTTGGAGTCTCTTTGCGTAGAAGTTGCCCTTTTTAAGAATTTATCTCCCATCATGTTCAGTGGACCCAGAGGTCCACTGATAATTCCTTTTAAAGAGGAAGTATCTCCCTGGAATATTGACTGATTTGCTTAAAATCACTTCTCCAAAATGACAATTTTTAGGTAGGGGGGAATTTCTAAATTATCAGTGTGGTTCGTACTCCACAGACTGCAGCTACTGGCCTTAACGATACGGAATCAGGTGTGAACTGATAATTCTTAAGCTAGTTTCTGATATGAGTAGAAGGAACCATTACAAGGAGAGGCATTTTAATTCTTTAAAAAAATAACATAGAAGTCATCTGAAAATCTTTATCAAGATTGATGATATTATAAACAGCGAGAGACAGTAAGCCATCTTTTATCTCATGGTGTCGTGGAATGTTGTGTTGATAGAGGCTTGGATCTTTTCTGGCAGTTTCTTACCCTGAGTCTGGACTTGTCATGCTGTGCTTCCCTTGGGAGCATTGAGTGGGTCCCAGTGTTCGTGTAAGTGCACAGAAATGCCTGAGTTAACTCTCACACTACCAACACGAGGCCATTAAACACACTATTAGTAAATGTGCTGTGTTTTGATTTTCACGGTAAGAGCCTATCTTTTGCTCAGAGAATTAATTTTATCAATGCCATAGAAAATGGTTCTTTTAATACTTTGCCGCACTGTGGCATCAGAGCTGTGTTTTGCCCCAGGATTCCTCTTAATGACTTTAGCCAGCTTGAATTAGCTTGATGTATCATTAATGCATACAAATGGCTTTTATTTTTGTTCATAATCTGTTCATAATGCCACGGCATTCTGCTCTTTCTAATGTTTTTAAGATGATTAAACGGTGATGTATTTTTTGACCTATTTAACCCTCCACAGAGTCTCTGATCAAAAGAATATGAAGATGTTACTTAACTAGGATAGTCAGAAGTTGTTACGATCTGTAGCTGATGTTTCCAAGTTATTTTGAAGTCTTCTATTTATTTTATAACATTTTTTTCCCTTATAGAACATGGACATAGCCAGATTTTTTTTTTATTGAAGTGTAGCTGATTTACAACGTTGTTTAATTTCTGCAAAGTGATTCAGTTATATATGTGTTGAGTTATATATATATATATTCAGTTATGTGTATATGTTTACACACACACACACTTTATATTCTTTTCCATTGTGATTTATCATAGGATATTGAATATAGTTCCCTGTGCTCTACGGAAGGACCTTGTTGTTTATCTATTCTGTATATAATAGCTCACATCTGCTAATCCCAACTCCCACTCCATCCCTCCCCCCACCGCCCTCCCCCTTGGCAACCACAAGTCTGTTTTCTGACATAGCCAGATTTTGAGTAACCTGTACTCACTGAGGAACTGCCCACTACCCACTAGGTTAGCAGCACCAAATTGGTCCAGTTCATGAAAGACAAAGTAGTCCTCAAAAGAGGTTGACTTTTAGTGAGTTGTGAGATGCTTTGATACGAGAAAGCGTAGCTTCTGTCCGTGGACTTGGGTGTTTTTTACATGCCGCTTGCCAGGTGAACCTGGCCAGACACTGGCTCCAAGAGTGAGTGGGGGAGCCAGGCTTGGAGCAGATGGTGGGCCCCCCAAAGACCGGGCTCTGGAGTCTGGGATTAGTTTGTGTATTTAGTGCAGAGCCATTGGAAATTTTGTGAAGAGGAGAAGGGTGCATTAACACCTTTATCGATGATCATCCCTGATTTGGGGAAAAGTAAACTGTGAAAAGTGGATTGTAAATTTGTCTACAAGAGACACGGATGTAAAAACTTTGATGAGTAAGTTGGGTTTTGTGAGACTTGCCAAAGAAAAGAGAGAGGTGATTTTTAAAGGTTATGAAATATGGAAATAAATACCACCCGGAAGACCACCACCCACTGGCTATTATCATTAAGGCCTGGGAAGGGGGGTGTACATGGATGCCCACGTGTTTGAAAAAATGGATTCTCGGGCATGCTGATGTCTTACAACCTTTTGCACAAAAATACTTTTTCTGCAAAATAGTTTCTAATTTTTGCACTGCATTCTTTGAGTGACTGTGACAACTTTTTGACCCAGTCCTCTATTAGACGTTTTGTGACCCCCTCCCTCCATTTATTTATTGTTTTAGAATTAGTGCTTCAGTGGTTGGCTCTTTGCCTAAAGCTGCATCTCCATCCTTTATCATTTCTTTGGGACACACCTCCAGACGTGAGACTGCCGCTCAGCGACTTGCATAACTTTAAAGCTTTTGGTCCCTGTGGTTTGATAACCTTAACCTTCTGGGGATCCTGTATCAGCTCAGGTTGCCTGCGGCCGGCGTCCTTTTCCTGCACTCTGGCCACCCTGGATATTTTCATTTTTAAAGTGCTTATTTTTTTTTTTTTTTAAAGAATGCCAAGGGGAGGTGGGTATTGATTGGGCTTTTTTTTTTAAAGTATTGGTTTATCCATTTATTTATGACTGTGTTGGGTCTTCATTTCTGTGCGAGGGCTCTCTCTAATTGTGGCAAGCGGGGGTCACTGTTCATCGCGGTGCGCGGGCCTCTCACTATCGCGGCCTCTCTTGTTGTGGAGCACAGGCTCCAGACGCGCAGGCTCAGTAATTGTGGCTCACGGGCCCAGCTGCTCCGTGGCACGTGGGATCTTCCCAGACCAGGGCTCGAACCCGTGTCCCCTGCATTGGCAGGCAGACTCTCAACCACTGCGCCACCAGGGAAGCCCGTGCTTATTGTTTATAGACAGAAAATAATCATAACTTCTAGTTTTTTCCAAATATTACTTTCAGTAGGTCTGTCCCTTAATAAAAAGAAAAGCTCATTTGTTAGGAGGTAGCAGCCAGTTTCTTGGCTGGGATGACACGTGGGGAGCAGGGGGTCCTTGCTGCTCCCACAGACATGCCCTCTCGGGGGTGTGCCAGGTGGGTTCTCTGAGCACCCAGCTCCCCAGAGGGCAGCCGGGCCCAGAGCCTGGTCCCCAGACCCATGCAGAGCTGTGACTTCAGCAGCTGGATGTCGGACGTGCAGTGTTCCCTCAGACTTCTCACCAGCGCTGCCTGTGTCACCGTGGAGACAGACCCCCGGTGTGGAGTGACTTCGAGGGAAGCAGAGGGCACACCCAGGTCCTTGGGTTTGGACCTGCCCCTCATTTCCTTGCAGGGATGGGGCTGCAGAGCAGGGCAGCCTCGGGGCAGGTCCCTGGGCTGCCATTCTGGGTCCTCCTCCTGGGGCTGGGCCTGGAACTTCATCTCGACCCATGTTTCCCAGATGCTCGAAGCACATCCTCCCTTTGGGGGAACATAAAACTCTTATTTCATTATCAAGCGTCTGAAATGTCAAAATTTGCGAACCCACACGAGTCACTGCTGTGAACACGGAAGAAAGAAAACGTAAGCATGTGCTCTTTTCACACCGTGTCCTGGGCACCTGTGTCAGCCGCCGGGAGCACAGGTGGTCCTGCCTGATTTTCTGTCTCTGCGGGTCCCCCAGGTGCTGCCGTGTTCAGTCACATGCCCTTCAGTGGGCGCACGTGGGACCTGCAAGCCTGTACTTAAATATGTGATTAATAAACAGCAGTCAGCCCTAAAAGAAAAGAGAACCTAAGGCGTGTTCGTCGGGAGTCGTCCGGCCAGCTACCGTGTCACCTGGCCCCAGGTGCCACCCCCTTACAGGGCTGGGCGGCTCTTTCCCTTGTGCGTGTCTCTGTCTGCAGGGGGCGCTGCGACCCGACCCTGGCCAGCTGTGCTCCACGTGCAGCCATAGTTCAAGGAGGAATGTTTTGTCTGTGAACTTTGTCACTTCGGGAAACTCCCTCATGTTTAACTTGCTGTGTAAACCAGATGAAAAAATACTGAGCGCCAGTGCAGTCGCCTAGATGTTAGGGAGTGCTCCCATCCGTGCACCAGGATGTCATTATTAAGTGAAATACCCAGGTGTCTTCTGCATTTAAATTCATTTCTTGCCTGACCTGCAGGCTTGTAGAATGTCACGTCCGGAAGGACCTGAGACGCTGTCCCGCTCAACCGCTAGCTTTACCGACGAGCAGGCAGGGCCCCTGGGGCCGGTTCCGCCAGGGAGCTAGCTTAGTCTCAAAGCAGAAGCTGGAAATTTGATCTGTGTCTCTTGCCTGCACAGTTCTACCTTTGTCCTGAAAATGGTATACTCAAAAGCCGCTGATTACATTTTAAACCTGGTAGTGAACGAAAATGCTCCTTTAAGCGATCATTATTTTTTTTTTTAATTTTATTTATTTATTTATTTATTTTTGGCTGTGTTGGGTCTTCGTTTCTGTGCGAGGGCTTTCTCTAGTTGTGGCAAGCGGGGGCCACTCTTCATCGCGGTGGGGCCTCTCACTATCGTGGCCTCTCTTGTTGCGGAGCACAGGCTCCAGACGCGCAGGCTCAGTAATTGTGGCTCACGGGACTAGTTGCTCCGCGGCATGTGGGATCCTCCCAGACCAGGGCTCGAACCCGTGTGCCCTGCATTAGCAGGCAGATTCTCAACCACTGCGCCACCAGGGAAGCCCCGCGATCATTATTTTTAATACAGTGTAGGCCATTTCACCAGTGAGGGATCTTGGCTTAGATGCAGCGCTGTAATTATAAATTATAATATTTCGGATAAACTGTCTAATAAAAACACATTCACACAGACTGTTTTCTTTATGTGATAGAATATGTGGGTAATAGAACGAGATCTGTGACAGGATCTCTGAGATTCAATGAAAATATAGCAAAAGGAAAGTACTCAATTTTGTAGTTTAGTATGATGCCACTAGGGGGCATCGGAAGAGCTCGTAAGGATGATTCCCACATATTTTTAACTTTTGCTGTCACTGCAGAATACAGATGTAATAAAACTAACACAATGGTTTAAGAGGCTGTTTAGACCTGTAATAAGATACACTCCATAAAGTGTGTGAAGTTACTGGATCAACAGTGCACGAACGCAGAAGTGAAGTTTCATTCACTCGTTGGAATGGGGAGGAGAATAAAATAAAAAAAGAGGAAATGATGTCGTCTGTGGCTAAAGGGACCCAAATCCCCTTTTCCTAATTTTGCCTCTCGTGTAACTTTAGAGAAGAATCACCGAAAGTTTGGCAAACTATATGCTTATTTTTTAACACAGTATAATAAATGGATTTATTTAGTTTGCCATTCTCTTTCAACAGACGCCACCAAGAGTTCCATCGGCCTGAGTGACAGCCCAGGCTCCCCACTTTAGGGTCTGCACCCTTGATCGGAAGGCAGGTGGAGCACAGGCCGCTCTCTCACCAGCACCCGGGCCAAGCAGGTGTCTGGGGTGGAGCCCCGGCCATCAGCTTCCCTGCCCAGCTGTTGCCTCTCCCTGTTTTGGGGAGACTGTGGGCTCTTCATGCTGCTTGGTAGTTAGTGATGAGACAGACGACAGTCAGACTGACAGTCCCGGGCAGAGTGGATCAGTTTGGGGAAACACAGGTGTTCTTTTCTGCACAGGTGAGCGCCATTACTGACAGGTGGTCAGGTGCCAAATGGTTGGTTTATAGGCACCTGAAGTGTCGACGGCCCTTCCAGTGAACTGGCAGGTGTTGCCTCTTCTGTGAACCAGCAGTGGGCTGGGGGCACGCAGGAGAGGAAAGAGCCTCTGATAGAGACTGCATTTGCCTTGGGCGAATCTTTTAGTTTCTCGAGATGGTGGTGTTTTGTTTTCTTTTGTTTTGTTTAGTTCTGTTAGTTCTTTTCCCCCTAAGGTGGATAGCTTCTCCCTGTTACTTTCCATTTATTTGTATTTTGCTTTCACCCTTTATTTTCTCCCACTGCATAATTTCCATTAGACACTGTCACATCTCAGCTCAGAAGATTTTCAATTTCTTTATTTGGAAAATGGGACTAATTACACGTTTGGTACTTCCAGTGAGAAGTATATCAAGTCACAGGCTCTTCTATATAAAATTTTTTTTTGATCAGTTATTTACAAATGGAGTGTTTAGAATTTATAAGAAAATATAATTTGGAGAGTTCTACAATTTTCAGTCCTTGGAATAGTGGGAACAGGGCAGAATATTTTGAGCAAGAAGAGAAGTTAGGTAGAAGTGGGGTAAATTCATCCAAATGAGGCATAAGAGCCCCTCTGGGAGGGCAGCTTTCACAGACTTTCTTTTAGAGCCAGGGACTGTTTTACCAGCCCCTGCAAATGAGAGCATTAGCGGGAGGGCGTGTGGAGGTGGGGCAGTGGCCCAAGTTGCAGGTCTTTCCACTGAATTCAATACACAACTTTCTGCATTAAACCGCTCACAAGGCACCAGGGTGGGTCCACAGGCCCTGCAGACAGTGAGCCTGACTCCTTAGTGAGCTGGGGACGCACACACGCTCGAGGGTCGGCGGGCGGTTGACAGTGTCCTGGGAACCCTCGTATTCTGAGCGGGGGCTACAGGGGGCCAGGCTCCAGCTCAGCCAGAGAACCTGGCTGAATCTTTCCTTGTTGGCGTTGCCTGATGAAGTTCTTCTGGAAGAAGAAGAGCCGCTGCTAGAGGACAGTTTGAAGAACAGCGATCTCATAAATACATCCCTGATGACGGAATATCTTCAACAAGTATCCCGATGAATCAAGTAATTCAAGATAAATGTGGGTGAACGTGCCCATAAAATCAGATTCGAAACTGTGAGCAGGGGCTCTTTTCCTGGACACCTTGCTTTCCCGGGCGTCTCCCTCCTCGGGGCCCTTTGGGAGAGCCCGTCCTTGGTTGTGCAAGGGCGTCTCCCTCCTTTGTCTCCTGCCCTTTCTCCCTAAATGGTCCCTAGAGAAATGCAGTTAGTTGGGCAGGTCACACTATTGTGTGCTACAGGGACAGTTAGGAGGCCGTTGAAGAAATGAGATGACAGAGGAGATCATTCAGCGTGATATGTCATTAACTTACTTGCTATAAATATGATGGGTGAAATAAGGAGGGAGAGTGGAAAAGAGCCAATCCCATGAGTAAGACTCAGGTGCCCCTGCCCCCGCCCACCTGGCCAGGTAACAGTGGGGAAGCGGAGCTCATGGTTCTGTAGTTTTGCTGGTGGTCAGCGTGCACGAAGCCCAGGCTCCCTGAGCGAGTCCCGCACTGGGGGCTCATGTGTCCCTCGGCTGCGCCCTTTCCGTGAAGTTTTGCTTTTCGGAGTCCTGGTTCACATCCATTTCCTCGAAAATACACATGTATATTTCATGTGTTATCTATTTCTGTATATTTAAATGTTCATGTTGTTCCTGATTAGGATAACACTTGTTTGTAAAAATACAGAAAACTGTTAACGAAGCCAATTAAAATCACCTGTGATCCCACTGCCTCGTGATAAACATTGTATGTCCATCTAGTCAGTCTAGCCATTCAATACTTTTAAAACAAAAATTGGCATTTTATTCTATATCCTTGTTAATAACCTGCTTTAAAAAGACCTGGGAATAGTTTCTACGTTGTTTAATTTCCACTGTGTCTTTATGACTTCATAGCATTCCTTTCTATGCTGGCATCTGCTGGCCTGGATTCACCAACCCTGGAGACAGAAGGCTGGTCTGGAGACTCACCTTCTCTAGATCCTTTCCCTGAATATCTCGAGTGCCCCCCTCCTGCCCACAGCATCTTAGGTTCTGACCACTTAGATCAGGCACCGTCAGCTGTGACGTTCCCAGCCCTGCCTGGGAGAGGTGCTTGCGGGGGGCGGGGGGGAGGTCCGGGTGGGCAGCTGCATCTCCCGCTGCCTGTGTGCACGAGACATTAGCCTGTCGGGACCCCCCTCCTGCATCTCTGATCACCCGTGAACTGTGGTTACAAATGGGTCTCCAGGTAGGTAGACTGGAAGAAGAGAGTCTGTCTCTTTGGTGTGTAGATTCCTCTTGGGAAGTAAAGGAATCGATACCATTAAATACATCGGACAAAAATTATAAAGGACCAGATAGGCGCATTTTATGGACCCCTTTCTTTCTGGCAAATGACAAAAACTAAGCTGCATTTTATAAAGATCCATTCCTAAATCTCATGTATTCATTTTCCCAAATACAATTCCTTCTTAAAAAAAAAAAAAAGCTTAAATTGAAGGACAAGTGGTCATTTCAGAATTTTATTAAAACTAATTAGAAAAACTGGTGGATGTGGGAGAAAAGTATACCTTTGGTGGACTTCCCTCATCAGTGTTAGGAAAATGGCGCTTGAAGTGACAGGTTCCAAAGCTGAGGAATCTCTGAGCCACAGCCTGAGATGGTGTGGTTGGCGGAAGAATGGTCCCCCCGAAGATTTGCACTTCCTAATCCCTGGAACCTGTGGATATACCTTAAGAGGCAAAAAGGGTTTGACAGGTGTGGTTAAGTATCCTCAGATGGGGCTCGTGGATGTTCTGGTTGGGCCCTGAAAGCACTTGCATTTATCCTTGTAAGGGGAGGCACGGATTTGAGTGCATGCACAGGGGAGATGACATGAGGATGGAGCGGAGGGAGTTGAAGGCGGAGTGATGCAGCCACAAGCCAAGGAACGCCAGCGGCCACCAGAAGCTGGGGAAGCAAGAAACAGGTTCTCCCTGGAGCCTCTGGAGAGAGCACAGCCCTGCCAGCACCTTGATTTCAGCCAAGTAATACAGATGTTGGACTCTCGGCCTCCAGAACTGTGAGAGGACATGTTTCTGCTGATTCCAAGCCGTCTGTTCTGCAGGGATTTGCTAGGGCAGCCCTAGGAAGCTCCTGCAGACAGAAGGGGGCTGGGTGACTCGAGAAGGCCGGAGGAAACTCCGTGTCTCAGCTGTGCCTGCCATGGTGATGCAGGAGCCTGGGAAAGGGGCCTGAGGGAGCTGCCCGGAGCTCAGATGCCCACCAGGCAGGTGCAAACCTGGAAGCAGAGGCACCACCAGGAGCCTGTGCCCGCGACACAGCTTCCTACAGCCAGGAGGACGTGGGGCTCGTGAAGAGTGTGACAAGGACAGGAGTGGCTTTAAGTGGAGTTGAGGGCGAGAAGGCAGGACTCTGATGGGTGGAGTGGGTGACCGCGTGCTCGCCGGTGACCAGAGGCAGCAGAGAGCTCTGGTCTGCTGTCTGGTCTTCCCAGGGGGGTGATCCCAGCCTGCAGGGGCCCGAGCAGGCTCACGCCGGGGCGGGGTGGTCAGACTGCTGGCGTTTTCCAGCAGTTCTGGTCCCCGAAATCAGAGCTACTTACCTTAATTCTTGCTTCCCACTCCTTGCCCCACTCCACCCTTCCATCTCTCACTGACTCGCCAGTGACCTTCTTGCCTAAATCCAGTGGCCACTTTCAGTGCTCTTCCCTCCCTCACCTGTCGACCTTTCCTTCTGTGACACCTGCCACCCCTCCCCAGCCTCTTTCGTCGATGGAACGTACTGAGACCCCGTCCTCAGCCACTGAATCTTCTCTGTCTTCAGTCCGCAGCCCAAATCCATTCCATTGATTCAACTATATAGTTTATGCCCAAGAAGCTGCATTGGTACTTCTGCCAGGCAGCTGTGAGAAATGGTGCCGAGACCCGCCATTGGCATTGGCCCCTGTTGACCTCCATCAGCGTTGATTGAGTGCAGTGTGTGTATGTCTGCACCCTCACTGCATGACACTGGATTCTTGTCCGTCGCCTGGAGGTGCCACAGTAACCCCAGGTCCACGTGACACTGACCAGCCACAGTGGGTCCTAGCCAGAAGCTACACGTTCATCCATAGCAGTGCCTGGCAGTTGATATGTCCCAACTAGCCTTTTCAGAACAGGAAAAGGCATGCTTAAAACTGTGCAGCTGATTTGGGAGTTTGTAGACAATTAGAAAAGTATTTGAGTATGAGTCCAGGGTTCAGAATATTTTCCTTTTTTAGCTTTATTACATTTTGTATTTTATTGTTCAGCCCTTCTGCCTGTTTCAAAATAAGTGTGATGGGAATTAAAGCGGATTCATCCAGGGTTTAGAAAACAAACCACAGAACTCTGGTGGAATTATTGAACTATTCTATTTAGAAGGTGGTTGAAGTAAATGGAACGTCTCAAAGCCCAGATGTTTCTTATAACTTTGCTAACGATGAGACAGCCTGAGCCGTCACTAATGACATGAGACACCGAAAAACTCCGATTTCTCTCGACGAACTTCCTGCTTAATCCCGTAAAGACAGCTGTTATTGAATCGCTACCCGCCGATAGGCTTGGGAATTCAACAGATAGTGAATCATAATTTCAGATGTTCCTGAGTCAGTTACCAAGAAACCATCGCCCCTGGGTGGCCCGGGGATGGATGCTGGGCTGGACCACAGAACACTGGGCTCCATCTTCATCTTCCCGCCGTACGTGACGATTCAGCGTCTCACTTCCTCAGCTTACCCACCTGTGGAGCGGGGACATTATTCCCATTATTGCTTCCTTGTAGGGGTGACCAAAATAGCTGAAATGTATCTGTGGCTAGCTTGGAGGATTTTGAAAAAGAATATCTACCTAACGTAGAAGTAGTGGAAGGCCTCCCAGAGATGCGAGCTGGTCCCGCTCTGCCCTCAGGGAGGTCTCAGAGCCCTTCTGGGGTTGGCGCTTGTGCCCCACCCATCCAGGAAAGGTGTTGAGACGGCTCTGTCCAGTTCCATCTGGATGTAGGCCAAAATGCACTGAGTCTCCTGTAAACACCTCTCCCCCTCTGTGTTGTGGACGCAGTTTAACTCACCATAAATTTTAGATCTTTTAAATAACACTGACTCATTCATTAAAAAACGGTTCTTGAGGACCTGTTAAGTGAATTGCTCGGTTAGTCACATTCTCCCCTATTAAAGGGGTGAGGTGGCAGGGGGAGGGGCGTCTCTCTGGGTAACCACAGTGTATCTACTAATTAACTGAGTCCCCCTGGTTGCCTTTCTTTTCCTCACACCTAAAAAAATGAATTCCTTCTTGAAAATATTACCAAAATTCACTGAAGAGTTTTTTCTTTCTGCTTAAGATGACTACCCCTTTTTCCCACCTGCTGGTCATTTCCACCAGTCTCTTTTTTTCTAGGATCCTTAGCAAAAATAGCATCAAGAGATAGTACGTAGTCACTAGTTACTACTTGAACGAAAGCTAAATTTCTTAGTCTTGCCCATTCTGATATATTCTGCAATTAAACATCCAGATCTTTGAGCTTCTTTGTATTAAGTTTTGAAAAGAAAATTCAAATAATAGATACCTTTTGTCAGGATGTTACAGACATCCCCCGCCCCTGAATGTGGCATATGTCTAATTAAGAACCCACGGCTGGAAAATCCACAAAACAACACCACATCCACAACTGCTTTTAAGGATCCTTAGTACTGTTACCTCCTCTTTTGGATGAGGAGACAGGTGTCTGCGGACGGAAGGCCTGTAACTAAAGTGTAAATGGTACGGCTGAGACGTGGACGCACGTCTCTCCCGTTTTCAGAAAGGACGGTGTCTGCAGGATCTCGTGCTCCCCTCGAAACATCGCCACAAAACTCTCCCACATCAGCGTGGATTTGGGCACGAGAAGTAGGCGATGGGAAAATGCGAATAAGAAATCACAACCTTTGTGTGTACAGCCTAAAAAATTGCTGATAGTAAAGCGAGCAGCGATTGAGAAATGTAGCATTTAAAATGGAAATAACGCCAGGGCTGGAAGTGGAGCCCGGTGTAAATGCAGTAATTAAAATAGTTGTCAGGTGGCTCCCAATTACCTTTGCTCCAGCAAGCCGCCTTTATCTTTATGGCGGTGCTTGGGTTCCAATCAGAGCTTTCCAATGAACTTATTTTGGTATTTTCGGTGAAGTCTCAGAAAACAGATGGTTCTAAAGTAATTACCGTTTTTCATCTTGTGAAAGAGAATTAAGATGAGAGAGATGCGTGGGCAGCGGGAGGGAAACGCTAATGAGATGCTCTGAATCGTGGGCTGGTCCATTCATCCCTCCATTCGCTCAGGTCCCCTGGGCTGGTCCCCTGGGCTTGTCCCTGGGCTGGTCCCCTGGGCTTGTCCCTAGGCCACAAAAACAAGGCCGCCTGCACCTTGATAAGGGTACAGTTCAAATGTACGCATCAGTAGGGAAGATTTAGAACTTCCTTCTGAGATTCGAATTTGATTTTTCCTGGAAAGGATTCCCTTCCTGTCAATTCTGGGAACAGTCGAGGGGAAGTTCAAGTAGTTGTGATAAAAATAAGACTGCGGGTAGAATGCAGTGCTGGGCAGGGCGTTGGAGGCTGTGTAGTCGGCCAGCAGCCTCGTGGGGGAAAGGAAGAGGTTCAGATGGCGGTGTGGGAGCCCCAGGCCGTGCCCGGTGTCCGCGCATGGACCGGTGATGACAGAGATGGACCAGCTCCCAAACTGTAATCGGCCACCGTTGGGCACCAAGTAGTGGGGAGGGTTGCCCTCAGTGGGAGAAGATTTGCATTGATGTCGCCTTCATTTGAGCCCCGATGGCTGAAATAACTGCCTTGAGAGCATTTTAAACCAGCAGAGATAAGGTTTTTACCAGGAGAAAAATCAAAGCTGTTCTCCACAGTCACGGGTGTAATGGCATTCTTCCCATTGAAACAGGAAGAACAGCATCTTCAGGGCGAGTCTCCATGGAAGCTTGATAGACCTGTGTTTTCCTCCGTCAGCAGCCCGGGTTCTCCATCGGCCGGGAGGTCAGCGCTTTCTGATCTGTGAGGCTGAGAAGCGTCAGAGTCCTTCCCCCGAGACACGGGCTCACCCGGCGTGAACCTGCTCGCGCTCTAACTTGCTGCCTGGACTTTGCTGTTCTGAGTTTCCTCTGGGGTCTTGGGGCGGGGGGGAGAGCCTTTACTTTGTCTGAAGTTCTACGTCCATGAAATTAATCAAGCAATTAGTCTCCTGGAAGTATTTCAAAGACAGAAAAATGTTGGAAACGAGTTTTAGGAATTTGTGACGAGTTTTTCAAGGAACCACGTAACGTGGAGGCAGCCCGCTGGCTCCTTTAAGGCTGTACGTTTCCCCGCGCCTGGGACCACCCCGTGCCTCTGCTGACTTGTATCCTCCGTGAATGGCTCTCCTGCAGTATTTTCTGTTTTGTAGGAAAGCGAAACAGGGCATCGTACAGCTGAGGAGACCGTGCTTTGTTTTGTTTTGTTTTGTTCTGAATCCATACTAGATGTGAGACCCTCTTTAGAAATGATTGTACCTTCAGTTCTACGAGGGCAGGAAGTGGATCTGAGTCAACACGGTGGTCACAGGGTCCAGCGGACGGGAACTTCCCGTAACTGTGGTTGAATGACTAAGGGGGCTGGTTGTGAATGCCAGGCGGGCGTGGCCTTGCGTCCAGCCCTCCGGCCTCTCCCCCCCTGCCCCCCCCCGCCCTCTCGGAAGTCCCGCCGTCACCCACACGGCTGGTCAACATCCTCCTTTCTGAATCCGGACGGTGAGGCTGCTCTCAGCCTCTGTGTTGCACTGTCTCCCATGCCCTCGCCTAGGATGGAGCTCAGACATGATTCTTTTCTGCTCAGAAGCCTTTGATGTCTCCCTGGCAACCACCATGGAGGTTTCCAAACTTGGTTGTGGCTGTGAGCCCCTCTCGGGAGGCGTTTCCCAACTTGAAGACCCGCAGGCAGGGTGGATGGCAGTGAGGGCGGCCCAGATCCCTGACTGCTGGCCCAGCACCTCCTGTCGCTGACCTGCATTCGCTCAGGCAGCAGCTCCTTGTGGGTTATGAAGGGCGCCCCGTGTGCCCCCCCAGCCGCCCCCCAAGGTGGGAGTTGGGTAGGAGTGAGAAGCAGAGGACCCTCCCTCGGGGCTGACAGACACCTGCCTCCTGTCCCGTCCCTCCCTTTGCACACCTGTGGCCCAGGTACGCCGAGCTGCCACGCCCTTGCCCTGGCCTGGAATGCCCTCCACTGAGCAGAGTCCTCTGGCCCCTCAGACGTGGGCACCCAGCTCGCAGCCCCTCTCCTCGCCCCCCTCTCTGCCTTCTCCCCCGAGCGGGGAGCGGTGTCAGAGCAGGAGGAGATGCGGCTCTGCTCATCTCTGCGCCCATTTGCCAAGCCCGGGCCCCGGCACCAGGTGAGCTCTCGGCTCACCTGTGTGAGCCTATGGGTGTCACATATCCTGTGGGTGTCTGCTCGCTGGAGAGGACGGGCTGGATGCTGCAGAGAAACGAGGAAGTCAAGACAGAAGTGATTCACTGGGCTCTTCCGAGCTGGAGGGATGAAATGAGCAGAAGTGGGACAAACGTGAGAAAACTGCGGTGCTGAAGAGTTCTATCCCTCGGTCCCGTTGTCTGTTTTTCTGTTTGTCTTGGAGACAAATAGGAGCTCCCTCTGTGCCCACCTGCAGCCTCCCCGGTGCCCTGGTTGGTTGAGCTCTTTGCCCTGCCCCTGCCCCTGCACCTGCACCACCTCCAGCCGCATCTCATCCCCCTGATCCTGGGGACTGATGTTCTCCAGCAAGTCATCTGAGCGTCCCCAAGCCCCCTGCACACGGGCACAGACTCACACCCTCCTGTGGGTCTCCGATGGCGTAGTGGCTGTGTGGGAAAATGTCCTTGCTTCAAGAAGGAACGTGTTCTGAGTATTTAGGGCTGAAGGGAAATGATAATCTGCTACTTAATTGGTTCAGCTAATAAACAGAAATAAGACAAATAGAGTAAAATGTTTGCATTTGTTGCATGTAGGCAGTGGCTTTACAAGGTGTTTATTGTACTATTCAGTATACTTTTCAGTATGCTTCCGCGTGAACACATTCTTAATAAAATGGATTTTTTTTTTTTTTTTTGCTGTGGGTTGGGGGCTCATTCTGTGACCCTCCTGGCTCTGTCCTGGCCTTGCTTTTCCTCCTCGCCCTGTCCTCTCTGGCCTACGATGTCTGCTTGCTTGAGCGGAGTTCAGCCCTCTGCTAGTAGAGAGCCCTTCTCTGAGAGCTGCCCCCGTCAGCTGTCTACGGGGCAGCTCCTCTTGGGTACCGAGGGGCACGCAGGCTCCGCACCTGCCCCTTTGATCCTGGAGTCCCAGCACATCTATCCTGTTACTGGGACTGGACAGCTGGGGCCACTCTGATCCCCCTCTCTGCTTTCCTTTCCATGTGCGCTTCACCAAGTTCTGTTGGTTTAACTGGCTGGTGCTCTGGTCACTTACCTTATGTGATCACCACCAGCAGTGCCCTGGCCCCAGCCACTGCCCTTCCCACTGGGCTCCTCTCTGCACTCTCTGCTTTGTAGGCGTCCCCCCTTTCCCCCTCCAGTCCTTCTGGCAGTGCTTTTTCAATTCAGGTCTTATCAGACAGCGCCTCCTAATGCCTTTCCGAGACTCCCCGCTGTGCTTGGGGTGGACACTCCCCCCCCTCAGTCTGTGAGTCCTGAGACCCTCCTGACGCCTGTGTCCCCCTCACCCCCTGCACCTCTTAGCATCCACACCCTCCTCCTACCTGCCCCATGCTGCTCTCTCTTCCACCAGATGCCGTCCTTGCTTCTTTGTCCTCGAAGCCCCTCTCTCCCCCCAAGTTCAGTCTTCAGATCGGAACCCTGAAGTCAGGCGTCTGCCTCTCTGCTGCCCCCGTACAAGGCGACAGGTCTCTCAGTTAACAGGTGACGGTAGTCTGCTGTGAGTCAGTCATGGTACAGTGATCAGATCAGGTCCTGACAAAGAATAAGGGCTCCACAGGCTTAGTGGTGATGGTCTGCCTGACGGCCGTGCTCCTCACCTGACCTGTAAACTCCCAAGAGAGCAGAGGCAGCGTCCAGACCAGTCGGTGTCCCAGCTCCTCCCCCTCATCTCTTCAACATCACCCACACCCCGTGGTCCCTCTGCACGAGGCCGGCACGTTTCCTCTGCTTCCTGCTCATCAAATGTGACTTGTTCCTCAGACCCCCCCTCCCATGAGGCGTAGACAGAGACGGAAGCAGGCACAGAATGGCCAGGTCACCTGCCGGTGATGTGGGTCATCAATTGCAGAGCTGAGATGGGACCCCAGGCCGTCTAGCTCCATCACCCGTGCTCCTCCCTGTTGCACTCACTGCCTTTGTAATTTGATCGATAAATATTTACCAAAAATCTCAGTGGAGTCATCAGCAAAGAATCCTCAGGAACTTGAGAAATCCTCATTAGAGGACTTGAAAAAGGAAATCCTAATAGAGGCATTGATGAGTTGCTTTTTCTTTTAAATAACAGCCTTACTGAGATACAGTTCAAAACCGTCAAAGTTACCTGTTTATTTTTGATTTTGAGGTTTGGGCTTTTTGCTTCAAGTCTTAGATGTTTGTAACCTGAAAGCAATTTGTGACTAATGGTGTCTACTTCCCGTACCCTGTGAAGTAAGTATTTCTCATCACAGTTTATTCTCCGGAAGCTCTTTAAATAGCGTATTCGGGTGCCCTAGAATATGTCAGAACCCAGCAGTTCCTGAGATGCTCAAGAAATATTTTCAGCCCCAGAGCCCAAGCCGCCCTGGAAGGTCGGGTCAATGACAGCGGGGGCCGCTAGATGGCGGTACTGCCACGGCCTGAGCCGCCTGTCCGTGGTTTCCTTCAGGGGAGATAATCAACCTCTGCGCTTTGCAGACCGAAGGTGGTGAGTTAATGTGCCCCATCCATTTTAATTTGAAAGATACGATTAATTAAATTAGGCATAAAGTGGATGTGATGGGAAACTGGAAGCTCACGGCCGAAGCACGGTCAGCTCCCGAAACAGCGCAGCCCAAGGCTCCGAGTCCTTGCACTGCTTTGTGACACCAGTGGGCGAAATCGCCACCAGCTCCACCGAGTGGACACAGTTTATAAAGTTTGCACCTGGTGGAGAAATACTTAGGTAGCCTGAATTTTTGTTAAGGGACTGGACCGCATAGTTTCACTAGAGAACATCTGATAAAACTATTCGCATGAGGCTCAGAATATTGGTATCAACATGTCAACCCCAAAAGTTACCTGAAAAAGAAGGTGGCGAGTCCTCTGGAGGGGCTGTCCCACCCCGGGCCTGCCATCCCTCTTGATATAGTTGTGCCCGCTTTTATTTCAAGAAGATGGTTGATTTTTTGTTGTTACAGCTTTAAAAATAAGTTGAAGGATTTAGGTCTGGAAAAATTAATAGCTACAGGTAACCACACAAGATATTATTGGCAGATGCAGCAAAAAATATATTTGCACAGAAAATTGGATTTTGCACATAAAACTTAGTAATACTAATAAGGACAGGTCATTACCAGTTTTAAGCCAAATAAGCAAACTCAAAGAGAGCTGGTGTCAGTGTGAATCTCGGTAGTTTTCTGTTTTTTTGGAGAAGTGTAAATCAGCTTCAGTGTAGTGGGCGCACGACGGATTTGCTGAAATCATTCCTGCCCCTTCTGACCGTGGGTAGAGTCTCTGGTGCCGAGTGATTTACAGTCTGGTGGCAAGGTATGTTTATATTTAAGCTGTGCCATGGTGTAGCTAATGAGAAAGATAAGAAATTTATAGTCCTCGGTGATTGATAGGATTACTGCCTTGGCATTAATTGAAAGCTGAGGGATCACAGCTGTGGGTTTAAATGGGGGGGAAATTACTTCAAGTAAAGGGAAACTTTCTGATTTGCTTCTGAACATTTTAAAGATAATTTTCCCGCTGACAGTCTGGTTGGTGATAGAAACAGTTGCTCCTTGCCGGGGCTTGGGTAATTACACGGAGATAATTACGGTATTTGTTCTGTAACCTCCCTATGGTAAGTGGTTGTAAGTGTGGGGAAAAATATTAAATACTGTGGAGTTTTTTAAATGGCTTTAAAAGTTTACGTGTAGAATAATAAAATTCTCTATGGTTACTCTTGGCTAAATATTCCCTGGACTATTTTAAGATGTTGATGGGGGGAACCAAACCAATAATGTCAGAGGCAAGCCTGTGACATTAGATGTTGCCTTAAAATTCCCACCGATTGTGTTTCATCTGGGTATGTCTAAAGTAATCTCATAGACCTTCCCCAGCCTGACACTTTTTAAATGTACCATTCTTGTTGAAGCTCGGTCTTGTGAAAATGTCTAAATTTTCCCATTAAGTGCTTAAAAAGTAATAAAACTACAATCATTAGACTTCACTCATCAGAGCTGTATCAGTAGAAATATTCTTTGGTGCAATAAATCTGGGCTAGGGTTCGACATTCATATCCCTTGGATTCATTCCCTGGAAATGGACGTTTGAAGGTAAATGGCTTAAGTAGGGCAGTTTAAATTTTTAATACAATCTTATTGTAACTGTTAGCAAATGATTAAAGTGCAAAGGGGCCTTATACGTTTTGCAAGATTTATAATAAACGCCCTATGATGCCTTTTCAATGCTGAACTATAGACGTTATGACAGTTAAATGCTTATAAAGGCCAGAAAGTCACAAATGAAGAAGAGTCGAGTCTTTATTGGAGACTAAATCAGGCTTTCCGAGTGCAGACATCTTTTCAGGGGACACTTGTAAATTCCTGTCTTGTTAACAGTCTTCAGGTGCCTGGAAGCTGCCATAGCCAGGTAGGACCCAGTGCGCCTTTGAGCCACTGCACAGCCAGCTGAAGCTGTTTGGGAAAATACACACGGTAGTCTTCCCATTACCAGTTTGCTTTGGGGGATGTAAAATGAGTCTTCTCATCAGATGTCTTTTTCTCTGGTGGAATGCCTCTAATTTGTAAGGAGTTCCTGAATTCCTTTTGTGGGATCCAGAGGCTTAAAGCCATGACTCCTGGCAGCTGTGACACTCTTCTTATCCTGTAGACCCAGTGACACAATGGGATTCCTCTGACTGTCCACTGTTTGGCTGCTGGTGTTTGTGGATTCGGTTTAAGGCCTCTGACCGGACAGCAGGACTAGCTCTTCACTGAGGGGCCAGCCTCAGCCAGGGAGAAGCAAGGATGGAGATGGGCAGGGTGCCCCACCCCACCCGGGGCAGAGGCTGCAGTTCAAGGTGTAGAGCATGGAAGGCATCGTCTTCTCCTTCATGGGCCTGAAGTCCCAGCCATTGTTGGGTGGATTGGTAATACATTTGAAGGATAGCTTTAGCTCCTGTACATTTTATCTCCCTCATGTTTGTATAATTGCCCATCAAAAGAGAAATCTGTTTTAAAGACAAATATCTTTATCATCTTTTATTATTTATATAATTTTTGTTTGGAGGAAGGAAATAAATCCCTGGATTTTCTTTTTTTTTTTTTAAATAAATTTATTTTTTTATTTTTTTATTTTTGGCTGTGTTGGGTCTTCGTTGCTGTGCACGGGCTTTCTCTAGTTGCAGCGAGCGGGAGCTACTCTTCGTTGCAGTGCGTGGGCTTCTCATTGTCGTGGCTTCTCTTGTTGCGGAGCATGGGCTCTAGGCGCGCAGGCTTCAGTAGTTGTGGCACACGGGCTCAGTAGTTGTGGCTTGCGGGCTCTAGAGCTCAGGCTCAGTAGTGTGGTGCACGGGCTTAGTTCCTCCGCGGCATGTGGGATCTTCCTGGGCCAGGGCTCGAATCCGTGTCCCTTGCATTGGCAGGCAGATTCTTAACCACTGCGCCACCGGGGAAGCCCCCCTGTGTTTTCTAAACTTTCTTTGACAATGTCCTTAGTTAGTGTATTAAATTTCCTGGGCTGTCATTTGCCTTTTACTCCTGTGTCTCAGCCACAGATGGATTTGGGGTGTCAGCAGTGAAGAGAGAGCGTTCCTTTCAAATTAGTTTCTCTAATTCTTGTGATAGATAATGATTTGGGTTATTAACTAGCACACATTTGAGTCCTTTTCATCTATTCATGTTGGGGTTTTTTTTCTCAAAATGAATTCCCAAAAGCTTTATTAGAAAAGCTTATATTGATATGTAAACATACATATCGTTAGTAGATAAAATGTCACAAGTAGCAGTATCAGTGTTAGAATAATCTTCCTTCTTTGAATAACTTCATAAAACTCACAATCAGTTCCTTCTTTCTTTGTAAGTATCACCCTGGAAGGGTGCTGAAGTAGCGGGATTGTGTGTTTAATGTTTACAGTTTTCGACATTAAGATAACGTGTTAAGATAACGTGTTGAAGTTGCACCGTGACTTTTGCCCATGTTCTCAAGAGTCGCTGGGCATCCTGCAGCAATGGAAAAGGCATCGGGTAGGAGGCCACTGTCTTCAGCTGTAAGTGCTGTGAATTGACGTTTTTATGTCGTTGTTGAGTTTGTAACCTTTTAATGGAATTTGGAATACAGATGATAACTTTTTGTGACCTGCTGCTGTGTGTAGGTGGAGGTGTGAGAATCTAGTCTGAGATTCTGTGACTTGTTTTCAGAGTGTCCACTGTGGATTTTTTTTTTTTTAATGCCATTTTTCTCAGTGAGTTTGAACCGTGATGTCACCAAGGATAACATTCCTCAGTTTTTGTTAATGAGGGATACTTTCTTAGGGTGGATTAAAGGAAGACTCCCATGTGTAGAAAGGGTTTTGAACTTATGGTCTAAAGAGTCATTATGACCTCTTATCTACAACTGACACATATACCCCAGATCAGATAAATTTAGAAATAGGTTCAAAAAATATGGACAGTTTGTTCCTTTTTCATTCTTGGCAGGACCAGAGAAGTTCATGGTAATTAGGTGTTACTTTCTTTATAGTAGGAGATCACCATCTTCTCGTAGGGACCTGTTGTGTTTCACTGGGAAGAGATGAAAACTTTGTAATGAGGATTCTGGTATTCAGTGTGGCAGTGATGAAGTTAGTTTGAAAACTTGTTATTATGGATGTATCCACAAAACATGATGTCGAGTGAACAGAGGCATTCGTAGTAAATGAATGATTTCATTTATATGAAGGTCTACAACAGGCAAAACTAATCTGCGGTTAAAAAAAATCAGAAGAGTGGTTTTGAGAGTGAGAGGGGCTGGTGGGAGTGGGTTTGGGGAAGGGGCACAAACCTTCTGAAGCTTCATAGTGATTTGAGTTACGTGACATTTGTCGGTTCATGGAATGGTACAACTAAGATGTTTGCATTTCACAGTATGTACCTTCAATCTCAAGAAAAGGAACCTTAAACGGTTAATACATGACAGTTAATTATGCACATGCTGAAGAGTGTAGCGGTGAAGAGCACTGATGTCTGCCCCATATTTGAAATGCATCAAAAAATAAGATGGATGGATGGTGGGTATGTAATAAGCCAAGTAGAGCAACATCTACAATTATAAAATCTAGGTGGTATGGACATGGGTGTACATGCTACATTTCTTTCCATTTTTTGTCCACGGTTATAAATTTGCATTATAAAATTTAGGGGGAAAGAAAAACAATTGTTATTCCATTTAAAATACTGTTGTCAGTATTTTGCGGTAAGATGGGTCCAGATGCACTGAATTTAACGTGAAGTACTTTCTCACAGGGAGAGTGTGCAGTGTTACTGTGAGCTCTTTTGTTTTTTTTGAAATGAGGCTTTCCAGAATTAAAATGCATGCATGAGTCTTGCAAGAATTTCAGTAATTCGTAGAAACTGGCAGTAACAGGTAGGGATAGTTTGACTTCCTCACAGTTTCTGAATCACAGCAGATTACAAATTCAGAAATCAATCAGTATCCTCTGCCGAACTCTAATTAATACTGAAACATGATTAGTCACAAAAGTGAAATCTTGATGGCAATGACCTCAGGTCTTTTAAATGTAAATAAAATTAGATTTAGAGCCCTTTTAATTACCTGTGGTGCTGTGAGTAATTACAGTGGCAATTGATACACTTAATTTTTTGTTGAAGAAAAAAAACTTGCAAAAAGTTTCTCTACACTGTACTTAACTCTTCAGTAAACATGATCTATGGAAAAGAATAATCTAGGATGCTGTTTTTTAAATTTCTTAAATTTTAAAAAAATTTTTATTGGAGTCTAGTTGATTTACAATGCTGTGTTAGTTTCAGGTGTACAGCAGAGTGAATCAGCTATACATACACATATCTCCACTCTTTTTTAGATGCTTTCCCCATAAAGGCCGTTACAGAGTATTGAGTAGAGTTCACTGTGCTGTACAGTAGGGCCTTATTAGTTATCTATTTAGGATGCTATATTAATTCTGTGGAATCATATATCATTTCTTTACCTGGGCCCTCGAATTCATATAACTTAAATGCCTAATATCGCTGAAGTATCGCAAAAGGCCAGACTTACCCACAGGAATTGTGTGTATTGGAGAGGGTAGGGTTCTGGGTGGTGGTGCTGGTTAAATGATAATAATTGATGGTTGGTGGGCGGAGCCTCACAGTGACTCAGTGCACACAGCCCTGTTGAAGACCAAGTGGAAATCTGTTTTGTCGTCTCATCCTTCTTCCTAATTGCATCACAATACATTGTATAATTCAACCTGTGTGTCACTGTCACTTCTTCCAAGGCATTTCATGCAAGGAGCACGGCGGCTGGCTTGTTATTAACAGAGCCGGGGAGAGAGGAATAATTTTCTCAGGTTCCAACCAAGACATCTTCTCCCCCACTTTAAGAAGAAAATGTCTTTTTTAATGGAGATTGTTGTAAGGATAATTATTCCCAGAAATAGGAAAACAGCTTCAGTTGTGATAGATAAGTCCATTTTTCTTGAAAGTTAAAAGATACCTGTAGGAGAATGTGTTTGTGACAAATGGGGAGATTAAAGAAGTTTCTAAAACTCCCTTTTTTTTCTGTGAGCGTGTGTCTCTTAACATAGGAAGCAAAGTAGACCTTCCAAATTTGGTTAAGGCAATATTAACCAAACTATACTAATTTAATAAAGAGAAAACCAATGATTGTACTTAACTGTATTTGTCTCAAGGTTCCCGATTTTAAAAATCTACTTATGGCCTTTCTGTCTCATATATTTTCTTATTTTGGATGCTTTTTGTCTCCTGTTCCTCATTTATCTTCATCTCCTCATCTTAAATTTTCACGCAGTTTCTTCAGCTTGAATAATCATTTTTGTGATTTGATCATTTCTTTTGGTATCTTCTCTTTTATCGTGTTTTACAATCCTTCTCGCAGTCACCTTTTTCCTGTGTCACTTCTGTCTTTGTCATGGATTGTGTTCTTCCGGTATCACTACATTTATTTGCATTTATCCTGGGTGTTTCTTTCACTTGCCTCATAACTGTGTTAGTCTATTTTGTGACCAGTAATTTGGCCTTTTTAAAAAAATAGGGGATCTAAAAGGTGAGTCCTGTGGCCTTCCTGGTGCAGAAAAAATGGTGAGGAGCTTCAGATGAAAGCATCCAGGGTGCGCCGTCGCCTCCAGTGGGTGTCAGAAACATCTCTGCTCCGGAATCATTTTCTCCACGAGACAGCTTGATGAGTTGAGAAGAAGTGACAGGTTCATTTTTCCCCCTCTTTGTTTAAGCCATTTATCTTTTAGATCCTTGTCTGCCATCTAAATTGTATTGCCAATTTATTGGGATCTTCACTTGCCTTGTCTTGAAAGACACTGATTTGCATCCAACTTGAGAATAAGGGAGAGAGAAAGTTAATCATCTCTTGGCCTCTCGAACAGATTTGCACTGGATTTAATTGTAGCATTTGGAACGTTTTCTAGCCCGAGTCTAGGTGCAGCTCCGTGTTCACCTGGGTCTTGGTGAGAATATCACAGTGCCCCAGTCCGGAAAGCTTCGCTCTTTGAAAGATCTTTAATTTATGCTTTTGGCACATCTTTCTACATTTGAGATTAACCTAAGCTACGTCCCCTGCTTTTAAACCCTGCTGGCTTGTATTAATTGATTATCTATTCATTAAGCGGAGTCATAGTAATGAATGCTCAGTGAGCATTGAGTAGCTGGTACTCAGTCTTGTAACCTTATGCAGCACATCAGAGTAAAGCTCTAGGGTCAGGGTGACCAGTGGCGTTCCAGCCCCTGTCCAGGTCTCTGCACCTGTCAGAGGTACCGGCTCCCGCCTCCTGGAATCTCCCTTTGCTGATGCTCCGAGCCCACGGCCAGCAGCAGCCCCCTCACTGCTCCTGGCTTGTACGTTCTGACTCCTCGTCTTCTCCTGGCTCAGGATTGAGCCAACGGGCACACACGCACCCTTTGCTGCTGCTTCTGCGGCCGCGTACACACCTTGGTTTTCTGTTTCATCAGGGCCTGCCCTCATCCAGTGCCGATCATTGCCGGCTCCTCGGGCAGGACACTTGGATGTGCTTTGTGCTCCTGGTCATGCTTCCAAAGTTTTCCTGCTTTTTTAAAATTAAAAAAAAAATTGAAATATAGTTGATTTACAATATTGTGTTAGTTTCAGGAATACAGCACAGCAATTCAGTTACGCATATATATTCTTCTTCAGATTCTCTGTCCTTATACGTTATTACAAAATATCAAGTAGAGTTCACTGTGCTATATATATAGTAGGTCCTTGTTGGTTATCTATTATATAGGAGTGTGTATCTGTTAGTCCTAAACTCCTAATTTATCCCTCCCCAATCCCCCTTTCCCCAAATTTTTCTTCCTTTTAATGATTCCTCAGTGTCTATGTAGTATATTCACAATTCATCAATATTTCCCTCTTTAAAATTATCCCCACTTTGATGTCACAAATACCCGCCGCTCTTCAGGGCACTGTTAAAGCCCCACAGCTGGTCCTGTACCCGACACACTTGTTGAGGAAGGAGGCAGGTGCTGAACCTGAAACACTGGTGCGGAGTGAGAGGTTTGCGGGTTCTCCGCTAAGATTGCCGAGTGCTGCTTCTTGAGACCTTAGTAAAAGAAGTCCTGGAGGCTGTGTGACCATCTCTTCTGAAGGGCGCTCTCACCGCGAGCGTGTAAGGCCTCCTGGTCCCTGTTTTCCTCAGTGGTGTGGCCGGCAGGCCGGTGTGGACCCCACTGTCTCCCGCATCTGACAGGTTGCCTGGCACATACTAGCTGCTCCAAGATGTGATGAAGGAATAGATCGTGAGTGAGGGACGCCAGAGAGCAGAGGGAAGACGCCGCCCCTGACCCATGGAAGGGAAAAGCCGACTCCACGTATTAAACTTAAGACTCGTGGCAGGACCGAGAGTGTCCTGGGACCAGCCTGGGTCACGGGCATCGATGCTGCACCCTCTGGCTCATGCACGCCTGGCAGGTGTCATCCTGGCCTCACCTGTGCCCAAGGGGAGGCAGGGGAAGGAGGGGCGGAGCCCACATGTCTCTTCCCCCCCACTGGCCCTCCTGAGAGTCACCGCTCAGGTCGGTGGTGCTCATTTCCGTTTGGAGACCCTGGAGGCCCCCTGGATCCAAGCAGCACTGACGCAAGTGTGCGCTGGGCGCCTCGGACTTGTCCGGAGCGTGAACCCATCCCTGAGGGGGGCCCTGATTCTCCAGGCGTCCACCAGGCATCGGATTTGTGCCACATGCTGGGTGGGATCATGTTCTTTCCTCTACACTCGGAGAGGAAAACCTGGAGCCTGCACAGTGATGGAGAGATGATGTGGTGAAGGTCTTAGATGAGGGTGCTGGTGGGGTCAGCAGGCTGGAGAAGGCACAGCAATGTGGGCGGTGCTGAGGGAGGACCAGGCAGCACGAGGGAGGGAGGGCAGAGGTACTGGAGGATCCCTCAGTGTCTGCAGGTAACCTCAGAAGGTCTGGAACTGACGGTCTGCTGGGCGTCCTGATGGTGCACAGGGCCGCTGGAGCCTGCGATGCCCTCTCTGAGGGGACGCCAGGCAGAGCTGATTGGAACGCCCTCCTTCCTGCTAGCGGAGAAATGCTGACTGAAGCCCTAGAAGTCCGCGTCCAGCCCTAGAAGCGCCGCGTCCGGCCCGGCCGCAGGCAAAACCAGCTGAAGGACATTTGACAATATGGCGTTGGGATATGCTGAAACTTATTTTTTTTGAGAGCAGTGAATGTTCAAAGTCCTCTGCGTGTGGACGCAGGAGCCCTGTGTCCTTCGGAGGCCTAGAAGCCCAGCAGGTGGCTGGTGTCCTGGTGCCTGCTGCCCGCCAGCCCAACATCTGGGGCCGCTGGGACCCAGAGCTTCCCGTGGGCAGCTCCACTTTGGGACTTGGTTTTAAGCGAAAATTGTGCTGTGAAGAAACGCATGAAAAAGGGATGTGGGTTTCTGGCAGGATGATTTGATGTTCCCCTGACACAAAGAATAACTTTACATCAGAACTAGGTACACGTATAAAACACGTTGAATAGACCGTGTTTATTTCAGCATGAGTTTTTAAACATTTTATGTTTAAAAACTCTTGCACTTTCTCTGGGAGGAAAAGGGAAATCCAGCTGCCTGACACATGGGAGAAATTTCCCCTCATTCTGAAATTGTGAAATTAATGTCAGCAGCCGTGACTTTGCTCCATCCTGAAGGTAACTGTTTATTACAGTCGGCATTTAAATCCCCCGATTAATAGGAGCAATTAAACAATAGCTTCATTTCCAGCAAATTAACAACCCTAATAAGTAATTGCGACATAAATGAAGATAAATTTGTTTTAATACAACGAGATAAAAAGAATACAGACAAGAACGGAATCTCAGATTAAGAATTCGGATTTCATTACTTCACTGAAAACTTGAAAGCTTCACTAGAAGAAATTAAAGAGAATTTGGCTTTTTTAACCATGGCCTGTCTTGGCCTAGAGGGTTTTTTAAAAAATATAATAGAAATGTCATATTTTGTGCTCAAGTACACAAGGTAAGGGCACAGGGGTTCTGGCAGAGCTTCTCATTAGGTTTTCACTGACAAGGAATCAAAAAACAAATGCATGGGAGAGTGTTTCCTTTTCACGCACCCCTAAATTCATTTTATGACCTGTTCAGTTACAGGGTATGTTTCCTTCCTTAATAATATTTGTTATAATTAGGAAACTATTCTGATGGTTTATAGTTTGTCTTGATGAAACGTGGAAGTGGTCAAGCCAGGCCTGTTTTTAGAATGATAAACGTGTCCATACGAAGGATGGTTTGGAAGGGGCCAAGTCGGTTTTGGAGAGGGCAGTTGGGTGATTTTAAAGGTAGTGGCAAAAAGGATGAAAGCTTTGCTAGAACAAAGATAATGAGTTTCTCCTCGCGGGTCGCCGTGCCGACAGGAAGATCTAACACACGTTAAAGAACAGGAGAGCCTGTCTTTCTAAGGTAGATCGGTATACTCAGATTTAGGAACTGAAACTTAGAATAGGTTAAATGTCCAAATCTGCTTTGAAAGTTTTTAAACTATGGGGGTTTAGCTAACACTACATCAGTGAGCTCATATACCCTTAGAATAACTCCTTTTGGTAGCTTTGAATCGTCAAATGACATGTAATCAGCCTAGAATTCTACACCCCTTGGAAATGTTAATCGTGTGTAAGGGCAGTCTGAGACATGAGAGTCTCAAAACAGAATATCAGAGAGCCGGGGTCCTGCGTATAGACCACGGCCACTCCGTCACAGTCCCCCAAATCCCGCCCACCCCCCGCCCCCCATGCTTTCTTTCTCCACTGTCCAGGTAGAGATCACCTGCATCTTGCAAACCACACAGACCAGGTGTCCTTCCAACGCCTGGATCTTGTCACTGGCCCGTGAATAGCTTTGACGGCTCCCTGTTGCCTTAAGCATACGATCCACACTTTGCATATGGGATCCTTAAACATGTGTTTCCAGCTGCTTCTCCACCCCTACTTCTCCTCATGTCCTCACCCTGTCCCCATTGTTGATCCATCTGTTCATTCATTGACCCAGTTGGTGAGTGCTGGTTGAATGTCAAGTACATGTTGACCCTAGGAAGGTAAATGAAGCATCCTGTCTAGCATTTCCAGAGTCACGTGGAGGTCTGTGGAATTGGCCCACTGTCTTGGAACGTGAGCTGACTGTATTTTCCAATTGGCGGCTCAGTTTGGCAGGATCTCCACAGATGTGTGGGCCAGGAAGGGCTGTGGGTCCCTGTGGTTCACTAATTGTCACTAAGCATCACACAACCCAAGAGGCCTTCAAGAAGACCCCACTCCCCGCCTCCCTCTCTCTTTTTCGTTTTAATGGTTTTTCTGGCATAGCTTCCTCTATTCCCAAAACGTCATATGAAAATGAATCTAGGAGATGGGTATAGGATTACCAACAACACAGACTACACCCCCTTTAACGTTCATTAACTTTGAGAAAAATTCCACGTCAAACTTTTTTCTTTCCTAAGTCACAAATTCAGAACTACATAGATAATTTGGTAATTAATTTCTACTTAATTAACAAGATAGTTTAATGATCACTCAACTGTAATTTAAAACTGAGTTGAGACATTAGGGGACCTTTTATTTGTTACTGGAAAATTTACAGTCCCTGGTGGTTTTCATTTTTTATGGGGATTTGCCTGGTAAGCCCTCCAAGGTTCTAATGGAAGAGCCCTTCAATGCAAAGACAGTTAATGTTACATTTGGGTGGTAGCACCAAAAATAGAAATAAAACAATGGCATGAACCCTCAACTCAAATTGTGCTTTTAAAATATTTTTGTGGAGCAAAATTAGAGTCTCATGCTAGTTGATTTTCATTCAGTGTGTCTATTATAAACATTTAAAATATTACTGTAATAGATTTATCATTCATACTTAAATTCCTATCTGACATTGTTTACGCAGAACTGCCACCCCATATTGGCCCCAATGGGCTTCATACAGCTTTTCCTAGTAGCTGAAGGATCATCCTCTTCCTCAGATTTGGCTTGATTCACACCAAGTTTCTATTTGGCATCTAGCTGGGACCCTACGTCATCAGTCAAGTTGTACATGCTTCCACAGTGCCGTCCTGAGCTGCGGACCCCACTTCTCCCCAGGCCCCAGAGTCACCCGCTCCCCAGCGCAGCCCGAGGACGTGGGGCTCAGCTCTGCTCATTCCAGAAGGGGCCGTGCTGCTCATATGGGAGGGCTCACATAGCGGAAGCTGATGTTGTATGGGGCGTCATGATGGGGAATGTTCAAAAGCAGATCATTACAAAGCTGGTTGATGAGTTAAGTCTCCTCTGCCTCAGTGAACTGGGGCAAAAGGGACGTGAAAGGGCCGCCAGTTTGTTGCCTGATGGAGAAGCCTCTGCTCCTTCAGGACCTGCACAGGGAGAAGGTTGGGTCGTAGGAACCGAGTAAATAAGGAGTGAAGAAAGGATGGGGCAGCAGGGACCACCCAGCGGAACCCTTGAGCAGTTCTCAGCGGTCCTGTCTCTGGTGAAACCTTGGAGCTATTGATGTGGGATGCAGAGGACCTTGCTCCTGGCTTGGGAGCTGCATGAGGCTAGAGACCAGGTCACATGCCTCTTCCCCTGCCTCCCCTTCCTTCTCTGGGCCCATAGATGGCTCTTCAGACATTTCTGTTAATTGACTTAATTCAAGTAAATCATTTAAACTAGAGAAGATATCTTGCTGATTAAATTACTGACACTCATTGGACTTTACCAAGAATGTCATAATCGTTAATGAAATTTTTAAAAGCTTAATTTAAGTGCTTAATTGTGGACGTTACCGATGCCAGGTGGTACCACGCAAGAGGAGTGTCAAAGACACCCCCATCCTGGGGCCTCGCCCTGTAAGTAGAGATCAGGAGGCCAGGACCTGATGTGAATGATGACGTGTCTGGTTTGGGATTATTACATAATCGCTTATTGCACAATGCCTATGCACCAGGCACTAGGGATTCAGGGCTGAAAAGTAGAATTGCAGCTCTTCAGCGCGGCCCTGACTGCATGTGTGTGTGCGTGTGTGCGTATGTGTGTGTGTAAATGTGCAGTGGTTCTCAGTCAAGGCCTGGGTGAAACACGGAGCTGGTTGTGTTAGCACCTTTGGTATTTGGGGTGCAGGGTCTCCACAGAGGAACCTGATGGTTAGAGAGGAAGGCTTGCCTAGGAGAAGTGATGCTCGAGATGCGGATTCTGAGAAGGAATTGGCCATGAAGAGAAGGGGAAGCATGTCTGGGCCGTGGTGGCAACTTGTGTAACAGGATTCAGAGAGCACACGTTGTGGCATCTGCAGTGGGTTCTGTCCGGCTGGGAAGTGGGCAGTGAGCCCGGGGGCCAGCAGCGAGGCTGGAGGGGTCCGTGTCCGATTGGGCAGGGATCCTTGTCCTCCCTGGGGTTCGGAACCAGTTAAGGAATAAGACCCTGGAAGATCGGATGACTACTTTTTACTGGTAGAGCTGTCCTGGGAAATGAAGCTTATCTGGGCTTCCTTCTGTGGGAACCAGAATGAGACAGACTTGCCCGTATGGTTCCAGGCAGCGAGGGAGCCCCAGACCGAAGGGATGGAGAAGGAACAGCCTGTCCCAAGCCGGCCATCACCTAAGTCACTTGTCAGTGGGTCGGACCTTCACTGGAGGGCTTGGGAAGAGGCCAGGAGTGTCCGGGTCATGGGAGCCGGGATCCATGGGAAGTAATAACAGGAGGGGAGAATCCACCCCTCCCAAGCGTGAAAGAGCCCCATTTGCTGAGAAATTTCGGTTCTGACGTCTGTCTGGTGACGGGAGCGTTTGCAGAACTGAGAGCGGGACAAGGCCTGTGCGAGTCACCTTTACGGAGGTCGCCCTGCAGTGTGTTCCTTGGGTGGCAGTGAGGAGAGGACAGCTTTGGAAGCTGCTTCAGAAACCAGCCACGGGCCGATGAGGTTTGCGGCAAGGCAGTGGCAGTGAGCGTGAACTGAAGAGAAATTCTGGTGGCAGAATCGATCTATTCTGGCTCCTCTGTCCCTGCCCTGGGGGTGCTCGGGTGGTAACAGAGTTAGAGGCGAGGCCCAGGTTGGGCCACGTGGACACTGAGGTGCATCCAGGGGCAGCTGTGGCGTTGGTTATTGGATACACGGTTCTAGAAGCAGGAAGGGCACGAAGCAAGGCTACGTATAGATTTGGGAGCCATAGGCATGGAGAGGAAAGGGCCAAAGAAGGAAGCCTAGAAGCTCCCACATTCAAAGAACTGGTGAAGGAGGCTGAGAAAGAGGTTCCAGCCAGAGGAGGAAACCCAGGAAAATCAGCGTCATGGGAGGAGGAACCATCAGCGGTGCCTAGGGCTGCCCAGAGGCCAAGAAGGATGCGGCCTGGCCTCCAGTTGGTCACCAGCGACCTTGGCAATGGCAGGTCCAGCCAAGGGGTTGGAGGCGGAAGTGGGTTGCAGTGGTCCGCAGAGCAAGGGAGAGTCTGTGAGGGGACAGGGCCAAAGGGACACAGTGCCTGTCCTGGGAGCCGTAGAGTCTGGGGGGGGGGGGGGGTGCTTCCTTGCCAGGCGGCAGTGTTTGGAGCCGTCGTGGGGGCCGACGGAGTGTCTGAACCCCTGTTCTCCTGCCGGTCCCCCCTCTGCCTTGTTTTCCTCAACTGCGAGGATTAAATGACTCAGTAGACGGGAAGTGCAGACCGCTGGCCCATCGTTCAGATGTAAGAGACAAAGAAGAGGGGGGAGAGGGAGGGGAGGGAGGAGGGTGCCCCCTAGTTACCTGGTGAGAGGTGGGCCTGATTCCCTTGGTGTGACCAGATTCGTTCTTTCTGCTCCTCCTCTAGTGCAAATGATTTGAGAAACAAAGCAGAAGCCGAAATCGGGCATTAGGCCAGGATTTAATGAGGTCTTATTTGCGAGCTATCTGAGAGTCTTATTTTTACACACTAATTAAAAGGTGCCATTTATCATCTATCCAATAGAGAATTTAAAATTTGTGGGGAAAGTAAATGTATAACTCGCTTTTCTTGTTGCTTAAGTTCGTAAATAAACTTCTTTCTAGTTGAAGAATGGAAGTACGTTTATGAAAGTATACTTAAGGGTACGGCTAAAATAGAATGATCTCAGAGTCATCACCCAGGTCAGGAAGGGGCCACTGCCAGCCCCCAGGAGCCCCTCGTGCCTCTCCCAGGCACCAGCAATTTGCTTGCTTGGTTTTGAAGTTTCTACATTGTAATTATAGATATGGTTAAAGGGGCTCGTTAAAGGGTATGTTTTATCTATTACCCAAATAAAATTTCAAAATTGTGGAGGGAGTGAGATACATTATTCATTCATTCATTCATTTGTACTTGAAGGTATTTGAACATTTTTTGCCTTCCAGTTTTATTGAGATATAATAAAATATCTATGTAAAATAGATACAAAATTAAAGAAACAGAAGTTTTTTACCTTTGATGAGAACTCCTAGGGTTTACGCCCCTAACAACTTCCATGTATAACCTACAGCTGTGTTAACTATTGTGCGTTTATCATGCATGTTACATCCCTAGGAAGTGACTTTTAAAATGATACCAAGTACTAGTATTGCCATATCAGGTTAATGAAATTGGTGGGGTGTCTGGTAAAAGAGCAGACATTTTCCGTATCTGCCAACGACAGCATTTCAGGCTTAGGCTTAGCGCCTCGGGCAACTTTATAGGAAAGCAAGTCACCAAAATAGGAAAAACATCACACCTCAATGATAAAGAGCCCAGATTCTTTTAAGTAATCTCAAGTGACTGTGTTTCTGTTTTCTCATTCATGCATTGCCTGTATTTATATAAACTACGTGACGTATTCATTTGTGGAATGATCCAATGCCGACAAAAACTCAGTGATTATAAAAATTTCCCAGCCAGTGTAATCTGGAGTGTAAGTAATATTCATGTTCTAAGTCTCCTGACATTTAAGTGTTCCAAATATCAGGAAAAGTTGATGATCATAGTTACAGGAGAACAGTGCCTCCCTGCCCCTGGCATCCCGTGTCCCTCGAGTTGTTATTGGGGCGGGGGGCCCTTCCACTCACACAGCCCAGCCCAGCCTTGTAGCCCGCAGTGGGCCGGAGGCTTTTCACTGTGGAGGAGAAGGTGGCCCAACCTTGCAAAACAGTCCCTTTATCTCCTTTTCCTTCTTAAGTCAGATACTTCTGTTGTTCTTTATTAAGTGTCCCCCACTTTTATGGGTGATCCTGTAACTCCTAAAGCAGTCTATGTATTTTAGAACAAAATATTTGTAACTCATTTCCTTTCTTCCATGTGTGTGTAGACATAAAAATTATGGGGAAATACAACAACTAGGGTTGAAGGTTCTAGTTAAGTTGAAAAGAATGCTACCAGTTATTAGCAGTTGTGACTTCGGGTTTTTTTTTTGTAATAAATGTGGCCAAACCATAATTCAGTGGACAGAAGAACCGTAGTACTCAACGTGTGGTTCACGCTTTGCACAGCCCCGTCTGTTGTTCTGTGAGAGGGTTTAATGGGAAAAGGTTCTCTCTGTCCGTGAACTTGCTCATTCTAGCCTCCACGTGGGAAGGAGGGAACGTTCATTTGCATTTGGAGTTCCATAAAATGAGGATTTTAGTAACATATTTGACTTGTCTTAGAAAGTTTCTCGAATCTCCCCTTAGAGTAGAAAACACTTATAGAAAATGTCTATGAAGTTCTCCCAACAGCTTCGCCCTGTTTAATTCTGACGTTTGTGTTTTTTTCTATGAGATTTAAGGTGAAAGTCAGTATGGTCATCCAACTGAGTAGTGACTCTGAGGCCAGGAGTAGTTGAACATCAAAAAAAACCTTTTGCTCTTTTTCAAAAAAAGAAAGAAATAGAAGTAAATTGGCAGGCACCCAAACAATCATGATTTTAAGTTCATTTACTTTTGGTTTTGGGATTTCAGTTCACCTATAAGACACACGTTTTGCGGCTGTTGGAATCTGATCTTAGGTTTTAGTTTTGAGTTCACATAATGATTTTTAAAATATTCTAATGTGCATCTTCAAAGACCCCAGATCGATACACCAATGGTTTTGAAATGACAGAGTGTTGCGATATTCCTCTGTAATTTAAATGTGATTAGCTGCTGAAGGTTATGGTCAATACACTACGGGAAGATAAATTAATTGGTATCATCCTTTCAGGATGGTAAGAGGCCTATCCGAGGTGGGATGTAACTAATGAAGCTGCTTCTTCATCTCTGTGAGCCATTTTTTATATATTGCATTTTCACTTAATCATATTTATACTATCATTCATTTACATGAAAGCCATAAGCTGTGGACAAACCAGTTCCTTACTAAAATTATGTTCATTTGGAAAAGAAATTATCTGCGGACACTGTGTGTGTTCCTTCTACAACATAAGCTATTGCTGGGGACAGTGGTGTGTTTCCTTTGCGTGGGTATTTTTAAAATCAGCAACCTCTCTGGGCAGAGATAAGGATTGAATATCATTGAACTTAATTACAGCTATTCCCCGAAGACGCACATCTAGTCAAATAAAAGCTGTAGTTATTCTCCTGTAGTGACACCTATTGGTGTAGGAAGAGTTTTCTAATCGTTGACTTCCTTTCCAGTTAAATTCAATATGCTTTATCAGCCAGCCTATTTGCCAAGAGAAGTTATGGCTGGTTGAATTTAGATTTGTATTGATTAAGATAAACTCGCAATGTGTGTAGCCATATATTTAAATAAAAAAAGTCTTTGACATAATTACATGTCCTTGAATATAATTCTATGCAGTAGCCTATAGAGTTAAGAGTAATTCTTTAGGCTATGCAAAAAAATAGATTTTTGATTTTCCAAAGGGTTTGGTTTAAATTACCCTGTCTTATTTGGGATTACTTTTGCTACAAGTAACTGGGGGGAAAGTCCTATTACTAGAATAATTTAAACAAGATAGGTGTGTATTTTTGTGCTTTACATATAAAGCATCTGAGATTTCCACAGGGCTGCTGAGCCAGAGGCCTAGCCCCTAGAAGGGGCTTGTGTCCCACCAAGTGTGGCTTCCTTCTGCAAGATCGCTTCCAGAGCTACAGCCAACATAGGTGCTTTTTACACAGCAAGAAGGAAAAAGACATAAGGAAGAGATGAGCCAGGAGCAGCCCTCTCAAGGGTGTTTCCTGGACGCCGTCATGTGACTCTCCTGCTGCCATCCCATCGGCCAGAGCTTGCTTGCATGGCCACGTTTAGCTGGGGTGCAGGGGGATGGACCGGAGAAAGCTTCAGGAAATGTCATATCTATTCTGGTAGTCCTGTGCCCAACTAAAAATCAGGAATTCTGTTAACGCGGATGAAGGGAATAGTGGATAACGGAGACAGCCCTCGGTCTCTGCCACATTCCCTCTGTTTGGAAACCAGCCTCACGTAGACTTCTTCTGTCTTCCTGTCCGCTAGTTGCCCAGAAGATCGTTGCCACGAGGAAGAAGCAGCAGCTGTCCATCGGGCCCTGCAAGTCCCTACCCAACTCTCCGAGCCACTCGTCTGTCTGTTCCGCACAGGTGTCTGCCGTGCACATCAGCCAGGTATGTTGGTCCCGTGAGAGGTTGGACTGAAAAGCAGGTCAGAACCCAGGAGGACACACCTGCCAAATAGTGTTCTCAGCCAGCTCCAAGGTGGAATTTTTTTTTTTTCTTTTCAATTTTATAAATAACAGCATGTCAGTAATTGACTTAACATCTCCTTCAGAAACTGCTGTGGCCAAGCGGTTTTTATGGGAATCATTCTTTAATATTGCCCGTCTTCACGCTGCCTGTGTTATGAGGCCTGCTGGCTGGAGTGGAGGTGTGGGGTATGCACTGTCGTCTCTGCTGTTGATTTAAGTGACCCCACGCTGGTCCTCATTCTTGTCTGCTTGTAGGTTGAGCAGTTGTGGGTGAATCTCAGTAGCTAATCCCACAATATGCTTCAATATGGTAGCAGCCCTCAGTTATAATTCCCGTCTCCCTTAGGCCCTATGGAAACTAGTATCTTTCCATCGCAACATTTTGCTATTTACTTGGGGACAAACAATATAACTGTCACTTTGAAGAAGCTAACCAAAAACCCAGTAAGGAACTGTTGGCTTATTTTTTTGCCTGCCCCTGTGTCTTCGGTTAACATTTCTTAGGCGGGTGTCATATTGGCACTCTTTAAAGAGATGTAGCGAGAAGGTTTGGTATCGTGCTTTTGGTAGCTTGAAGAGTCAGGAAGTGTGTTTACAGTGGGGTCCTGTGAAGGCACGCTCAAAGATGTTAAATCCCACTCCAGGCATCTGTAATTCTCTCTGAATCTTGAAGTATCTTCCAGAAGCATTCACATTTCCAAGAGGTCATTTGCTTCTTTTTTTTTTTTTTAAATGAATTTTTATTGGAGTCTAGTTGATTTACAATGTTGTGTTAGTTTCAGGTGTACAGTAAAGTGAATCTGTTACACATATACATATATCCACTCTTTTTTAGATTCTTTTCCCATGTAGGTCATTACAGAGTACTGAGAAGAGTTCCCTGTGCTGTACAGTAGGTTCGCATTAGTTATCTATTTTTATATATAGTAGTGTGTATATGTCAGTCCCAATCTCCCAATTTATCCCTTCAAGAGGTCATTTTCAAAATGTGAGTTTTGGTTCTACTGGGCAAAATCGCACTCTTTCTCCTTCTAATCTGGAGCAGTGAAGGGACTGTAGAAACCACTTAGTTCAACCAACCCCTTCCCTTTTCAGAGGAAATAGAAAATAATGGCATTTTAACTCTCAGATTTTTTAACATCTTTACTGGAGTATAATTGCTTTACAATGGTGTGTTAGTTTCTGCTGTATAACAAAGTGAATCAGCTATACATATACGTATATCCCCATATCTCCTCCCTCTTCCGTCTCCCTCCCACCCTCCCTATCCCACCCCTCTAGGTGGTCACAAAGCACCGAGCTGATCTCCCTGTGCAATGCGGCTGCTTCCCACTAGCTCTCTGTTTTACACTTGGTAGTGTATAAGGTCAAACGATAGAGACTTCTCTGTCTTCGGTCACTTTTCTTAGACAGAACGGTGCCAAGCTGATCGGTCTGTTCTAGGATGAAACCGTGCCTGCTTGCTGCTGCTGCCACCAGCAAGCGGGAGATGCTGGTCCCGCCGGCCGGGCCGCGCCTCCATGCAGCTTGCTGGCTTGTGGGTTATGACCCCACGCAGGTGGCGGGGTAGGCTTCTGCAGCGTGTCACTAACAAAACCTTGGCTTTCAATCATTACAGACAAGTAACGGAGGCGGGAGTCTGAGCGACTATTCCTCCTCTGTCCCGTCCACGCCGAGCACCAGCCAGAAGGAGCTGCGCATCGACGTACCGCCCGCGGCCAACACGCCCACGCCCGTCCGCAAGCAGTCCAAGCGCCGGTCCAACCTCTTCACCGTGAGTGTCCCGCCGGGGGGCCGGGGGCAGGGGGAGATCGGAGCGTGGTTCCTGCTCACCTAGCGGTCCCCTGGCCGCCAGGTGGCTCAACGACAGGTGTAGCATCCAAACCAAATTAACGAGAAGAGCGCTGAGTTCTGTGGAAGTCTCAGAAAATTACAGGATGCCAAGACGCAGATGTTGAGCAAAGTGGGACTTCCTCAGTTGCAGGGAGTCCTGACATGTGTCAGAAATGAAGAGCAAGGGGTTTGTATAAAGGTCTCTGTTATCCTGTGCCTTTCTTGGTCTCTAGCTTAAAGACTTGTCACATTAGATACATGGAGGTGACAGACTCTGCCAGAATTCCCCAAACGTGTGCCTCAAGCCTTTCAGGTGAGATGTATAAAGCCGTATCAATGCACAGACCCCCTTCTCCTCAGGCTGGAGCACTGAGGACTTAGCTCAGGGTCTTTAGCGGCTCATGGACAGAAGCCAGTCCACTTGGACTTTTCTTCAGAGCCATCTGCGGAGCATTTTAAAACTCTACATCAGCTCTCAGGGCTCAGGTTTACGAACTCAGAATCTGTGCGTGGGGCCCAGGCGTGTGTAGTTTTTAAAAGTTCCCTGGGCAGTTGGGATGCAGAGAACCCCTGAACTACAGAGGACACAAAAGTGCTGCTGCCCTGTCCCTTCCCTTACACACAGCAGACATTACCAGTCAATCATGGAAGGCTTTGCAGTGGAGCCCAGAACTCTGGGCACAGAGCTCCAGGCAGAGCTGCTACTGCCATGTGACTGGAGTCATTTGATTTGAGAAGAACACTTTCCCTCCTGGAACTAGGTCTGTGCATTACAAGTGTATGCTTTCAAAGCAGGGGTTCTCAACCAGGCGGTCTTGCACTCCCAGAATTTTGGCCATTTCTGGAGAAAGTTTGAATTGTCTCCGCTCGGGGGTGGGAGTGGGTGTGGACCACTAGATGCAGACATCTAGTCTGCGTAGCAACCATGGAGCTGCTAAACATCCTGTGATGCACAGGCCAGCCCCACAACAGAGAGGTCTCCAGCCGCCAGTGTCAGGGTGCCCTGTTGTAAGCCATTTGACTTCTCCTCTTGGTTGATTATTGCTGACTTAGATGCAAAGAAGTTCAGTATTTCCTGGCTTAAACTGAAGGAAGATTCTGCAGGGGTGGCCACAGGTCTCTTATCTGACCCACTGCCCTTACTTGGAGATGGCGTTCTTTCTTTCTTTTTTTTTTTTCCTTTGGCGGCGCTGCGAGGCTTGTGGGATCTTAGTTCCCCCACCAGGGATTGAACCCGGGCCCTTGGCAGTGAAAGCATGGAGTCCTAACCACTGACCCGCCAGGGAATTCCCTGAAGATGGCGTTCTTGATGGTGAACGAGGCTACCAAGTACGATAGATCCCCCCGTCCCTTTCCCACCACGTTCGTAACAGTTTTCCCATCAGATAAGTCTTTAGTGCGAAGGTCTACTGCCAACAGCGAACACCCCCTCCTCACAACTCTCCCCTTCCCTTTGCTCTTTGCCCTGTGCCATGTGAGTTCTAGCAGACGCTGCTATTGGAGGGCCAGAGTGAGCATCAGACAGGCTCAGACCCTGTCCTGCGCTGCCAGGGGCTGTTGGACCTTGGGCAACTTACTTAATCTCTCTGAGCTGGAAACAATGGTAGTTGTGGCGAGGCTGCTAAGAAGATTCCCTGTAGGGGCGAAGAGTCTCTGTGGCCTCGCTTTCATTTTTATCTCACCACCACTAACGTTATGGAATGATTTCTCTTAATGCATAAGCAAAAGTAGTTGTAGAGGGCTTCCCTGGTGGCGCAGTGGTTAAGAACCCGCCTGCCAATGCAGGGGACACGGGTTCGAGCCCTGGTCCGGGAAGATCCCACATGCCGCGGAGCAGCTAAGCCCGTGTGCTGCAACTACTGAGCCCACGTGCCACAACTGCTGAAGACTGCGCACCTAGAGCCCGTGCTCTGCAACAAGAGAAGCCACCGCAATGAGAAGCCCGCGCACTGCAACAAAGAGTAGCCCCTGCTCGCCACAACTAGAGAAAGTCCGCGCACGGCAACGAAGACCCAACGCATACAAAAATAAATTAATTAAAAAAAAAAAAAGTAGTTGTAGGGCTGTGTAATAGATTGGGAGGGAGGTAATTAGGTGTCTGCAAAATACAGGTGAATATCTGATATGCGTAAATCTGTACATGAATAAGATGCTTTACTGTGGAATTTCTTCAGACATACTGAGAATAACAGCAGTCACCTAAGCAGCACTTCTGGCTTATCCAACACCTGTAACACTTCTGTACGCCCAGGTGGGGTCTTCCAGTTGAGAAGGTGTCACCTCACAGAACAGGCTGTGCACTGACTCATGGCTCAGTGGACCTGAGAAGCTCATTGCCGAAGATGCGGAGAGACCGGGCCGAGAGCAGGATACCAGCGTAGCGGGGAGGAGCGGGGGCTCTCGAACGTGGACCAGAGTATCTTCTGTATCTTTGCCGCTCCTTCTAGGGTGTGGCGGGAAGGGGAAACACCCAGGCTCACGACACCTTCTAAGGGGCACCTTTGCTGGCCACTGGCTTTGGTTTCTGTTCAAGGTGAGAGGTGAGCACCGGGAAGTCTCTTTAAAATGGAGCTGCTCTGACACGTGCCCATCCCCATCCCCACCCTTTATAAGGGCAGCCCTGGGGTTGGAATGTGCCAGAAAATAGTGTCCCGGACCCTGCCCACTGGGTAACTGACAAAGGAGACAAGTTTAAGGCAGGAAGAAGCAAAGGAACCGTAACTCGGGTAATAAACGTCCCCTTCCCCTCTGCTGTTTGCGCAGCTGGGTTCTGTTTTCTATCAGGAGTAGTGTGATGGGAGCTAACCCACGTTCAAGGGGAAGCGGATTAGAGACCGGGGGGCTCTGCCCGCCCGGAGGAGAGCGGAGACTGGCGCGAGGGGGCACCCTCCCTGCTGCTGGAGTGGCGCACACGTACGCACTGCTGCCGCGTCCAGGTACCCGGGCAGAGGCCAGGGGCCCGGCTGTCCAGGCCGGGTGGGGCAGTGCCAGAGCCAATAAGAACTCATCCTTGTGGTGGCTGAAAATCCTCATTTATTATGTCATAATTAATGTAGCTAGTGATGCGGGGGCCTGCCTGTGACCCTGTGCGGGATCAGTGCTTGATCTCTTCAAGTGCTGGAAAATGGTCTGAGAGTAAATACACCCTTTTAGAAATCGAATCCGGCTGCTCGGCTGTCAGTAGCGGGAACAGGAATCAGGTCATGGAAGAAGCTAACTTCACGGCGGGTTTGCATCACGGCGTTTAAGGAAAAGACGGCTGAGATCCTGTGTCTTCGTCATTACTGGGTTTCACATTGAACAAGACGATGATGGCGATGGTGGTGGCGCCGGGTGGGTGGTGTAGGTTGAAGATCTTAGAAGTGTCAACTCCACTAGATGTCAGTGTCATCCAAGGAATGACAAGAAGCAAATTAATTTTGAAATTGCAGCCACTTAGGACACTAAATTCTCCTTGTTACCGGTTTGCATCTATTCTTAAACATGTAAAATTTCATAGACTCTTCATCCCTGGCGATTATTGGTAATTACTGGCTTAAATTGGCAAAAGTGTATTTACTGAAAAGCGTGTATTAGGAGGACAGAAGTGCCATATGCCGAACAATCCTAGTGAATAAAAATCCACGCAGGCTGGGACGGTAATGCCCAGATGAGGGAGCATTGTCCTCCGTATTTATTAGACCCTCGTAAAGAGGCCAGAGTTAATTAAGTAGTACACACACCAGTTTTCAAATAACGTGCTTATGAATTGTATAAACTTCGGATCTGATGACCTGTAAATGTACCACTCTGGGCTAACATTCTTCAGTCCCAGATGTTTCTGTTGGCATATACACATGTGCAGATATAAGCAAAAATCAATCACACGCACCTTTTACAGAATAGTACAAACTTAAAGTCTCTCCTGTAGTAGCAGATTATGTGTTATATTGGCGGTAAGAACAGTACTTCACTGATAAAAAAGCTAAATTATATCCTATCTTGCTTATTTCTTTGAGAAAAAATCATTGTTTTGAGAAAAGAAATATTCAAAGGCTATCTCCATTCACTTCCTCGTTCTGTAATATTGGCACTTAGGATGATTAGTTTAGTAGCCCTAATTTACATGTGGTTCAAATGTTTTATTAGGAAATATTTTCAAACATATAGGAATTTAAAAAAACACATGCATGTACTCACCGTGCAACTCAGCAAATAAAAGCATTTTTCTGCCACTGCTGCGGTTACTTCTTCTAGATATAACCTGGTCACAGATAAACTGTGCCCCTCCAGAATACATCCCCCTGACCCCTGGTCCAGGGATCGGCATTCACTTGGATTTGGTGTCTATTTTCTGTATCCGTGTCTTAACCTCATTCTAGTACGTGTCCACAATTGTACGTTGCTTCGCCTGTTTTCAAGCTTTATAATCCTGGCGTCACTTACATGGTATTTTTTAAAGCTTACCATATAATGCCGACACCCCGAAACAGAGCCAAGCATATCCAGTAATCTAAGATTGTGAAAAGGCATAGCCCAGCTCATAGAGACGCTCTGTAAAAATAAGGCAGCAAAATTGATAGTCTAAATAGACCTGTTTGAATGGTATTTTGTCTTCTGTAGAGAAGGGGAGCGTGGATCCTATTATATGTGCTCCAGCAGCCTTCGACTTAACTCATCAGTTAAAAAGGGGAAAGCAGGTTTCTGTTTAATAGTGAGGGCTCCTGTCAGCAAAGCTGCGTGTCCTTGTAAGCAGGCAGCTGATGAGGTGCCCCTTCACAGCTTCTTTTATCACCTGGGGGAAAGTTAAACATTCCTCTAAAGAAGGAGATGGTAATGAGAGTTATCCTAGCCTTTCTTTCCTCCGTGTTCACTGTTTGCGGAGGCTACACGGTCACTCTTCCGGCTCCCCCCGACCTTCTGTGATGGGTGTGATAAACTCCCGTTAGGTTTCTGGTTGTGTGTCAGGCTGGACGCCTTGCACCCTCACTCCTGACCCAGGCAGCGGTACCCAGAGAGACTTCGGATCTGATGATTTCACGGAGCCATTTCAGCTAGAACGTAAGGACGTGGGTGATGTAGTCTCAGAGTTGGCAGAAACATCAGGAGACCTTACTGGGAATTTGTACGTGCTGCGGTGTCTTATGTCCAACGGGTTTGTTTCAGTTTCGTTGTTGGATTTCAGTTTTATGATGTATATCACAGCCTGTTGTACCAAAAGTCACTGTAAGACAGTGATACAGCAAACCCTTTTGCCTAACAAATAACCACTGGTCTGTCTTGAAATTTTAGTTTTGTGACTGTCTCCACCAACGTGTTGGAGCCGTAGGGAATTTCTGTTACACTTTGGCGGTGAAGTCTTACCTCAGTTTCGTCCTCCTTCATCTCAAGGAGTGCTATCAAACACGGAGCTTAGTTCATAATCCTGCTTCGCGTGGAATCTGGAAATTCTGCTCTGACGACAGAGTGGCTGTGAGGACAGATGTGCTGCCTTGAGGAGGATGTTAATTTTTTTAATGTTTGTTTTGTTAATTATTCTGGTTAATAGAGAATAATGAAGATGGATTTCCAGATTTAGAAATTTAGAATTCATAGAATTCTGAAAGTACCATTAATGGTCTCTGTTGATTTAAAACAATTTTAAAAGTCATCGCCATGAGCTTTGAATCTCACTTTACAAATAGTAACCTCAAATTCCAGCTTTCTTATGAACTGAGATGTAAGGAAAAGAGAATTTAAGGCTGTTATGTAGCTCTTACCACAGATTATTAATTAAAGAGTTAATTAAAGAGAAAAGTGAGCCCTCAACTCTTAACTAAAATTCATGACAAGGAATTGATAAATCTCTATTTCTTTCCTAGCCCAAAGGTTAAATGTCATGTTTTATGTTCTTCTGCAACTTTCTGTTGGTTGCTTGTTTCATTTCCTGGTACTTCATTCCAGGCTTCTAGCATCCTAAAGAAAAAAAGCACACGGAGCCTGGCACTTAGTAGGTGTTCAGTAAATAAATGTCGGCTTCTTAACATCATCGAAGAAGCCTGTCTTCTAAGGAGCCCGTGTGCCCCTTGCAGTCCCACATCCGGGTTTACGTCATGGGGACTTTTCTCCCTTATGCCCTATGACATCACCCCCTTTAATATTAAAAAAAAAAAAAAAAAAAATCAGCGGCTCCATCTCACACCCTTTAAAACTGGATTTCATTAGCTTCTCACTGCCACCCTGGACACCACAAAGTCTGTTCATTTCATATATCATCCCAGATTTGAAAAGCACATGAAAATGTTTCTCCATTTTCAATATTGCGTGAGTAATGTTCCCATTGAAAAGTAATGGAGTGGAGTTGTCACTTGTCAGCACAGTTATTAAGGAGGACGAATCTTAGATCTTTCTCTCATAATAAAATAAATCTGTCAGAAAATCATTGTGCTCACACTTTCTCATGCCACCAAGAGATGGAGACTTAGCCGTGGTGCTCCTTCAGTGTCCCCAAGTCACCGTATGCTGGGGTTGTGGCTTCCGAACTGGGGTGACCACTGCCGCCCTCCCCGCCGATCGCCCGCTCCTGGGCGGTGCACGTACCTCAACAATATGGCCAGGGAAACTGTTCAGGAACTTGGCAAACAAAGCCACTCATTTTTCCCCAGAGTACTGATGTTTTGCCCCAAAAGGTATTTTCAACTTTTTTCCCTTTGTTATTTTTTGTGGTATCTTAAACTAGTTTTAACTTTGAATTTGCTCTTTTCTAGCTATCCAGAAGCCATCAAAAGGAACATTAATGGCACCTTGCTACAAATTAAGGGTGTCCCTTTGAATTGCACAGCTGAAACGTTAATAGAATTTTTAAATCCTTCAGATATTAATTAAATATATACATTTATGTCATAGGTTTCCCAAACAAGCAGCGAGGACTCCTCTCTTCCTCGGCTGGATTAACTACAGCTTTAGAATGTGTTTTCCCGTTGGGCGTTACTTTCCTGTATGGTCCATTGGTTTCTAGTAATTGAATTTTGAACTCTTTACAAAAGAATTAAAAGATAATTTTGCAGTGGAAAAGTAGGAAGAAGAGTTTAGAAAACTCCCTGTAACGTGATGGCTCGGTGGAGATGGACGCCCCAGCAGTCTGCTCCTGGGTTGTGTGTGCGCACATGGGTACACACATAGCTCATCCAGGGCTTCTGGGCGTGCGTTTTGCAGAAACCGTGCAGATGGGGGCTCACCTCCACGATCTGTGAACCGCAGCCCTTCCCCAAATGCTAACTTTATTTTTACTTTGCAGTCTCGGAAAGGGAGTGACCCAGACAAAGAGAAAAAAGGCCTGGAGAGCCGGGCGGACAGCATCGGGAGCGGTCGAGCCATCCCAATTAAACAGGTATGCCGTTTCCCCCTTCCTGTCCCTGTAGCTGGAGACACACCCCGGGTCTCTGCTCGCTGTGATGCTGGCTCGTGCGCCAAGGTTTGTTTGATGTGCTCTGTTGATGAATGTAGAAGTCACTCACTTGACATCGATTAGAAGAGGTTCCTGTGTGTATTAAAATAGGATCATTAGAATAAGAAGAGGGAAATGTGACAACAGATCTAATGAAGTGCAGTCTGCCCGCCTGCATATGGAGCGTGTTTGGAGGCTGCACTGGCTTCAAAGGCTGCCTTTGTAGCTCGGCTTTGATTGGGCCGCTGGCCGCCAGTCGACGGGGTAAATCAGATCGCCGTACAAGAGCCCCTTGTGATCACAGGAGTAGCCCGACGTGGCCCTAATTTGCTCTCGCAGACGGACATCTGAACACTGTTTCAGGCTGGTTTGTAACAACGAGGCAATTAGTTGTGATAATCATAGCTGGTGTGTCAGCTGTGCGCTCTTGTTTGTAATTTGCTAATGAAGGAATTGTAACTTTGATTAGGTTCAGTTTCATTTAGATCTTATTATATAAGGGAACATTTACAGCTGTAATGCGGGGCCTTAATTAAACTTCCTCATTACACAACAGGACTCGAATTCAGACATTTGTTTTGGCCTATGTTGCTAGCCTGGAATCGTTTTTCATTAGCCCAGAAGCCGGGTACCAAATTACTTTATGTCTCAAGTAAAACGGGAATTCATCGGACCTATTTGGCTGTGGTAGTTCCCAGGAAAATAAAAATAAGTGTTCAGCCCCGGCACCATGGCTTCTGGAAATGCCATCTTTTAGTTTGTTAAAGAACGCAAGTTGATTTAGAGTGCATTCTGCTTCAGAGGAAGAGGAGTCTGTGGGCAGGATAACAGCTTTGCCTCCTCTCCGGGTGCTTAGACAGTTTCACCAATCCTGTAGGAACTCGTGTTGGCACTGACCACCCTTGAACAGGGCTGGAGTCTTTCCACAGTTTAGTTTAATCCGTTTGAAACGGTAGGAATACAGCTTTAGCTGAGGACCGGGCAATTTCTGCACGGAGGTGTGGGGAGGGCCAGGATGGATCGGGCCCCAGCGTCACAGGTGAGACCAGAGCAGGAAGTCCACGAGGTTTTCATAAGACGTGTTCAGATGCTGAGCGGCCAGTGTGTGGGCTGGCATGGAGAACCACTAAGAAGAGTCCTCTTCCCTCTTCTTTGCTGTTCTCCCTTTTTTTTTTTTTCTTTGACTTTTGCATTTTTAAAAAAAATTTTATTGAAGTATAGTTGATTTACAATGCTGTGTTTAGTTTCTGCTGTACAGCAAAGTGATTCAGTTATACATATATATATTCTCTTTCATATTCTTTTCCATTATGGTTTATCACAGGATTTTGAATATTGTTCCCTGTGCTATACAGTAGGACCTGTTGTTGTTGTTTATCCATCCCATATATAATAGTTTGCATCTGCTAACCCCAAACTCCCAATCCATCCCTCCCTCATCCCCGTCCCCCTTGGCAACCACAAGTCTGTTCTCTATGTGTGTTTTTGAAGGCTCTTAAACAACTTCTTTGTTGTAGAGATGCAAGCACACAGTTGCTTATTCTTTGTGCATTTATTTATAAACCTAACTCTCCAATAAGGTAATTTTAATGTGTAATTTTCATTCTGTTGATGCTGTTTCAACTAGAATTAGAAAAAGCATTCCACTCTATTCCTCTCACTTAAAATATTGGTCCCGGGACATTTCCCTTTGGGAATATTAGAACTCAATACTAGACTGTTGCCTTAAGTCACGTGTCCTGTGGGTTCGGGTGGGAGCGTTGGCCTCCACGCCAGCCAGGCAGACCCCCAGGCTCCTCTGTGGAGGCGCTCGCCTTACAGGCCAGGCTTTCAGTATGGGTGCCGATGGAGCTTGACCGTGCGGCGTAAAGTTTGTATTATCCACTCGTTGGAAACTTTCAGTTGTGTATGTTCCAAATAATCCAGTCGAACTCTAAATCACGGTCTGGTTTTCTGGAGAATCGTGACACAGGCAGTGCACGTAGCTCGTGTCCCTCGTAGCTGCCCCCCACGTGTGGCCACAGACCAGACGCCTCCGGAGACCTCACCTGGCCTGAGTCCCCGGGACTCTGTGCCCGGCCTCAGACTCCTCATCTGTGAAATGGGCTCTGGACGATATCAAGTCCCTTGGGACACTGGGATGTGGAGAGGCCAGAGAGAATTTTTAGATTCCAACACAGCCGGATTTTCAGATCAGTCTTGCTCAGGACACTGTCGTCGGAGCCTTGCTGTGGGTCACACGGACTGTTGTGGGTTTGCACCCTGCCATACAGATTTATCTGTATTTTTATAAAGGAACCGAGACCATTAGAGGTAGTCTAAATTCCTAACCCTCTCAGTGATGACTTCAACCGTTAGAGATGAAGCAAGAGGATTACAGAGGATGGACGGAGCCCAGTGGGGCAGCACCTGCCAGAATGTTCTAGACACTACAGACCTGGAACAACTAAGTGACTGCTTAGTATTCGTTACGCTGTTTTCATCTAGCATATCACTGAACCCTCAACATTGCGCGGTTCAGGTAGCTGCGTTATCCTTATTTTTAAATTAAACCCGCGTAGGGCAAGCTTTCCAGACCAGGCATCTTCAGAAGCTGAGGGGCCAGGATTCGGACCCCAGCCCCCGTATCCCCACGCCCGTGTGCCGTACACTGCCTGTTGGCGAAAAGCCTTCAGAAAGCTTAAGAAGCAAAGTTATGTGTTTTAAATTAAACATGTGACCCCTGACCTCAGACAGAAGTACCTCCTGCTTGTGGAGAGGAACCTCCTGATGTGTGCCTGCAGCAACGTGCTTCTCCAGGGACACGGGTCCTCGCGCATCTGTCCGGGGCTGCACGGGGTCCCTTCATCCTGTCCCGATAGCCTGCCCTTCCCACCAGCATCCGAGTGTCTCCACACTCAGCCCGTGTTCAGGACTTGATCTGTATGTTGGGGCCCTGAACCCCAGCTCATGGGCCCTTTGCCTAACAACAGAGAAGTTGTCCTGAACCTCAGGGACCTGCCGGTGGGGCTGGGCTGGGGATGGCTTTGGGACGGGCCAGGATTTGTGATCATCACAGGGTCTGTCTTCCCCTCCGCACAGGAGTCTTGTCCGGGGCGGTTTAGGGCACGGGTGAGGCCATCTGCAACACGCTCTGCAGCCTGACTCGTGTTTTTACAGATCAAACACGTTGCGGTGGGTTATCTTAACCTTGTTTGGCTCACGCTTTACAGCTCGTCCGTTCGTTGTGAGACAGAGGCTTGTTCCCCCAGCGTGGGAGCTGCCCATACACGGCAGGCAGTGGTCATCTCTTCCCTCCTTCCCCGGTGAAAGCTTTTGCGTCAAGGATATGACTGATTTTCTGCAAAGTAACTCCATTTCTTGAGGTGGACCTGGGCCCACCTCGCCTTTTTTGTCCTTTCTGAGGTCTTAGTGGAGATTTGGTTCAAAGAGTTCTGCTTCTGCTGCTGCTTCCCCGTCTCCTTCCTCCTCCTCCTCCTCCTCCTCCTCCTCAAAAAGGTCTATTCCAATAAAAATTAAAAAGCAAAGCAAGAAAAAGAAAAGGCCAGAGGCCCGGCTCGGCAGCGAGTGGGCTTGTCACGTATTAATTTTTCACTGCTGTGGAGAGTTGCACATGCATAATCGCTTGATGGCAGTGGGAGTTGGGGAGCTCCTATGGTGTCATTTGCATAAATCTTGTTAAGTCACTGGCAGTTAATGAAGTACAAATGAGCCCGGAGAAGGTGACATGCAAATCGTGGGTGGCAGATGGGAGGTCTGTTTGGGGGACGGCAGCTGTGTGCTCTTTCTTCTTTCTTTCCCTTCCGCGTTTTTTCATCTCTATATTAGGGTCCAGATACTCAGGCACAGCCTGGCCTCTCCCTTCCCGGGCCTCCTCCTGCCCCCGGTGTTCACGCCGGGAAAACAGACCTCAGGGCCTCCTTGCCTCGCACCTCGTAACTGACACTGGAGTATGAACGTTTGAATTTTTACAATCTTGGTCAGTTTATCTTGTCTTGCTTGCACAATTGAAAATACCTGTATGTATATTTTATTTGTGAGGACAAACAAGAAACAAGCAAACGCCTCCCTAAATGTTGTCTCGTGGGATTTCCGAGAATGAAAAAGAGTGAAAACTACTGCCTGCTTTATTATGCTTCTGTCTGGGTGGGGGTCTGTCCTTCCCCCCTTCAGACAGACTGATGGTGTTTGTCCGGCTGTTAACACCCATCCCACAGTCACAGCTGGGCCCTAAGGGTGGGCATTCCCGGTTAGGCAGCAGGGGAGATTCCAGAAGAGCATGGGGCCTGCCTGTAAATCCGGCCACAACGAAGACCCCTCACTGTGCCTGTGGACCCCCTCAGCAGGGCCCGCACGGGCCTGTCAGGCACAGCTGGGGTGCCGCTTGCCTGGTGGCCTGTTTCTTAAAGATTTAAGTGCTGGCAGGACTCACAGCCAGTTCTTAGAGACTCATGGGCAAAGCACTGCATCCGCTTGCTTCCTGCTTTCAGAAGTTTTCTATGTATTTCGTCCACTGGTTGCTATTTTGAGAGAAACAAGTCTCCGTTGACCTTGAAGAAACGCAGGCAGAGAGGTGTGTGCAGGGACCCGAGCTGTGACAGGCACTCAGGGGCCACCCGTTCCGTTTGGCTCTTCCTCTGCCTGGTCCAGCCCAGGCACACCTTCTCGGAACTTGGGCCTGAGGTGCTGCTGGAGACCCGGCTCAGCTGTTTAATTCTGGGATGCTCCAGGGAAACACCAAACACAAAGTGTCTTCGTGTGACTTTTTTATTTTTTCACCTGAGTGGTTGGAAGCATTTTATTTTATTTATTTTATTTTTAAAATTTTATTGGAGTATAGTTGATTTACAATGTTGTGTTGGTGTCAGGTGTACAGCAATGTGATTCAGTTATACATATACGTATATTCATTCTTTTTTAGATTCTTTTCTCTTGTAGGTTATCACAGAATATTGAGTAGAATTCCCTGTGCTAGCTATACAGTAGGTCCTTGTTGGTTTCATGTGACTTTTTTTAAGGTCTTAATTTTGACCTTGAACCCTGATGGACTTTGGCCACCTCTGGGGCAGACAGCCAGCCAGTGACAGCAGGGCCTTTTCTGCAGCCACTGAAGCCACAGGAAAGCCCTTCCCAGGGCATCAGAGGCAGAGCGGCCTGGGTGGCACTGTCCCCAGCGCTCTGCGGTCACCTGTGAGCCGTTTTGAAGCCATACATGTGTTTGATTCTCAGTTGAGTAGAAAGCAGCAGTTGTCAATTAAGTGAAAGGACCCTCTGGAGTGAATCCCCTCGGCCAGCCTGTTGCAGGCGCTGACCTGCGTGGTCTGGTACCTGGGATCGACACGGGAGTGGGGAGGGGGGGTGGATGGTGCAGCGTCCGCAGGAAAAAAGCCACCCGACGCCGCTCACTTTTAGCATCTCCGGAAAGTTTGACACCGTTCACAGCCGGGTGGTCGGCCACCCAGCCATCGTCTGCTTTCCTGGAGGAAACAAGATTGGTGACCGGGCCGAAACTTTAGAGAGCCTGGCAGGGAAAGAAAGGGACGGCTGTGCCCTCGTGCCAGGATGCGGGGAGCGCTCACCCCATGGCGCCGCGTCCACAAGGGATCCTGTTTACTCCGTGACCACAGAGGGGCCGGTGAGCACCAGCATCCTGAGAAGGCTGCTCACCCATGTGGCAAATCAGCTCCGCGCGGCACCCACGGGGGCCCAGCCAGCTCCCCAGAAGCAGGTAATTTAGTGACACAGACCCGGTGCTCTGAAAGCTAATTTACCTCACTTGGGTGCACAGGGCCCTGCGAGGACTGCATCCGACCTGGTTCACGACAGGCTCAGCCAATTACGATTATTAATTCAATGGGCCAGGTGGGGGCATCACACGCTTTTCCTTTGACTCCTCAGATATCATAGTGTCATTGGCACTCTTGGCACACTTTGGAATATCTGGATGCCTGCGTTGGAATTTACCGTCATCCGTCTTTGATAAGTAGGGCAGACCCCCTGACACTTTGGCCAGTGTAGGTGGATGGCAGTCTGGTCTGTACAAAATGCTCAACATGCTGAAATAAATGACATGACTGAAATACGAAGTCCGTAATTTAAATATAAATCTGCAGAGCAATTTAACCTAATCCTTCCCTTGGTCAGGAGGGCTGCAGGAGGGTATATTACAAAGTAATATACAATGAAGCACTTTATATACTGTGAACTAGCCCGCAAACATAATGTTATTTCCAGGAGTGGAAGTTCGTTTTACGACTGAGTGTGTCCTCTGTGTATCCATAATCCAGGAGCTGAGGTGATACCTGATTTAGTGATTCATTTCACCGGAAGGTTGTTTATTTTCTTTAAAAGTTCAACAGTGGTGATGAAAACCCAATTCCCTACGGGCTCAGAAAGATAAACTCACATACAAATAGAGGGAAGTTGCTCAAAGCTAAGTTTCTCCAAGCTTGTGGATGAATCAATAAGATACTTGGTTTTGGCATTATTTCTTACCAGACTCAATTGGCTTGTAACTGTCATACACTCATCCTGTGTGGACACGCCCTGGGGACTCTGTCAGGGGCTTGGGGAGATAGAAGATAGATGCCTGCCACCCAGGCTGGCCTCAGACTTTCAGGGAGGCCGCTACCCCTGCCCTCCAGTACCGGTGGGTGGGGGGGCGTTGCAGTGGAGGTGTGTTGAAAGGACCCTGTACCCCTGGAGGAACGGTGGATGCCACTGGGCTGGGAAGGGGAGGGGGAGGACCAGAGGGGTCAGTCCCTCTGGACTTGGAGGTGTGAGCAGGCAGTCGTCAGAGGCAGAGGGGGCAGGGCGAGCAGAGCAGAGAGGAGGAGGGGGGCCAGGAGGGGAAGCTGGAACGGCCGAGGCGTCCCGTTGCCGAGGGCTCTGACTGCCCTGGGGAGGGGTGTTGGCGTCAGTTTCTCTGCCTCGGCTGTGGGGAGTCATGACTCGTCCCCACTGAGTGGCAGCATGAGGGTGGGAGACTTCTGAGTGCGTGGAGCTCAGGGCTCCAGGCTCCCCCGGGGCAGAGCGCCCGCAGGCTGTGTCCCCGAGGGCCGGCCAGAGCAGCCTTTACTTCTCCGAGGGCCTGTCGCTGCTGTTCTTCCTGATCAGAGGGCTTCCTCCCCCTTGCTGCTTTATCCCCATAGTGTTTATGACACTGGGCGATTATAATCTGTCAGAGTACTAGTGGTGAACGACGTTTACTGGCTGTTTCCTGAGTGCCAGGAACTGTGCTAGAGCTTCACAGTGTCATCCCTTTGAACCATGAAGTAGTAAATATGATGGTGCCCATTTCACAGATGAGAAAGGTGGGGCTCAGTAACCTGCCTGGCATCACACTGTGGACGTCTGCTAGGGCTGCCGTCACAGAGTACCACAGCCTGGGAGGCTTAAACAACAGAAGTTTATTTCTCACAGCTCTGGAGACCAGAAGTCCAAGATCAAGGTGCCAGCAGGATTGATTTCTGGTGAGGACTCTCTTCCTGGCCTGCTGAGTCTTCCTCTTGGTATTGGATTTGGGGCCCACCCTTATGACCACAGTTAACCTTAATAACCTCTTTAAAGCCCCTATCTTTAAATAAGGTCATATTGGGGGTTATAGCTTCACCCTGTGAATTCTGGGGGGACACAGTTCAGCCCATAGCACACGGCTAGTTAGTAGCGGTGCTGTGACAGGAGCTCCAGTCTGTGTGACCCTAGGAGCCATCTGAAACCATCTCTCCATCTACACGTTCTTCTGCCTTACGCCTTCCTAGGATTGCAAGGTGAGGCCACTTTATTCCTGTCCGTATGTTTGAGAGTCGGAAGAACCTTTTTTAGGAGGCTCCGTGTACTAGTTAGGAAACACGTGGTATTTGAAATATTCTGATTTAAGCATTTGAACTTAAATTCTCCTAAGTTGCAGTAAACTTATCATTTGAAGTAAGACTGTTACAGGAATACTTCCTTCTACTAAGCCTGTAGCTCCCTCTCTAGGCAGTGCATTTTATGACTGTTAAGGCTAGCTTGGATTTCGTTCTTTGTGAATATAAAGTTTGAAACAAGTGAGCACCTCACTTTCTGGCAGGAAGAATCATACGGGCTGTCAAAATGTCATGTTTTGCGTCCATCAGCTGATGAATGGATAAAGAAGATGTGGTATGTATATACAATAGAATACTATTCAGCCTTATAAAAAGAATGAAATAATGCCATTTGCAGCCACATGGATAGACCTACAGATTATCTTACTAAGTGAAGTAAGTCAGAAAGAGACAAATATCATATGATATCATTTATATGTGGACTCTAAAAAAAAAAATGATACAAATAAACTTATTTACAAAGCAGAAATAGACTCGCAGACAGAGAAAACAAACTTATGGTTACCAAAGGGGAAAGGGACGGGGGAGGGATAAATTAGGAGGTTGGGATTAACATATACACACTACTATATATAAAACAGATAACCAACAAGGACCTACTGTAATAGCACAGGGAAGTATATTCAATATCTTGTAATAATGGAAAAGAATGTGAAAACAAAACAAACAAACAAAAAATATATATATATAACTGAATCACTTTGCTATATGCCTGAAACACTGTAAATCAACTATACTTCAGTTTTTTTTAAATGTCATGTTTTGCGTAAAAACAGCAACAGTGGAACCCTCTGAGACATTTGGCTGCTTGACTGGACACTTTTCCAAAAACTGGAGGAGGGGGCCCAGCTCAGCACGGGGCCCTGGCTTCTCACTCAGGCTCCCTTCTCATGCCTTGGCTCCACCGGTTGCTCACTCCGGAGGCTTTGGCCCCAGAAATTGTGAGGACGGATGCGTCCTCAGACATCTTCACAGACCCCTTCCCAAGAAGGTCATCAGACAGCGACATTGTATCCGATAGATGTGAGCAGCAAAAACATATTTGCCTTCCTGCATCTCACTCAGGGAATTTATTTTTTAACGGAGGTACCGATGGCCACGTTTTCAAACCCTTGGTACCAAAGCTGACAGCCGTAATGAAATATGTAGAAATTTGCTGAAATATTATAAAACAGGCGTGGAAGGATTTGTAGGTTTGAGAAATCTGTTCGCAGTTAAACATTTTATATAAAGTACTTAAGATTATAGTTATGTTTATAGACTGGTGATATAGAAACATTTAAAAATATCACTTATATATGCAATCTGACCCCAAAAAACCAAAAAAAGATACAAATGAACTTATTCACAAAACAGAAGTAGACCCCCAGACAGAGAAAACAAACTTTTGGTTACAAAAGGGGAAGGCAGGGGGAGGGATAAATTAGGAGGTTGGTATTAACATATACACACTACTATATATAAAAGAGATAACCAACAAGGACCTACTTATAGCACAGGGAATTATACTCAATATTTTGTAATAACCCTGTAAGGGAAAAGAATCTGAACAAGAATATCTATATATATTATATATTCTGTGTGTGTGTGTGTGTGTGTGTGTGTATATATATATATATATATATATATATATATATATATATATATATGTATATATATATCACTGAATCACTACTGTACTCCTGAAACTAACACAACATTGTAAAGCAATTATACTTCAATTTTAAAAAATACTATTAACAACTTAGCACCTTCCCAAGTTCATCAGACCCACACCCCGCTATATTTGCTCGTGACATTTCCATCTGCTTAGAAAGTCATCACAATTGACCAGATTGCTGTTGTGTTCAGTTTATTATAAGAATGCTGGCAATCCCCCGGGTGCTTATTGTGCATCAGTTACTATATTAGATGCTTTAATCACGTGACCTCACTTAATTCTCCACTAGCCTCAGACACAACTTACTGCCAACGACAGATAAGGAGCCCAAGGCTTAGGAAGGTTAGGTCACACAGCCCAGGTTACAGAGCTGTAAGTGGCAGTGCTGGAATTCACACCCAGGAGTCCTCTAGGACAGCGGTCCCCAACCTTTTTGGCACCGGGGACCGGTTTCGTGGAAGACAGTTTTTCCACGGATGGGAATGAGGGAGATGGTACAGGCGGTAATGCGAGTGATGGGGAGCCGGAGATGAAGCTTCGCCCGCCGCTGAGCTCCTGCTTTGCGGCCCAGTTCCTAACAGGCTGTGGGCTGGTACCCGTCCATGGCCCGGGGGTTAGGGACCCCTGCCTCAGGGCTCCTTCCCTTCCCTCCTCACACACATAGGGCTTCCAGCTTCGGTTGGTCCCTGTAGTCTGTGTTTGTCACAGTCTTCCTGTCCTCAGGGCCCATGTCACGTGCCTTCTGTTCCAGGAAAATGTGCCTTGTCCCCAAGGAGATGTGGTGTCTTCTCTCCTCCCTCCCCTGACACCTCGTCAGGCCTTGGGATCTTGCCTCCGTCTTCCCAGATGCATGGACACGTGCATCCTTCATGCCCTCTGCTCCCACGTGCTTTGGGGGGAGGGGTGGGAGGGGAGGGGCGTTGCCTCTTTTGACAGTGTGTCTCTCTGGAGCGTCCACAGGGCAGGGCGAGTAGGTAGGCAAGTATATATGGTAGATGGAATAGGTCAATAGTGTGAAATGTTTTTCTTTCCCCGAAAACAATATTATGTTTCTTTTAAAGAATATGTTACATTGGAGAAGTCATACTCTACATTGTTATATTTTAAGATACAGAATAATTTGTAATCCAACATTCTCTGAACTCTGATTCATGTACATAGAATACTCTATTTAGGTGAAACACAAGAGGTACATCTTTTAATCTTCAAAGAGTAAAACCTTTTTCAATGACCAAAATGATTGTAGAAAAGTAGTTTCTTCTAAAACTTCTTTACTACAGAAGAAATTGCGTATAGATGTCTTTTTTTTTAATTATTTTATTTTATTTTATTTAGTTTTGGCTGCGTTGGGTCTTCGCTGCTGCACGCGGGCTTTCTCTAGTTGCGGTGAGCGGGGGCTGCTCTTCGTTGCGGTGCGCGGGCTTCTCACTGTGGTGGCTTCTCTTGTTGCGGAGCACAGGCTCTAGGCATGTGAGCTTCAGTAGTTGTGGCACATGGGCTCTGTAGTTGTGGCTCCCGGGCTCTAGAGCGCAGGCTCAGTAGTTGTGGCGCACAGGCTTAGTTGCTCCGCGGCATGTGGGATCTTCCCAGACCAGGGCTTGAACCCGTGTCCCCTGCATTGGCAGGTGGATTCTTAACCACTGTGCCACCAGGGAAGTCCCTAAATAGATGTCTTCATTATGTAATTTTGTTTCTAAAAATTGTTTCATGTCAAACCAGCAAATTTTAGTAACACTTGACTGTTTTCATAATTGCCACATTTTTGCCCCATTATTCAGCCTACATCAACCGTAGCCTTTGTGATTGTAATTTGTCCCCCAAAGAAAAATATGTTTATCATCAAGAAGTTCTTCTGCAGAAAAATAATTTATATTGTTTTTAATATGCATAAAAAAGAATTTTATGGAAATATATAAATATGCCAACTACACTAACAAACTACTGGGGATATGAGTAACATACAAGGGATGATTTGGAAATGAAGAAACACAAGAAGGAAATAAACATGGATGGACGTTCGGGTTTTCTTTGCTCATACCTAAACTATTAGAAATTTAAAACAATGAGAAATAATTTTATACTTAGGTTTATAATTATTAATAACAAGACATGATAAAATCCTACTCTTAGCAAAAATTAGGGAAAAACAGAGTTTTAGAAATGCATTGCTGTGTTACTAAAAATTGGCCCGGCCCTCTTGGAGGATAATCTAGCAGTATATAAAGGACTTAAAAAAATGTATTCACTTTGTCCCAGTAATCTTTCTCCCTTTCTCCTAGAAATTCATCCCAAGGGGATAATTTACTTGGAGAAAGGGACAATATCTTAAGTGTACAAAAATGTTCATAGCAAGTTTATTTATAATACTAAAATTCCAGGAACTACACATGTCCAACAAGCAAGAAGTTAAATTAGTGACTGTCAACTAACCAGTAGTAGGAGATAAAGCCTCTAAAATGGTCAATTTGAAGGCTCTTTAGAGCTGTGAGAAGTGTTAGAAAATACTAAGTGAAAGCATGAAACTGTATTTATAATAAGCACATGAAAATATATGTACATTCGGTTTAAAAGTGGATGAATAGGAACACAAACAAGTAAATTGGTGTGGGATTAAAGGAGAACTTTAAAAATTTTAACTTTTTATTGTGAAATAATTTTAGACTTGTACAAAAGTTGTAAAAAGTGTACAGTGAGTTCCCATACACCCTGCCCCTGGCTTCCCTGATGTGAACAGTTTACATGACCCTCAACAGGTATCAAAGCAGGAGACGACTCGGATAACACACTGTTCCGTCTGCAGACTCATCTCGGATTCCATCCCGGGATGCAGGCCAGGCTTCCTCCTTGCATTTGGTTGCTGTGTCGACTTCCTCACCTCCACGCTGAGACAATTCCTCAGTCTCTCTTACCTTCCGTGACCTTGACACCATCTAGGAATACTCATCAGCTGTGTTGTAGAATGTCTCTCGATCTGCACTGGGATGTTTTGTCCGGAATAGATTGAGGTTATGCATTTATGGCAGGAACACAAGAAGCGTTGTGCCCTTCCCAGTGCCCTCAACAGGGGGCACGTGCTTTCCAAATATCTAATTACTGGTAGCGTCAACCTTGGTCATTTGGTTAAGGTGGGGTCTGCGGGTTTCTCAATTGGCAGTTACCATTCTTCCTTTTGAGGAAGTTACTGATAAGTATCTTAGGGGGGTACTTTGACACTGTGCTGATATTCTGTAAAAACATGTTTAATGATATAAATTGCATTCAATAATAAGTAGGTTTTTAAAAAATGAAGCGTTTCCTTCTGATAAATGTACGTAGTCTTGAGCACAATGCCCCGGGCGCCATGAGTACCTAAGAGGAACAAAGCTTATAACCCCTCTTTTATAGCAGGTGAATTAGAAGTCTGGATTCCATGAAATGCCTCTCCTGATCAAAGGAGTTTCAAGAGTAGTTGTTATACATAAACTAGTGCTTTCAGGTACTTATCAGCCTTTTAACATAGTAATATCTGTAACTCAGAAATATTTCATAGTCTGAAAGAAAGGACAACTAATATCTTCCCTGCGTGATTTTTTTTCTTCTTCTCTTTTTAGTCTTCCATTGATTTACCATGTGAGAACCAATTAAGTGCTTGTTTAGCCCCTCCTTTGTTGGGGGGAAGGGGCAGAGGGGGACACTTGTGAAACTTGCTGGGCCTTTGAGGAGGAGCTGGGGTGAGGAGGGGTCCAGGAGAGGAGGGGCCACCCAGGTTGGGAGGGTGAGTGGACCTGGTGAGACAGATCCGAGGATGGAGGGGCAGCTCCCAAACTCAAGGCTGACCAGAGGCTGTGGGCCTTGGAATGTGGGCCCATGGTGGATTCCCAACAAATCCTAAGGAATGATCAACAGCTGCCAACTTCTTTCATTTTAAAACTGGTCAGTCTTGTTTATCAAACAGCAGCTATGCTTTGAGGGCTGCTGGGGTCAGGGGTTGTACCAGGTTGGTGTAAAGTGGGAAGCTTTCCCAAGATACTTCTCCAAACCAAGATCTGTTTCAGTTTGGTCCCCAATCATTTTTTGCTTGAAAATTGAAATTCTACTCAAAATTTTACATATTTCTCTTAAGTAATTTACCTCAGAGAATGAAGAATATATGTGTGAGTGTTTATATATATATTGACATGTATATATTTTTGTAATATATTAACATATATTAATTTTAAATATTAACCATAAGAGTTATTTTTCCCTGTGGTCATGCCATTTTTGCCCAAATAACCAAATGCTCTCCTTGAGTCCATCCTGAAATTACAGTATCTTAGGACAACAAACATACTGGTTTTGTTTTTTTTTTAAACACATTTATTTATTTATTTATTTATTTTATTTTTGGCTGTGTTGGGTCCTCGTCTCTGTGCGAGGGCTTTCTCCAGTTGCGGCGAGCGGGGGCCACTCTTCATCGCGGTGCGCGGGCCTCTCACTATTGCGGCCTCTCTTGTAGCAGAGCACAGGCTCCAGACGCGCAGGCTCAGTAGTTGTGGCACACGGGCCTAGTCGCTCCGCGGCATGTGGGATCTTCCCAGACCAGGGCCCAAACCCGTGTCCCCTGCATCGGCAGGCAGACTCTCAACCACTGCGCCACCAGGGAAGCCCAAACATACTGGTTTTTTAAAGCTGGAAAGGATTTTCATTTTACAGATAGGGAAACTGAGTCCCAAGAAGGTTCAATGACTTACCCAAGGTTACACTTTATTACGTGCAGGATCCAGGATCCATCATTCCGATGCTCACTCCAATGCCCTTTCCACTATTAACACCAAACATCTTGGGCATTTTCTTCTTCCTTGGACCTTTTTTTAAAAGAATGATGTTTGCAGGTATTTTGATTTTGTTTTGACTGGCCATTTTTTCCTAAGTTGGATCCTTCAGCTTCATATTGTTGGATCTATTTAAAAAAGGAGGAAGAGAAGAAATAGAAATCATTGTATTTGAAAGGATCTGATTCCCAGTATGAACCATTTTTTTTAATGCATTTATTCAGCAGGCTCACTGATCTCCCAGCAGCCCTGGGAGGCTGTGTGCTGTTTCTCTTTACATTTTACAGATGAGAAAGCCGAGGCTCAGCGTACATGGGTTCATAATGCCAGTAAGAGGCAGAGACAAGGTTCAAACACAAATCTGCCTCTTTCCAAAACCTGTGTGGTCTTCACACTGAATGGCCTCATCTGCCACTGGGCTTCCCATGTGATATTAAAAATCCAGGCCCAGGACAACACCCAGGGACTAGTGCAGATGCGTTTTCCTAACAGCACCAGTCCTGCGGGGTCTTCGGTGGGTGGCATCCGCGCTCCACGGTACAGCCAGACCTTCTGCAAGATCTCCTTCCCCTTCATCCTCTAAGTGTATTCCGCAGCAGTTGTTTGTAATTGGAGTATCTGGAATTCGCTGTGGTTTTAATTAGTTGATTACTAGTTCTTTAAAATGTACTGTACTCACTGTGGGTCTTGCAAATTGGTAACTGGTAGCTACCAGTATAATTAAATATTTCAGAGCACTTGGCTACAGTAGCATTGAACTGTGAAGAAATAATGTAGAGCCAATCAAAAAGAGATCCTTGTAAACTCATTTACAGCGGCAGTGTATGTTAGGATCATCGTAGAGATGCTTATTGCAGGAGAAATTAAAGATACAATTTTGTGCTAAGAGGCAATATAGAAATTAGTTCCTGAATTACTTGTTAATTGATTTGGTAATTCCCTCGGGTCTGCATGCTCTTTTTTTTTTTTTTTTTCCCTCTTTTTGTTGTTGTATTCAGTTAATAGTGACTATTCTCAGAGCAATAAAAATATTTTTCTCACTTAGATCAGATATGTCCTTACATCAGACGGCCCACATTCATATTTGCAGAACAACAACGACAACAAAAAGAAACTGCCTTCAACACAACAGGCATATTGTTGTTTGATGTGTACTCATCTCGGTAACCCGGGCATTCATGAGACTGGATCATCTCAGCAGAAGGGAAGCGTGTTTTTGTGTCCCGTGTTGGAGGGAGGCTTCCCTGATTTTTTTTTCTCCTAATGGAAACCCTCTTTTTATTACCAAGAGAGGAAGAGAGTCAGCAGACTTGATTTATGAAAGTCTTTCCTTATTGTTTGCAATTCAGCAAGAATAACCATACAAAACACCATTTGTAGACAAGTGCAAATTGCTCCTAGAAATGATATTGGAAGAAAATGAGACCTGTTTCTCTGCGTTGAAATTGAGCGTGGATCTGAGAAGAGCACCGTGAACCCTAGGTTGGCAGAGGGAGCCTCTCTGGGGTCTGGCTTCCCGTGCTGTGGCGGCCTCCTCCCTGCCTGCTTGTTGACAGACTGGGAACGACATTGGGATTGATGCATATATTTGTGCTGCACTGGGCTGTGCATGTGGACAGGAGGCCCCCTTGGGGCCCTGAGGAGTTTGCAGGGTGGTGGGCAGAAAGCTTGAGTGTGTGGCTAGTGCTGACAGAGGCAGACACACCCTCCCAGGAGGAGCAAGGTGACACATCCCTCTGCAGGGACCGGCGAGGGCAGCGGGAGCACGGAGAATGGTTGGGGTGGGGTGGGGAGGAGGGCTTCAGGAAAGGAACGACAAGCAGTCTATGGTGACAGGTACCTGGATACTTTCTCTGGAAAGAGTAGGAAGAAGCTTGGGGTCAGGACCATGGACAGCAGAGCCCGATGGCCGCTGCGCCGCTTTCCATCTTGACAGACAGAGGCAGGGGGCCCGAGGAGTAGTTCCCAGTGCAAGGCCATTGTGATGCGACCCCGGAAAGAGGGTGAGGACAGAGCAGGAGGCCCACGGAAGGAAGGTGTGGACGAGGAGGGACTGGGTTCCAGGGAGTTTCTCCCTGACACCGGGACATGGGACTGCAGTCGGCCGTCTTGGTGGCCAGGGAGGGTCGGTGTGCTTAGTAAATTAGTTGTGTTTAACAAGGCTACTTAATTATTTAGTAGATTGCATTTTTCTTTGCACTTTGGAAACTTCTGTGAGGAAAGCCGTGCTGTTCATCGCCAGTGAGCGCTGCAGTTGCCTTTCCTCCAGTGCAGGGACGCCCAGGGCATGTTCTAATCATAAGGGCATCGAAGGGGTCAGATCTACTCAATGTTTCTCCCTCAAGGTGTTCATTTCGATGAACATTCGAGAATTCAGAAAGCCGCTGGTAAAGATTAACGTATACACACTACTAAGTATAAAATAGATAACTAACAAGCACCTGCTGTATAGCACAGGGAACCATGTTCAGTATCTTGTAATAATCTATAAGGGAAAGGAAGCTGAAAAAGAATATATATATAACTGTATTGCTTTGCTATACAGCTGAAACTAACACAACATTGTAAAGCAACTATACTTCAATTTTAAAAAAGGGAATTCCCTGGTGGCCCAGTGGTAAAGACTGGGCACTTTCACCGCCACGGGCCAGGGTTCAGTCCCTAGTCAGGGAACTAAGATCCCGCAAGCCATGAGGTGCGGCCAAAAAATAAATAAAAATTAAAAAACAAAAAAAGAAGAATGTAATTCCCTCAGGGGTAGCCGTTGCATGCTGGTCGTTCTTTGTCGGATACCTTGGGGGTCAGAGGGACTCAGGGTTCATTTTGGGGAGAAGCTGTGCTGTAAGCGGGCAGAGGTGCCCAGGCCAGCCCGGGAAGGTCTGCCGGCCCCAAGCGTGCGAAGCCGCAGTGTGAACAAGCCGCTCGTGGACGACTTACCTGGCAGCAGGTTGGAAAAGGTGTTGACAACGCGTTTCTTCCTTGGAATTTTAAGAATCCTTTATCTTACACCGGATGCTATTCACAGTCACGGTCGTCTCAGATACACCCTTCGGTGAGTCCAGCGGTTAACCAGTAAAAGCTCAGCTGTCAGTTGTCCACAACTAAATAGGCATGGGGACTCTTGATGGGATGCCCATGGGAGTTGCATCCCCATGGGTGAGTTCTGGAGCAGTTCTGGGAGGCTGGCATTTCATGCATTTACAGGATGCCCCGTGGAAGGGGCATGGCCTGTGGGACTCTGGGCTGTGCTGGCACCTCCTGGGTGCTCTCCCTGGAGGTTAGAGCTGTCAGTGATTCACACCCGGGACTTTGATTTGATTGGTCATGAGCATTTCACTCTTCTTCTCCTCGTCCTTCACCTCCTCCTCCTCTTCCTCTTCTTTTTCATTAGTAGATTTAATTTTTTAGGGCAGTTTTTGGTTCCCAGCAAAATAAAGCAGAAAGTTCCACCGTAACCTCTACCCACACATGCACAGCCTCCTTCATGACAGCCCGAACCACAGTGGTGCATTGGCTATAACCAGTACACCTGCACCGGCACACCATTACCACCCGGAGTCCATGGTTTACATTACCCTTCACTCTGGATGTTGCACATCCCCTGGGTTTGGACAGATATTCACTGACATGTATCCATTATTACAGTAACGCGGCATATAGGTTCACTGCCCTGAAAATCCTCTGTGCTCTGCCTATTCATCCCTCCTTCCCCCCAGCACTGGCAACCATTGAAGTTTTTCTTGTCTCTATACTTTTGCCTTTTCCAGAACGTCGTATAGTTGGAATCATGCAGTATCTGGTCTTTTTAGATTTGCTACTTTCACTTAGTAATATGCATCTAAGGTTTCTCCATGTCTTTTCATTGTTTGTTAGCTCATTTCTTTTTAGCACTGAGTAATATTGCATTGTCTGGATGTAACACAGTTTGTCCTTTCATCAATTGAAGGACGTCTTGGTTCCTTTCACGTTTTGGCATTTTGAATAAAGCTGCTGTAAACATTTTGTGTGCAGATTTTGGTATGGACACAGGTTTTCTACTCACTTGTGTAAATGCCAAGGAGTGGGATTGCTAGATTGTATGGTAAGAATATTTTTAGTTTCATGAGAAAATGACAGACTGTCTTCCAAAGCAGATGTATCATTTTGCATTGCCACCAGCAGTGAGTGTGAGTTCCCGTTGCTTCACAGCCTTGCCAGCTTTTGATGGTGTCAGTGTTGCCGATCTTGGCTCTTCCAGTAGGTGTGTTAGTGGCATGTCATCGTTTTAATTTGCTGTTCCTCAGTGACCTGTGATGCTGAGCATCTTCTCGTGTGCTTATTGGCCATTTGTAGATCTTCTTTGGTGAAGTGTCTGTTCAGATCTTCTCATATTTCAGTTGGGTCGTTTGTTTATCATTGTTGATTTTTAAGAGTTCTTTGTACGTTTTGGATAACATTCCTTTATCAGATATGTCTTTCGAAATCAAATTCTCCCAGTCTGTGGCTTGCCTTCTCATTCTCTTGATCATTCCTCCTTCCACTTCTAATAATTATCCTTTAGTGTTCCCTGCCATCATTATTGATGTGCCCTTTCATTTCTATCTTGGGCTTGTTTGATTTGCCTGCAGTGTTTCATTAGCATTTTCTTTGCAGTTTAGTAGAATTATTGCTTACTTTTCGACCATTATACACTGAATGTAATGCATCCTCAAAATCATCAACTCTTGATTACATAATTGCTCAGGAGCATATATAATTTTTCCAAGTACTTTATACATCGTATTAAATTTAGAATGGGTGAAACATTTTTTAAGTTATATAGTGTAGAATTCTAAACTTAATTCCAATTAATAATAATAAGCATTCAGGACAGTGTAATAATTCTCCCTGTCCTGTGTCAGTGTCAACATCTGTAATTAACAGCTGGGGGAGTAATCAGTTGCCTGATGGCTTCTGTATTTACTGCCTGGAGTAACCGGGTACAGACCCACTGAGCCTTGGGGGAGGATACCTACCCCCTGGATAAAGGGGTAGGTAAGCAGCCAGCTCATGGTGTTGGTCAATTGCCAGGAAGAAGCTGGCTCTCCCACCTCCTTTGTGGGCATAGGAGGGGAACCTCCTCCTCCCCACAAGGCAGGGTTTCCTTTGCACTGAGACCACGTCACACCTGACTCCTGAGGCACAGACTCACAAGGAAGTGAGGCTGGAAGGGCTGATGGGCTGGGGGATGCAGCAGAAGAGAACAAGGAAGCCAGACAGCAGGTGTCTTTGGAGGGAGGTAGAAGGCTTGCTGCAGGACCCAAGGGTGGTCAGCAAGCAGGCTGTTGGGTGGAGGGATTGTGGATTGGAGCAGGACCCTCAGCCTGCAGCCCAGGCCAGGGGGTGGGCAGGGGTACAGCGTGAGGCTTGAAGGGTAGGGGGAAGCTAGGAAGGAGGCGCTGGGACAGGGGTGGTTGCCTGGCAGAACTGCAGCTGAAAGGAAGCCCAGGGTGCCTGGGGACGGGGAGGAGCCACAGGTGGCCAGAAAGGGGCGGGGGCAGGATGGGGCCTGGATGGAATTGTTTTGTAAACTACGGAAAAAAAGTAAAGTAACACATGCTCATTGTAGTAAAATTAGAAAAAATACAAGGACAAGAAGAAAAGTCACCCATGGTGCCGTGACTCTGGGCTCCCAGTGGTTACCCACATTTTTTCAGACTCCTGTTCAGGTTCACTCTGTGTGGAACCCTCTTCTAACCTGCCCACCCCGCTCCCTGAGGCCCCCCTTGCTTCCATCCCTGTCACCCTGGTCCTCCCTGGAGCACTTCTGTCACCTGGTTGGTCTCACCTGCTTTGGGTTCCACGACAGAAGAAATCGTGACTCTTGGTTGCAGTTAATATCATAATAGGTGCTCAATAAATGTTTCTTGAATGAATGAAACAGTAACAGTGTGTCTTTGAATGTACATCACACTGTACAGGGAAGGCATTTGGAACCTGCTTCTGGGTTCCAGCCTTTGAGCGTCGGAGGCATCTTTGAGGCAGTCTGAGTAGATCCACTTGAACCCCTGGTTCCTATTATTGGAGGACAGAAGGGTTGCAGTGACAGCCAGGGGGCGAGATCTTTTTTATGCTGATTCTTCCTGATTTCCCTAGTGTATGTTTCTAACAGTAGATTTGACTAGTCAAAGGGCCTAGGAATTTTAAGGCTTTAGATAGATATTTCCAAATTTTTCTGTAGAAAAAATACATGAATTCACTCTTTTACAAGTGATTTTTCTACATACTTTCATCTGCATTTGTGTGTGTGTACACATACATATACATATGTGTTTCTTAATCTTAATGAGTTTTCTGTGTTAGAATTGCACCCTACTGTTTTAAAAACAAACTGTCTTTATTTATTACCAGTTTTTAAAAACACATTTATTGGCTACTTGTGTTGTTTTGTGTGAAGGACCTGTTTAAGTGTTGGCTCGTTTTTCTGTTGGTATCTTCAGCATTGGCCTGTTAATCCTCATTATTTATTAAGCATGTTAGCCCTTTGCTTTTATATACATTGTTATATACATATGTTTCTTATTTATCTTTTGACTTCAGCTTTGTTTGCAGTAATTTTTGACCTTGAGAAGATTTCTAAAAATTCTGGAATAGAGTCTTATTCATCTTGTGTTGCCTCCTTTGTCAATCATGCTTTAAGGTCTTCTCTCCTCCCAAGCCCTCCTACAACTTCATCCTTTCACTGTTTTGCTGTTTGATTCTTCCAGGTTGTTAAGCTCTTTCGTCGATTGAGTTTATCTGTTCTCTACTGATCTGAATGCCACCGTTACCAAATTAGGCAAACTTCAGTGTCTCAGGACAGGATCTGTCCGTGCTGCACCCCATCAAGTCCCTTTCTGCAGGTTTAGAACTAAGCGTTAAGATCAGGCAGGAGAGCTCCTTCAGGAGGAGGGGCTCTTACAGACGGTGGAGAGGAATGGTTTGCACATGGCTCTGGGGAGTAAAGCTTGTGCTGCCCCATCCTTCCTTCTGTCCCTAAGGAATGGGTGGGAGGCGCCAGCTATCAGGGAAAGCTGTTGGTTTTCCATGGGGTGAACTTAGGAGAACGTTCCGTGGAGAATGTAAGACACTATTAGCTTTAATAGCCGATGGTTGTGGAGAGCTTGCTATGGGCTGGGCGCTGTTGCCAATTTACTTAGATTGTTGTGTGGTCCTTGCAGAGTCCTGAGTTGGGGAGAAACCTGAGGAGTCTGCACAGAGGTGATGTCACTTGCCACAGGGGTGCCCAGGGGCCATCCCTGCCAGCTCACACTGGGAGTGGCCAGGAGGACAGGACTGTGTGAAGCTGGGGCATGATCTGACCACAGGGTCTTCTGGTCACTGGTCACTCTGGGTCATGGCCGGGACCCAGTCCCTATGACTGTGGCCTTCTGGGGTCTCCAAAGCTCAGCTGAAATGATCATGTTTGGGTAGAGGCCCTGAAAACCTGGTCTCCAGAGTCTGGTGGCTGAGCCCTCGGGGTGTCCAGGCAGAGGAGAGAGCGGCCTTATCTAGGAAGGCAGAAGCCTGTGCCCTGCAGGTCCCGTGAAGGCCCAGCCCAGGGGCCAGGGGAGCGAGACCCTGCTGACGCCTGCAGGTTAAGGCTTTGGAGGGGCTGGTTTTTAAACTCGTCCCTTTGCTTTTTCAAGTGAGTTCCTGTCCGAGGCCTCAGTGACACTTACTCCTCACATTACACGTTCATGTGCATTTAACTCTCCAGAATATAATTAGAGCAATTGACTACATAAGCTCACTTTGGCCACATTTATATGTTGTGATTGCTGCAGAAGTCACCACAGACCTTTTACCAGCTGTTGCGACGTGTTTCAGAATTCACAGAGTAGGAAGTGTATCTCACACCGGCATGCGGTGTGTGTGTGTGTATGTGCATAGATATGCCTAACTGAAATCTGAGTTCTGTGAAGTAATACTTATTAAGTGCATTGCCCTCCAGCCTGCTCTCTAATGTCCCGTTTTTTGACAAGTGCGCTTACAACCCATTACAGTGATTTCCTGACCTGCTGCTTGGCATGACACACGTTTTTTCAGGACACCATCCTGGTAGCGTCGGCCCCTTGGCCAGTGTTGGCCTGTCAGCGTGAAGGGCCCCGGCCAGTCCAGGGAGGTATTTGCATGTCAAGGCCAGCCCTGCCCCGACTTCTACCTCGGCCCCGTTGGAACAGCTGCAGACTAGCCGTGGAGGGGTGTGACCTTGCTGAGTGCTGCCACATCCACGAGCACCAGGAGGGCAGAGTTCCCACATGTCTCCGAGGCCGAGCCCGTCGTTCCAGCTCTTAGTTCACACATTCTGCGTCTGCCTTGAGAAAATGTTTTATCTGGAATGTCAAGCGGGGGGTGGGGGGGGGCCCTGTCTGCTGGAGTTCTCATTTGTGCTCGCCAGTTATTCATTTAGCAGACTATTATGAAGGAGGTCCCCACGAGAGGACGGGAAAATGCCATTTAAATAAAAGGTCACCCAAGAAGGAACAGCTCTAAAGCAGATGGGCAGCTGGCGAGAAGGCTGGGGGGAGGGGAGGCGCCATCCCGGGGACCTGGGCAGGATGCGGAGGGTTGGCTGCAGGGACCCCCGTGCGGGAGCCCGTCAGGATCGCTCCAGGCAAGCGGGGCAGAGTCACAGCCCTTCCAGCATCATGTGTGGGATATCCCGGGAACATCTGATTCGTTAATTACGGTGAATGGTAATGACTTTCAGAAACTAGATGGGGAAGAGACTAACTTAAAAGCTGGTGTCACCCCTGCCTGCCTCTCACGCCCACCCCACCTCCTTGCCCCGCCCTCCCCTGCTCTCCTGGATGGCATGCCAGTGCCCACCCCAGCCCGTTCCCCGTCCAGCCCCGACCTACACTGAGGCCAAAGGTTGCTTTCAGAAAATGCCAATTAGATTCTGTCACCACTTAGCTTAGAATCTTCCGTGGCTCCCCGCTGCCTGTACCAAGATGCCCAAAGCCCGTGGCAGGGCAGGAGCCCTCCTCCGCCACCCGGCGCTGATCTGGTTCCCTACAGCCTCCCCGGGGCTCCCACCACCCCATAAACTTCTGCGGGTTTCCAAATATAGCGTGTCTGGCGTCTCCCCACGTTCCACAGGGAGGTTCTTCAGCCTGTGTAGCCTGTTTGCTCTTTTACCAACCTTATCTGTTTTTTAAACTTCTCATCCTTAAGATGCTGCCCAGGCAGCCCCTCTCTTTTGAAACCTTCCATATTTATCCCAGGCCCACCTCTGCCCACCCCCATGGCCCTTTGTTAAGTTGCCTGGCACATTATATCAGCTTTTTCTTGTGGGAGTGGGCAGTAGTGCATATCTGGCTCTCCCGATGGTCGTTGAGTTCCCGGAGGATTCTGAGTCCCTTGACTTCTAGCCCTGCTGGAACGTCCAAACCAGGCCGCAGTTGTAGAAAGTTTGCATCACATTAAACGTTGTTACTAATCAGTACATACGGAAGATTACGGTAAGAAGGAATGACTAAGCCACCGCATCTCAGGAAGACAAAGGAGGTGGCTGGAAAGGCCCTGGCTGTCACCGTGATTATTAATACATTGCAAAGACATTTTGGGGATTCCGCCATATTTTGTATGGTTGCCAACAAAATGTTGACAGTTGTATTGTGGTTAATAAATTCATTTAGATTTATAAGCATTGTTTACAGAACCTGTTCGCCTGCTGAAACTCTAACAGCATCTGTTCCTTCTTACTAATTAACTGCTAATTACGAATGAGCTTTGTGTGTTTGTCAGTATAACTGGCTCATGCATTTTGTAAGGAACATTAACAAATTGATTTACATAGTAGCAAAGCAATCAAAAGAGTAAACTGAACAGCAAGCAGCTAAAGCCCTTCAGCTGGTTTCTGAATGAAGCAAACTTTTGATGCTATAAATATTGTCGTTAATTTCCTGTTACCTTAATTCTTTAGGAAAGGTACAGTGATCAAAAGCCATATCCAAAGAGTAATAGTCAAATTAGAGCCCTGCAGCAGGCGGCCCAGAGTGCTGCGATGGTGACCCGAGGAAGCGGTTAGGGACCTGACTGGGGAGAAGAGCCAAAGAAGTGGTCCTGTGGGGACCACGTCCAGTCCCTGTGGGAATACCGGGGCTGCCGCAAAACTCTGGCCCTTAGGTAACGCTTCAGTTCCAGCCAGCATGCAGCAAGGCCTTGGCCAGAGAGATGAACCCTGTTGTCCATCACACTTTTTCTCCTCTGGGAGTCTCAGATTTCAAACCATGGTGATGTGCATCCTGTTCTTAAGAGCACGCATTTAAAATTAACGGGTTAAGATGGGTGATTCCAGAAGCTCAGGGCTCATTGACTTTGCAGGGAGATGATGAAGGCAGCCCCCTGCCTCGCTGATAAGACGGGCCTGTTTGCATCCTAACAGCTCCCTTGGGGTTTTCTCTAACGCAGCTTCCGTGGTTAGAGCTAAGGGGCAGAGAAATGGAACCAAGCCGAGAGCCGCATGAGCACGAAAAGAAGGGAAGAGAAGTGCTGCACCAGCAAACACTGGTTTTCATGGTTTCCTCTGCCCAGATCTCAGATGCTGGTATAAACTGGAGGTCGTGGATTGGGCAGGCAGAGGGGTAATGTGTTCAAGGGTTTTGAGAATAGCTCAGGTTAAATATGATAACCACTTTACATTAAAATAAAAAAGTACTAGTAAGTGTTTACTGAGATGGAACATTTAATATCAAGTATCACAATGCACAACGTTGGCACGGGCTTTGACACAGATGTTCAGGGACAGGACCTTCTGGAAGGTGCAAAGATCCCAGCTTTGGAATGAAACCCTACTTACCAGCTGTGCACCTCAGGCAAACGCCCAACCCTCTCTCCAAACCTCAGGTACCTCACCTGTAGAATAGGATTGATAGAACAGCCCTCTTCCAGAGTTGTTGGGTGGATTAAGAGGATACTAGATGGCCTCTGTAAAGCAGGCAGCACCTAATCAACAGCTCAGGAAGTACAGTGACTGCCATCACCATGTCTGCATTCACATAAAAGTAAATATATATGGAGACACCATCTATTCCACTTTATTAGATCGTGGTAAATACATATGGGAGGAGATTCTCCTGTCTCATCAATAAGTTTATTGCTCTTGATTTCAGATAAAGGGAAAAAGTTTAAACGAACATAAACGTGGTAGGTGGAGGGTCCAAGCATAAGTGTTAGGATGGAGTGACAGAATTATCTCACAAACCTGTAATGTTTGTTTAGCACGTTTAATCGACAGCTGAGCCATCCGACAAATGTCGTTAAATGGTACTGTTGATCATGAGCAGCCTGCCATTGGTGAATATTTGCCCTTCAAAATTTTATTAAAAATGAAAAAGATAGTATTTGCATTAAAAAATGACGTTCTTTGCTCTAACCCTTCGTATAGTAGGAGGAAGAATAGGAACTGTGCTTTCTGAAGTATTCATTCTTTCTTGCAATTTTGCCCATGGATAAGTGTTTAGAAAACGTAATGAATTCAAGATAGTTTGCTCCAGAATATTAGGAAATGATCAAAGTGACTGCACATCATCTCAGGTGGCCTTTGCTGACCCAAGTACGTGTTGACCACCATCATTAGTTATAAAAAGGAAAGTGATTTGAACGAGACACAGTCTATACTCTGGGGACTTACACCCAGCAGGAAAGCCAGGATTATCTCAGGAGGTCCTGGATGTACCAGACTCTACTGGGTGCTGCGGCACAAAGGGCCAGGGGACCAGAAAGGAACGTTTTATCTACTGCATCCTCATCTTGTGAGTGTTTCCCATAGATGATATTTATTGAACAGGAAGCCTTTTCTTTTGGAATCTAACTGATTGAAGACTTTTTTTTTTTTAAAGTACAAATTAGAAGTGAACACAATTTTTTTGGACTTAAAGTGAACACTTCTAAGACTTTCGGTTAAATTTTGCCAATCAGGAATTTAAGTTTAAGATATAAAGCCATTATTTAAGCTACCCTCGATGAACAAGGGATTTATTTGAGACACATTGTTGATGTTTCCGTATTTAGCAAATTAACCATGTTGGGTATTTAATGTGACCAAGGTCTAGGCATCAGAAGACAGGAACATGGTTTTTCTCTCCCCAGGGACTTGTCTGCGTTTAGTATGAAGCACTCTTTTGTGGAAAAAGCTTACAAACAAAAGGAGGGGTTTGAAATAAAGTGTCTGAGGACACAAGGCAGTTCTTTTCCACTTACATATTGCACAAGGGACTCCAAAAAAGCCTCTGCACCAGTGGTTTTCAATCTCGGAGGTACATCTGTTCACGTCTCTGCACACATATAGATGCTCACGTACACTCCTTCCACGGAGATCCAGATTCATTTGGTCTGGGTTGAGTCTGGGGATATTCTCTAGGTGATTCTCAAAGATTGTTCATCAGAGTCACCTGGAAGGCTTTTACACAAACCCAGCGAAACACAGTGTCGGAGGAGCCAGACCCTAGGCCTCGTGAATGGGCTCCCGGGGAGGGGAGGTTTGTTTCAAACCAGTTTCACTTCCACCCCATTAAGAACCACTACTCTAGGGAAACCCAAGGCAAAGATGAAGGAGGCTGCTGCTGCCTCCTCTCCCAGAGTCCTAGGAAAGGGGTTGTTTGTGCTTTCACACATGAAATGGTTCCTTATTTGCAGATGATCGTCATTTGAAAGACATTTCTGTAGCTTGATTTCCACTCAGAAATAGATGTCACCAGCACAGGATGAGAGAAACTTAGAAAGAATTATGAACTTCTTTTTAAAATGAGAAAGTCAATGAAGGGAGGCAGCATAACCAGAAAAGGGGAAAATTAAAATCTGAAATAATTTATGAGCAAAATAATTTTCCAGCTAAGGGTATATTAGCTGTTTACTCGAAACGTGTGAGAGGAACGTTTCTAATCAGATCAGACTGCGATCTTTGGGGGGCTCACCATCTCCTTGCAGCCCAAGGCTGTAGTTTTTCTGCTCCTGGACCTACCACGGGGTAAGCACCGAGCGGATGCCTCAGAGGCCACACACCTGTTGACGGTCAGTCTTTCAGGACAATCAGCCACTGTCCAGTGGCACCGATTCTGATGGCTTCAACCATTGTGATGCTATTTAAGGAAAGCAGTGGCTTCGAGACATAGCCCAGTGGCACGTGTAGAGAGAGAAAACACTGCGTTCCCTACCGTGTTTTCACCTGTGCCCAGAAAGAGTTGGAACCATCCTCTCTTTAGGCCTCTTTCTCTGTCTTCCTTTCTAACTACCCCCTTCGGAAGCTTTGCCATGTGATGGGTTAAAACTCCACATCCATTGGTCCATGTTTTACGAGTGGTATTCAGATATGTACTACAGCATCGTCATTCTAGCTGCAGAAGTAGAGGCTGATCAGAGGGACCAAGAGCTCTGACAGAAGGTAGGTAGAGCAGTGATCCAAGCGAGAGCCGCGTGGGCTCAGGCAGGTTGTGGCTACAGGAATGGGGAGAAAAGGATGTGTCTGGGAGATTTTATGGAAGTAGAATGGGCAGTACTGATTGGTTGGTTAGATGTAGAGGATGAAAGAGATAGAGGAAGAAGGAATGATGCTGAGATTTCTGGCTTGGTCAACTTCATACAAGTTGGTCCAGTCACAAGGTGAGAAGCGCAACGGGAGGGTGGACCACAGAAGGCAGTGAGTGTAGTTTTAGACGCCCTGAGTTTGAGGAGCCTGTGTACTATCCACAGCAAGCCAACTGGTGGATGTTTTTCTGGATCAGGGAAACCTGGGCTGAAGATGTATATTTGGGGATCATTAACACAGAAATGGCAATTGAAGACATAAGAGTGCATGAGATCAGTGAATTGCACAGAATGGGATCCAGGGGCTGGGGTGGCATCTGAGGAACATGAATGTTAAGAAGAACGGGCCCATGAAGACAAGCCCATGGAGAAAACTGAGAAACAGGACCAGAGCCACAGGAGAAGAACTAGGAGACTGCGCCATCATAGGGAAAAGGGGGTGTGGCTTTTTAAAGGAGATCAAATAGGAAAAGGACTAAAAAGTATCCTTTGGTTTGGGGGACAGCGAGGTCACGGATGATAGCAGTGAAGGGATGGGGAGGAAGGTAGATCACAGGCGGGTGGTGAATAAGGAGCAGGAGGGGACAGTGGGTGTAGACAACACTTCAGCAAGCCTGACCGTGATGGAAAGGAGGAGACTAGGTCTAAGTTACTGATTAATGTGTAGTAGTAAAGGATGCAATAACGTACTGCGGTGAGTTCCTGTTCAGAAGTTATCAGCAGTCTCACTCCTTAGGAAGCTTTTGAATAGACATACATTTATTTTTTAAATAGTTACTTGCTGATCATTTCGCAACTTATAAACAATTCCCAGTGTTTATCCAGCACTTGCCACGTGCCAGGCATGGTGATTTGGCTTTGCGTTATGAACGCATTGACTTTCCTGATGGCCAGTTCCTTCCAGGTGGTTCTGAGATTCTGTTCCCTTCTGCTTTTGCTGAAAGAAGAAATTATTTCCAGCATGCATCCCTCCTCACAGCCTCAGCCTGGTGTCATTTTCCCACGATTTCCTGTTTCCTCACCCATATATGCCCACCACTCTCTCCCTCCAAAGCTCTGGGTGCCAGTTGCATTATTATTTGTAGAGTCTTAACCTATACTCATCAGGGAGTTAAAGAACTTCAGGCACTGAATTAGCAGACGTCCCCATATTTAAAAGAAATCTGTGGTCGCCACTCCACAATGACAATCCTGCCTTCCCGCCTTGTACGAGGTGCTGCCGTGTGGCGTGTGCTCCCCCCAAGGTGCCCCCCTCCATGTTCTCCTGGTGTGGGCCTCCCTCCCATCCTCCATGTCTTAGACCAAGAACAGGGACCACACATTCCAGATCAAGGAGGTCATGCCAACTCACAAGCCACTGCAGCTGGCAAGTGGCTTGGTCCAGAGTGACGGCTTAGTTCCCGAGCCCAGAGTAGACGCTCTCCAGCAAGAGTTCTTAACGGGCTCTGCAGATAGAATTCGAGGATCCAAGAATGTGGGTGGGGGAAATTCATCTTTATTTCTACTAACGTCCACTGAGATTTGGCATTTCCCGGAAACGTGAATCTAGACGCCAACCCACAGTAGCGATAGCGGAGCCCGGACTCTGTCACCCACAGACATCGTGGCTGTTACACCTCACATGGCAGTTGTCACAGATAATTTGATGAGTGGCTTACACTCCCACTCTTTGGAAGTATGGTGGGTATCAGCTCTCCTGCTAGATCTTAAAGAGTTAACAAAGAGTCACGTTGTTTACTTTATCTACCGTAGACGTTTTAAAAATATTTTGATCACTGCCTTTCACTTTAGTTGGCAGTGATCAAAATATTTTGTATTCTACAATCTTTTGTATTCCTATGAACTGAAAGACATTTTTCTTAGAAAGCCTCCTCCGGGAAATGCCCGGAGGGACCCACCCCCAGCAGGCCTCCTTGTGGATTCATGTTTTCCTACCCAATCAGTTCTGTAAATGGAATGTGTTTCTAATCTCATGTAAAATTTTATATAAAATTAAGGACATGGGTCTTCCAAACTGAGCGAAAAGGCTTGTTGTCCTGTTATCCCTTCAAGGCCGCGTGAACCTGTCTGGTCTCTGGTGATGCCCCAGGCTCCTCCCCCCACCCCACCCCACCCCCGGGCTCCCGGCACCAGTCGGCTCCCCGCTCCTTGTTGGGGTCAATCCTGGATCCACACTTGCACACCCCCACTGGATGCTCTCCCTTCCTCTCCTACAGGACGTTTTAGCGTTGCTCCTATGCCCCGCCAGCGCTTCAGCCTCCTCTGCTTACCTGCTCGGTGCTTCTGGATCGGGCCCCTCTCCTAGTGGGACTGTATTTCCCGGGGCCAATGAGTGACATTCCCATTTCCACAGAAGCAATTCCCTGACTTCTCTCCAGGGAGTGATGCTGTCGGAGCTCCTTCCCACGTGACACTCTCTTCTCTGGGGTTCCCATGCCTCGCCCCTCCACTCTCCTCTCGGAACCTCTGGGTGTCCTGTCTCTGCGGCATCTCCTCCCGCTTTGTCTTACCCCGTAAATAGCATCATCTTGGGCTTCCAGCTCTTGGCGCTCTGCCCTGAACCAGAGATCTCTGTTTTTAGAGATCTCCCCCCTCTCCCAGGATCCGTACCCCTTGGGATCTTTTTGGTCTCATGAATCCAGCTCCTGGTGGGACCTTTCCGCCTGACCCCAGAATGTCAGTGGTTGGTGTGGACTTGTGTTGCCTGTGGCCAAATGAATAAAAATGCTTAGTGCAGGAATTACGAACACCAGTGCATCACAGCGGCCAAGCAGGCACGTGTGATGAGTGCGCCCTGGGATGGGGAGCTGGTTAAGAGTTTGATTCACACAAAAGCAGCTCCTACCACGGGGCAGCTGGCACTCACATCCACGTCCCTCTTACTCTGTGGCCCCCACGTTCCCAGATGGTCCTAGTGTTTAAAGGAAGCCAGGAATCTGGGTTTGTGTATCAAATCTTGTCATTTTTAAATGCTGGCAACTGATTTCAGCAAACATTAAGCACTCATAGGGGCTGATGTGAAGGTATGTGTAGGCTGGAAACGGCCCCCCAAGCCTCCAGGGTGGGTCTCTGCTTCAGACCCTCTCCCAGGCTTCCCCAGAAGCTCAGCCATCTCGGCAGCATTACAGGTCCGGCTCGGCCCGTTTCTGTCCTCCTGTTCCAGCTTCTGTCCGTCTCAGCCATGCCCACCACCCGTGTCCCCAGGCATAGGTGCCACCTCCCTGCTGTGCCTTTGCACACGGCATTTATCGACCATCGCGCCTCCACCTGGCTCGTCCTGCTGGCCCAAGTCTGGTGTCAGCACTGCCACCCCTCGGAAGCCTTCCTGGCTTTCTTCCCACGGCCTTCTGCACAGGAATATGGTGGTGCTTGTCACACTGGGTGCTGATAATGCATTATATCTTTTCCACCCTCCCCCCGCCAGACAGTGATTCAGCAGTTACAACTTATTGTCAGAGGGGTCCCCAGGACCTAGCAGGACACAGCCTGGCCACTGGGCTCTGTTTGCGAATAGCTGAAAAGGCAGCTTCCAGGCCATGGGCCCTGCGTTAGGCCAGGCGGGCCACCTGAACGGGAACAGAAACGTGCCCTGGACCAAAGCTCAGTCCCAAGAGCCTCAGGGATGACAGACAGCTGGGATGCCCCAGCACCTCAGAAGGGGTCAAGGGAGTGCAGGGCGACTCCCAGACCCCCAGCCGCCTCCTGAGTCAGACCACCTTTATGATGACTTCAGGGGCACCAGAGCCAAGTCAGACACTGTGCCGCTTCCGTGAATGCAGGTGGTTACAGACGGGGATGCAGAAACGCCTGCCGTGCCCGACACTCCTTAAGAGAAGAACGGCCCGTGGGGCCAGCTCGGGGGCTGGGCAGCCCTGGGCTCCCTCGGGACTCTTGTCAGGCCCCTGCTGGCTGCCTCCGGCCCTGCTGGTCTACAGGGATCTTCCTCTCCTCCTTTCCTGAGCACCTGTGTGTGCATGTCTGTCTCGGTGACATTTGCAGAGTCCCCCGAGTCAGGAACTGGGGACTCTGCCTGGTCTTGTCAGACGTCCAGTCTGTGCCCCTCAGGAGCCTGCCCCGTGGCCTTGGCTCGGCCCTGGTGCTCCTGTACCCCAGCCTCCCGCCACCAGCATGCCCTCGCCTGCCCACCTGCCCTTCTCCTGGCCGGCTGTGCAGGAGAGAGACCCCACGCAGGCCTGACTGCTCACGGGGTGGCCCTTGGCTGGTCTGGGAACTCGGATTTCGGGGGGCGGGTGCCCACATTCCCTGGACCTATTAGAGCAGCTCACTGCACCTGCATTGTTTGTGCAACCAGGTTGGTTTATGCCAAGCATCTGCTCTCCTCCAGGGAGTTTGGAACTGGGGTCCATGACAGGCAGAGGGTGCCTGCAGGACCAGCCCTGAGCGCCGAGTCTCTGATGAGTGTCCCTGGTGGACAGCACTTCACACGTGTTGTCACAGCTCACGGGGGCAGGAGCTGAGTGTGCCCTGTGTGGCTCTGCTGGGAGGGGCCCCTTGCAGGCCTGGTCTCCCCTGGACTTCACCCCAGGGGCCTTTTCCCTTTGCTGATTGTGATTTGTGGCTTGGGGGGACCCTTGGCACACTGAGTCTGTCAAGCTAAATTCCACCTCGTCTTTTCTAGAAATTTTCATTTCACTATTTGCTCAAAGCTACTTTCCATCGCCATGTTTTATTGAGATGATGTGTTTTAGGTTGTGTTTCTTTGCAGAAGTTGGTGAGTTTAAGAGGCATCCTGTTGTAACGGTGTACTGGAAAGTGGGGAATTTAGATCTAGGACTCAGAGGAGAAAGGAGATTTTGAAGAAAGCCGGTGGTAAATGCATAGACCCCTGGAAACCGAATGGGATGGAAGAGTTTGTAAGAGCGCCTTCTCAGAAGAGGTGCCACGGTTCTCAGAAGGGCTGTGGCCTTCCCCTCTCCTCATCCCACGAAGTTAAAAACTGCAGAGCGGTTGACACGTCCCTGGTTGAACATGTTGAACAAGAAGGTTGGAGGCTGATGCAAAGGCAGGGGGTGCTGCGGAGGGACACACAGGCTGACCAGCGCCCAGGGCCCAGTGGCGTCTCTAGTCTAGAGTGGAAGGGAGCGTCTCGGGAGACTTTAGGTTTTGAGAATAGGAGCCTGTAAGGACGGTGGTTTGTTAACAGCATCGGAAACTGAGGAAGAAAAGATAATTCCATTTAAAAAAAAAAAAAAAAAAAGCATTGCTTTAGAGAGGAAACTGGCACTGAAAAACCCTGGATCATCTTTTTTTCCTCTGGAGTGTGCCCGTTCTGGCCTTTTACACCCTCCTCAGATTCAGAATCCTGTTTCCATTCACATCACTCTTGCTTTTGATTTTGTCCAAAAGAAAAACGATTCCCAGTGAAAATGGTGTTGTTGCACAATATACATACTCTGGATTAAATTCATAAGTAAAGTGAACCTCTTCATAGATTATTTAGCTCGAAGTTCATTCTGCATAGAAACTTACATCTTTGAAAAGGTAGAACAGGGTTGAAATGAGTCAAGCTGTTCTAACTGTACACATTTAATCTGTCCTTTTATCAAACAAAAACTTGCACTATTTTTGAGTCGTCATAACTTAAGCAGTGTGGTCAGCACCCCTAAAGAGATGATCGCTCCCCTTCCAGTGATGTTCCTACATCCTGACACGTGCCTTTCTGGGTTCGTTTGCAGAGACAGGGACCCTCACACACCGCTGCACCTGACCTCTGTGTCTCGTCTGAAGGTGCAGCCTGAGCCGTGCCTCCCCAGGGCTCTACTTTCTGTTTCTTCTCCCGAGGAGGGCAGAGTCCCCATGAAGTTATCTCGTTCCCAACATACATTTTACATCATCAAAATGAGAGATTGGACTTTACCAGGTGGCCTTTAAAGTTACTTTCCACTCCAGGATTATAAGGTCCTATAGTTTCATAGCCTGGTCAGTACATCAGCACGGGGGCTTTAAAACCTTTAACATCAATTTCTGGTCCTTTCTCTGAGACCTGCATGTGTCTGCTCACCTATCAGTATTGCCCAGCGGCATTGAGCTCTTCAGGGAACAGCCCTGTCACCATCTTGCTTGCCCCCACCTCCGCCCAGAACAGCACCTGAGACAGAGTCTGGTACATGAATCGTGGATAAAGTCATACTCTTAGGCAGACAGCTTCCTTATAATACTGGGAGCTGTTATACTGCCTTTGCCATATCAGACGTTGGGTTTTTTTTTTTAAAAAAAAAAAGGAAAATAATTATTATCTCAACAAATTTTTGGACCTAGCAAAAAGGGGAAATACTTCATGATGAAAATAATAATCCATTAATTGTGATGTTCATGATGAGATCATTACTCATGAGACTAATACTGATCATGTAATTCATGTGTCAGGTACTATTGATAGTTTCAAAGTTCTTAGGTATTTCCCAAATCTCCTATTTGGTGTGTCCAAATGTAACCATTCAACACAGCACACAGATGAAGTTTTCCTGATCCTTTTAACAAATAGAGTGAGTGAGAAACACACAATTGCACCTTGATAATTTTTTTCCTTAACTTTTTCCCCAGCTTGTAAATATTTGGGAGAGTTTCTCTCATTTGGGCTCTTAATGCTTTTCCACTGTTTGAGAGTCACATCCATGGCTACTCTCTCTTTGCCCCTCACTGCCCTCTCAGTGTTTGGGGTCCGAATGGGCAGGCTCCCTGTTCATATGTGTGCTTCAGAGGTGTCCTGGCCATGTTACTTCTTAAAGCTCTGAGTAAAATGACTTTGCTCTGTGGCGCTATGTTAAATTGGCTGGTTAATTCTGGTGTTATTTACCCTGTAATTCATTAGTTTCACCCCACCATTGGCAGCTGACAGGCTGTAATTTCACGCCTTGCAATAAAAGATGTCTCATAATCTGCTTCATTTAGCAGCAAGAGAATTTAATGAAATTAACTGCAGTCCTAATTATGCCAGTGAATACTAAAGACCGCCATCAAGTTTTCTCAGAAAAAAAGGACGAGGTCCACCTCGTGAAGGATTTAAAATATAATTTCCTGGGAAAAGTTGCAAATGTCTTCCTTCTGTTGGCCCAACAAGGCCCAATTATGACTACACATATGACTGTAATTAGCTGGTCTTTCTGAACGTCTCTCCAAGTATTCATCATTTCCAATCACATTTCAAAGTGATTCCTCTGTTGGCGTGGTGGTGGGGATGTAAACATGCGGACACTGAGTTTTCCATCAGTGGTCTTTCCTCTCGTGCTGGTCCATGGTGTGGGCTTGCATCACGTCCCAGGTGGGTAGCAGGTTCACGGCGTGTGGCTGGGAGAGGTTTCCCGAGTGCATCCTGATGACATCCTCCTGCTCTGAGGATGCCGGGGTGGGGGAACCGCCCCGTGCAGGTTGTTACCTTGTCGGGCTTGGAGTTTCCAGCCCCACCTGGCCCTTCGCCTCACCCTTCCCCAGGACACAGGGTTTTTCCATACTTCCTGGCCCACGCCCCACACCCTCTGCTCCTGGGTGGGAAGATGTGTTCTTGGCACCCGCTGTGCCCGTATTCCTCTTGCACGTGGCACACGGGCCGTCTCTCTCCTTGAGGTGCAACCTCTACCTCTCCAGGCTCACCTGTCTTGCCCCGCCCCCTTGGCTTCTCCACCTCGGTCTCCTTTGCTGCTCCTCCCCGTTAGCATGCGGGGAGGATGCTAATGGAAAGGAAGGGTCCCCGAGGATGCGGACTGGAAAGGAAGTAAGACGTGCGAATGCTCTGAGAAGAGCCAGGCTTCCCCGCGTCCCAGCCCTCGCCCGCAGGGCCCGTACACCTGCCTCCGCTCCTGCCCACCTCCCCGTCCTGGCCCCTGGGCCACTGCCGGCAGCAGCACCTCTTTACAATGCAGAGATGGCAGCAAGCCTGGGCGGGTGAGTAGTGTGACCAAGAAGGAAGCACAGATGCTGCACAGGAGCCCAAGGAGTGGAGACTCGTGGAGAACCACACGTCCTGTGCTGTAGAGACACCATTCAAATACAGCCGTGGGAAGTTCTGCTTTATTTAAATACGATGGAACTGTCAATAGCCACAGTTATTAACTGCTGTCCCTCTTCCTAATCTTACTTTAAAAATTGATGACGTTTCTCAAGCTCTAAAAATAATCACCCGGCTTCCTTGGGCGCCGGCACCTGTGACCTCGAGGTCACAGATCAGCACTCGCTCACTGCAGTGACATTATTCTAGCAGCTTTCGTTCAGAGCCCACGTTGGAAAGTGATGGTGAGGCGTTCCTTTACCTGAGGCTGCTGGCGGGGAGGCCTTTGACGAGAAACACTTTGGGGCGACTTGGAACAGCTGCTGTGTATTCCTGAAAAAGATATCTGCTTTGCAAAGCGTATTCGTGTTCACGATCACCCCTTGTGTTCTCGCTGTCTCTGCGCGATGGGTGTTGTACCATCGTGGACTTGGAGAGGTGACAGCTGTACAGCGAGGTCGGGGAGCTCCTTGGCCGCCCCACAGCCCGCTCCCGCCAAGTCCATCCCAGGGGATCTGTGAGCTTGCAGGTCTGCGTCCATCTGCGGGGACCATTGCCTGCTGTGGGCAGGGGCCCTGCCCGGGACGTCCCTGACTCCGGGTCCTTCCCCTCGGCACAGCCTCCGTCACCGTGCTCCCTCCCCGCCACACCCGACGGGGGGCCCCCAGGCAGAGTGTGCGCTGCGTCGGCCTTCGCAGGGCTCTCCCACGTCCAGGAGACCCGGCCTCTATGTGTCCTCCCGGCTGGTCAGCCTTGGGCCCGCCAGCCGGCCTCCCTGGGATCTCTGAGCTCCAGCCCAGCCCGGAATGCTGGCGCCAGCGGTGCTCAGCGCCCATCAGCCCGTCGGTCCTGACCGTGTGCGAGCCTCCCCGGGGCTCCCCTGCTCTCACGGCGACAGGAGGAGAGGCTCCGTGAACTTGGGGTTTGGGCTTGGAGGCCACGCAGAGGTGAACCCCCGGGGCAGGGCCCGCTGGAGGGGAAGGCGGAGGAAGCTCCACGCCTTCCCGTAAAGTTTACCGTCGCTCGTGCACCAGGAGGGGCCGCGGGGGGGTGTGAGGGGACCACGCTGGCTGGGGGGACTTTTCAGGCGGGGTGTGCCGCCTGCACGTGGCCTTGCCCTGCCAGCAGCGTCCCTCCGTCTCCCCACCTTGGAGCACTTGCAGCCGAGGCCAGGCTGCCCAGGGCAGGGCGTGGGGCTCTGCAGCCACATGTCCCCGTGGTCGCCGTGAACACCCAGCAGGCCGCCGGGAGGTCCAAGCGCAGGAGCACGTGAGCGAGGAAGAGGGGCATGGGACGCGCGTCCTGACCGCTCGCCCGTCTGCAAGCTGGGGGTTCCGGTCGCCTCCTGTGAAGAAAAGAAAGCCAGGTGTTTGGATGCGCGACCCTCTCATCTCGTCCGCGGAACACCAGAGGCAGTTTTGGCGACAAGCAGTAAGGAAACCTGAAGTATTTCTCTCCGAGACCCTCCCAGCTTATTAAAAGAACTTATAGACATGAAAATACATTAAAGTGGGCAAAGCGGAGAGGGTGAAAGAGATTAACAGCCTTCGCTGAATAGAGCCTATTGATGAAGCGGGCCTGTGCGCCGCTGCGGGCTCTGAAACGAGGCGTGAGCTGCTGAAAAGAAGGTCAGGCCTGTCCAGAGTTTCGGGGGGCAGTGGAAATTGACATGTAAAAATATGAAGCGCCTGCCTGGCCCTCCCTTCCCTTTTCCTGGTTGGGGAGGTTTACTCGGAAAGGGGAAAAACCGCCCTGCAGCCGATTCCCCAGTTTTACACCCAAATTAAAGGATCCCGTAAAATGCAGCAGAGACAGGGGCGCGTGCCCATAATGTCTATTGTCTGGGGTCTGGGTGTTTCCGCTCAGCTCGGGGCCCAGCGTGGGAGAGGAGAGCGGCAGAGGGGGCCAGGGCTGGAAAGGGGGGGACCCGAACCGGGCCAGCTTGTGACAGGCACCTGACGGGTATGGCTGCCTTCGGAGATCCTTCTAGGAAATGGGGTGTTAGCGAGTGTAAATGAAAGCAAGCCTGCCATGTGGGTATGTGTGCGAGGGAAAGTTAGCCGTCAGTCAAGTTTTATCTCTTAATGAATAGAGACTGCTGAAGTAAGGGTTAGGTAATTGAGTTTATAATTAATTAGCCATAACCCTCATCAGATAAAGCAGTTGTGAGGCATTTTTTTTTATCTCCTTTCTCTCCCCAGGGCCTGCCCTTCTTTGTCCTTGCACTGACAGCCAGCACTTATCTAGGGCCGCTGGAGCCCGTGCCGGCAGCCCTCCCCCTGCCCGGCCAGGGCCCAGGGGTGGTCAGCCGGCCCCGCTTTGTGCTGGGAGGCCGGCAATCAGCCCAGCTGTCCGGGCCATGATGAATTAGCGGTGGGAGTGAACACAGAGGTGGACTCCAGATCGGCCTGATAGCTCCCAGGCTGCTTCTGTGGGTCCCGACTTCAGCGCATCTCTGACAGACCTTTGACATCTTCCAACAAAGAGGTTCCAGAAGGTAGAGGTGGGGAGATGGATCGCTCCTCCAGAAAGTTGGGCAACTTACACAATACCCTTTAATTTCTATAGCCGGGCGATTCGCTCCACAAAGGAGGGAAATCAATGAGCGTTTCCATTCTTTCCTTGAGCACCTTGCTGCTTCTTCATTTCTCCCTCCATTTATTGGAGCTTTATGTGTTCGTAGGACAAGCAATAAACAGTGCAAATGTAAGGCATTAAAATCAAAGATTGTGTCAAGGGATCTGTCTTTACTGCATTTTACAGGCTGTATGGGGGGGAAACCTTCCCCCTTCTCTGTTTAAAGATTAGAAATCTTGTGATCCACGCGAGTTAAGGGAGGAGTTTTTTAAGGAACAAGGTTGTGCCTTTCTTACTGCTTCCGATACTGAATTAGAAAAATCCTGGACTTGTAATGTCAACTTCCTTGTGATGTTAGTTGTTTTTTTTCTAATTAAGCCCCAGGCAGGTACAGATAAATCTCTCAATACCCCAGGGATATGGTGAATAAGAGGATGTGATCTTTCTTTCCATCTGCAGTTGCTATCTATTTTAGGTAGTCTAGGAGACGATTCTGTTTTCCTTTGTTAGCAAGACTAGGTATCACTTTCCAAGACCCTCTGGTAATTATTTGGGGACTCAAAAGCCAGAGTGTTTTACCAGACAGTATGACTGAATAATGATTTTGAATGTTAATGAAAATTTAATCAGACCAAATATATTATTCAACCTCATTTAGGTAGTAAAGTATGATAAGTGCATTTACAAGTGCTGAAATCTATAGAACAAACGAGTTCATTTTTGGGGGGAGTAAAATGAGAAACCCACAGTCTGGTGTATTGTGATGGGAGAGACAATGGTTGTTTGTTTTGGGTTCGGTTAGAAATAAACATCGACTGCTCTCAGAATTAATTTGGGAAATGACGTTATTAACAAAAATTCCTAGTAAATGCCGATTATCTTCATCACCTTCCAGTATAGAAATACTAGATGCTGTAATTGAGCCGTACCTAATGACTCCAATTTTTTTCATGAAGCAAGTACGTATGGTAAATATGCCAGTTCTGGGCTTTCTTTGAGGGAAGTAAAAAGGAATCACATGCATAGGTTCATAGGATGATTGAGACCCAGATGTGAAATCCAGATTACTCAGCTGGAGGAAGTGGAACTGCCCTGTGGGAGCAGACGCTCCACCCAACCAGCCTTCCCTTATCTTCCAGAATTCCTGGGGTGACGTCCAACAAACCGAGTATGAAACCCACAAAAATCCGTATGATCCTATGATCAAGCCTTCTGTCACCTTCTGTCACAGCTGAGACAGTTTAGGCCCAGTTCTTGATCAGGGTCAACAGATAGAAAACATTGCGTGGAGGAGACAGCGTTCCTTCTCTGCTTCCAGCTGAATCGTGCATCACGGCCCCGTCGGCAAACCACGTGGCCAGAGGCAGAGAGAGTGGGTGCGTCCTCCCCCTTTTCTCCCATCCCCTTATCCTGCCCTTCTTCAGAGAGGCAGAGCCAACCGTTTCCTCAGCCCACCCTGAACTGCTGTTGTAGCTGCAAAGCATCAGCCGACTCTCCGACAGCTGATTGAGATGCGGTCCCCGGGGTGGGGAGTTAGCTCAGGGCCTAGAGAGATGGAGGGCACAAGGGACTTTGAGTCCAGGCCAACCCAGCACCTAGTGCCTACACTTCCACCTGTTAGCCATGATTTGAGGAAGTTTCTTAACCTGCCTAAGCTTTACTTGCATCATCTGTTAAGCTGTGGGTTGTCCCCCTGAGTGGGTGAATGGCAGGTAGTCGCGGTGTAGGGTTTCAAAAATGGCTAATCCCCCTCTCCCCCACTTTACTTTATTATTATTTTTTTGTATAGAAGTTAATAGAGCAAATTACGAGAAACAGTTCTTTAGTCTTCCTTGGTTTTGGAGCCGGTATCCTGGAAAGTTTCGATCCCTTTAAGTTTAGCTCACTTCCTCGGCCAGAGCCCAGGACGTTGGTCAGCTCTCATGGTGTGACCTGTTCATCCCGAGAGGATGCTTCAGAGGGAAAGCTTTCAGTTCTTCTCTCTCTGCTACTTCTGAAATTTCAACATCATTTATTTCAAACTAGGATGGCTAATGGATCCTCACCTAGTTTTGTGAAAGAAAAGAAAAGCAGAAAAAGTTGAAAGGAAGCAAAGATGAAGTCCTTTCTTTGTGATGTTCAGCAAACCATATTCTCAGGTGTATCACGTAGACCCTGGCCTTGCTGACGCGTGAGCTGCTGTGCATTAGGCCTGGAATGGAAAGGAAAGTCTGGCCAGAGGGGTGACTGTCAGCAAAAGTCTATGGAAGATGGTGATGCAGCTGGACCAGGGGGCTTGTGGTAGTGTGGCAGGCATTTCAAAATCACTAGTATGTTTATTCAAAAGGAAATGCCACCTGGAATCTGAAGTTCTCTTTGCTCTCCTTTATTTAAACATCATCAAAATTTCTAGACCTAGTTATTAAGTCAGTTACAGGTTTATCATTGTTCAGGTTTATCAAAACCTAACTCTAAGCTTATTTTATCTTGGATATATTTTTGAAGTTTTAAAAGTTGACTTGTACTAAATTCAAAATGGAGTGATCTCAGATTTAAATAGCAATAGAGTATCTGTCTTCTTGTCCTTTAGACTCATTCCCTGAACTTTTGGATTTTTATATCGTCTGGACACATCAACCCAGACCTCCTTCTCTTGCCTCCACAATGCTGGAAGCTGGGAGGCCTGTTGGTATGTGGAGGACCAGGCATCTGGGCAGGGAGGAGGGACCCTTTGGGGGTCTCTGGAGGCACAGAGGCTGCTGCATTCCCAGAAGGCCAGTCTTGTCTCAGAAGTACTGAAGGTATTTAAAATTTGCATCTTAATCTAGCATTGCTGAGGCTGTGGCTCTTTCCCTTAGGTTTGTCCCCATCCTTGGTGGCTCACCCACAATGATTTGGGGTGTGTGTGTGTGAGAAAAGTCACCTCACCTGGTGCCAGCCAGGAAGCAGAGGGGCAACCCCAAAGTATGGCACCAGGGAGCATCTCCCAGCTCTGACCTCTTTGGGTTCAGGCCCTGCGCGTTCTCGTGCTCCGTGTGCTGAATCCCGGGCCCTCCTATGGTTACCACGTCTAAGCCAGCAGTAGCCTCAAACAGAAGACCCCCCGAATGCTGCTCACATGGACCAAATTCCAGTCCAGTTCTGACCCAGCCCCCATGAGTCGGGGACACAGTGTGCACCGGCAAGGCAGTGACCTTGACCAAGGGCACCCCGCGTACACCGGCCGAAATGAGAATAGGGGTGAGTGCAGGAGGGTCACCAATAAGTGTCCCTGCCAGGGTTGCCATTAAATTCCAACACTTCTCTTACATGTGGAATCTAAAGAACACAAAACAAAACAAAAAACGAGACTCATACAAAAGGAGATCAGATTTGTGGTTACCAAAGGGGAACAGTAGGGGCTCGGGGAGCTGGAGGGAGGTGGTCAAAAGGTACAAACTTGCAGTGAATAAGTTAACAGGATAAACAAGTACTAGGGATGTAAGGAACAGCATGTTGGCTGCAGTTAACACTGCTCTGTGGTGTATAGGAAGGTGAAGAGAGTCATCCTAAGAATGCGCATCGCAAAGAATAGCTTTTCTCCCCCCCTTTCCTTCTTTTTGTCCTTCTTTTCTTTGTATGGTATGTATATGAGAAGATGGATGTTAGCTGAACCTATTGTGGGAATCATTTCACAATACGTATAAATTAAACCACAGTGCTGTACGCCTTAAACTTACACAGTGATGTACGTCAGTTATTTCTCAGTGAAACCAGAAGAAAAACTACTTCAGACAGCACTGCCTGTTTGAGGCTAAACCCCAAAGACGTCTCCTAAGTAAGAGTCGGCTCATGCCGTGTGGTATCTGGGAAGCCGCTTGGTCCCGGCAGTGTAGCCTGGTTGGCCATCATCGGGGTTCGAGGGCACTGCTGTAGACACGCAGAGAGACGCACAGACTCAAATCACACCCCACGTAGTGGGCCCCGAGTTGCTTGCATGGGAACCAGCCCTCCGGGGAGCGCCCTCATTGGAGCCCACCCAGATGCTGCATCAGCAGTCAGCAGCTCAGTGCAGAGGCACTGCATCCCTGGGATGCTGCTTTCCGGAACCTTCCCCGAGCATCACACGGGGACCTCGGACGTGGTCCCTCCCCTCTCCTGTCCTCGACCCTCCTGGGTTGCTCAAAGCACGTCCATTGAGGAGCACACCACCCTGGTCGCAGACATTACTTTTTTCATGTATATATATATATATATACACATTTATTTATTTATTTATTTATTTATGGCTATGTTGGATCTTTGTTGCTGCGTGCGGGCTTTCTCTAGCTGTGGCGAGCGGGGGCTACTCTTTCATTGCGGTGCGCGGGCTTCTCGTTGCGGTGGCTTCTCTTGCGGAGCATGGGCTCTAGGCGCGTGGGAGGCAGTAGTCGTGGCTCGTGGGCTCTAGAGCAGAGGCTCAGTACTTGTGGCACACAGGTTGCTCCGCGGCATGTGACATCTTCACGGACCGGCGCTGGAACCCGTGTCCTCTGCGCTGGCAGGTGGATTCTTAACCACTGCGCCACCAGGGAAGTCCCACAGCCATTACTTTAAAACCAGAAACTACAAAAGTGGATGCGCACGAAAACATGGCTTGCGTGTCACACACAAGTCGACCCTCTTTGCATGTGTGCACCATGCCTGAGTGACAGACGAGCTCCCCTCTGCCCGCCGGTCAGCTTTGGGATGGCAGCAAATACACAGTCAGTTACTGATGAGGAAAGACCGATACAAGCATTTTCTATGTATGCCTGTAACTGATTTCCAAGAATTCAGCACAGAAGTCACTTGGGAATTGATTGGGTACAAAGAAAGGTTTTCCAGTTAGAAGCACTGAAGGACCCAGAAGTTCACTGAAGTTCATCCTGAAATATCCCTTTTGATCGGTGCCATGTTTTTTGTTTAAGCGTTTGCATGTTTTAGGTGAGCATAGCTACCCTCCGTGCAGCTGCCTGGGTGATCCCAGGGAATTTTCGTTTTTCTGGCAGAGGACTGGGTAATTGGCAAGACACCATGTACGTCGTTTAATTTAGTACTGCCGTTTGGGGAAAATGCTTATCTTAATTGCTAAAACCTTTAACTTTGTATAAATTCAAATGGAACATAATTCAGGCAATATAGCAATCTTTAACAAATTCCACCATCAACATTACTACAGAAAGGAAACTTAAGTTGGGCACATAAAATTATAACTCATTTAACTTTTCTTTAGTTGGTAAGCAAATTACTGTTCACTGCTTCAACACATTGTATCCAAGGTTTTGGAAACATTAGTTAAAACATGAAAAGATAATACTATATAGCATGTGAACACAACATCTTCAGGGAAATATATTTATGAAACATTTTAGCTGCAAGGTTCTGGAGGGGTTTTGACTGAGTAAAAGCAGTTTTCCTTGTAAAGGATAAGGCTTAGTGTTTTTTGAAAAAAAAGACATTTGAGCCTTCAAGTTGGAAAATCGACAGGCAGAGCATATACATCTACTTGGATTTGTTTGAAATATAGTAACTTAGGGGAAATTATTTTAAAATGTATAAAATTAAGAAAGCAGACTGTTTAAGTAGTTATGATGACTCTTTTCCAGAGATGATAAAAAGTAATGAATATGAATTATTTCGCAGTGAATTACATTTTGTGTGCACAATTATCTGTTCTCATTACTTGCTGTGTACTTCCCCTTTGTCAAAAGTTACAACGTATCCATCCACCCTGAAAGGTCCCTAGAACATGAAGGTGGTTTCCCTCTGTGCCTGTGAAATTGATGAGCTGGGAGAGACTCACTCATATTTTAATGCCAGCCGTACCAGTCCTCACACCCAAAGAGCTGGGGCATCAAGATCGGTGGTAGCAAGGAGTATTTGCCGCTGTAATTGACAAGTAATACCCCTCATAAATACTGCCCGTCTTTTCAATTAGTTTTCGTCTAAAATTCGGGCTACAAAATGATGGCCTGTCAACTGACAATAAATGGCAAAAATTAATAAATTGTCTTCTAAATAGAATGGACACTTAAGAAAAATTGGGCAGCCAATTTAGCACAGCATGGAGCGAGGGGAACCTTTTGTACTGATGCCGGGCACTAATGTCGTCTCTGTCTTTATTAATGGTCCTCCGCGGCTGCTGACAGTTTTGTTGCTACTGGCAACTTTCTTCATTAAAATTAAAGCCAGCATCCAATTCTATTAGCCGTACTCTGGGCACCTTGCATTTTCTTATACATATTGTTTCTTTCATTAACTCCCTCTCCACCCATGAGAAGTTTTCAAAGAAGTTCAATGGGAGGAAATACTTGCCAAGGCTAGAGAACCATTCTCTGTCCTTGAGGAAGAATAGCTCTTACTTGTCGTCCTATTAGAGCCGGCATCCTAAAATCTACAAACATCTCTTTTTTTTGTTCCCTCCCCTTTCAACATGGGAGCATGTTACCTCTATAAATGTGTATGTTCTTGGGTCTGCCAGCTTTCAGATAGAAACAACCAAGTAGCATCAGGCCTTCTACTTCCTTGTTTTTCCTGGCCAGTTTTTCTTTTTTTTTTTTTTTTTTGAAGTTCTGGCTTTCCTTTTCTAACTGTGTTTCGTAGCTGACTGTACCTTAGCACAATAGTAGCTTGATGCTCGGAGGGACTTGAATTTGTCAGGAATGCCTTAGAGTTTTTTTCCCTGAAGGCATTACTTTTATCTGTAGAACAAATTTCAACCTTTGAAGGCAAAAAAAAATCAAGCTTTGCTGAACAAGTTCTGAACTATTGTCTGGAGAGCCGTCGCCTGCCCCTCACAGCACTGAAAGCAATTCAAAGACCGAAATGCCTCAGCCCTGGCTCCGAGCCTCTTTTCGGCAGCAGGAAGTAACAAACAGCTCAGGTTCGAGGGCAGCTCGGGTCCTGCCTGGGAGCCCAGGCGCCCACCGCCGAGCAGAGGTTGTGCGCCTGCCACTGGGCGCCTCTTGAAGGGGAATTGGGCTGCGATCACAAACCGCACGGGCTCCCTTTCCCTCCCAAACCGGTCTCTTAACTGCTTTCTTATGGCCTGAGTTTGGGGGCTAAACCTTCCTCTCAAGTGTTTTTCTTCTTCTCCTTCTTTCAACTTTATCTTACACTAAAAGAAGCCCAGACACTTGTGAAAACTATAAAAAGTTAAGTGCCAGGCACCAAAGGAAAAGGCACTTACCAGAAAACCTGCTCAGAAAAATGTAACATCTCTGAGCATCCTGGCAGTCAAGGTAAAAAGGAAAATACAGATCTCTGCTCTGTTGAGAGTCATTATGTGAGTGCCCGGCATCTCCCGTAAACCTCTCAACCAACCTGAAACCGTGGTTGCTGTCCTTTTTTATTCCCCCCGAAGGAGACAGTTTATGGATTCAGTATATGAGTGAGCTTTTCTAAGCACACAGGTTTCCAATCACCACTGTCTCCCCATACCTTCTCCTCTCACATCATAGATAAGTTGGAATAGTATCTAGGATAGTGTTAAACCAAAGAGAATCCAATTAGTGAAATATCCTATCTTAGTCTCAATTTTGGATTTTTTTTTAACATAAGAAGTGACTGGAGTTTGCAAACAGTTCATATTTAAAGATTGTACAGCCTTTTGCTTTGCAGAGAGTTGTTGCAGTCTGTTTTTTCTTTCTGACATTTTAATAGTGAAGTGAATCAATCAAATCATTGCAGGAAGGCTCTGCTATCTAGTCTTTTTTTTTTGTTTAGTCTTCTTTCTGAGTAGTCTTAAATAATTCAATGAAGAACAACATGTCAAATAGTGTTTCAGTTAGTTGGCGTTTAAAAAATAAGCATTCACTAAGACCATATTATTTGCTAAAATCTAGATGTGCAATTATTTAATATTGTTGAAGGGCCCATAAAATGAACAGGACCAAATCTCTGTACGTGCCTACGGCCCTCTGAGCCTACAAGGGCTCTTCTCCCACTGCAGACTCCCCCTCCCCAATATCTGAACCCGGCAAGGAAACAGTTGTTACTTGATGATTGAACCCACTAATGTGTTACAGTAAATGGGGCATGAAATACAATACTTTATATATAGTATATACTGAGTGATTCTTGTATTGAAACAAGGCCATTTTTAACTTGCTGACACAATACTTGCAGTGTTTCATCATTAAATTGCCCTGATTAACAATCAACTTCTAGAGTGAGACCATTGGAGTCATTTTTTTTCTAATGTGATGCATCAGGGGATTGGTTGAACATGACTTCATCCTCTTTTATGTTTTAAATTTTGGTATTTGAGGACTTTGGCGTGAAATAAGGTATAGTCTTTTTTGTGTGGACATTTCCTTAAGCACATTTTTGATGACTGCTGAGAATTTTATCCAGAATTTTTATATTAGTAAGGTGTGATGGACGCCACTTGATTTTACTCCACAATTAGGGAGCACATTTCTCGTTGATGGCAACAGCCTCTAAGCTGGAGCACAGAAGACGTTGGTAGAGGATGTTTGGTAGAAAAGAAGCACATCCGAGCTGCCCCCCAGTCACCGTCACCTCTGTCACCCACATGCATTGTGTGTATTCAGCGGGGTAGACACTGCCTGCAATTCGGGGCTCTGCACGCTGACGGCTGTCTTCCCTCTCCTTGGTTCCAGGTATGTTCAGACAGATGAGCTGACTGCTGTCTGTGAAAGGACCCCCTGGTGACCCTGGTGGGCGGCTGGTGGATGGGTGGGCACGCTAGTTCCTGCTCACCAAGGGAGTAAGTCTAGGGATGACCCTTTACCTTCTTTATGCGTATTTACGCTTGTAAGCACATATATCCGTTTGATGACAGTTTTCAGCAATCTGACGTTTCCTCAAATGGAACTGATGGGGAAGACACTGGAATCTGTAGAAAAGTTCCACCTGACATCTTAGATGTAAGACAACAAGACCATTTGGGAGGAAGAGAATCATTTTGCACCCTGTCCTGGGTGTCTTGGGTATCTTTGTTTGAACTCACTCCTTTAGGCGAAGACTGAGAGCAGGGGTGCCCCCTTCAACCAGACTACCTAGTAACTGAGCACCTGGCAGGTACTGGTCTGAAGTGAAAACTAAGCCACTAGCTTGTAGAGACCCTGCCGTCCTGGGCGTTTAGTGATAACTCTGCGGATACACACAGCCCCAGGACACGGCACTGACTAGATTCACTTTGGTTTTCCAGAAACACAGTCTCTCTCTGTCTCTATCTCTCTGTCTCTGTCTTTGTCTCTTTTATTTTCTAATCAGTTCACAACAGTATTCAGTTTCCAAGAAATTAAGTAGTAGTAATAGTGGTGGTAGTAATCATCGTCATCGTTGGGACAGAAGATAGTCGTGGAAGGAAATATTTGTGCCGCTCATAAAAAGATCGCATGTGGGATGTTTCTGGAGACCAGGGCTTAGCAGTATCAGGGGCGGGACGGCTGTGGATTCCTGTTCTGGGCCGGTTCTCATCCACAGCAGAGGTCTGCCTGGAGGGCTGTGTTGAGAAAGCTCAAGGCTCGCGCTTGCGAGTGCCGCAGAGGGTGGCGAAGTGGGAGCCCGCCCGCCAAGTGGGTGCCACCCCTGGTTTAAGTCTTGGCTTAAAAGCGAAACATGGCTGTTTGCACAAACCTTCTTCTTTTCTTAACCAGGAGCAAAGTGAGTAATCCTTCCCTCCTTTGATTTCTCCAGTAGAAACTCTAATCCAGGTTTGAATTGCCTTCCTCTGCCTGTGCCCACATCTTAATTTCCAAAATAGAACAATCCAGAGGGGAAGGCCCTGCGTGGGGTTCTCCTTTATGCCTCCCTGTATCCAAAGTAGCAGTTTACACTTACCATGCGTACAGGAAGACGATTTGTACTGATTTGGTGTCTGATGAGATCTCCTTATGAGCGTGCTATTGCTAATCACCTTTACTGTGTGGTGCAAGGCATGTGGTTACCATAATAGGATTGGAGCCCTGCAGACAACGTGGATGCAAATTTGGGTTTTACTCCTCACTGGCCATATTACCTTGCACAATGATTTAATCTCCATGAAACCTTTTACCGTTCACGGCGATGGTTATATCATACAGTTATGTGTTCATTTGTCCAACAGCATTTTTTTGAACACTTGTTGTGTGCCAGGTTATAGGAAACAAAAATGAGCAAGACGAGAATGGTCTCTCGCCTGGTTAAGCTGCAGCTACAGAGGCCCAGGAGCCGACAGGGAGGGTCAGAGGTGATCTGGGCAGGCAGAAACAGAATGTGAACCACAGATACAATCGCACCCCTCTTTCGCTATTCATATTAGAAAGAGTAAATAAGAACGAGTGAAATGAAATTTAATAATGTTTTGTTTAACTGAGCCTATCCCCAATTAAATCGTGTCAGCATGTAACCAATTTTAAAAGTTGCCCTTTTTTCCTGCTAAGCCTTCACAATCTGGTGTGTGGTTTTGGTTTACACCTACAGCAGGTCTCAGAGCTGAGGACAGGGGCAGTCCTCACTTGTCACCCGGGGCTCGTGGTGACTCTGCTGGGCAGAGCAGGCCCGGAGCTGGGGGCACTTAAGCTGACTAGGAGACGCCAGCTGAGGAGGTGGGAGGGGCAGGGGGAGGGGCGCCACAGTTGGTGACAACTCTCGCCAGTTGGGCAGTGGTGCCCGGTCTGGGCGTGACGGGGAGCCTGAACACGGTGGGAAGGAGCTACTGGGGGGCCCTGGGAGGGCTGTCCACAGCTGCGGGTGACTTTCTAGGGGCAGAGTGTGACCTGGAGAGAAACCAGGTCTCTGCAGTGGCGGCATCTGAGGCAGGTGGGCGAGCAGTTGGCAGACAGGTAGGAGAGAAACGAGAAAGAAGCGAGAACAGAGTGTGTCCCAAGGAGAACATGTTTAGAAGTGTTGGTTAGGGGAGAAAAGACAAATCTCCCCTTCAGAAGACCAATACCGAGCTGATGGAGATGGAAAATCTACTCATAGCTCCCCTGATGTCTCACACCAGGTAACTTCCAGGTCCCACACACACCCTGCTCGCACGCACGCGAACAGTCGCCCTGGCGGGTATCGCACGGGGGCTGGTGCCTGGGTTTAGGGATCATTTGCTTGAATAAAGAAGCCGCCGCAGGTTTTTTATTGTTGCTTGTCCAGGAATTCCTCTCTGCCACGTTCGCACACACACGTTCGCAGGTGTCGCCCCACAGTTTGTACTTGGGGAAATGCCCCCCATCGCACAAAGGGGCCCCTCCATCCTTGGCCTCACGCTGTCACCCGGCTGGACGCCGGGGTGTCCTGGCTTCCGAGGCGGGCGATTGGATTCAGTTTGATTTTCTTCAGTAAAAGAAGTCCCACCGGCTCCGAGCGAGTGGAGTCCATCTCCAGCCCGCAGTTCTGTTCGTGGTTCTCGCCTCCAGCGGTGGTCTGGGTGGGAGGACAGGTCAGGACCGGGCGCGCCCGCTGGGCCCCCGGACGGCAGTCAGTGTTGAGGGGTGGCCACAGCGATGTCACCAGGCTGCCGTTAGGGCAGGGCTCTCATCCCAGCTGCCGAAACCCTGGCGGCAGAAAGAGGCAGGGTAAGAGGGAAGAAAAACGAAGGGATCAAGAGGTGATATTAACTAGAAAAATCAAGAAGGATCTGTCCATCCTGGTGGGAATGGTTTTCTTCTTCGTTTCTTTTCGTTCGACGAGGGGGGTGGTTTTGGTTGTTGTTTTAAATTATCCCAATATATAGCAGCCTCATTGTTTTGTTTTTCTGCCCCTGCTTAGAATTCATTTGGTTCGTGTTGGGACTTCGTAATTCAGCCAGACCTAACGTGAAGTACACATCTCTTCAGCGTTCCTCAGGGTTAACGTGCTTTTTTAAAAAGGGGGGAAAAAAACCAACAAACTTTTTTCCCTTCCCCATCATTGTTCTCCGTCTCGTTATTCAGTTGACACGGAATTAAATTGGATTCTGTGTCCATCATTATTAAAATGTGAAGTGTGTCGGTCACAAAGCATCCATTCCAGGGCAGTTGGCTGAATAATTCTTTTCTTTATTATCCCAAATTACTGCTGAGCTCTGGAGAGGGGAGCAGTTTAGCCAATTATTGCCATTTGAGCTGGATTTGTGGGTGATTAGCTCCTGGTCGAATCCAGTCCCGGCTGGCGCTTTGAAGCCGCGCCGTGTGATTTTCTCAGCGGTGAGGTAGAAATCGACGCCGCTAATGACAGGAAGGTCGCGCGGGTGAGCTGACCCGCGCGTGGTGCAGGCTTGGGTTTCGCAAATAGGGCATCCACAATAACAAGTGTGTCACTAACCCCGCCGTGCATAATCGAGGCTTTATAGGATTGCCGGAGATGCTGACAGCTCAATTAAAGTGGAACCCTTTGTACCCTACAACCTGGCAGAATGACAGAAATATTACTAACCAGAAAGGGGAGGGCATCGCGAGGGAGCTGGTTAGAGATCCAGAATCCTCACTGGTCCCTTGGCCTCCTCCCCCAACTCCCTCCACAGGCTGGAGCACAGCTTCCATTTGTGGTATAATAGATCCTCTGGATGGGGGTCTAGGGATGCAGATATTACTATTCCAAAAAAAGAGCTCAGCTAAGAGGGGCTTCCTGCTGTTTCTATGGAAACACTCTAAACTAGGTGGAAAGTTAAAATGGTGGAGTCGTGGCAGAGCTTACAGGTCCTGGTCGAATTGGTCCGTCTCCTTTTACCAACACTGACATCCAAGCCTCACGTGTATGAATTTGCTAGAATTTTTCTGTTTGAGGAGCATCTGGGGAAACCATTTAATAGGAATTTTCTTCTTGCATATAATGAACGATTGTTACTGATTTTCTTCTTTTACTTAAGAGTATTTTTCTACGTCTAGAACCACAAGCTGTTTTGATCCACGGTGTATATAGTCTTGTCATTTTTGTCCCACTTGCTTTTTTCCTGTTAAACCTATAATAGGTGGGTCCCTCATCCCGATGTGATTCATTGGCATTTTAATTGAGTGGCGGGTTGTTACACCCTCCCTGCTTTTTTATTTTTGGTTTTAGGTTTTCGATGGATTGCTCTGCTATTTGGAGACATTCTGGATTTTGGGAGATAGTTTAGAAGTAGGAACATCTGTAAATCGGGGTGATTATTTAGGACTCACCGTATGCCAGCTCCGGCGGACCTGGCGCCCCAGAATTCCCAGTCTGTTGGGGTGCGCTGTGTTTGAGGTGCCTGATGGATACTCAGGGAACACGTCCTACTGGGGAGGCAAAGTGAGACTCGAGCGAGCAGGGAGTTGAGAGCTGAAGATTCTGTGTGACGTGGGGACCTGCAGGACATTTGTGGTGAGGGCCGGGCTGTACCACCTGCTGTGCTGGGTGCTGGTGGATGAGACCATTTCTCTGTCCTGCAGCAGCTTACAACCTGTTTGTACACCGTTGTACTAGTCTTTCAGGGCTGCCGTAACAAAGTACTGTTACAGAACCAAACCTGGGTCCCCTTGCCCGCAGTAAAGCCAGTCTCCTGGCGCCGGGTTGTGGTGAAGGGAAGGGCAGCGTTTATTGCAGGGCACCAAGCACGGAGTCCAGGCAGCTAGTGCTCAAACGGCTTGAATTCACCAATGGCTTTCAGGGACAGGTTTTTAAAGATGGGGTGAGGGAGGGGGGCTGGAGGGTGTGTGATCAGCTCATGGACACTCTTCTGATTGGCTGGTGGTGAGGTCATCGGGAGTCAACATCATCAGCCTTCTGGTTCCAACCCGTCTGGGGTCTGTCTACCTGCTGGTGGGCAGCATGCAGTTAACTTCTCCCACCTGGTGTGGGTTTCAGTATCTGCAAAACAGCTCAAAGGATAAGACTCAGAATATTATCTGTAGCCCTTGAGGAGGAACTAAAGGTCCTTGACTTTGTTTAATGGCTAAACTATTATTTTGTCTTGCTTGACTGTTTTCTTCCTGCATTTTCTCACTTCTCTGATTAAATTTTTTTTTTATATCAGTCATCAGTTTTATACACATCAGTGTATACATGTCAATCCCAATCGCCCAATTCAGCACACCCCATCCCCACCCCACCGCGGTTTTCCCCCCTTGGTGTCCATACATTTGTTCTCTACATCTCTGATTAAATTTATTCAAAACTTTTATTAAAGTTTTTCTACAGACAAGGGGCAGGTGGAGGACATGTGGGGCGGGAGGGCATCTGTCCCGGGAAGGCCCCACAGGGTCCTGCTCGGTTACAGTTCCACAGACTGGGAGCCTTAAAAACAGGCATTTATTTTCTCACAGTCCTGAAGCCTGGAAGTCTGAGATCAAGGTGACGTCCTTCTTTGGAGGCCTCTTGCCTCGGTTTGTAGTTGACCATCTTCTCCCTGTGTCTTCACATCATCTTCCCTCCGTGTGTGTCTGTGTCTGAATCTCTTCCTATAAGGACATCAGTCATTCTGGGTTAGGGCCCATCCTGAAGGCCTCATTAGCCATAGGTTCTTTAAAGGCCCTGTATCTCCAAATGCAGTCACATTCTGAGGTCCTGGGGGTTAGGACTTCACAATAAAAATTTAGGGGGGGATATAATTCAGCCCAGAACAACCATTATTCTAAGGGTCCAGGTGATGCCTGTTTCAGCAGAGGTTATGGAAGCCCAGAGCCCAGCTTCCACAGAGTGCTAGAGTGTAAGGGGGTCTTCAGCAGGAGTAAGAGGAGGATACAAGATGGGAACTTGGGGGAAAAGAACAAAATTTGCCAATTTTAAATTAAGGCAGTTGGGACTTCCCTGGTGGCGCAGTGGTTAAGAATCCACCTGCCAATGCAGGGGACACGGGTTCAAGCCCTGGTCTGGGAAGATCCCACATGCCGTGGAGCAGCTAAGCCCCTGCGCCACAACTACTGAGCCTGCGCTCTAGAGCCCGCGAGCCACAGCTACGGAGCCCGCGAGCCACAGCTACTGAGCCCGCGTGCCTAGAGCCCATGCTCTGCAACAAGAGAAGCCACGGCAATGAGAAGCCCGTGAACCGCAATGAGGAGTAGCCCCTGCTCGCCGCAACTAGAGAAAGCCCGCGCACAGCAACGAAGATCCAACGCAGCCAAAAATAAATAAATAAAATAAATAAATTTATTTTTAAAAAATAGAGTAAATTAAGTCAGTGGCCGCCAGTTGCTTCTTCATGGTTCCATATCCTATAGCAGGGCTCAGCAACCTTCTTCTGTTAAGGGCCGGATAGCTAGTATTTTAGGCTTTGCAAGTCACACGGTCAGTCTTTCCTGCAACTCCTGAGCTGTACTGGGTGAAAGCAGCCCTATGTAAGAATGGACATGTCTGTGTTCCGATGAAACTTTATTTACAGAAAGAGGCAGAAGATTAGATTTGGCCCACAGGCCAGACTTTGGCAGCCCCAGTGCTGCAGGATTCCCAGCGCTAACAGTCTCTGTAGGGTACACTGGCGTTGAGATTCCTGTTGAAATGGGGATGAGCCCGGCGCTCAGGATTATGCATCCAACACTCCTAACAGGGAGTTTGCTAATGTCGTCTCGGTCCCACGTGTAAGTGACGGAGGGATGTGAGGGGAGGCGGGCACAGACTTCACCCCCTGCAACAGACACTTCTGTGCGTGAATCTCCACTCCTTTGGGTCCAGGCATGCTCTTGGTAAAGTGTATATTTGTTATCTGCAAGGGACAGCTTAGCATAATGAGAGAGCAGGAACAGGATGGAGAGATAAGTTTCGTTCTGGAAGAGTGGGCTATCGGGGGAGACACAGCGGGGAGTGATGCCCAGCTGGAGGGGCTTCTGCAGGAGCCCCTGACAGGGGAGAAGAATGTCCCTGTCCCTTGTATGGTCGTTCGACTCCTGTGCTTCCCCAATTTCTAATGTGAAATGTACCACTCACCCAAATGCCCTTTCCTAGTTTTTTTTTTTTTTTTTTTCTTTAAGTCAACAAAACGTAAGTAAACCACAAGTATAATACATGTTACAGGAAAAATCTTGATGGGAATAAAAGTACTAAATGCAAATGTGAAAATTGAATGATTGGTGATCTTACTCTTTGGATCTCAGGTAAAGATGCCAGCTTTTCTCTGCGATGTTTTAGAAATTCCATAGAAAACCTTTAACTGCTATCATGAGAATCTACTCAGAAGTACTAAGAATGCGAATCATAAAGTCACCGAGGCACCCTTAACAGGTGTTCATTGTAGAACCAAAGAAGGACTCAAACCGCACTTCTTTTTTAGAAGCAGAAATACTAAACATTTCTGAACTTGTGTGGATGGTTTCAAACCCTGGAAAAACTATCGTCTTTTTGAACTTGGTAATTAGGAAGCTATTGGCACCCCCTCAAGTGCAGCAGGATAATTCAATTTATATCACTGCTGAATCACACGTGGCCTCTCCTTTGCTTTCAGTCAGATGCATGCATGGCCTCCAGTGGCTGTTAAAGCAGATGAGAAATGCTGCCTCAGAGCAAAGATCAGTGCTTCATGGATGTGTCTGTCGATGGTCTGATCTTTCCGTGGCGCAGCCTGCAGCTGGCTGGTCCTCCGTTGCCTCGTAGGACCCTGGCTGTCAAATGTTCCCCCGGTGTCGTGATGATCTCTGTGCTCACAGACGCCAACGCCACTGGTCCCTGCAACTCAAAACAAAGACTGATTTGCCTGCTTTAGACCCCCAGTCTCTAATGCAATCAGTAAATCTTTGTTGGTAAATAATTGCTATCGAACAGAGTTTTAATATATATTTATGAGTGGTGTTTTATCACAGCTTGGGGCTGCAGCGGGCACTGAGTGATGGACCTTAGATAGCACTTACATTCATTACATTAACTTTGTAACTTATTTAAAGCTTGTACACTTAACATTGCTTTTGGCTTTCAATGACCGCTTGGGACTACGCAGAGAATACACATGACTAATAAAGAGATTGCAGCCAAAAGACAATTCTACTCTTTGCTCCACCATAGACAGAGTTCCCTGAGCCAAAAAGGCAAGAAATGCCTGCCTAGAATCTGATGTTTTGGTTGTAGATCATTAAAAATCAGTCTTTCTGATGCATCAGTAAATGAATGAGGTGGTAGCAATTAGATCAACGTTTGCCATTTCTAAGTAAGAGAAGAGGAATATTTGAGATGTCACAAAGCCCTTAAATTTCTTACTATGCAAACTAGTAAGAGATGTTAAAGCTTTGAAATTGGTCTGGAGGGTGAAATGATTCACAAGGAGGTGGTGTAGCTTCCGGTTATGAGTATAGACTATTGCTCCCAGCTCTTCCCACTGCATTGGTTATCTGTTGCTGGTAATTAACCCAAATCATAGTGGTTTAAAACAGTAACCATTTTATTATTGCTCATGACTCTGTGGGTCAGGAATTTGGAGCAGGGATGTTGGGGACAGCTCGTTTCTGCTCCGCAAAATGCCTTCTAGGGCTGGGGCATACAAGATGATTTCTTCAGTCACATCTGGTGCCTCAGCAGACGTGGCTCATACGGCTGGGGGTTGACGCCAGCAGGTCAACGACCATCGTGTATCCGAGACCCCAACTCTCCTCCATGTAGTCTCAGAGTCTCTCCCTTTTCACTGTCTCCCTAGAAAAGTGGTCCAATTTCTTACAAGGATGCTAGGGCTCCCAAGGGCACAAAAACAGGAGCTTCCAGGCCTTCTTCAGGCTTCGGCCAGAACAATAGCGTCATTCCCACCACATTCTACTAGTTAAATTGCGTCTGAGGGCCTGGGATGACAGAGTGAGCTGAGTTTTTGAGGGTCATCTTTGGAGACTAGCTACTTCAATCTGCCCTCCCACGTGCAAAGTACCCTCACCCTGTCCCCAGATTCACAAAGTCTCATTCCATCATGGCATCTGGCTCAGGCTTGAATCCAAGATTGTCATCTACATCAGGTGCACATGTAGATGAGGCGCCTGGGATATGACCTTTCCATCTGAAGACCAGGTACTCAAGGGACAAGTTATCGTACACATAAACACACACGCACGCACACTCACAGTGCTGACACCGGCACAGGAGAACCACAGCAGGTACCTCATTCCAAAAAGGAGGAGAGGGACAGAACACCTGTAGATATTACTGGTCCACAGCACAGGGTGTGTTCTGCTTCCAGGGGTATCCTCCTTGGCCCTGGACTCTGCTATCTGAGTCAACCTTTCTTCTCCATAAGAAATGGCTTGTGTACAGCTACATAGCTTTCTCAGTCTGTACTTGGGTTGAAAGCCCAGGGCCTCTTTTCATTTTGAACCTTCTCTGTGCTTTTTATTTTATTTCATTTTATTTTTTAAATGAATTTATTTACTTATTTATTTATTTATTTATGGCTGCGTTGGGTCTTTGTTGCTGCGTGCGGGCTTTCTCTAGTTGCGGTGAGCGGGAGCCACTCTTCGTTGCAGTGCTCGGGTTTCTCATTGCTGTGGCTTCTCTTTGTTGCGGAGCACAGGCTCTAGGTGCACGGGCTTCAGTAGTTGTGGCACGCGGGCTCAGTAGTTGTGGCACGCGGGCTCAGTAGTTGTGGCTCACGGGCTCTAGAGTGCAGGCTCAGTAGTTGTGGCGCACAGGCTTAGTTGCTCTGTGGCATGTGGGATCTTCCTGGCCCAGGGCTCGAACCCGTGTCCCCTGCATTGGCAGGAGGATTCTTAACCACGGCGCCACCAGGGAAGTCCCCTCTGTGCTTTTTAGTCCAAAGTGGTGTAATTCCTTTAAAAACCTTGTGGGTGTCCTTTGTATTGAATTACAAATTTTGTCCATTAGGCAAAAGCCAATCCACAGGTTCCTGTCTCTGATCCACAGATCTTCTAGTAATGGGAAGGGTGTACCTTAAATCTTTCTGAGTTCTCAAGAAGGGGGTCTGACTGCCACACTCTTGCTGGGGCCTTTATTGTGAGATCACATCTCCTGCCATTCCCTGGATTCGAGCTTTGTTCTGAGGCCAGTTCTTACTCTCAGAGTTTTCTACTGCAGGAGAAGCTGGGATTGAGAAACCATTTTTCTCATGGTCTGGTCCAGTAAGGTTTTTAAATCAGAAATATTTTTTCTAATTCTGCTTGAAAACTACCTTGATGTCCTCTCCCTCCTCCCAGACTCATCGGAGCTCATCAGAGCAGTTAGCGTGTTTGGCATTCTGCTGGGAAATCTTAGCCACGTCCGTCCAGGGGTTCACTACACATCCTGGCTGTGCTGCGTGTTCCCACAGGGAGCAGGTCTGCTAACTGTCCGTCCTGCCAGCGCACAAGTCGCACCCCTTTCTCCAACCTCAGGGAGCATTTTTCTCACGGTCCTTCCAGCTGTTCAGTCCCTGCCAGCCTCAGCCAGCTGCCTGGTTCCAAGCCAGTGACACGTGTTTTTGATTTTTGTTACAGCAATGCAGGATGCTAGTTGTGTTTTTCTAGTCTATTTTTGCCTAATACTCTACCCCAAACCCTAATGATTTGAAAAAACTATTATTATTTCTCGTAATTCTGTGGTTCAGGACTGTGGACAGAGCACAGCATGGCTTCCTGGTCAGAGCTCCCCGAAGCGGAAGCTGCCAGGATTTCTTAAGGTTTAAAACCAGCGTAGGTAGCGTCACTTCAACTGCTACTGTTGGTTAAAGTGAGTCTCAGGCACCCCTGAGTCAGTATGGGATGATTTACACAGGGACACGAATACTGCGAAGCCTGGTGCATTGGAAGCTGTCTTGAAATCAGCTACCAAGCTGGCTGTGTGAGTTGGGCAAGTTACGTAGCCTCTCTGTGCCTCAGTGGCCTCATCTGTAAAATGGGGATAGTCATAGTCATTACCATCAGGTCGTCATAAGCTTTCGGTGAGTTAATACTTACTTGTAAGGCTCTTAGAGCAGCATGTGGCTCACAATGAGCCCAATATTGTTCTGAAATAAAAAATTTTAAAAACAGATGCATAAGCCATGCGAAATTCAAATAAAGCATTAACTGTAATTGACGTCTACACTGGGATAGCTGGTCCATGAGAAACGATCTTAAGCAGGAAATCGTTTCTACATGTACAAAAGTGGCATCTGAAAGATAGACCAAGTATACATTTTGACATTCCGCCGTGCGGTTTTGCCCTGGGTCACACAGAATCAAAGAGACTTAGAATCAGAAGGGCCATTTACACTCGCTGATGGGAGCTGCCCGCCCGTGTGTCTCTGGCAGAGCGCCTTCCGGCCTCTGTCATCTTCTAGCTTGTGGGATCAGGGCTTTGCGTCCTTCAAAAGTTTAAAATGAACTATTTTTAGGGTTTTCCATTTTCCTGGTAGTTAGAGTAGAAATTGTGTAAGTCTGGGATGGCAGAAGCATGGGGGATCCAGTCTAGGGGCTCAGCCTGCAGTGAGGGGCTGCTGGCATGTTAGAGCATCCTGCTTCGTCGGTAGAAGTCTGTCCTAAAGGGAGGTGATGGGTTCTCTCCCTTCAGCACTTTGGAGGATGTTGCCTGTGCTCAGAGGAGAGCCCCACCGTGTGTGGAACCTTTTGCTCTGGGAGGAGTCCGGGGCTTGGCTGTGTAGCTATGTGACATCTCATTGGGCCTTTGTGGCAACTGTCCTTGGTCCCTCAAAAGAAGGGCATGCTGGGGGCAGGCTGCACTCCAGAGTTACAGACGAGGCTCGCCCCCCGGAGGGCAGCGGAGCCCTGCTCAGGCAGCTCTAGGGGTCCAGGCCCATGGGTTCACTGTCCCCAGGGATTCTTGAGCAGGGTGACCCCGGGCAGGGATCAAGCACAAATATTGGTCTAGCAGATTCAGGATGGAATGGTTTGACTTCCAGAGTCTCCTGTGATTCTGAAATTCTGTGATTCCCACTTGATACAAATACTCTCTAAAAATCAGGGTTCAGAATTAATTTAAGAAAAAAAATAGAAGGAAAGCAAAAGGAAACACATCTTTAATCCACAGAAGCTGTTTCCTGAGTCTCCTCATTTGAAGTTCAGTTGAACCTCTGATTGCAAAAGTTCATCCTGCTTGCTGCCTCCCGCGCCCTCGACTCATCAAAGACCTCGTGTCTCATCATGTTTTTCAGGATGGGGCTCTTTTGATTATTTATGGAGAGACCGCACAGTTTGCTGGTCTCTCCTAGTGTTTTGGCTGACCTTTTCTAAAGGTTCACACATGTAAGTGCAGAAGTGGACCCTGACGTCCAGAGCTGTGGGCATTAATCCACAGCCCTGGGCTTTCCTGGGACTCCCCTTCCAGGACATGCAAGCCTGTGGATGGCTGCTGTCTGGGTGATAGGATGGAGGTCCCACGTGGCCCAGCCGTGGGAGGTCCAGCACCTTGGTCCAGACCCCGCTACCGCCTTCTGCTAACTCTTGGCCGGAGGTCGCAGACACAGAGGTGCCTGCGTCTGGCCTGCAGACGTGTTGGGTTTGGCCTGAATTACACGCAGATGGTGTATAACCCGTTGCTGACATTCTAAAGTAAGGAGCCGTCGCATAAAGCTCCAGTTTTTCTTCTTCTCTTGGGTCATCAGGAAATCTGGAAACGCAGACGCGGACCCTGCGTTCCCTGCTCAGTCCGGGGCGCCGTTCCTGGACCGTTGGCTCCGCCGTGCCTCGTTGACCTTCTCCACCCCATCAAGAGGTCTGGCCTTCTCCACTTGCAACAGCCTGACCACCCGCTTCCTGGAATCTTTTAGTAAGCTGGAGATTTGCTTGCATAAATTCTCGTCCCGGTCTCCCCTCTCTCCAGGACACTCAGAGTTTAGGGCATTTTCAGGGTACTCTTAAGATTTAGCCAACAGAAACCCCTTCCTCTGGATCCATATACAATGTATTTTCAGGAACAGATTTGAATTTGTTCATGTTAGAGTGGTGCTTATCTGTTCTTTCACTGCGTGGATATAAAATACCAGACCGAATGCTACTGGTGTTTTATATTCCCTTGCAATCCTGGATTCTCAGTGCCCTCTCAAGAGAGGAACCGGACTGGAGGTGCCTGCCAGGATGCTGGGTGACCCGCCGCTCTCAGGTTTAGGATTCGTGCCCTGGGAGGAGGGGCTGGTGCTTTGAGACCGAAGGCTGTAAGCCTGGCAGTGCTGGGGACACTGGTCGGTTTGACCATTGTGGTCACTGCCCACAGGCCAGAACTTAGCAGCCCAGTGTAATGGCAGGAATGAAGAGGGCACGGTGGCTGGTCCTGTCAGTTCCCATCACTAACGAGCTCCCTTACCTCTGTGGTCAGAGTACATGTCTGTAACGAGGGAGCCGTCATAACTCTGCTACCCCTGCCCTGCTTCTTACGGGGAGCGAGTGAGAGAGAGGACATGACGACGCTTGGAAACGCATCAGCACCTGCTAGCGCTCAGGCCACTGAAAGAAAAGTGCGCCTTCCCTGGTCCAGCTCTGCCCAGACCAGCAGCTGGGCGACCCCATCTTGTGTGCAACGTGACGTGGGGGAGCCAGGCGACCAATCGGTTCAGTCTCTACTGCAGTCTTGGGGAGGTGGGCTCTGAGGGGTGGGATAATAAGCCCAGCTGGGGCCAAGGCTGAAGGGCAGAAATATGGTTCCTAGGCCATTAGGGTGTTCAGGTCTGCTGAATGTTGCAGCATTTGAATAGTACATGTAATCAGAGATAATCCTCCGAGGTGAACCACGGAATTTATTTAAGATTGTCAAGATTTGGATTTTGTTTTTTTTCAACAAGACATTAAGTTTTCCTAGGACCAAACAAATTGGCCTAATTTAATTTCCCAGAAAACTATGACGTCGTCTCTTCACGTGGCCTCCTGATAAATTTTCCCTTTATTCCCTTAAGAAATAAGTCTTTATACCTTTCACTGGGGAGTGTAGGATTTGCTTCTGAAAGTGCCCACGAGCTAGCTGAAAGACTTCTGAACGTCCATCTGCACGGAGCCCCGGGGTGTGACCTGCGGCCTGCATTTCGTTTGAGGCTGGAGGAAAAGCTTTCTGAGGCCCAGGGCAGCTCTCAGCCACCAATGACACATAGTAACCCCAGCCCCTGGTATTGTTGGAATTCCAGCTAAAATGGATGGTGGTGGGAAAATGTGAGCCTGCAGGAGAACTTGTGTCATGTTTTGTTATGCTGAGTTTTAATATCTTAGAAATCCCACCAGGGAGGGACATTTCATGATTTTAAGTGTTGCCTTTTCATTATCACTAATTCATTGTCACCAGTGGTGACCACCCCTCTCCCACTGGTTCTTACTATGTCCTGGAACTTGTGTCGCCTTGGTTTGTAAGTAAAAGTTTCCTCTGGGCCTGGTTCCCTTTGTCAGTCTCCGTGCCATGTTTGGTTTATATTGGTTGAGATTCCAAGAAATCAAGGTCTGCAGCTTTATGTCACGTGCTTTCTTTAACTAAGCACTTGGAAAGAAATGCTCTTCCAAAGGTTTACTTGTCGGTTGCCTCAAACTTTGAAATGTTTTCTTTCAGCGACAGTAAACATTTGTGGTCAGAGTCCCGAGTTGTCCATTACATTTGTAAAATCTGGTGTAAAAATAATGTCACAATATTGGTAATTAATTGGAACTTAATTCCATTGCATAAAAAACGCTTACTTGATTTTTTTCTTGTATTTTGCTTCCTGATCAATAGAATCAGGCGGCGGACAGAGGCTGGTAAAAATTCCCAAGGGGACTCAGGATGCCTCTGCTTCTTTAAGGTGTCGGATTCTATTTCAAACTTAGAACTTTCTTTCTGCCTCGATCTGGGTGAATTCACTAGCATTAGTCTTATGCTTTCGCAGTCATAATTATCATCATGTAGGTTTATAAATGGGCAGCAAGAGGAAGAGCAAGGGAGGAGATTCTTCTGTTTTCCTTCTTCTCTGTGAACAAGAGTCAGACGAACCCAGATATGAGAGCTCAAGTTGAAATTGAGTAAGGACGGCGCGAAGCCCCAAAAGGGAAAGAGAAAGTGCAGAGTCAAGGTGTTGGGCCTGGCAGAACTCAGGGCTGCCTTCGGTTTTCTTTTTAAATTAATTAATTAATTTATTTATTCATTTTTGGCTGTGTTGGGTCTTCGTTTCTGTGCGAGGGCTTTCTCTAGTTGCGGCAAGTGGGGGCCACTCTTCATCACGGCGCGCAGGCCTCTCACTATCGCGGCCTCTCCTGTTGCGGAGCACAGGCTCCAGACGCGCAGGCTCAGTAGTTGTGGCTCACGGGCCTAGTTGCTTCGCTGCATGTGGGATCCTCCCAGACCAGGGCTCGAACCCATGTCCCCTGCACTAGCAGGCAGACTCTCAACCACTGCGCCACCAGGGAAGCCCCCTGCCTTCGGTTTTCTTAACTCAGGAAAACCTACAAACAAGGCGGAAGGTTTGCTGGGAATTGGTAGTTAAAACAAGAATGAATTCTCATCAGTCATCTAAGGAAGACTGGATTAAATATACTTCAGAAGTGTGTTGGTTTCAAGTTTTGAATGGTTTTCAAGAAGCCCTAATGTGATTTCATTAAAAATGGGTTAAAGTAAATTATACACAGTTCATCTATTAAATGCCGTTGCTAAGTTTGCAAATGGAATTTCATTTTTAATAAATTAAGGTCTGAAATGAAGAACTGTAAAAAAAATGTTCTTATTTATAAATATCATAAGGTAAGAATATGGTTACTGTCTTATTTTTAGAAAAGGAAATGTAGGTTCCTTTTTAATACCTTTAGGGGCTCCATGTGCTTATAACTTAGTTATAAGAAAAGGTATGATGTAGCACATCAGGATGGTTTGTATTATATTTGTTGAACCAGTGGCATATCTTAGCACTCATTAATGTCACAAAGCTAAGTTCTACACACACATACAAAAGGAAATTATTCTCCACACACACACAAAAGGAAATTGGTTGACTATAAATATATTGTATGAAAAAGAAAGGAGAAAATCAAATTACCAAGCTAAAAATGTGTCATTTCCATTTTAAGATGGCAGAGAGAAAACGAAAGTTTAACAATTTAAAAATTACCTATGTGCCTACTCTTTTTTTAAAAAATGGACACCGGACTTTATAATTTATATTTATTAATTTCTGTCTGCCTCCTTTTTCCTTACAGGGCATGCTGCTGAAGCGAAGTGGCAAATCACTGAACAAAGAATGGAAAAAGAAATACGTCACCCTGTGTGACAATGGTGTGCTGACCTATCATCCAAGTTTACATGTGAGTATTGCTCCTTCGGAGAAATTAGCAGGTGTTGGGCTGTGAGGGGCAGAGGGGGTCCCCAGCACAGTCAAACCTTTCAGCTCTGTTGGAGGTTAAAGTAGTATTTAAATGAGAGTAAAAATTTTAAGTGAGAGTAAAAAGACAGGAGCAAGTAGTAGAAGAGAAAGGAGAAAAAAAAGAGATCTGTCTGAACATCTAGACTAGGGAACCCACGGTCAGCTTGAGCAGCTGAGAACAAAAACAAGAATTAAATGCAATTCATGAGTCAGTTTTTATTGTCCAATAAGAACACATACCAGTTTGTGAGGCAAGTTCGTTTTCTCTGTGTAATAATTTCTCTTATACTGGTGATTTTTATAAGATAGATTAAAAGACAATTAATTTCATTATTGGGGGAAAAGTAGACATTCCACCCACGGTGAGCTCTTCTAGAAAGCTTTGGTAAAACCTGAAGACGGGGTGTAATGACTATTCCAGAACAACACATTCCATGAATCCTGCGTGATGTTTATCTGCCTTGATGTAGACAAATGCGTAGATTAGAATATATAGTACTAGCTGGTTGTTTGATTATATCACAGTGTTAAGCTTTTCATTTTAAATACTTAAAAAAAATTGCACAGTGATTGGCAAGAAGTTAGAAATAAACATACAGAAGAAGATGAAAATCCCCAAATACCCACTGGAAAACATGACTGCTCACATTTCGGGGTGTATATTCCCAGCCATTTCTACACTCTGTGCTTTCTCCTTGCACAAGCATGCAGTACCCCTGTGCACATGGCATGTGGCCTGCTCTCCTAGACGATGCCAGATCATAGGCACCTTCCCATGTCAGCAAATGTATGCCACCATTTTAAATAGTTATATAACATTCATTCTGCACATGTGCCCTAATTGACTTAACAGTATCTCCAGAACAGACATTTGGCAAGTAAATTTACATGTTGAATGATTTTTGCTGTTGTAAGTAACTCGAATCAGGTTCCTCTTTTGACACTTGTGTGCCCTCATCCATTTCCCGCAGATTCCTAGCCGTAGCCTTCCTGAGTTGAACAGTGTGTGCTTTTATGGGCTTTGGGCATGTAGTGCCAAATTCCTGGGAAGACGGTATCAGTTCAGCTCCTCTGGCTTTTTCCCCTGCGCTCTCAGGGACGTTTCCCTTTTTAAAAAACCTTTCCAATAGGATGGGTAACAAATGGTACCCTCGCTGTGTAATTTGCTTGCTGGGGTGAATTGCCCTTTTCCCTCTTGTCTTTCAGCAGTGGCTTCACCTTTCTGAACCGTGTTAAAAAGCATGTGTTTCTTTAGGTGTCTCTGGTGTGTTTCTCCTGTTGATGGCATGCTTCCCATGCTTCACCATTAAGTAGACTTTTGAGATATATACTCCTTCTTTTACAGAGGAAATTCCTTTGTGCTTGATTTATTTGGGGTTATTTGGCTGCTTCTCCAGTGACCTCCAAATCAGAGACTTAATCCCATCCCATGAGACCTGCCTGTGACAGTCCTGTCCCCCTCCAGGTCTTTGGGGTTCTCTCCGCAAAGCTGCCCCATCAACAAGGAGGCTGCCCTTTCTCTGGCGTAGTTCTTCCAAAGACCCCGTCAGAGAGCAAAGCCTGATTATTGACCCATTTGCTTTATGTTACTTAGAGGGAGACGTGCAATCACCATCTTCTTGCTGGGGAGTAAAAAAGTGAGATCTGATTGATGATGCATCTGAAGTCACCTTACGCTCACCTGCTAAGCTCAGGAGCCATCAGAGGGGCATTTGCTCCTTCTTGCCAAGGGGGAAAGATGGTAACAACAAAAGGTGGTACTGGAACATTCCTGTCGGAGGGCTGATAACCACTTACTTTTCATCTCAACCTCTTGGTGATATAATCACCATCAGTTCTTCAAAAATTCTCCCACACAGTCTGCTTCTTGTGATGGTCCTCAATGCCATCTTTTTTTTTTTTTTCCCTATGTATGCATGGATATTATTGGAATCCAGAAAAGGAACACAGTGGGGCTTTGTTATGTAATTGTAGGGCAAGCAAGAGCCAATGTCATTTGCAAGTGCATTTCAGTTAATGCCAGTCTCTTGGGAACTGGAATTATTGATGCAGGTACACAGTTCCCTGAGGGAGTGGCTTAATCTAGAAGTGGATTTGAATTACTAGAGCATGAAGGGATGGCATGACCTTCATTGTAATCCTTCACTGATTTTGTCTATACAGCTAAGCTTTGGGTGAAGGTTTAGAGGGCAGTGAGTTTCAGGTATATTCTCTGGCAGGTACCTGGAATGGATCTGTTCTAGTCTAAGTTGTTGGGAGCTACAGATCCCCAGCAGCTGAGTTAGACTGGCATTCTTTGGTTCCAGATGGGAGGAGGTATTCAAGGGGATGTCCGAGGGCAGAATCCTGACTTTCCTTATTAAGAAATTTGGGAGCATGCAGATGTGTTGCTAATTCAAGTCCCAAAGTTCTGCATCATGGAGAATGGCCCCATTATTTGAGTCTGGAAAATTTCAAAAGGTGATAGAACCAAATGGTCTCAAACACTGATCACACTGTATCACTCACTCCCTGGGTTATCTCCAAGATGTATTATGGCAGAAAGACCACTAAGCTCATTGGCCACTTGTGCTGAGGACCTAAGTGGTTAAATGTTGGGGAAATCTTGCCCAGGTTGGTGGCTTTGGTTTTCAGTACTGTCGGTCATCACCCTCGTACTGGCCATGGAGCAGGGGACCTGCATTGATCTCAAGTAGCAGAGCCTAAATACAGCCTGTTCCTCTCCAGGGAGCCAAGGAAAAGAACTTGGCTAAACAGCCTGACATTTTCAGATAGTTTTCTACAAAGATTGTGTTTGTCCTTGGTGGAATAACTGTGCCAGCTCCTGTGTATCCTCGTAACTTCTGATGATGAGGTAATTTATTTACCAAAAAGGAAACTGGCATGCTTTTGTGAGGGTGGGATTCCAATAAGGTAATGCGCCTGTAATGGGGTGGGGTTGGGCGTCTGAGAGCAATAGGCCTGAGATGTATCAAACGTGTATCATTCAAACAGATGTTAGGTGGGGCCTGTAGCAGCCCCAGCGGCCCCTTCAAAACCAGCATTTACCTGTTGCCGTGTGGCTCTCTTCTTGGTGGGACAGGCATTTATTTCCTGTGCACACATGCACTGCACACGGACTCCATCAGGCTGGACCTTGACTCTATCACGAGTCACCTTCGACGTGGTGTCCTGTTGAACCCAAGTATCTCGGCGGGGTCTTGCACACAAGGAAGACTGGAGCAAGAGTAAACGACTGAATCAAGCTCGTGTGGAAATAGGCCAGCGTGGTGAGGGCCCTGAATTGTTTTATTGCAGTCAAAGTGCGTCACCTTCAGAGCGTTGCCTGCATCAGAGAGCGTGGTCTGTAAGGCTGGACCCCCTTTGCAGGGGCTGATCTAGACAGCTCCTTTGTTAGCTAGCCAATTTAAAATCCCAGATGACCACCATGACCAGTACTCCTGGACCGACAGGCAGGCAAGGCCAGGAGTTTATGAGAAGGTACAGAGTTTGCTGCTGGACAGAACTGCCCCACAAGCCTCTCCTTCCCCAGCCTTGCCGTATCACCCCCTCAGCTCCCCTTGGCTGCCAGCGATGCTGGTTTTCTCAGGTGTTTTCTTGGACCAGATGCTCCAACAGTACTGGGCTCTACCTTTAACTTACTTTGGGCGCTGTGGAAGCAGGAGACTGACCATTTCCTTTAAAAAAAAAAAAAAAAAACACCCACACGACTCTTGTATTTTTTTGTCTTCGTTGGATGCCCTTTAAAAAAAAGATCTCCCAGAAGAGGTCATTTCTATTCTTGAGGGAAACAGATACGGTTTCCTTATTACACAGGTGTCTGTGGAAGTGTTTATGTAAAGATCATCCTTTGGACCCGAACCACAAGTTTCAATCCCAGCAGACGTCTCGCACGCGTTGGTGGGGTAGAAAACAGACCCAGCCTTTGGACACAATAAACAGTCAGTGTGTGGCCCCAGCTGTGTGCTCAGCTTGTGGAATCTTAGCAGGATGACATGCTCTGGCTTGTCAGAAACGGTGGCTTCAGAAACAGGCTGGCCGTCATGAAACTGGGGGGCCTCAGCTTTGCAGCCGGCAGTGGGGTTGGTGTGAGACCAAGTTCACTGAGTGTTTGGAATGGGTCAGCTGCCAGGGGATCTGACGCTGGTCCCCCTAGATGGCCTGTCCCCCTCAGAGCTCACATGCACAAGATTAATAGAAAGGGACCTCGGGTGGTGTCCCCAGGACATCACTTCCCGCTGGTCACCATAGCTTCAGATTTCCCTTTCCTTCTGGCACATCCTTTCACACCCACATCTTCTTCCCAAGCCCTCAAAGTCGGCCCAGTTTGACGGCATCATCCCGGATGTGTCTTTCTGTTTTTCACCCCAAGCCTCATCTCAGCTCCTACCCAGATTATTTAGGAGCCCAAAATCCTTGCTCCCTCTGACACACAGCTTGGCCTCATTCTGCCATTTCTGTAGCACAGGCGTCCCTAAGCCTTCCCTGTACCGCAGATAGACGTCATTGAAGGAAGCTTTTTCACCCCAGGCCATGTTTCCTGTTGTTGAAAACCTTAAACAGTTCTCTTAGGGAGGAGAGACCCTCTCGGAGCAGTGGAATAGAATCGCCTGTGTGTGGCCAGATCGTAGGAAGTGATCATCTGGAAATCAGAGGGAAAGTGGGCCAAACATTGATCCCACCCAGACGGAGAAAGTTCCCTACAAGTTGATATCAGCGATGCCTCTGGACCCCAGATTTACTCACACTGTTGTCCGTGAAGTCTCAACCCCACCCTTCGCCCACTGCCACCCCTCCTGGCCTGCTTCCGCTCTTCCCCAGAGGCTCAGGGGCCGTCAGCAGTGGCTGGCTTGGGCTCATGGGGTCCCCCTCCCTCCTGCATTGTAGGCAGAGAGGAGGTGATGCAGGCACAGGAGGAAGAAGTGATGGTGGATTTCAACCTAGGTGTTCCTAAAGATCGGTGGTTCCCGCACTGGGGAAGGATAGCCATGGGGTCTGATGGCAGGGGCAGAATAGCTGAGCAGAGCAGCCGGTGGGGGAAGACTGAAGGAACCCACAAGTCCATGGCATTGTCTCTGTAACTGAGTGTATCAGCGCCTGGTCTGTGGTGGGCCTGGGCTGCCGCCTTTTCAGAAGGTGGACCTTGCCTGTGAAGCTTCAGCTCACACATCCTACCCTTCTGCACACAGTCAGGCTTCATTTCTTCTCAGTGTGCATTTTAAGGTGGACATCGAGAAACTGGCTGCACAGCGTCTGCTCTGGAAATCCAGAGAAAGAATCCTTTAACTGCAAGGGGATGCTTGGTGTTATTGTCTTCTCAAGCTCACTTCAGACTCTCAAGAGTGTGTGCGTCTGAAATTGTCACCAGGAACCCCTAGCAAATGGAGGCTCACAGAGTCAGTTGGACTTCTAAGGACACCCCCCATTCCAAGTTTGGAGTTGCTGGGTGGGATCAGTTTCATGGTAAGACGAAGACCCGGGCTCAGAAAACAAGCCAGTTGATTTGATTCGTCTTTCTTTCTCAAGATGCTGTTATTAAATTAAATAAAACCTAGAAAGCAGTTTAGATAACACATGGAAAACTCAACCAAGGTAACGAAGCTGCTTTGGCTTTGTAGAGTATCCGACTGCCCTGGTTTTCCTAGGATGCAGGACGTCCAGTGCTAAAACCTGGGAAGTCCCAGGCAACTGGGAGAAGTTGGTCACCCGTGCTTCAGGACTGACCAGCTTAACTGCTCTCTCATCTCCACGTGGCATTTTGCAAAGACAGCCCTAACTATATAAATAAGACTGAAATAGTAAAAAGCAAGCTGTTGGGCTTCCCTGGTGGCACAGTGGTTAAGAATCCGCCTGGCAATGCAGGGGACACGGGTTCGAGCCCTGGTCCGGGAAGATCCCACATGCCGCGGAGCAACTAAGCCCGTGCGCCACAACTACTGAGCCTGTGCTCTAGAGCCCGTGAGCCACAACTACTGAGCCCCTGTGCCACAACTACTGAAGCCCACATGCCTAGAGCCCGTGCTCCACAACAAGAGAAGCCACCGCAATGAGAAGCCTGCGCACCGCAATGAAGAGTAGCCCCCGCTCACTGCAACTAGAGAAAGCCCAGGCGCGGCAACGAAGACCCAACACAGCCAAAAATAGATAAATAAAAATAAACACATTTTTAAAATAAATAAATAAAAAGCAAGCTGTTGACTTCTGCTGCTGCTTTCCGTGGTCTATATTTTTTTGATCCTCGGACAAATTGTACAACTATAAGACCTTTAAAAAGCCCTACCTGCTTAAGTTTTCTGGGGGAGACACGTCTTAGTGTACCGAGGTTTTATGACACTCTGCTGGTTCCTAGTCTGGGTGGGTGAAGGGCAGCCTGTTCCGAGAGCCTTGGATTCCCTTTCTGTGGACTTGAATGTGAGCCTTAGGGAGCACCTTGATAGAAAAATGGGGAGGATAATGAGAAAGAACTTGACCTCGGGGCTGCACAGTTCAGCATCGCCACCCATTCATCTTCCGTGTCGAAGGAGCTGCCGTCGAGGGCACGGCTGAAATTCCTGCTGACAAAGGTGTGTGCGGGGGGATTCCTGAGTGGACCTGAAAGAGTTCTCTCTTGGCTGCAGGTCAAGCCAAGGACGTTATGGTGCCCGGACCAGGAAGGTTCTCCCGGCTTCCTCCTGAGCACGTGTGGCAGGTGTGGACAGCCCACCTGGCTGACCTGTGCTTGAGTTGCTCACACTTTTGGAATCCTCCCTCCTGGATTTCTTTCCCTTTCTGTATGTTGCCTGAGTTACAGCAGCAGCTGGGGTGCTGTCATTTCTCCCTGCCCTGCAGAACTGGGCTTTTCCTTCTTACGGGACATTCATTCCTCATCAAGTGCCTTAGACTCGCCAGCTCCACAAAGCCTCAGATTCTGCAGGTTGCTGACATTTCCTTGTTTTTTTCCCCATGGACTTGAACTCTGAATTGTCATCAGAATGCTGATTTCAGTATAAGTTCCTAGTTTCAAAATCAGGCAGAAAAATCCACTTGTTTACTGATACTGATGCCAAAATAACAAAAAGATGTGAGATGCTTTCCTAAGTAGGTATGCTTCTCAAAAGAAATAGTTAAAGGTAAAAAGGAAGATACCTTTTGTTGTAAGAAGAACAACTCTTGCCTGTACCCACTGCTGGTAACTGTCATTTAAAATAACACAATCCTGGGAATTCCCTGGCAGTCCAGTTGTTAGGACTCTTCCGGTTTCACTGCCGAGGGCCCGGGTTCAATCCCTGGTCAGGGAACTAGGATCCCACAAGCCGCAAGGTGCGGCCAAAAATAAAAAATAAAATAAGATAACACAGTCCTCACATAAAATGGGGACGTTTTACTTGAGGATTGAGCATTCACTAAGAATCAGTCCCTTCAGCCCACTGCACACCCGTGAAGGGAGACCCCCATCTCTTGAGGTGGTGAATTGAGTTACACGCAGAAAACCTCTCCCTTGTTTTCCCCAGAACGTTGCAGAAGCCAGGCTACAGGGCTAGACAGACAGATTCCAAGCCCAGATTTCCAGATGTAGAAGCTTTGACTCATGGAATGACTGATAACCCTGAGAGAGAAGTCAGGCCTCCCTTTCTTTCTGAGAAGATGGTGTCTGGCGTGTCCTGGCTATGTCACACCGCGGCAGTCAACCTGCTTCGTTCTGTGATGAACGATTACGGGATCTTGCTACCCCTGTAGAAGCCGCGGTGCCGGAAGCTGTCCTCGGTCTGTATGTTCCTCTCCAGTCTGGCTTCTTGTGTTTCTGGTCTGATGCTCGTCATGCAGGTGGACCTTTGTGCCCTTTGTCCACGGGAGGTACACCTGGTTCCCAGGCTGCCCACCTGTCCTGGCGCCTCTCACGTCGGTACCGCTTCGTCTAGTGTAGCCTCACCGAGGGCAGGGACTGTGCCCGGTCCCCCGTCTGCCCAGGGCTAGCACGGGCTCAGCACACAGGCCCGGACGTAGGGGCCACGTGGCAGGGGCCATGGCTGCTCTGGAGCTTCATGTCAAGTCTTTGCCCCCAGGCGGCCTGCGCTCCACACCTGTCCTCGGTGATCCTGGCTCTGCTTTAAAAATTCTGGTGAGACTGGGACGGAGAAAGCCACCCACACTGCACAACTAGACCTCCCTAAGAATAGATCAGCTTACGTCGGGGTCGGAAGAGAACACACACCCAAATGGCATTATACGGATGCCATAAAATCTTGGAACCCAGAACAATCCATGTACAGGTAGGTCAGGAAAATACGTCGGCATCAGGGAGCAAGGGGCTGGAGCTTTATGGCAACAAATGAGCGCTTCTGTCCTCTAGTCTTACTGCCTGTTTCAGACAAGTGGGAAAGGGTTTGTAAACGGTACATCGGACCGCGACAAGTACATTGGACCATGACAGGTGTCTCTGCAAGAGTTTCTCAGACCGGCAAGAGTCAGCTCTGAGAAGCACCGAAAATCGCGAGCGTGTCTGCTGCTTCTGGGCCTGAAGGGATAAGCCCTGTGTGCGGGGCTTTGTCGAGGATGGGACAGAGGCTCACGTCCTTCAGTCTCCAGCGTTCTCTGCTTCCCCAGAAGCAACCACAGGCCCTTTATCCAAACGGATCAGTTTCAGGGCAGACCTGGCCTTTCAAGCCAGTGTTGTGGGAATCACCTCGAGGATCTGGAGGTGTTGATTTGTCCACCTCAAGGCGTACTGAATGCTCTGCCTTTTCCAGGGCAGGAACCGACGCAGCTTACGGCAGGCGCTCGATGGGAGAGTGTATTCTGAATACACCCCCCTGTAGTCAGCGTAGGAGCGTAGGCTCTTACGTTTATACGCACGTGGCTCTGGACGGAACTTCATTCGATGTGTTTTATCTACAGATGAGATCAAGGTGTGTTGCATCTCTGTGGCCTCGAAAACTTCATCACCTCCTCCCGTCTTACAGTTCCTTCCTTCCTTGATTTCCGAGGCGTTCCGTCAGACTCCCCCCCCCCCCACCCCACCGCCTCCACCTGAGTCGATACCTTCTGGTTGCACGTGGACAGAAGCAGCCACGGACCGGGCCCCCTCATTCGTGGTTTCGGCTCCTGGCACGGCCCCATCCCCGCCGTGGCGGCCTGGAGGTGCCCCTGTGGAGCCCCTGGAACTGGGCAGCTCCCTGGAATCAGGAGGCGCCTTTCGAGGTGATTGCTCTGTTGGCCTCTCCTTCTCCGCCGCGGTCCCTGGGAGTTCATCAGGAAGACCTCAGAGGTCACAGTTAGAGAGACGACTTCCCAACCCCTACCTGTCCTGAACTTTCAGAACTGCACGTCTGCTCGGTTCTCCTGGAGTGGTACCTGCCCATCGCGTTTCCCAAAACCTGTCCACCCGCAGTGCGGAGAAGAGCAAGTCTTCCCGTGATCCGTCACTTGTAATTCACATCACACGTTGATTTCCGTCCCTGCATTTGTTTCTTTTAGACGTTCTGTGCGGAGAGGATTCCCGCTTCGCTTCAGACGGCGTCCTTGCTCCCTAGCAGGCCCCTCCGGGCCTCACCTGCTCCCTCAGTCTCCCGCCATCCCTCCTCCACAGCTCTGGTTTTCTTTTAGTTCCTGGCACTGGCCGTGTTCTGGGGGCTCCCGGTCCTAACAGATGCAGTCGCTGCCACCAGCAATGTTCCTTCCTGCCCCCCCTCCTGGTGGTGTCTTACATGTCACTTCCTCCCGGAAGCCTCCTCCCCTGCTAGGCCTGTGTGGGCACCGCTGCTGTGTGCCCGCACCTTACCCTCTGGCTCATTTCCCTGTTCTCTTGCCTTATTTCATGGCCCCGATTCTCCCCCAAAACTGGGAGCTCCTCGGAGCCAGAGACATTTTGGGTCCTGTTGCCAGCGTTTCCTTCACATTGAGCCAGTACTGTTTTGTCGAAGGAATGAAAGAATGATGGCACGATTAGCCGTACGTGTGGCCTGTCCTCACATCTGTAGGCCTGCAGTTCTGAAACTGTAGGAAAGGAAGCCACCATGCGATGTTTTTAAGCCACAGAAAAGTGTCACAGTCACTTCCAGGCTCCATTTCGGTAGAATGAAGAAAAGGTCACCAAGGTGGGAGAGGAGTTTGAGATTTTTTTTTGGTTTTGTTTTGTTTTATTTGTAGTAAAATACACATCACATAAAATTTGCCATCTTCACCATTTTTAAGCAGATAGTTCAGGAGTGACAAGGCCATTCCCAGTGTTATGCAACCGTCACCACCATCTGTCTCCGGAACGTCTTCATTTTGCAAAACTGAAACTCTGTCCCCATTAAACACTAACTCTGAATTCCCCCTCCTCCAGCCCCTGGCAGCCACCCTTCTACCTTCTGTTTCTATGAATTTGACTATTCTGAGTACCTCCTAGGAGTGGAATCACGTAGTATTTATGTTTTGTGACTGGCTTATTTCACTTAGCATCCTGTCTTGAAGGTTCATCCGTGTTGTAGC